>NC_047113.1:37253283-37898283 GCF_902500255.1 Thalassophryne amazonica
GCAAATGACAGTGAGGGGGACCCTGAAAGGGCACAATGGATGGGTCACCCAAATCGCCACTACACCGTCGTATCCTGACATGATTCTGTCTGCGTCCCGTGGTAAGACTTCTTTCGCCGGCTCTGCCAACATGGCGTTCACCCGAACCCGCTGCGCTGCTGTCCCGCTGCTGGAATTTAAGCAAATGGCCTACGCTACTTAAACATCCAGACTTCAACATGTCATTGGAGGTGTTGAGGGTTGTTTGTTTTGTTTTTCTTTTAAGTTACAGAACTGCGAGGCTTTCCGTAAAGTGCGTCGTCACCGCTTAGCTTTGTTAGCTAATAGTTGGCCTCACCTTTAAACCACAACAATTAACGTGGGTCGCTTCAGTGACACGGCAAAGAAACGTTGCGTATTTATTTTTATTTACGTTTGCAGAGCTGTTAGCCCAACCATGTGGAGTTAAATTTGCCTCTACTACCTGCAAATGCACAGAGGGTGATCTACAAATGAGGGCCAGATACGAAATAGACCTAAATGGGGTAAAATTTAACGAAATGGTGCGGACTAACTCCAAATGAGTACTTTTGTGTAATTGGCGTTTGTTTTTGCGAGATGCGCTTAGTACACGTACTCGGGACAGTTGCGCCATCTGGTGTTCAAGAGATGAAATTTCAGCCAGTGGGTCAGTCTGCTCCATTTCGTTACGTTTTACCCCATTTTGTTAACATCAGTTCCCATTCAGCTAAAAAAAGTTCTCATTACATATTTTAGTGTAGCCGTACAAATAGTCTTTGTTTTGCTATCCACAAACACAAATTTCTGATTTGTGACGTGTTGGATTTTACAAATAAATGTTTCTTTGTAAATGTATCGCTTTTTTTCATTTGTTAAAAAAAAGCATTTGCAAAACTAAAAATTCTGTTTGTGAAGTATGAATCTGCATTTGTGGATCACTGATCACACGCATTCATTGTTTTGCTCAGTTACGCATTTTTCAGAGGTTCACAAATACGTAGGTCACTATTCACACTCCCATCCCGTCGATGGCAGTGATCTATGCATTTTGATGGCGGGGGAGTGATCAACCAGAAACTCAGAAAATATCATTTCCCATAATGCCTTTTGGCACGTCGGTTAATGCACAAACTTTCAGAATTAAGACGGCTCTGTTTCTCAGACATCTGCATCAAACCACTTAGGATCCTTGTCTTTGGAAGCATATGGGAACTGAGAAGAGTTCCATATAGCAGACGCAGTGAATTACAGCACACAGCAGTGGTGGCTAAAAGTGCTGTCCTCCCATCTTTGAAATTACACTTATATGTTTACACTTTGTTGTAGTATTGCGAGGTCTGTTAGAAAAGTATCCGACCTTATTATTTTTTTTTAAAAACCATATGGGTTTGAATCACGTGTGATTACATCAGCCAAGCTTGAACCCTCCTGGACATGCGAGAGTTTTTTCACACCTGTCGGTGACGTCATTCACCTGTGAGCATGCCTTGTGGAAGGAGTGGTCCAGCCCCCTCATCGGATTTTCATTGTCTGAGAAGTTGCTGAGAGACTGGCGCTGTGCTTGATCAAAATTTTTTCAAAAACTGAGGTACATCCGAGTAGACACCATTCGAGAAATTCAGCTGGTTTTTGGTGAAAATTTTAATGGCTGATGAGAGATTTTGGATTGTTTCTATCGCTGTAAGGACTTCCCACGGAGCGGGACGTCGCGCTCCGAGGCGACGTCGTCATCCTGTTTCAAGCTGAAAACCTCCAAATTTAAGCCTCTGTTGACCCAGGACGTCGTGAGAGAACAGAGAACTTTCAGAAGAGGTCAGAATCAGCAGTTTATCCGGACATTCCACTGTTAAAGGAGATTTTTTTTAATGAAAGACGTGCGGACGGATTGGCGTGTCGGCTCGCAGCCGGCACAGCGCGCCCGCCACAGGAAAAACACCTCCGTGTTAACCATTTGTAAAATCTAGGCGGCTTTTGGTGGCTTTCACTTGAGTATCTGAGAAATTGTTTAACAGCAGGGCATGTTCCAGCTTGTCCTTAAGGCTTCCAACGGAGGTGTTTTTCCTGTGGTGGGCGCGCCGCGCCGGCTGCGAGCCAACGCACCAATCTGTCCGCATGTCTTTCATTAAAAAAAAAATCTCCTTTAACAGTGGAATGTCCGGATAAACTGCTGATTCCGACCTCTTCTGAAAGTTCTCTGTTCTCTCACGACGTCCTGGGTCAACAGAAGCTTAAATTTGGAGGTTTCCAGCTTGAAACAGGATGACGACGTCGCCTTGGAGCGCTGCGCGACGTCCCGCTCCGTGGGAAGTCCTTACAGCGATAGAAACAATCCAAAATCTCTCATCATCCGTTAAAATTTTTCACCGAAAACCAGCTGAATTTCTCGAATGGTGTCCACTTGGATGTGCCTCACAGTTTTTGAAAAAATTTTGATCAAGCACAGCGCCAGTCTCTCAGCAACTTCTCAGACAATGAAAATCCGACGAGGGGGCTGGACCACTCCTTCCACAAGGCGTGCTCACAGGCGAATGATGTCACAGACAGGCGTGAAAAAACTCTCGCATGCCCACGAGGGTTCAAGCTTGGCTGATGTAATCACACTTGATTAAAATCCATATAGTTTTTAAAAAAAATAAAACTGTTGGTTTCTTTTCTCGCAGACCTCGTATGTAGATGTATATCAAATGGCTAAAAAATTAAGAAAATAAAAAGCAATTTAGATTGTTTGGGCAACTGGTGCTTTGGTAGCATACCACTCTTACAATGGGTTGATGTTTCCAACTATCCTGAGATTTCACCAGAAATACGTCATGCCTGTGCGTGCATTTAGGCCATTAGCAGCATGCCTGTTTCAAGCAAATATGGTTGTCTTTATCAAATGGCAAAAACGTGCTGCAGGGTGACACCAACAACAGACAAAATGAATGCTCCCTGGGTTCTGTTTAAAAATTGGTGTCTGTTTTAATTGCCCACAGAGGAAGTTGATTGGCCACACATTGATTCAGAAGAAATAATGGAAATATGCACTCTAACGTTGCTAATTAATTTTCACAAATCTCTTGAAAGTCCCTTGAAATTTCTTCAGTTTATTGCTCTAAATGCTAGAAAAGGCATGTTTCTTCTCTCTTAAACACAACTAGACAATGGCTTTTGGCTTGGGCAGCTTTTACACCTTGCTGAGTTCGAAGTTTTCTCTCAACAGGAAAAAAAAGTTAATTTTGATGAATATGTAAGTATCAAAACTCCATGTTTGTGTTTTACAGACAAACGTATCATCATGTGGAAGCTCACCCGTGATGAAACAAATTACGGAATCCCCCAACGCTCCTTGAAGGGCCACGAACACTTTCTGACTGATGTCGTCATCTCTTCTGATGGACAGTTTGCCCTCTCTGGTTCCTGGGATGGGGCCCTCCGCCTGTGGGACCTTGTTAAGTAAGTATAGAAGTGCATAGTTCTTTGTGCTTTGTCAGATGTTTACATGAAGCTGACATGTTTTTCCCAAGAGTTTTTTGAAATTGGGTTCTCTCAGTCCTGATCCTGCAGACCCTTGCTACTCCCTAAGATAATCCAGGTCTGTATACTTTAAGGGTACTAAAGAAAAAAAAAAAACATTTAGTGGTTCTTCCTGAAAACTGGACTTGATAGTCGCTGCGGGCATGGGAACAGTGTTGATTAAAAGTAGCAATTTAACTTGGCCAATGCACATGCTCAAAAAGCGGGTTTCTGGCCTGCCAGAGAGTTAACTCGTAAACTGTGTGTGAGCTGTGCGTGCAAGTGCGCAAAGAACATTTTGAAATGTTCAATTTCTGTGACACTGATTTTGTGAACCACACATGTGGACATTGCGCAATCTATTCAAAAACAGTGTGTGTCACTGCGTCAGCGCATCCGAATGGTTATGACGAGTTAAATCTATAATAAACATGATTTTACGGATACTCAATGAAAATGAGTGAAAATGCAACTGTTTTACCAAGCCATTACAATATGAATATTATAAATAATTACCTTATAGACGATTCCAAATGCTCTCTCTACATCATGAAGCACACAATGAAAATTGCAGCTGTAGAAAATTCCTCTGTGATTCTAGGAGCGATTAGAGGTGGTTTCATCAGCCACGTTCTGTGAGCAAATGATTAATCTGCAAAAATCTGATTCAGTTTGGGGCAGTCCCAGAATATGTGGTAATGGTTTGCTTCTGTTGAGCCACATTGTCTCCAACACCCAGGGTTTGTATCGTTATATTTGCCCTGGTAGGGTGACCTAAAATATCTGACATTATTCCGACAGTGTTCCCTCCACATCGGGGAGTTGGTGGAGGATCATTGGAAGTGGCATACTTTCTCCCAGTCTTCTGTAGTTATGTTTATTCCCGCATCACATTCCCATTTGTCCTTTATATGTAAAGTGCTCCCATTTTTGGCCTGAAGCAACATATTATACAATCAAGAAATAGCTTTGCTTACAGATGTAGTGAATGACGAGCTTAGAAGTCTGAAAAAGTCAATTTCAACTGGTGCCACGCTAAGGGATTTTTTAAGAAAATGTTAAAGAATCCCTTTACTTTTGTGCAGTTTATTTTCTATCTCTTTATATTAACTGTTTGTTTAATGTTTGTTAATAGATCTTTTTAAAAAAGTTTTGAAAACAAAAAAATTGTGGGAGTGGCAAAAAAAAGTGAGTAAAACCACCTTAAAAGTATTTAGAACCACAAATAAACTTGATTCTTGGTTTGTTTGTTTATTTTGGGAAAAACTGTAGTTGTGCGCACATCCAATCCTATATTAGGCCAGGTGCAGGATAATCAAGAATTGCAGACAAAGAGCGAAAAATCTGCACACTCGTATAAAGCTCCCAAAAGCTATTTCTTGACTAAAAAACTGCCTGCAGAAGACCACGCAGTCGAAATGTTGCCTTTTTTTTGTTTTCTTATGTGAATGCAGTGCAAATGTAGGTGGAACGCATTAGGAGTACCCAGATAGCTGTCAGAATGCAGTAAGAATATGAAGAATGTACCGTATTTTCCGGACTATAAGTCGCACTTTTTTACATGTTTTGGCCGGGGGTGCGACCTATACTCCGGTGCGACTTATAAATGAAAAATATACCGGTAGGATCTCAATTAATTTACTGTAACAAAACAATTTTACGTGACAGAGTCGATCTATGTTTTAAAATGGCCACCGGAAAAGGAAATGCAGTGCATCATGGGCACTGTAGTATGACGGCCATCCTATAGTTCACGCTGGTCGCGATAACCAATCAGAGAACAGAACTTGGGATGCGTATTCCTCACCTCACCCACAGCGTGTGAAGCTGACGAACTCGGTGCTTGCTGTTATTCCGGCTTGGCGAACAGAACAGCTTCAACCCTTGGATATCAATGTGAGCAGAGTGTTTAAGTTCAATCAATCAATCAATCAACTTTTTTTTTATATAGCGCCAAATCACAACAAACAGTTGCCCCAAGGCGCTTTATATTGTAAGGCAAGGCCATACAATAATTATGAAAAACCCCAACGGTCAAAACGACCCCCTGTGAGCAAGCACTTGGCAACAGTGGGAAGGAAAAACTCCCTCTTAACAGGAAGAAACCTCCAGCAGAACCAGGCTCAGGGAGGGGCAGTCTTCTGCTGAGACTGGTTGGGGCTGAGGGAAAGAACCAGGAAAAAGACATGCTGTGGAGGGGGGCAGAGATCGATCACTAATGATTAAATGCGGAGTGATGCATACAGAGCAAAAAGAGAAAGAAACAGTGCATCATGGGAACCCCCCCACAGTCTACGTCTAAAGCAGCATAACCAAGGGATAGTCCAGGGTCACCCGATCCAGCCCTAACTATAAGCCTTAGCGAAAAGGAAAGTTTTAAGCCTAATCTTAAAAGTAGAGAGGGTATCTGTCTCCCTGATCTGAATTGGGAGCTGGTTCCACAGGAGAGGAGCCTGAAAGCTGAAGGCTCTGCCTCCCATTCTACTCTTACAAACCCTAGGAACTACAAGTAAGCCTGCAGTCTGAGAGCGAAGCGCTCTATTAGGGTGATATGGTACTACGAGGTCCCTAAGATAAGATGGGACCTGATTATTCAAAACCTTATAAGTAAGAAGAAGAATTTTAAATTCTATTCTAGAATTAACAGGAAGCCAATGAAGAGAGGCCAACACGGGTGAGATATGCTCTCTCCTGCTAGTCCCTGTCAGTACTCTAGCTGCAGCATTTTGAATTAACTGAAGGCTTTTTAGGGAACTTTTAGGACAACCTGATAATAAAGAATTACAATAGTCCAGCCTAGAGGAAATAAATGCATGAATTAGTTTTTCAGCATCACTCTGAGACAAGACCTTTCTGATTTTAGAGATATTGCGTAAATGCAAAAAGGCAGTCCTACATATTTGTTTAATATGCGCTTTGAATGACATATCCTGATCAAAAATGACTCCAAGATTTCTCACAGTATTACTAGAGGTCAGGGAAATGCCATCCAGAGTAAAGATCTGGTTAGACACCATGCTTCTAAGATTTGTGGGGCCAAGTACAATAACTTCAGTTTTATCTGAGTTTAAAAGCAGGAAATAGAGGTCATCCATGTCTTTATGTCTGTAAGACAATCCTGCAGTTTAGCTAATTGGTGTGTGTCCTCTGGCTTCATGGATAGATAAAGCTGGGTATCATCTGCGTAACAATGAAAATTTAAGCAATACCGTCTAATAATACTGCCTAAGGGAAGCATGTATAAAGTGAATAAAATTGGTCCTAGCACAGAACCTTGTGGAACTCCATAATTAACTTTAGTCTGTGAAGAAGATTCCCCATTTACATGAACAAACTGTAATCTATTAGACAAATATGATTCAAACCACCGCAGCGCAGTGCCTTTAATACCTATGACATGCTCTAATCTCTGTAATAAAATTTTATGGTCAACAGTATCAAAAGCAGCACTGAGGTCCAACAGAACAAGCACAGAGATAAGTCCACTGTCCGAAGCCATAAGAAGATCATTTGTAACCTTCACTAATGCTGTTTCTGTACTATGATGAATTCTAAAACCTGACTGAACCTCTTCAAATAGACCATTCCTCTGCAGGTGATCAGTTAGCTGTTTTACAACTACCCTCTCAAGAATCTTTGAGAGAAAAGGAAGGTTGGAGATTGGCCTATAATTAGCTAAAATAGCTGGGTCAAGTGATGGCTTTTTAAGTAATGGTTTAATTACTGCCACCTTAAAAGCCTGTGGTACATAGCCAACTAACAAAGATAAGTTGATCATATTTAAGATTGAAGCATTAAATAATGGTAGGACTTCCTTAAGCAGCCTGGCAGGAATGGGGTCTAATAAACATGTTGATGGTTTGGATGAAGTAACTAATGAAAATAACTCAGACAGAACAATCGGAGAGAAAGAGTCTAACCAAATACCGGCATCACTGAAAGCAGCCAAAGATAACGATACATCTTTGGGATGGTTATGAGTAATTTTTTCTCTAATAGTCAAAATTTTGTTAGCAAAGAAAGTCATGAAGTCATTACTAGTTAAAGTTAATGGAATACTCAGCTCAATAGAGCTCTGACTCTTTGTCAGCCTGGCTACAGTGCTGAAAAGAAACCTGAGGTTGTTCTTATTTTCTTCAATTAGTGATGAGTAGAAAGATGTCCTAGCTTTACGGAGGGCTTTTTTATAGAGCAACAAACTCTTTTTTCCAGGCTAAGTGAAGATCTTCTAAATTAGTGAGACGCCATTTCCTCTCCAACTTACGGGTTATCTGCTTTAAGCTACGAGTTTGTGAGTTATACCACGGAGTCAGACACTTCTGATTTAAAGCTCTCTTTTTCAGAGGAGCTACAGCATCCAAAGTTGTCTTCAATGAGGATGTAATACTATTGACGAGATACTCTAACTCTCTTACAGAGTTTAGGTAGCTACTCTGCTCTGTGTTGGTATATGACAATAGAGAACATAAAGAAGGAATCATATCCTTAAACCTAGTTACAGCGCTTTCTGAAAGACTTCTAGTGTAATGAAACTTATTCCCCACTGCAGGGTAGTCCATCAGGGTAAATGTAAATGTTATTAAAAAATGATCAGACAGAAGGGAGTTTTCAGGGAATACTGTTAAGTCTTCTATTTCCATACCATAAGTCAGAACAAGATCTAAGATATGATTAAAGTGGTGGGTGGACTCATTTACTTTTTGAGCAAAGCCAATAGAGTCTAATAATAGATTAAATGCAGTGTTGAGGCTGTCATTCTCAGCATCTGTGTGGATGTTAAAATCGCCCACTATAATTATCTTATCTGAGCTAAGCACTAAGTCAGACAGAAGGTCTGAAAATTCACAGAGAAACTCACAGTAACGACCAGGTGGACGATAGATAATAACAAATAAAACTGGTTTTTGGGACTTCCAATTTGGATGGAAAAGACTAAGAGACAAGCTTTCAAATGAATTAAAGCTCTGTCTAGGTTTTTGATTAATTAATAAGCTGGAATGGAAGATTGCTGCTAATCCTCCGCCCCGGCGCGTACTACGAGCATTCTGACAGTTAGTGTGACTCGGGGGTGTTGACTCATTTAAACTAACATATTCATCCTGCTGTAACCAGGTTTCTGTTAGGCAGAATAAATCAATACGTTGATCAATTATTATATCATTTACCAACAGGGACTTAGAAGAGAGAGACCTAATGTTTAATAGACCACATTTAACTGTTTTAGTCTGTGGTGCAGTTGAAGGTGCTATATTATTTTTTCTTTTTGAATTTTTTTGCTTAAATAGATTTTTGCTGGTTATTGGTGGTCTGGAAGCAGGCACCGTCTCTACGGGGATGGGGTAATGAGGGGATGGCAGGGGGAGAGAAGCTGCAGAAAGGTGTATAAGACCACAGCTCTGCCTCCTGGTCCCAACGCTAGACAGTCACAGTTTGGAGGGTCCAAGAAAATTGGCCAGATTTCTAGAAATGAGAGCTGCTCCATCTAAAGTGGGATGGATGCCGTCTCTCCTAACAAGACCAGGTTTTCCCCAGAAGCTTTGCCAATTATCAATGAAGCCCACCTCATTTTTTGGACACCACTCAGACAGCCAGCAATTCAAGGAGAACATGCGGCTAAACATGTCACTCCCGGTCTGATTGGGGAGGGGCCCAGAGAAAACAACAGAGTCCGACATTGTTTTTGCAAAGTTACACACCGATTTAATGTTAATTTTAGTGACCTCCGATTGGCGTAACCGAGTGTCATTACTGCCGACGTGAATTACAATCTTACCAAATTTACGCTTAGCCTTAGCCAGCAATTTCAAATTTCCTTCAATGTCGCCTGCTCTGGCCCCCGGAAGACAATTGACAATGGTTGCTGGTGTCGCTAACTTCACATTTCTCAAAACAGAGTCGCCAATAACCAGAGTTTGATCCTCGGCGAGTGTGTCGTCGAGTGGGGAAAAACGGTTAGAGATGTGCACGGGTTGACGGTGTACACAGGGCTTCTGTTTAGGGCTACGCTTCCTCCTCACAGTCACCCAGTCGGCCTGCTTTCCCGACTGCACGGGATCCGCCAGGGGGGAACTAACGGTGGCTAAGCCACCTTGGTCCGCACCGACTACAGGGGCCTGGCTAGCTGTAGAATTTTCCACGGTGCGGAGCCGAGTCTCCAATTCGCCCAGCCTGGCCTCCAAAGCTACGAATAAGCTGCACTTATTACAAGTACCGTTACTGCTAAAGGAAGCCGAGGAACAACTAAACATTTCACAACCAGAGCAGAAAAGTGCGGGAGAGACAGGAGAAGCCGCCATGCTAAATCGGCTAAAAGCTAGTAACTACGCAACCTAGTGGATTCCTAAAAACACGCAAAGTGAATAATGTGTAAATAATTGAGGTGATTCAGCAGAAGGAGTGATTTAGTTAAGGCACCAGACAGGCCATGAAGCAGCACAAGTAACGCACGGCAACAGCGAACGCACGACAACGGTGCAAAAATAAAATAAAAATCCACTAGACAGGCTGTGGAGCAGCACAGGTAACGCACGACAACAGTGGTAGAAAATAAAATAAAAATCCACTAGACAGGCTGTGGAGCAGCACAGGTAACACACGACAACAGTGGTAGAAAATAAAATAAAAATCCACTAGACAGGCTGTGGAGCAGCACAGGTAATGCACGACAACGGCGGCAAAAAATAAAATAAAAATCCACTAGACAGGCTGCGGAGCAGCACAGGCAACGCACGACAACGGTGGCAAAAAACAAAATAAAAATCCACTAGACAGGCTGTGGAGCAGCACAGGTAACGCACGACAACAGTGGTAAAAAATAAAATAAAAATAAAAGTTGACGCTGAGAGCTGCGTGGGAGCATTGGGTGAGCGACGGCGGAGGATTAGCGTGTGCACTTGGAAGGAGCTGGCGTCGATGATTGTGAAAAGCGTTTGAAGCAGACGAACATGGTGTTTATTCCGGGACGGCTAACAAGACAGCTTCAACCCTTGGATATCACTGTGAGCAGAGTTGACGCTGAGAGCTGCATGGGAGCACTGAGCGACGGCGGAGGATTAGCGTCTCCACTTGGAAGGAGCTGGATCGACACCGCTGGGTGGTCATGAGCTGCGCAGGTAGGCGCTGCATTGTTCGGCTCGCAATGTGGTCCGCAAAATACAAACATATCCGTAGGTAAAATGCAGCTCACGAGAGGGCACTCAAGGCTTGTGTAACTGTTCCTGCGACTTCTGACTACCATAGAAAAATAAAAATTTTAACGTTACTGATAACATAAGACAACGGAGAAGGCCCGAAAAAAATGCCACCAAAAAGAAAATCATACTCTGCAGATTACAAGTTGCGACTGGTGAAATATGCATCCGAAAACGGTAGCCGTCACAATATTATCATCTGAACTTTTGATGTTAACATACCTGTATGTCCATGGGACTTATAGTCCAGTGGACCTTATTTATGGTTTATTTTTCTTTATAATGGATAAAGTGGCTGGTGCGACTTATACTCCGGTGCGACTTATTTATGGTTTGTTTTTCTTTATAATGGATAAAGTGGCTGGTGCGACTTATACTCCGATGCGACTTATAGTCCGGAAAATACGGTACTTAACATTGCCGTACGAGTGAGGGCCGATTGCAGGTGGCTGGAATATAATCCAGCGGCATTTGAGGTGTGCTCATGATGCATTCAGGCAAAGTCAGGACATTCAGCCAGAATCTGAAATGGTGGATCATTTTGAACTGCTCCTTGAATGCAACCAGAATGCTTCAAATGCTGTTTTCATGCCATACAAATATTTAGATTGTGGTCAGACTGCACTCCGGCCCCCGTTCGAGATGTTTCCACCTCAACTGTTTTTAACATGTCCAAAACATTCAGGGTGGTCACAGGAATCTGCTCGACTGTTTAGATAGACTGCTCTCAGAATGCTGTCTGACGCCCTCGAATGCACGTTGACACTTCTGGAATGTGGGCCGAACTTTCATTTGGACGGTGTTCGGCCTCTAGTGTGACGGGGGTATCAAGATGGCTTTAGCTTTCAAAGCTCATTATATTTAATTAGTGGCAGAAAACTGGATTTTCCATTGTCTTCAAAAACTTTAAATTTGCCACAGCAGTGAGGGCAATCTGATTTGTTTTGGTAAAACAATTCAGAATGTTTTTATCAACAAACTTTACTAAACAAATTTAGATGATATAAAAGGATACAATTAATTATTTTACCAAAACAAACCAGATTAAATCCATCCTTAATAAATTGTAAACCCATGCCCCTGCCATGAGGCACTGCCCTGTAAATTCAGATATTACCTGAGCGCAGCAGCAGGTGGCGGTAGAGTGCTCACCTTCCCTTGCCATGCATGTCCTCAGCCTCATCTTGAAAAAATTAAACTTGTAATATCTCAAACTATAGCAGCACAAACAAAAATTTTAACGGCACAAACGAAGTACTAATTACTCGGCCTGTTTGCTTTTTTTTTTTTTTTTTATGTGGGTGGGTGGTCATCTTCACTAAGCTCAGGCCACAGAAAAAAAAAAACATTCAGATCCTTGCACCAGGCCTGAGATTTTAATTTGTATTGAATGAAGTAAAAGCTCTAGAAAAACTGCCCCCTCAATGTGTTTATTCTGAAATATTTAAAAGGAACCCCGACTATAAATACATGTTTATTCTATATGACTTGTTGTGATATTAGTAACATAACTATGGGACAAAATTTGCAAAAATAATGTCAAGTTTTATGATATTTTAAGAAACTTTATTTCTACGTAGGTCGCCATTGTTGTTTGTAACGCAATGCATTCTGGGTAGTGACGTCAAGCGGCTGCAGGGCTTCTCATGTTTACATTACAACTAGCGGCGATTAGCAACGATGAGCTCCTCTGTTCACCCTTTTCAGTTTGAACCAGAGCGTGATCTGCAGTGTGAGGAAGAGAACTTTGAAAATACTGTCAGAAATGAAGATCAGCGCTCTGATCAAGGAAGAGTTGGCCATTGTACGTGGTGTCTGCGTGGGGGCTGCTTGCCGATGCCGACAGAGAAAGAGAGCGTCTGCTACTCTTTCGCGTGTTTTAGTCCTATTTTCACTAGTTACTCGTGGACGATTTTTCTTCTTGTGGGGAAATATGACAGGCACTGCATCTGGTTTACAGGGCTGTGAAAACTCCGCGTATCCGCTCGATTCCGCGGATTTCATCATGGGGAGGCGGGGCGGGGTGTTAGTGATGTACTCTTTAATGAATGAATTAATTTATTTGGCACACAAACTCAACAATAATCGTGAACATTACTGAGTTTTTAAAATGCTTATAGCAATGCGTTCTCTTTTTTTTCCGACATCGTGTAAGTTTTATAAGTCCGCGGGCACTGATGTGTGTGTCACAGATACAAATCAGTTTCCTCGGATCCGCGGAGTTTCATGGATGAAAAATGCCACTCAAAGCGTAGCTGTTACGACAGTTGTCGTAAAGCAGGACTGGTTGGTTGCTGCGGCGACGCTGTGTGGCTCCTATGTGACGCCACAGCTAAACTTAGCATGTGGGCATCCCAAACTTTTAGCGCTTTCAAGTTTTTAAAAGAAGAATTGTGCAGCATGTCTGTGTCACGGACCGACGTCGCACAGAGAGAAGATGGCGAGAAAGACGGTTTGAAAAAGTCTTATAAGGACAAGAATCTGTGGAATCGTCGCTGGCTTCATCAACACACCTGAAAGATAAAAGAAACGGGAAAAGTGAACTGTGCCCTGTCAGGAAAACACGGTAAGAATTTTTCTGTCCCTGGAAAATAAACATTCTGCTGTTCAAACAGGATTTTAGACAAGATTATGTGACTTTTTTCACTAATCTAGACTTTCTTTCATTGTAAAAAAGACATTGTGGCTTTGAATGGATTTAGGCTGCATGAAGTTACACAAGAATATAACTGACTTTTTACTATAAGGTATGTTAATATTTTACCGTGATTTTCCAAATATTCTACAAGCTTTAGCTGTGGTTTTTGAAGTCTTCATAAATTTCATGTAGTTTAATTGTTCTGAGTTAATGCATAATTTGGTTTACAATTAAAAGGAAAATCATTCCAGGTCCTACTTCCATGTCAAATTCTGTTATTTCAACATCATCATTGACAGGTCAAATAAAAGGTTGAATATACTCAACAAAAATATAAACGCAACACTTTTGGTTTTGCTCCCATTTTGTATGAGATGAACTCAAAGATCTAAAACTTTTTCCACATATACAATATCACCATTTCTCTCAAATATTGTTCACAAACCAGTCTAAATCTGTGATAGCGAGCACATCTCCTTTGCTGAGATAATCCATCCCACCTCACAGGTGTGCCATATCAAGATGCTGATTAGACACCATGATTAGTGCACAGGTGTGCCTTAGACTGCCCACAATAAAAGGCCACTCTGAAAGGTGCAGTTTTATCACGCAGCACAATGCCACAGATGTCGCAAGATTTGAGGGAGCATGCAATTGGCATGCTGACAGCAGGAATGTCAACCAGAGCTGTTGCTCGTGTATTGAATGTTCATTTCTCTACCATAAGCCGTCTCCAAAGGCGTTTCAGAGAATTTGGCAGTACATCCAACCAGCCTCACAACCGCAGACCACGTGTAACCACACCAGCCCAGGACCTCCACATCCAGCATGTTCACCTCCAAGATCGTCTGAGACCAGCCACTCAGACAGCTGCTGGAACAATCGGTTTGCATAACCAAAGAATTTCTGCACAAACTGTCAGAAACTGCTCATCTGCATGCTCGTCGTCCTCATCTGGGTCTCTACCTGACTCCAGTTCGTCGTTGTAACCGATTTGAGTGGGCAAATGCTCACATTCGCTGCCGTTTGGCATGTTGGAGAGGTGTTCTCTTCACAGATGATGCGAAGGAGATGTGTTGCACTGCATGAGGCAAATGGTGGTCACACCAGATACTGACTGGTTTCCCCCCCCCAGTAAAACAAAACTGCACCTTTCAGAGTGGCCTTTTATTGTGGGCAGTCTAAGGCACACCTGTGCACTAATCATGGTGTCTAATCAGCATCTTGATATGGCACACCTGTGAGGTGGGATGGATTATCTCAGCAAAGGAGAAGTGCTCACTATCACAGACTTAGACTGGTTTGTGAACAATATTTGAGGGAAATGGTGATATTGTGTATGTGGAAAAAGTTTTAGATCTTTGAGTTAATCTCATGCAAAATGGGAGCAAAACCAAAAGTGTTGCGTTTATATTTTTGTTGAGTATAGAATCATTTAAATATCCACTAATTTTGAGATTTGTTCTTCCAGGAGATGCTGAAAAAGTATCATTTAATTCTGGGGCCCCACAGGGCCCTAGACCCCGGCTCCTGGGGTGCTGAAACACCCCCCCCCCCCCCCCCCCCCCCCCCCCCAGACTCCCTGCAAATTTTCCTCGGATTTCACAATTTTCATTTCACAGCCCTGGGTTTAAGACGTCGTCTGTATCCAGAAATGCCAACAAGCTCCCTCATTAGCTGAGGTCGATGTAAAGCCTCAAATGCATCTGCGTTGAAGTGACGTGATCACAGCCGCGGGTCTTTCGGCAACTGCACTCTTCCACAAGCATCCTTCCACTTTTTCCTTAACTTTCTTTCTTTTGGAAAGCAATGAAGGCTTTCCTCGCTTTCTTTGTTGCCCTTAGACTGAAAATTGCATCCAAAAGCCGCGCAATGTGCGTTTTATCTTGGTAGAACAACTAGCTTTAACACTGTTTTCGCTTGCATGAAAGATTTCAGAAACCTTTCCACGTCATCGCCCCCAGAATGCATTGCGCAGGCAAAAACATGGCGGCCGCGTTGTATTTAAATATGTGATAAATAAACTCTATATCATTCAAGACTTGTTTATGCACTTCTAACTATATATTATAATAGCAGACGTCAGTGTTTCAATTTTTTGACAAATTTGATGTTATAGTCGGGGTTCCTTTTAAATATTGTGTAGGTTAAAGTCTTTCTATAATGTGATGCTACAATAGTTGGTGAAAGTCCTAGGGTGTGATCACAAAAGGGTTTGCATAAAAAGGTAGACGTGAATAGTTTGATTTGGTTGCGGAAAGATTTTGCTGTCAATTTTTTTTTTTTTTTTTTTTTTCTGCTTTCAACTTCAATTTTTTCAATTTCAATTTATTTTCATTTATATACAACAGAGTTGCCTCAAAGCGCTTCACGCAGGTAAGGTCTAACCTTACCATCCCCCAGAGCAACAGTGGTAAAGAAAAACTCCCTCTGAGGAAGAAACCTCAAGCAGACCAGACTCAAAGGCGTGACCCTCTGCTTGGGCCATGCTACAAACATAAATTACAGAACGATTCACGGACGAATATACAAGAAATGCTATTGGCGCACAGGACGGGAGGGTCTCCCAACACAAATACAACTCCATCTCTGGATGGAGCTGCACCTTAAACAGAGAGAAAAAACAGAATCAGGCATCAGAAAGACAAAAAATACTGTATAATTTGCCAGCATTAAACAAGAAAAACAAAAATACTAAGGTGATTGCCGGCCACTAGCCCTAAACTTCACTAAAAGACCCAGAATTTAGGTAAAGTTGAGGCCGCTGCTTTAATCCCTGATATCATCTGAAGAAAGGGAGATCAGCGCCAGAGCTTTTTGTTTAATACATTATTGTGCTGAGTAAATTAAGGCTAAATAAATACTAAAATTGATCGATGTCTAGAATCCAAGATGATTCCTTCATATGTCTTGTTTTGGCCGCAACCCAAAGATACTCACTTTACTGCCAGATAAATCAGCTAGTAAAATAAACTGGAAATATTCACATTTAAGCAGCTGAAATCAAAGAATGTGGATATTAAAAAAAAAATGAATTAATCAATTAACAAAATAGTTGTCAATTAATCATTTAGTAATCAATGTAATTGTTGCAGCTCTTCTTAGATGGTCCGTTGGTACAATGAATTTCACAGCAAGATATATTTTGGCCACATAACTTTATTTACTTGAATGTTTATTGGTGGGCTGTAGCAGAGTTCCTGTAAGATGTTTGTTGTGATCTTCTCCCAGTGGTCAGTGTACCCGGCAGTTCGTTGGTCACACAAAGGATGTTCTGAGTGTGGCTTTTTCTGCTGACAACCGTCAGATTGTGTCTGGCTCCCGGGACAGAACCATTAAGTTGTGGAACACACTTGGCATCTGCAAGTACACCATCCAGGTAATCAAATGATTGATGCAGCTGATGATGATGATGTGTGTAGATGTCAGTCTCTTGTACTACCTTGGTTCAGTATTTCACACAAGGCAGTCTGGTGAGTATGGTGACCAGGCACATGAAGACATTCAGCTTTGTTCCGAACTGAAAATTTATCCTGACTATAAAAAAAAAAAAAAAACATCTCTGTGACCACAGCTGTTTGTGTTGATGCCTTTCAGAACTTAATCAAGGCATAGAAGCATCTTAAAAAAAAAAAATGCATATCATGAAAATGTTAAATATTTTTGGGCAGTCACTTTAGAAAGTGCATCTTTTACATATTCTAGACCGGAGGTCACCAACCCTGTTCCTGGAGGGCACCTGCCCTGCATCCATCTATAAAACAAGGTGTGTGTGTGTGTGTGTGTGTGTGTGTGTGTGTGTGTGTGTGTGTGTGTGTGTGTGTGTGTGTGTGTGTGTGTGTGTGTGTGTGTGTGTGTGTGTGTGTGTGTGTGTGTGTGTGTGTGTGTGTGTGTGTGTGTGTGTGTGTGTGTGTTTGTCAGATTGACCTCAGCTTTCAGATATGGTTTGCGCGTGGCATGATGATGTGCATCCTTTATTATGAAATTTTTGGGGATTAATTTTCAGAACCTTTATTTTGAAGTCATTATTGGCACAAGGTGGAACATTCTCACACTCCAGCTTCAACAAAGGATGTCGATGAGTCACACTCTGCCTTAAACAGATACCTATGTCTTAACTTGTTCATGGGGGGAAGACAGCATAAAAAAATTAAAGAAAGAATACACAAACAGTCTGACAGTTATGCGAGCCGCAGACACACACATTCCCACATCCCCCCATGGCCCACTTTGATCACTGCTTCTTGCTTTATCACAAGGCAGAACATTCTCACACGCCAGCTTTAACATAGCCAACAAAGCTCGCCACTTTTCTATAGGAATACATACTTCTTATGGGTCCTCCACTAGTGTTTTCTAATGCCTGGATCACACAGCAACATAATTATGCCGATTTCTGACTCGGTCCTCCCCTTCCGACAATCTTAAGCCGGCCCTGTCTATCGTGATGGCTCTAAAGATAATCTTATTAGATATTCCTGCTGTGTGTGTGGTGTGTTAAGTGCTCTAGTCTGCTCTTAAGGACATTGGGACCGCTCAGACCTCAAATCCTGAATATTCAACATGTTGGGTTGTCTTGGCCTGATATCCCAGCATTTGGGGTGTGCCCCGACCACAAATGAGCACAGAAGCACAGGGGAATCCAAAATTGTTTACTCCTAAGTCATGTTTGATCTTGAGAGCTTTTGCGGGCTTTCCTGTCTGACCTGAGTATGTTCATGAATGAAAGCTGTTTGTGTGTGTTGTGTTGTCTTTACCATGTGACTGCACACCACACACTGTACGACCAAAACCTACATCTGTTGTTTTTCTTTCTTTTTTTTTTTTTCTTTTTTTTTTATTGCCATGTTCTGGGTCTCTCAAGTATTGAAACCCTACTGACAATTTTAAAATATTGCTGTGTGAACCAGGCATTGCTCTCCCTGTTCTACTTCTGTGCAATTGAGAGCTTGGAAGCAACACTTTTAAAACATCCCAAGTGTGACTTGAGTAGGTAGATGTGGCAAACGTGCAGAGCAGGTGCTCTCCAGGAACAGGGTTGGTGACCTCTGTTCTAAACTATTTCAATCAGCTTTATTCTAATTTTGATCATTATACACTACAGTTTTAAAATAAAAATCTATAAAACATGAACGTCAGACATTTGAAAAGCATATACATTTATGCACTCAGTACTTGGTCAGGGTTCATTTTGCTCATATTACTTCATTAGTACGGCATGTCATGGTGAGGTGTTGTGGAAGTCCATGTTGCTTTGAAGCAGCCTTCACCTTGTCTGTATTTCTCATGTTCCTCTTGACAATACTCTGTGCATTCTCTGGTGTTCAGGTCAGGTGAGTTGGCTGACCAGTCAAGCACAGTAATACCGTAGTCATTAAAGCAGTTACCGTATTTTCCGCACCATAAGGCGCACCTAAAAGCATTAAATTTTCACAAAAATCGGCCGTGCGCCTTATGTGCGCACTGAATTCCAAAATCTCTAAAAACGACCGGCGTTGTCTTTGACCGTCGGAATATCGGGCCATTTCCCGCTGACACAGGGATGTAATACGTAAAGTACGTACGCTGGCAGCGTAGAGTACGTACCCGGACAGCGATAAACCAATCAGAGAACATTACGTAAAGTACGTACGCTGGTAGCGTAGAGTACATACGCTGCCAGCGGTAAACCAATCAGAGAAAAGTCCGTGGTACGTACACTTATCTCCGCCACTCCTCCAGTAGTTACCGTACACTACAGGTATCCTGCAAAACATTTGTTTAAGGACCCCGGAAAATGGCGCCAGCGAAGAGACATGCTTACGAGGCACAATTCAAACTGCAGGCTGGCTATCAGTTACGCGGTTCATGGGAATAGAGCAGATGCGAGAGGAAACAAGAAAATGAACTGCGCCAAGTTAAAAAGACCAAATAGTTTCCACGGAAACAAAGTGAGGTGGTCACAGCTGGAAGACCAACTCGAGCAATGGGTCATTGAACAAAGAACAGCCGGGAGAAGCGTCTCTACAGTCACCATTCGGCTGAAGGCAAAAATGATAGCGATGATTAGCGGGAACCTGGCGTGTTTGATGGCGAAATTGCCCAGCTGTTCAATTCAGACACAGAAGATGAGGACTTCGATGGATTTGTGACAGAACCATAATAAAAACAATGTGAGTACCATATTGTTAAATACCGGTAGTTCAAAGTTGTTAAAAAGTTCAAATAACCTCACTGTTTTGCTTCCGTGACTTTTTTTTTTTGTAGACTATATGTTTTAGCGTGCGCCTTTTGTAAGGGTTAAGTACCCGCTAATTGAGGCCACGCCTTATAATCCGGTGCACCTTATGGTACAGAAAATACGGTACTAGTAGTTTTGGCACTCTGGGCAGGTGTCAAATTTTGTTGGAAAAGAAAATCAGCATCTCCATGAAGCTGATCAGCAGATGGAAGCATGATGTGGTCTAAAATCTCCTTGTAGATGGCTGTATTTGCTTTGGACTTGATAAAAACACAATGGACCAACACCAACAGATGACATGGCACCCCAAATAATCACCAGCCTGTTGTGTAAACTTCACATTGGACTTCAAACAACTGAGTCTGTGCTTCTCCAGACTCTGGAACCTTGAATTCCAAGTTAAATGCAAAATTTACTTTAAAAAGAGGACTTTGGGCCACTGAGCATTAGTCTAGTCGTTATTTTTCTCCTTGACCCAGGTTACACTCTTCTGATATCGTCTCTGGTTCAGGAGTAGCTTAACACCTGAAATGCTACATTTGTAGCCCATGTCCTAAATGCATCTGTGAAAAGTGGCTCTAGATGCTTTGAATTACTCAAATGTTAAATGAAATATTCTAATATTTTGAGATGCGCTCTTACAGCTATAATTATCAAAATGTTGGAAAACTTTGAATGTGTGGTTGCTTTTGTTTTGATGTTGAAATGCTTCTGTTGTGGTGCGGATATTTACATGGAGCAGATCCAGTTCAAATGTGCTTTTTCTGAGAATTGCAGGCCCACTGAACAATTAGTGAATACAATGGTATAATGCTGGTGATTAAGAGTTTAATTTATTTAAACTAGAGGCCTTGACTGTAGGCATCTTTTGGATTTACTGGACAACACAGAAGAGAATTAACCCTCACATAGAAAGTATTCATAATGACCACTAACATGAGAATTGCTCACTGAGATGTTTTGTACCTGTGTTGCAGGAAGACGGACACAACGAGTGGGTTTCCTGTGTACGCTTCTCCCCAAACAGCAGCAACCCCATTATTGTCTCCTGTGGCTGGGACAAAATTGTCAAAGTATGTTGGAGTTTCTTCTTACCGACAGATTAGGGGTGTAACGGTACATAATCCAGTGCTTGATGTCATGACCAGTGATGTCAAAATTACATTTTATGGATGGTGAATACATACCCAAATATATCACCAGTCAGCATCTTTAATCTTTTTGGCCTTGCGAGAGCGCACTGCCTCAGATTTTGTGTACTTGCGCATGTGTGCTCAGACTGCATTAAGTTGAGCATGTCAAAAGGCTGTCTCATCAATACAATCCCTTTCCAAGCAACCAGTCAGAGGGAGCAAAGGGAGAAAGTGATTTTAAAGTCCATTGACGACAATTAAAATATACTTTGTGCTCGGTGCAGAAAAGTGCAAAGACTCTTTCCCCCCTGCTGGTTATCGTTAACTTTTTAATATCACTTCAAAATGCCACAGGATAATGAAATTCTTTATAACTAATAAATTTACTTTTTGCTCTAGAATAAGGAAGACAGCAGTTCTTAAATGTATTTATTTATTTTTATGTTTTTCAAGTCTGGAATTAGCTAATCTGTAGCTGAGGACTTATAAATCAAGGTCTGCAGTTGCGATTTGCAGTACACATGTGCCGCCATTTTGAGGCCATTAAATGAGTTAGAGGGGCACCTCTGGTCTGCACTCAACTTTTCTTTGGACCATTGAAGTTCTTGTGTGGGTGAGGCAAAGCAAGACTGATAATCCAGCTCCATACCTGAGTGCAGATGAACAGTGCTGATATATATCATTCATCCCATCAACCTGTCTGTGTCCATTCTCATAATTATCAATTGAGGAACTATGGTGTTCCCAAATATTGGTGGGGAGCTCTGGTAAAGTTGCTTAGGGAAAATGTGGAATTGCAAAGAGTTCTGCATGTGCAGCCATTGTGTGCCTGGTAATTTATGTATTTATTTTGTTAGAAATGTATATGTCGTTACACCCATACTAGAAACGTTCTTTTGATATCATTTGCATTCAGTGAATGAAACCTTTTACCTGCTCATCTGAAGTGCTGCTTGCCCAATGATTTTAAATACTGGCATGTATTACCTGAGCGTTGTCACTGATGTGAATTATTTTTGTGTTGATGAGGGCGCAGTCCATGTATGTTTGTTGAATGGCATTGACCTGCCATTGGTGTAATGCAGGCTTGCTGGGTTTTGTTTTTTCTTCTTCTTAGGTGTGGAATCTGGCCAATTGCAAGCTGAAGACAAACCACATTGGTCACACTGGCTTCCTGAACACAGTGACAGTCTCTCCTGATGGGTCCCTGTGTGCATCTGGTGGAAAGGTATGAAAGGATTTTCTCTTGTAGGCCACTACAAAAAAAAATACCTTTAATGTACCAATTCTGAACCACAAGATTTTGGTACATCTTCCAAGTTTCAGCAGTGATGAAAACACTGAAGTAGAAGAGCCAGTTTGCATGTAAGCTGGCTTCAAAAGGGATGCCAGCACAAGTGCCTGGGACATGTAAATTGGCCCTTTGTTTAGGATCAGGGTCAGTGGATCAAACATTTAATAGTTGCCCTTAATGATGAATTATTAAAATTGCTTTCAGATGGTGATGTGACACCCCCCCCCCCCCCCCCCCCCCCAGTACTGAAATTAAACGCATTAATCAAAATTTAATTTTGTAGGTGTTCAAACTATAAAATGAAACATCTACTTTCTGTACACTGGTGTCTGAAAAAATGAAGATGATGAATTAGTTGGATCATTTATGATGAAAGGGGCAGAACAGGCTGCAGATGGAGACTATAGATTTTTGTTCAGACAAATGGAATGATTGGAAAAATGGAGAGCTCTGATAAGCACGGGGTTTGGTATCACAGCCTGGATCAATCAATCAATCAACATTTATTTATAAAGCGCTTTACAGCACCGACTGGTGTCCAAAGTGCTTAACATTAAAAACACAAATTTACAAAATAAAACACATATAAAATAAAATTTTAAAACGACACATAAAAAAGAACATAAAAATAACAGAACATGTCACCTCCCCACTAAGTGTTAAAAGCCAGTTTAAATAAATAAGTCTTTAACTTAGATTTAAAAAGTGCTAGGTCAGGAATAGTACGTAACTCAAGAGGTAGCTCATTCCACAGTCTGGGGCCAGCTACCGCGAAAGCATGATCACCCCAGCGTTTATATCTCGACCTTGGAACATCTAAGTAAAGCTGGCCAGACGCCCTTAACGTCCTACTGTAGGTGCGCAAAGTTAAAATTTCAGACAAGTAGGGAGGTGCAAGGCCATAAATAGCTTTAAAAACAAACATTAAAATTTTAAAATCAATTCTAAAACGAACTGGAAGCCAGTGGAGTGAGTATAGGATGGGCGCAATATGCTCACGTCTAGAAGTGTTTGTCAAAAGACGAGCAGCAGCATTCTGCACCAACTGGAGATGCGCAAGAGACGACTGATTAATGCCCGCATAAAGTGCATTACAATAATCAAGTCTGGAGCTGATGAAAGCATGAATGGCCGTCTCAAGATCACGTCTACTGAGAAAGTGCTTTATTTTTGCCAAGAGGCGAAGTTGGAAAAAACTAGCTTTGACAACAGAATTTATCTGTTGATCGAACCTCAAACAGCTGTCAAATATCACTCCCAAATTCTTGACAGCTGGTTTTACATAGTTAGCCAAAGCACCAAAATTTGGTGTTACCACATTTGGTATGCCAGTGCGCTCAAACACCATGATCTCAGTTTTACCATCATTCAGGTAAAGGAAGTTTCGGGACAGCCACTGCTTTACATCACGAATACAATTAAGTAATGATGACAAAGCATCACTCCCATTAGTCCTCACAGGCAGATAGATTTGCAGATCATCTGCATAACAATGAAAGGACAAATTGTGCTGGGTTATAATTGACCCCAATGGCAGAATGTACAAAGAAAATAGAATCGGCCCAAGGACAGATCCTTGCGGCACTCCACAGCACAGAGGAGCAGTTGATGAGGAAAGGTCCCCAATCATGACAGAAAAGCTATTTTCAGCCAAATATGATCTAAACCACTCAAGTGCAATACCATGAATGCCAATAAAATGTTCCAACCGGGAAACAAGTACTGTGTGATCCACAGTATCAAAGGCTGCTGTGAGGTCCAACAGAACCAGCACAGCAGGATTCCCTGCATCCACCGACAGAGTAATATCATTATGAACTTTTAAAAGTGCTGACTCAGTGCTGTGTCGCGATCTAAACCCAGACTGGAATTTTTCAAGGATGAGATTGTCTTCTAAAAATGATTGTAACTGTAAAAAGACAACCTTTTCTAAAACCTTAGATAGAAATGGCAGATGAGAGACAGGTCTAAAATTGGATAAAACTGATGAGTCCAGGTGAGGTTTTTTAAGAAGAGGTCGAACTACAGCATGTTTAAAAGCAGCTGGAACAGACCCTGATCTAAGGCAAGCATTGATAAAAGTTAGGAGACCCGCCCAAACAGTATTAAAAGCCTCCTTCAGCACCTTAGCTGGAACATCAAAAGGACAACTTGTAGATTTTATGTGTTTTACATCATCAGCGAGAGATGCAAAAGAAATGGGCTCAAACTGTTCGAGCACAGCAGAATGTGCACGAGGAGCAGACAACTCAACATTACAGTTCTGATCAGCGTTCTGTCTGACTGATGAAACCTTATCAATAAAAAACTGAAGAAACTCCTCACAGGTTGTGGTTGTAGCGTCCAACAAAACAGAGGTGTGTGGATTTACAACTGAGTTTATAGTCTGAAATAACACACTGGGACGATGACAACTGCTCGAAATAATATGAGACAGATATTGTGCTTTTGCCTCCTTCACAGCCTTCTGATAGTCAGTTAGACTGTCCCTCAGAAAACCCAGAGACACCTGCAGTTTGTCCTTTTTCCATTTTCTCTCCGCCCGTCTGCAGCGTTACCTGAGGGCACGGGTCGTGGCATTTAACCAGGGGTCGGATTTTGATTTCCTGGATTTGCAGCGCATCGGTGCAGTAGAGTCCAAAATGACTGTGCATGTACAGTGGAAAGAAGAGAGGATGTTATCTGGGAGTAATGGAGAAACCAGTCCATTCATGGCATAAAACTGAGAGTCCATGAAGGCAGCAGCAAAGTCCCCCGCTCTCGAGGAGGTGACCAAACGGCGGCGAGAGACAGGAACAAGTGGCTTACTAGCAGATGGAGGAGCAATAAATTAAAAAATAACAGGAAAGTGATCTGAAATAGCAATGTCTGATATGTCCTTAAGTGAAACTGAGAGCCCAAAAGAAATAACCAGGTCCAAGGTGTGTCCAAGATTATGTTGGTCCATCCACAACTTGTGTTAGACCAAAAGAGTTCAGGAGGCTTTTAAAATCATCAGCCAGCTGATTAGAAGGACAACAGATATCAATATTAAAATCACCACAGACCAAAAATTTGTCATAATTTGGGATAAAATCTGCCAGAAACTCAGAAAACTCCTGAATAAAATCCTTATTAAATTTTGGTGGACGATAAACAACAGCACAGAGCACAGGACAGTCGAACTCCATCACAAACAACTGAAGTTCAAAAGTGGAGTAGACATTAGAAGATAAAAATCGGCATTTAAAACTGTCTTTAAAAACCGTGGCCACACCACCGCCTCGACCTGATGCTCGCGGGGAGCTGAAAAACGAGCAGCCGGGGTGGAGGAGCTCAGAAAAGGCGCTATTTTCACCTGGTTTCAACCAGGTCTCCGTTAACAGGAGAAAGTCCAGATCACGACTGGAGAAAAAGTCATTCAAAATGAAAGTCTTACTTGTGAGTGACCTTGTGTTGATGAGTGCCACACGGACTGAGCGCACGTCAGTCTGCTGGGAGACACGACCGAGCGGGCGCAGGTTCTCCTGCACGCAGCCACGACTGCAGCTCCTCACAGGACGTCGACACGGAAGTGGAGACCCGGCACCCCGGACAACCGGCCGGAGCCACCGATAGCAAAAAGTCAGAGAACGCCGCGCGTCGTAGCCGTCATGAAGAAGCCGACTATGAATTCTCGTGGAGCATGTTTGCAGGAAACAGCCAGGCACACTCTGAGCCGAACACGGACTCCTCCTCTC
Source organism: Thalassophryne amazonica (assembly GCF_902500255.1). Taxonomy (NCBI): domain Eukaryota; kingdom Metazoa; phylum Chordata; class Actinopteri; order Batrachoidiformes; family Batrachoididae; genus Thalassophryne; species Thalassophryne amazonica. The sequence goes on from NC_047113.1 coordinate 37,278,973, forward strand.
TTCCCACGTCCTCTGCGACGCAGACGCCGAGGCAACACGCCAAGCGGCCGGCATAGAAAGTCTGGTACGGACGCTAAGACAGGCGGCGGGGGCAGCCGCGTCCCTGGCCGTCCGCCCGAGCCAGAAACAGCGAAATTCTCCAGCGAAGCCCGAACGCTGATAAGAGTCTGGCGATCATACACCAGGAGCGGTGACACATTCCATGCAACAGTGTAAAAACAATAAAAACGACACTAAAAGAAGCGAGTGCCGACGGCAATGGATGGGTAATGATTGTACAAATGAACTCTTATCATTTGTCCATTACTTGTACCTACTTTTCCCTACTTAGTGCTGTGGGAATTAAAACCTGTTAAAAGCAATAAATCATATGCAACGCTTTGTCTCTGCTCCTGCTTTGAACCGTGTCCTGTGGGAGACATCTAAATTAACTGTTGTAATCATTGTGATTAGGGCTGAAATGATTAGTCGAGTAACTCAAATAATTCGATTACAAAGAATGTTCGAGGCAAATTCTGTGCATCGAAGCTTTAACATTGTAATACATATGCCAGGCCTGTATGTGGCAGTGTAACGTCCCCAGAAAAACAAACGAAGACTAGAGTATGTATAGGTCATGTAAACGCTAATCAAATTGGCACAAGAAAAACGGTCCACGCTGATCATCTGAAATAGCTTACTGTGCGTTTAAAGCGATGCAGTATGTTTGTCTGATTTAAAAAAAAAAAAAAAAAAAAAAAAAAAAAAAAGCGGTTTCGTCCGCTGCCTGCTCTACGTGGGGAGTGACTAGTCACGCAGCAGCCGGTGACTGCATCTCTCAGCCCGGTGTGAGCAGCTCAGCGCTCCGACCCGGCCACACTGTCGGTCTCTGGAAGAAGCCCACTCTTCCTTCTGTGTTTTGCTCAGACTCCCACTGAATGTTTCGCTTTTTAATTTTTGCGTTTTTGGGCAACACACAGCACTTCACAAACACTAACTCAAATAAAATAAGAAAAAACTGACTGCAAGGCTTGCATGTTCAGCTTCCAACTGAAATGCATTGGCTGAATTGCAGAGAAAGGGGGATTAAAAATAAAAAATCACCCAGGGACCCAGTCCACAAACCTTAAAAAAAAAAAAAACTAAAAATGGTTGAATTTTACAAGTTGGGGAAAACAAAAAACAGCCACATCCCATCACTCATGATGATGCAGCAACATTGTGCCATTGCTTAGGGAGAGCCCTGGACTGCTGCTGTTTAAAAACGCAAAAGTACTTTTTATCCAATTACTCGATTAACCGATAGAATACTCAATTACTAAAATAATCGGTAGCTGCAGCCCTAATTGTGGTACTACAGTGTGTATATGGCATCAACACTTTACTCTCGGATTTTTAGGATGGCCAGGCCATGCTATGGGACCTGAATGAGGGGAAACACCTTTACACTCTGGACAGTGGTGACATCATCAATGCTCTTTGCTTCAGCCCCAACCGCTACTGGTTGTGTGCAGCAACTGGCCCTAGTATCAAGATCTGGGTATGTTGTTCTATAATTTGGAAGTGACCTTTTTAGCATTATTTTGCAGTGTAAAGAGCCTGTAAGAATGTAATAATGAAGGGCGGTGATGGAAATTTTATGCCATCTGTATTTTTTGATGATAAAGAGGCTGTTTCTGAGCCCTGACCAAAGCTTTTTGCATGTGTGTGCGTGCATTGCCTAAGATTATTTAGACTCTGCTGCGGTTTCATGTAGGATTTGGAGGGCAAAATCATTGTGGATGAGCTGAGACAGGAAGTCATCAGCACAAACAGCAAGGCTGAACCCCCACAGTGTACTTCACTGACATGGTCTGCTGATGGACAGGTACGACACACTCAGTCACACATGGCCTTGCTTAGTTTTCTGGGTATCTGCTATATATTTTTTTTATGATTAACCCCCAGTGATTACCTCTATTCACTTGTAACTCTGATGTATACTGGTGACAATCCTGCAAATATGAGGGGGACTAGAAATGTTTATTTGAATATTCTTTTCATTGCACTGACTATTAACCTGAAAGCAATGTTTAACCTGTAGGAACCAGTGGTGATATTTTGACATATTAAATGACTTGTGTAACTGTTTTACCCTACAGTCAGACTGGCTACAAATGAAGGAGACAAGCAGCTGGTGTTTGTCGCATGACAGATGTTCATGGCTGTGGCCAGCTTCTGGTTACTGTGTACAATGTGTAATGATGGATTATAAAGGACGGGAAAACCCAACACTGTCACTATAAACCTTTCCTCCAGCCTTGACTGTTTGACAACCAAAGTTCAATTGATTTGTTCCAGTAGAATTTGCAGGGATTTTAGATTAACCTTCGGGGTCCATGCTATAATTGTGGGGTGAAGCTTATCAGGAAACAGGAGAGACTGGTCAAGCCCTCTTATGTAAAATGAAAGTAGGACAATCTTACCTCTTTCTAGCTTAATGAAACAAAAACAATATAGTGTTTGGTGTTCAGGATCTAGTTCCTGCAGTGAGAAAGCTCCTTGTAATACAACCCCTGGCAAAAATTATGGAATCACCGGCCTCGGAGGAAGTTCACTCAGTTGTTTAATTTTGTAGGGAAAAAAAAAGCAGATCACAGACATGACACAAAATCAAAGTCATTTCAAATGGCAACTTTCTGGCTTTAAGAAACACTATAAGAAATCTTTTTTAGACCAAGCAGAGGGAAAAAAATATGGAATCACTCAATTCTGAGGAAAAAATTATGGAATCATGAAAAACAAAAACGCTCCAACACATCACTAGTATTTTGTTGCACCACCTCTGGCTTTTATAACAGCTTGCAGTCTCTGAGGCATGGACTTAATGAGTGACAAACAGTACTCTTCATCAGTCTGGCTCCAACTTTCTCTGATTGCTGTTGCCAGATCAGCTTTACAGGTTGGAGCCTTGTCATGGACCATTTTCTTCAACTTCCACCAAAGATTTTCAATTGGATTAAGATCCGGACTATTTGCAGGTCATGACATTGACCCTATGTGTCTTTTTGCAAGGAATGTTTTCACAGTTTTTGCTCTATGGCAAGATGCATTATCATCTTGAAAAATGATTTCATCATCACCAAACATTCTTTCAATTGATGGGATAAGAAAAGTGTCCAAAATATCAACATAAACTTGTGCATTTATTGATGATGTAATGACAGCCATCTCCCCAGTGCCTTTACCTGACATGCAGCCCCATATCATCAATGACTGTGGAAATTTACATGTTCTCTTCAGGCAGTCATCTTTATAAATCTCATTGGAGCAGCACCAAACAAAAGTTCCAGCATCATCACCTTGCCCAATGCACATTCGAGATTCATCACTGAATATGACTTTCATCCAGTCATCCACAGTCCACGATTGCTTTTCCTTAGCCCATTGTAACCTTGTTTTTTTCTGTTTAGGTGTTAATGATGGCTTTCCTTTAGCTTTTCTGTATGTAAACCCCATTTCTTTTAGGTGGTTTCTTACAGTTCAGTCACAGATGTTGACTCCAGTTTCCTCCCATTCGTTCCTCATTTGTTGTGCATTTTCGATTTTTGAGACATATTGCTTTAAGTTTTCTGTCTTGACGCTTTGATGTCTTCCTTGGTCTACCAGTATGTTTGCCTTTAACAACCTTCCCATGTTTGTATTTGGTCCAGAGTTTAGAGACAGCTGACTGTGAACAACCAACATCTTTTGCAACATTGCGTAATGATTTACCCTCTTAAGAGTTTCTCTCCTTTATTTCAATTGACATCTCTCGTGTTGGAGCCATGATTCATGTCAGTCCACTTGGTGCAACAGCTCTCCTTTTTTGATGCAGACTAATGAGCAGATCTGATTTGATGCAGGTGTTAGTTTTGGGGATGAAAATTTATGGGGTGATTCCATAATTTATTCCTCAGAATTGAGTGAGTCCATATGTTTTTCCCTCTGCTAGGTCTAAAAAAGTAACCATTACTGACTGCCACAATTTTTTTTTCTTGATTTCTTATAGTGTTTCTTAAAGCCAGAAAGTTGCCATTTGAAATGACTTTAGTTTTGTGTCATGTCTGTGATCTGTTTTTTTTTTCTACAAAATTAAACAACTGAATGAACATCCTCCGAGGCCGGTGATTCCATAATTATTGCCAGGGGTTGTAATACTGAAACTGTGGGAATGTGAATTGCTTGCTCAGTGTTGATGATTTTGGTTCTCTACTCCCCCCCCCCCCCCCCCCCCCTTCCCCTCCCTCTTGTCTACAGACCCTTTTTGCTGGCTACACTGACAACCTGATCAGAGTGTGGCAGGTCACCATTGGAACTCGTTAAGAACATTTTTCTCATTCAAGTTTGAATTAAAGAGTTTGAAAAGAACATGCATTTTGTTGTGGTTTAATATAATGCTGTTGAAATATGTTTTTGCACTTTGCTCTACTACAAACAAAATAAATTACACTCAAGGATTGTTGATTCCATGTGACATGCATTGAACATCACTAGGAGCAATGTATTATAGAGTGACGGTTCTGTCATATGCGCATATATATATATATATATATATATATATATATATATATATAATGGCTAAAACCGCAAGATGGTAAAGCAAATCCACTGGGGAGTGGGGTGGAAATGCATTTTGCTGTTTTATATTAATCTCTCTTCTAGTAGAATGACTTAAAAGCCATATTGTCTGAGTTTTATTTTTTATTAACATTTTTTTTTCTTGTTGAAGAAAAGTTAAAACTTTCAAACTCCCAGTCGTGTTCTATCCCCAAATCTTCAAAAATGCATGCAATTATGGGCAGTGATTGTCAGAGCTGGTCACTTAGCTTTGTATATTTAGAGCGAGTGTACGCCAGACACGCTTACTGGCAAACATCTTGCTGCTGTCTTCCATTTGATTGGTCTGCTGTCAGCCAACACATTTTCCTCCCCCTTCTTCCCATACTTAGTCTTATTTCTGCAGAATCTTCCCTCTACAGGAATCTGTCTCAAATTGTTGTCACACATGCCTTTTGAGTTTGACTGTCAGAGGGTACTGCAGAATGTTGCACAGTTGAATGTCTGAACAGCTACAGTTGTGAACTGTTTTTAATTGTATGGTACTTTGTGATTGTGTCTTGAGTTATCAACACAAAATTTATCATCCTGCCTGTGTGGCAACTCTGTCACAATGATGGTATTGTTGCTTAACATTTTGAAAAGGAAACTCAACTATTTTAGTAATTTGAAGAGAATATGATTAGGCTGTAAATATTTATAACAAAATACTAATGAATAAATTATATATAAAACAGATGTTATAACAGGTGTGATCTGTCAGAAGTATGAGCTGATCAGTATATGAATGGTCTTTTGGGGAGTGCTATGAATGGTCCGGTTACCCAGTTGGGGCTGCATGCAAAGCCATCTTCATCCAGTCAGTCCACCTGGCCCTGATTAACTGCAGATCATTCATAAAACTTATTTTAAATGATTTCTGCTCACACTTCGTTGATCTGATGTTGACGGAAACTTGGTGTAAACCACGTGACGACAGCGCCTCTGAGCGCCTGGCTGCTCATTCCTCATCTCCGCTCGAGAAATTGGTAGGGGAGGGAGTGTCGCCTCCGTCTTAAAGGGCAGCCTCAGATGCTGACATCTTTCCACAAATAACTGCATTCTTTGAGCTACAGTTATTTGTGATTGAACTAACCAGCCTCATATTATGTGGGATTGTGTATCACCCACCTAAATACAATAAGGATATTCAAGTTTTCAAAATTTTTTCAGTATTGTCCCATTTATAACTTTTAATTTGTGGAAATTTTAACATTCGTTTTCTGTACTTCTAAGTTTTCCAATGATTTCAAATATTCAAGTTTTCAAAATTTTTTATCAGTATTGTCCCATTTATAACTTTTAATTTGTGGAAATTTTAACATTCGTTTTCTGTACTTCTAAGTTTTCCAATGATTTCAAAACAATGTTCACCTCTTGATTTAATTCAATCGGTCTTTGGTCCTACGCACCATCATGGGTGTAGTTTGGATCTCTCTTTCTCATGGGCTCCCAGTGAATATCATAGATCACAGATAGTATCTGGTTACCTCCGATCACTTCATTATTTTTGAAATTAAAACACAAGTACCCTGTAAACTTTGTGACATGTCTCAAATGATATTCTCACCTTTTCAACAGCTGGAGAATTTGCTGCTGCCTTCAGACATTCAGAATATGGACATTGGATAGTGTGGAGACTTTTTCATTCCCTGAGAGCATTTTGTCTTTCTTCCACAGTACTTGCTCTAGGATTTTGGGGCTCGATAGCTCCTTTTTGACAAAAATAAGCCAAACCAAGATCCAATCCCTATTTTGACACTCCGTGCCCTCAGGCAGCAGTGCCGACAAGCTGAAAGACGGAAGAAGTACAAACTAAATGTATTCTGGGAAATATAGAGACTGCCTCGCTGACTTTCAACGGGTGATGAGAGGAAAAATGGTCAGTATCTGTCTAATGTGATCCGGAGCAACAGCCATCACCCCAGAACTCTTTTTAACAATTTAGTTGTTAATCTGCGTGTTCTGGCTGATGCCTCAGTACTTGTGAGGACTTTCATTTTACTGAAAACATTTGACAGTAATATAAGAAAACTTGCTAGCAACACCCTCAGTGCTGACCAGGTTTGCTCCAGTTCCTTCTGCTGTGTTTGAGTGATTTGAATTAATTTTTTCTACACAGTAAAATTACCAGTGTTTAACACTGGCAGTGAACATATGGTCCCGACTATAGAATGCTTTTTATTGCCATTATACACAAGGTACAATGAAATTAAAAGACAACTCCCGTAGTGCAAAGGTGTAAAAAAAAAAAAAATAAATATAAAAGACAAAACATAAGAATATATACATGTATTTACAATGGAGCCAGTAGGTGTATATAAGTCAGCCAACAGTAGAATACATTGCACTGTTAAGTATATTATACTTGAGGTAGAGACACTGGGTGTGTGAGAAATATAAATTATTATTGATAGAGATTTTTAATGTTCTGGGGCCCTTTTTAGTGTGTTTTAGAAATTCTTGCCTCAACACTGGTTCAGTACCGGTTGCTTTTAAACATGCTGTGGTTCGTCCACTACTAAAAAATAATAAAAAAACGGCTTGATCCCTCTTTTATTGCATAACTGTTGCAATTGTTTTTAGAAAATACCCTCTTTGAAAAATTCAAATCAGGTTTCAGAACTTGTAACAGCACTGAATCGACTCTTTTAAAAGTGCACAATGATGTTGCATGGTCAGTAGATGCTAAGCACCCTATGGTTTTAGTGCTCCTGGACCTGACAGCTGCCTTCGATACAGGTGACCACTCAGTCCTCCTGTCCCATCTAAAAGAACATGTTGGACTTGATGGCATTGTTATGAAGTGGTTCACATCATACCTTTCCGATCGGAGTTTTTCTGTAATGATTCGTGATCTCTTCTCCTCAAGTGTGTCTCTTGTCTGTGGTGTTCCGCAAGGTTCAATCCTTGGCCCCACTCTCTTTTTTCAGTACATGTTGTCACTTGGATCAGTCATTGCAAACCACAATATGTTGTTTTACTGTTATGCAGATGACATTCAAATCCATCTCCTATTCAGGACTGTGAATACTTGGCGGGTTTCCGCAGATTTCATCATGGGGAGGGGGGTGTTAGTGATGTACTCTTAAACCGTGAACATCGCTGAGTTTTTAAAATGCTTATCACAAAGCGTACTCTTTTTTTACGACATCGTGTAAGTTTTATAAGTCTGCGAACACTGATCTGTGTGTTACAGATACAAATAGGTTTCCTCGGATCCGTGGAGTTTCGAGGAGAAAAATGCCACTCAAAGTGTAGCTGTTACGACAGTTGTCGTAAAGCAGGACTGGTTGGTTGCTGCGGCGACGCTATGTGGCTAAAACTTGGCATGTGGACATCCCAAACTTTTAGAGCTTTCAAGTTTTTAAAAAGATTTTGCAGCATGTTTCTGTCATGGAGCAACGTCGCACAGAGAGAAGATGGCGAGAAAGACTGTTATAACGACAAGAATCCGTGGAATCGTCGCTGTTTTTATCAACACACCTGAAAGATAAAAGAAATTGGAAAAGTGAAGTGTGCTCTCAGGAAACACTAAGAATTTTTCTCTCCCTGGAAAATAAACATTCTGCTGTTCAAACAGGATTTTAGACAAGATTATGTGACTTTTTTCACTAATCTAGACTTTCTTTCATTGTAAAAAAGACATTGTGGCTTTGAATGGATTTCGGCTGCATGAATTTACACAAGAATATGAGACTTTTTTACTATAACGTATGTTATTGATGTTTTACCATGATTTTCCAAATATTCTACAAGCTTTAGCTGTGGTTTTTGAAATGCTGTAACACTTTTCAGTCTTCATAAATTTCATGTAGTTTAATTGTTCTGAGTTAATGCATAATTTGGTTTACAATTAAAAGGAAAATCATTCCAGGTCCTACTTCCACATCATATTCTGTTATTTCAACATCATTATTGACAGGTCAAATAAAAGGCTGATTGTAGGATCATTTAAATATGCACTAATTTTGAGATTTGTTCTTCCAGGAGATGCTGAAAAAGTATCATTAGATAAAAATTTAATTCTGGGGCCCCACAGGGCCCTAGACCCCGGCTCCTGGACACTGCAGTCCCCCCAGATCCCCTGCCAATTTTCCTCGGATTTCACAATTTTCATTTCACAGCCCTGCCTATTGGAACTGACACAATCACTGGGGGCAGGGTGGCCAGCTGTATCGCAGAAATAAAACAGGGGTTGTCTTTGAATTTCTTTCACCTAAATAAAGACGACTGTGTGTATTATGTTTCGTGACTCACAGAAAATGGATGTTGGGGGATTGTCGGTTAAACCCACTTGCAGAAATCTTGGGGTGATGTTTGACAGTGGTTTTAACTTTGACAAAGTGACTGGTAAAGTCAAGTTTTTATCAACTGCGGCTTTTAGCGAAGGTGAAGCCTTTTATAAATCATGTAGATCTGTAAAAAGCCATTCATGCTTTTATTAGTTCTTAGCTGAACTATTGCAATGGACTTTATGTTGGAGTTTCCCGGTTTTCCCTTAGTCGACTTCAACTGGTTAAAAATGCTGGAGTACGTCTATTAACTGACACTCGTAGAAGTGACCATATCACCCCAGTCCACTACACTCTGCATTGCTTCCAGTTCAGGCTAGAATTGATTTTAAAATTCTATATTTGTTTGATCCCCCCCTGATCTGCATGTATAATGGTAAATGCCACACTGGCAGAACCATTTATATACATAAATACACATATATGCAATTTGTTCTTGGAAGACAGTATGTAGTGCATGAGGGAACATGGTGTGCATGTGACCAGCTCTGAATGGTTTGGCCCCACCATACTTAGCTGACCTGCTGACGCATCGGGACCTTGAGATCGTCTAACCAGTGTGCACTCGAGGTTCTGAGGTACAGATGCTGCCAGTGGGGAGACCAGGCTTTCTCTCTGGCCTCACCCATGCTTTGGAACAAGCTCCCCCTGAGAGCCGCACCATTACTGATTTGGGTCTTTTTAAATCTAAATTAAAAACCTTCCTTTTTAGAATGGCTTTTGCACAACCAGCAGCACTCTGGCATTTTACTGGGTTATTATCTGTAAGTATTTTTGAACATCATTTTTATTGATGTCTGTTTTAAATTTGCTTATTGTCTTATGGTTTTGAGTTATTGTTTTTTGTTTTTTTTTGTTTTGTTTTTTTTTAGCTGACTGTGACCATTGGGCCATATTAAGGGCTATATGAATAAAGTTTGATAATCCAGGGAGCATTTACCTATGTCACAACCACTGAACTCTACACTACGTGGAATATGGCCGTCACGGCTGAGCGAGTGAAGCCAAACTGCTGCATTGTCGGCCATCTTGCGTCCCCCAAAAGGCACAAACCGCACAGTGGAATCAGGTCAATAGGATAGGGTCAAACTCACCAATTTCTACAGAATGAAGCCCTTCGTCGAGTTGTTATGTAATATTATTAAGCTCTGTTAAGGCCATTTATAAGACTTGTACACACAGTGTAGTTCTTGATAGATTATTAAAGTAAACAGAAACAAAAACTTGTTAAATCTATGGACATTATAAGCTCTTGCAATGCAACACTATTTGAATACTTTCTATCATATTATACGCTTGTATACTGGGGATCTCCTCAGAGTGGAAGGCATTATGAAGAAACGATATGTGAAGATTTTGAGAGAAAACCTCTAGCAGTCAGAAGCAAAACTGGGTCATCGCTTTGTCTTCCAACATGACAATGAGCCAAACCATATGTTGCTGCTGGTGAAGAAATGCTTCCAGAAGACCAAAGTGGATGTTATTGACTTACTTGCACAAATCCCAGACTTGAAACTAATAACTTGAAAGTCTGTGGGGAGAAATTAAGACCAAAGTCCATGCCAGAAGACCAAATCTGGAGGAGTTTGAGAGAGTCGCCAAAGAAGAATGGGCTGGGCTTCCTCAGGAGACATGTCTCAGACTTGTTGAAAACTACAGCAAAGGATTAAAGGCTGCTATCTAGCAAAAAGGACACACAATGGACTATTAGCAGCAGGAGGGTTGGTAGTTTTTGCTTTTTGTGAAATAAATGTGTGCGTACAGTAAAATAATGTAAGCTACCAAAGTAAAAGTAGGATATTTAGAAATGCTGTTAAAGCATCCTTGCTCTGGGGGGCATTAAATTTGTCCTAATCTGTAATTAAAAGGGGCCCAGGTTTCAAAGCGGACGCTTTTTCGGGGAGTGTCCGTATCAAAATGACTGAGATTACTAGCTACACGGATTCTTTTATGGATGGAGAGAAGACATCATTACACTGACAATGAACTAGGAAAACTAGATATTTCAGTTTCTGCTTTTTAGCTGTCTATGTCAAATACAATTAACAATAGAGGACTCTCACCCTGTAATTTAACATTAACGGAATGTTCAATAGAAAACTCCCCATTACTAAAACTACTTTTTACCGTATGTAAAGTTAAATATGTGTATCCACTTTATGCTTGAAACTGTTACAAAGTGTGAGCATTTTGGACCATTTGTTCCCTTTGGCTTGCCGTAGCCTGATGGTATCCTAGCAACCGCCACTCAACAATCTACCATACATGTAGATCCCAGAACCTTATCCGGTAAATAATTTTGTACATTGATTTACATGTGGTAGGAATCCCCTGAAAAGGTAATAGCAGTAAGGTCGGAATTCGAACGAAGGTTGTGGTTGGAGCGTGAAGTTAAAGAATAAAGGTGTGGTGGCGGCACAGAGTGAAAGATCATGAGCCCAGCGTCACATCCTCGTATTTATGTGGAAAGAACGCTGGCGCTGATTAAACCAGACGCCGTGGACAGGACAGAGGAGATTGAGGACGTTATCCTTAAATCAGGCTTCACCATTCTGCAGGTAAGCGTGTCTGAGATATACAACAAAATATTCTGGCCCGTACTTCGGGGTTAAAGGCTTAGATGGCATTGAAACCATTAGATGAAATTTAAAATGCACATTAAAGCCTTTTTATTCAACAAGAGACTTTTTTTTCTAATCAAGTGAGATGTTAGACTTGGGGTCATGTAGGCTGAACAGGTTTAAAGCAGGGGTCACCAAACCGCCCTGCCTACCCACTGCTAATTAACTGTGAGGTATACAGCCAATCAAGAAATGGGAAGCACCGGCGTTGCCGACCGAAGGCTCCCCTGATGACGCGGTTCATGGATTAACACCTGTTTCTGCTTCAAACTGCATACCAGTCATCATCTATCTCAGCGACAGACATCTGAAGCTTTTGTACAGCAATCATTTCCACATCAATTCAGCATTATTTCGTCATAAAATGCAGCGGAAGCAATCAGCGCACTGCGGCTAAATGAGCTGCTAGCAGATGTGATCACTGCACCAGATGTCGTTGAATTTTGCCTCGTTTCTCCTTAAAACGGCCTCCTTTCTTCTTAAAACGGACTTTGGAATGATTTAAGAGGTTTTACCTTTATCATCTGATAATATTCTCAATCCATTTGATTGCTTTGGGTCAAGAGACGTGCTGCTGTGGTCCCAAATGATAATGCAAAAGGCGGAGCGATTTTTAGGGGCAGACCGTTCGTTCTGCAACACCAGACTTTACTAATCAGTTGTGGTTGCAGCAGGTAAACATAGAACCTCTGAGTATGAGTACCTCACTAGACCTCTGAGACAATCCTGTCTCAGAGGTCTACAGACAATTCCTTTTACTTCACACCTGGTTTGTCCTCTGACATGCCCTGTCAACTGTGGGACCTTATATGTAGACAGGGGTGTGCCTTTCAAAATAATATCCAATCAACTGAATTTACCCCAGGTGGGCTTCAGTTAAGCTGTAGAAACATCTCAAGGATGATCAGTGGAAACAGGATGCCACTGAGCTCAGTTTTGAGATTCATGGCAAAGGCTGTGAATACTTACGTATGTGTGAATTGTTTATTTATTTATTACTAAATTTCCATTTAAAAAATCACATTCTCAATATGGGGTATTGCATGTAGAATTTTGAGAGGGGAAAAATGAATTTCAACCATTTTGGAATAAGGCTATAACAAAATATGGAAAAATGGAAGCACTGTGAATACACGGATGCAAGTGTAAATGCTATCAAAATGAGAAGGATACATTTATAAATGTCTCATCATGGGCTACCTTACTTATGATTTAAAAAGAATATCATTTTTGTTGATTTTTCACATTTAAGAGTAAAATTCTCATTATTGCAATGCCTCTATTACTGACTTTGGGTTCTTTGTAATAAACTTTAAGATAAATAAAAAGAAAAGGCTTCAGTAGTGCATGTTATACTACACATCGTAAGTCCCTTCAGCTGTTCCCTTGTTTTTCCCAGTTAGGGTTGCCACAGCAAAATCGAGGTGGCTCTGCATGTTAATTTGGCACAAGTTTTACACCGGATGCCCTTCCTGATGCAACTCCACGTTACATGGAGAAATGGGCAGTGGTGGGATATGGATAAGGAACCTTCTGCACTCAGAGGTTCCTGAAACCAAGCGCACTAACCACTTGACCACAAGCCCGGGAGATGCAAACATTTACAGTAAATAAACATGGTATTTGGCATTCTTTGGTAAAATAAGTGAAAATATTAGGAAAAATACATTTGTCCAAACCACTTTTCTCATCCCCTGTACCAATTTTCAATCATCACAAGCACAAAATGTAATTCAGTATCAGAAATATATTATTGTATTTATTATATTACTCACTCATCTTCAACCACTTATCCGTGTGCAGGTTGTGGGGGCAACGGCTCTTGTAGGGGAGCCCAAACTTTCCTTTACCGGGCCACATTAACCACCTCTGACTGGGGGATCCTGAGGTGTTCCTAGTCCTGGGTCTTCCCCAGGGTCTCCTCCCAGCTGGATGTACCTGGAGCACCTCCCATGTTCGGAAGAGTCCAGCAAAACAGACGATGATGTTTATTCATCGACAGCTAGGCAAAGAGTGATGGAAAGCACCAGATTCTTTTATTTATATACAGTGGGGTAAAAAAGTATTTAGATTGTGCAAGTTCTCCTACTTACAAAGATGAGAGAGGTCTGTAATTTTCAACAAGGTACACTTCAATTATGAGAGACAAAATGAGAAAAAAAAATCCAGAAAATTACATTGTAGAATTTTTTAAGAATTTATTTATAAATTATGGTGGGAAATAAATATTTGGTCACCCACAAACAAGCAAGATTTCTGGCCCTCACAGAACTGTAACTTCTTCTTTAAGAAGCTCTTCTGTCCTCCACCTGCTACCTGTATTAATGGCACCTGTTTGAACTTGTTATCTGTATAAAAGACACCTATCCACAGTCTCAAGCAGTCAGACTCCAAACTCAACCATGGCCAAGACCAAAGAGCTGTCGAAGGACACCAGGAAGAAAATTTAAGAGTGAATCTACAATAGTCAAGCAGGTTGGTGTGAATAAATCAACTGTGGGAGCAATTGTACGAATAGAAGACATACAAGGACATTGATAATCTCCCTCGATCTGGGGCTCCATGCAAGATGTCATCCTGTGGGGTCAAAATGATCATGAGAACAGTGAACAAAAATCCCAGAACTACACGGAGGGGCCTGATGAATGAACTGCAGAGAGCTGGGACCAAAGTAACAAAAGCTACACACTACACAGAGAGGGACTCAAATCCTGCAGTGCCAGGCATGTCCCCCTGCTTAAAGCAGTACATGTCCAGGCCCGTCTGAAGTTTGCCATCGAGCATATGGATGATCCAGAAGAGGATTGGGAGACTATCATGTGGTCAGATGAAACCAAAATAGAACATTTTGGTAAAAACTCAACTAGTCATGTTTGGAGGAAGAAGAATGCTGAGTTTCATTCCAAGAACACCATACCTACTGTGAAGCATGGGGGTGGAAACATCATGCTTTGGGGCTGTTTTTCTACAAAGGGGACAGGGCGACTGATCCTTGTTAAGGGAAGAATGAACGTGGCCATGTATGGTGAGATTTTAAGCCAAAACCTCCTTCTATCAGTGAGAGCATTGAAGATGCAACGTGGCTGGGTCTTCCAGCATGACAATGATCCCAAATACACCGCTCGGGCAATGAAGCAGTGACTCCGTAAAAAGCATTTCAAGGTCCTGGAGTGGCCAAGCCAGTCTCCAGACCTCAACCTCATAGAAAATTTGTGGAGGGAGTTGAAAGTCCATGTTGCCCAGCGACAGCCCCAAAACATCACTGCTCTAGAGGAGAGCTGCATGGAGGAATGGACCAAAATACCAGCTACAGTGTGTGCAAACCTGGTGAAGAATTACAGGAAACGTTTGACCTCTGTCATTGTCAACAAAGGTTATGTTACAAAGTATTGAGTTGAACTTTTGTTATTGACCAAATAACTTATTTTCCACCATAATTTACAAATAAATTATTTAAAAATCCTACAATGTGATTTCCTAGATTTTTTTTTCTTTTTTCTCATTTTGTCTCTCATAGTTGAAGTAAAGGCCTACCTATCTTGAAAATTACAGACCTCTCATCTTTCTAAGTAGGAGAACTTGCACAATCAGGGACTGTCTAAATACTTTTTGGCCCCACTGTATGTATATGTGTGTGTGTGTGTGTGTGTGTGTGTATATATATATATATATATATATATATATGTATATATATATATACTGTATGTCCCTAAATAATGCTAACGGGTCTAGTAGGAGCCCAAAGGTCCACTGAATAATGAAAATGAATGAATGAAAACTGTTTATTTCGAACATTTGATACAACAACAATTACAAGATAGATCAGTAAAGACAACAAAAAAGTGCCATTGGTTGTTGAAGTGTGGCACAAAGGAAGCTCATTGGACACACAAGACTCCATGGTTGTTGGTAGTTGCATGGAGGATGCTCAGTGAATGCATCGCCAAAAAATTTGGTCTTTACAATGTTGAAACAATGAAAGAAATTGTTTGTGTGCATCCTGGCAATTTTTTGAATGCACAAGGGACTCCTGTGGGCGGCCTGTGGAAGGGACCCTTTATTAAAAATCAAAACTTACAAGCAGTTTGAGAGCAAAATTATTTGGTTTGTAACTGTATTTACAGAATTTACAGCACTTCTTATAATAAATATAAAAATGGCACGTCTAATGAATTAGATATACCTCTGAGCGTGAGTGTTAATAACCTGCTTATAATGACCAAAAAATGTACATTTTAAACAATATACGTATTTGATGTATTATGTTGTGGTAATGATACTTTTTTCTGACTCCATGTCTAAAATGCCAGTAAATGTATAGAAAATACCCCCCCACCCCCAAAAAAACAATTATGAAAATAATTTTTTTAGTAAGTTCAGACATTAATCTTAAATTGTTAAAAGAAAATTTGTCTGCAAATACCTTTTGAAAATTTTCAACTTGAATTCCTTCTGGATTTTGAGACTCACCCAAATGTGCTGTTTTTTTTGTGAACAGCTGTCAGAATACCTAATGTTTAGTCTTTATGATTCTAATTTATCTTACTTTTCTTGTCATTATTATTGTTATTATTAGCAGAGGTACCGCTCTTTGTCTGGGTGAAAAGTAGTTGCCAAGTTTTAAATGTTTTTCATAAAATAAAAAACAAAACAAAACATTGTTGGACTCAGCACATTAATGCTGTTTTGTTTGCTTATTTGTTTGGCTATAAATAAACTATAACATTCACAGAGTACTCTTGTTCAGTCTTTTAAAAGTGCTATATAATTGTCCATTTTGGTTATTCTATTTTTCATTTTATTATTTCATATCATTTTATTGTTTCACATTCTGTATTGACCCCCACAACCTGATTGTAGATAAGCACTGAAGATGAGTGAGTGACATTAATCAGCTAATTCCATGATTTGAGCTTCTGTTTCAGATGGAAAAGTGCTATATAAGTGCATTTAATTTAATGTGTGTTTAGACTGGTTAAGAGTATACAGTAAAATGTCTAGTAGTTGGTCTCAAATGCATCTGTCATAAAGCACGTAAAAAATATGTTTCTTGCCACAGAGGAAGACAGTGCAACTGAGTCCACAGCAATGCAGTGATTTCTATGCCAAGCAGTATGGAAAGCTCTTCTTCCCAAGTTTAACTGCTTTCATGAGTTCTGGTCCCATTGTCGTCATGACGCTTGCCCGGAACAATGCCATTGGCCATTGGAAGGCCATCATAGGGCCTGTCAACAGCGCCAAAGCTAGAGAAACTCATCCAAACAGGTGGGTCTGATTATAAAGTGCAGATTTAGCATTCTATGGGCTCAAGTTCCAGTGTTTGTATTTTTTAATGATTGATGTAAATAAAGTCCTTGGTATTTTTTGTCCACGTTTTAAGGCCCCTTCACACATAACACAAAGTTGGGCGAATCACGCCGAAACAGGGCGAAGGGGCAAAACACGAAAAATTTCAGCTGCAGTCGGGAGGGATGGACAGTCAGACAGCCCCGCGACTGCTGTTGGAAGTTTGTGGGTGGCACCTTGACTCTGGTCGAGTGTGGGTCGAATGGGCATTCGCCCACCATTCGCCCTCATTTGGCTGCTGGGGAGAAGGCTGGCTCAATCACGACATTCGGCCAGAGTTCGACGTGGCCAATCATTTCGTGCAGCCCCTCGACTGTGGTCCGAATGGTCCGCCCTGCGTATGACATATCGTACGAATGTTGCGACCACAGTCAGGTACCAGTACGACCTCATGTTGATCGCTGTTCGATTGGATTTCCAGCCCGAGCGCAACGCGAATCTGGAGTGCATGTGCTGTGGCCGAATGATTATGCTGACTGCTGTACGAGGTGTTCGAGTGCAGCTCTGATTTTTCAACAAGTGCCATTTGAATCTTCCTTCGTGTGCCATTCGGCCTCATTTGTGTCATGTGTGAAGCGGCCTTTAAGGTCTCCAAAAAGGGAGGCACTATGTATACAAATTACCATAATTCCTAAATTGTTAATGCACTGGTTTTGTTAAACCCCTTGAGTTAAAGCTGTTGATTCATTTCACCTCCACTGTGATGGTGTACGGAGGCAGGCTTAAAAAAAGTCACGATCCAAATACATAAAGACCTGTCAATAAGTACATTTTGCTTCTAATAGCAGTGGTGGGCACCATGGAAATAGAGACCTGGAATGGACGTCACGTGACTAGCAGCGTGCCGCACAGCGGCCATTACTAAGGGTGGACAGAGCGCCTTGATCCAATTAAGGCACCTGTTAAACAGAAGCGAAATGAGGGGAAAAAAGGCTGCCAGTGCTTCACCATCAACTGCACCAACTACAAAAACAAATTCTCGAATACTAAAATGAACTGTACAATAGCCTTAATGTAATTATGTAAAACAAAAGTCTATTTTAAAGTCGTTATGTCGCAGTTTAATATTGATATACTGAGACTATAACTCAACACCATAAGTTCTTTTCATTAAGCTGCGTTCACATGCATACAAATATGGAAACAAAAATGTTTAAATATATTTATGTGTGTGTGTGTATATATATATATGTATATATATATATATATATATATATATATATATATATATATATATATATATATATATATATATATATATATATATATATATATATATATATATATATATATATATATACACACACAACCCCTGGCAAAAATTATGGAATCACCGGCCTCGGAGGATGTTCATTCAGTTGTTTAATTTTGTAGAAAAAAGCAGATCACAGACATGACACAAAACTAAAGTCATTTCAAATGGCAACTTTCTGGCTTTAAGAAACACTATAAGAAATCAGGAAAAAAAATTGTGGCAGTCAGTAACGGTTACTTTTTTAGACCAAGCAGAGGGAAAAAAAATATGGAATCACTCAATTCTGAGGAAAAAATTATGGATTTTTTTAATCTGTTCATTATTGTTAGAATGATTATTTTTACCTGCTCAGCTAAGCCTATAAACATTATATAAATAAGACCATAACCTAATCGGTATTCATTGGCCTGTTGAAAACTACAATGAATAAGTCAAATGCCCAGATATGATTGTGTACTTGCACTTCCTTTATCTTGGCAGTGAAATCTGAAGATCCAAAGATTTACACAAATTTGGTGCCAACTTCAGTGTCCCCCCAAAGTTCATATTCCCCTCCAAACACTACTCTAGTTTGATTAAGGAAACATGGAAAATATTGAATACTATTATAACAAATAAATCCAAATCAAATAACTAATGTCCAAATGTCAATCACTTTAAACGCCAATAATGATGTTCTCTGAATATGTGAAAATTGTCTAAATTCTCTGAAAATTCAATATATGGTTGAAGGACTATATAGCTGTTGGTTAAAGTATGGACAATTAAGTTATTAATTTTGTATTATTATTATTTTTGGGGGATTATGTGATGTGTGCTGTTATTGGTGTGGATATGATGTATTTAAGATGTTTGTGTTTGCTGTTCTGCTCACTTTGTTTTGTTTTGTTTGGTTTTGCTGTGAATGAAATAAATAAATAAATGAAATGAAATGAAATAAGTAAAAGTTACTGAGGTAAAAGGGGTAGGTGTAAATAAGCTTTGCATCTGCCTACACCCTTTCGGTTGCATGGGTTGACTGGCTGAGTAATCAGTTTTGTTCTATTTTGTTTTGTTTTATTTTATTGCAAAGTGCCGAATAAACGTGAACTTGATTATTCTTGGAATCAAATGTCTTCTTTAGTTTCTTAACACTTAATCTCTGACTTTTCCACTTTCATACTTTCCACCTTCCAAATTGTGTTTTTCCACCATTTATGTCCTTCTTGGTTGAAATTTTCACAAAAAATTGTACCTCCATGCTGTTATTGTTTACTAATACACAGAACCAACTGTATATAAAACAGATGAATGAAAGAAACTAAGCCTGTAAGTTATTCTGGTTTCACTGGGAAACTTTTGTATTAAACCAAAATACACTGATAGCTGGATAAAACTGTACCTTTAAACCTTAAAATAAATAATTTATCTCGTTGATTTATTTCTTGTGTGTTGCAGCCTCAGAGCAAAGTTTGGCAGTGATGACCTGAGGAACGCACTCCATGGCAGCAAGTCCTTCAATGATGCTGAAAGGGAGATCAAATTCATGTTCCCACACTGTAAATAACACTGAATTGTTGTTACAAACACACAGTATGAATCCACAAACACAACCTATTTTTCTCTCCAGCTCTGATAGAACCCCTTCCAACCAGAGAAGCAACCACAGAGTACCTGAACACATATGTGAACCCAGTCCTTGTACGTGGACTCACTGAACTCTGCAAGAACAAACCACTTGACCCCCTTGTAAGTATTTAGCATTCAGCTGCTGAGAATGTGCAGCCAGTTGCAATATTTCTGCCATTACCTGTTTTGTTTGTCATATGTTTTGCTTGTGCTGAGGTTTTGTTCCTCATATATCTCAATTGTCTACGTTTTTATTCTCAATATAGGTTTGGCTTGCAGAATGGCTGGTCAAACACAACCCAAACAAGCCTCAAGTAAATGATGGCGCCATTCTGTAAGATGCAAAATGACTATGACTATGTGAGATACGCACGTTAGAATACATAATTTCAAAGTCATGTTTTGAGTTATAAAAATCATTTGTTATGATATTTATGGATGTGGTCTGAATAACAAACTGAAATAAAAAATTTACCTGTCAGTTGGTTACAATACGATCATTAATTTCTAAAAATAGAGACCCGGTCCGAAATGACAGATATACTGCCTGTTAATGAGCCATAGGTATTAAAAGAGCAGCAGCAGACTGTGTGATATCTTGATTTTGATTCTTCATGTAACTTGTCATCCTTAGGAAATATAGAAAAGAAAATGCACACAATTACATGTGAAGAAGTTGGAGTGGGTTAAGTGAAATGACATGAACTCATAAACATCTAAAAGTAGAACTCAGATTGAAAAATTCAGAAGTTCTCCTTTAATCTGTTAACCTGTTAATTTGTATCTAGTTAATAATGCACAGAAATTATTTAACAGTGTTAAACACAAAGTTATATTTCTTTATCTTTCGGTATCCTCCAAGAATTCCATTTTGATTTGACTCGGGCCTTATTGAGGCTCACAGTGGAATAATTATATTGCACTCTGCCATGGTTCTGCTCAAACAGATAGTGTATCTATATTAAAATATAGATTATGGTTAAGGTTGTGGACACTGGCAGCTAAGGTGCCTTTGTTGGTGAACAAAAGTTAAGTGGCCTTAACTTTGTGGATGATGCTGTGATCTTTGCAGAATCAATGGATGCCCAGATTGCAGCACTTCAGAAGCTGAGCGAGGAGTTGGAGTGTCTAGATTTGTGACTGTCTTGGATCAGGAGGATCCAGACTTTAAATGTCTTCCTGGACTCTGACATCAGAAGTGTGTGTATCTTGGCAGTGACATTCATGTCTGTGGGTCCTCTGTCTTTGAGATCAAGACACATCTCGAGAGTTTATGGAGTCGTAGGTTGCTGGACACAGATGTCTGGTGATTTGTTATTATGGCAATTACTGTATTGATGTGAGACTTGGACACAAAGAAGTGAACTAAGGCGATGACTGGATGTCTTTGGTGTTAGGCCTCTTTAGGGGATCCTTGGGCACTGCTGGAATGAATTTAGTTATTTATCCATTTATTTATTTTGTCAAACATCCAACATGTGCCTCAGTGTTGAGGACCCCAGCAGTCAGAGAAAACCAAGGAGACACCCACATTTCACCTTGTGGTTATAGACTGTTTTGAGAGATGGGAAGAGACAAGTTGTCTGCCTGGGTGAATACAAATCCAGGACCCAATGCAGTTCTGCAGCATTGTGGATGGAAGGATGTGTGGCACCAGTGCATGCTCCCACACTTGAGCTGAGATAGTTTGTGAGTGGGATCTAAGGGACCATTTCAGTTACCAAGTAGTTACTTAATACGAGCGGAGCTCGCTCTTATGGTAGACGAAGGCACAAACCGGAAATGCCACAAAAAAATCACAATCTGGAAATGGCGCAAAAATCTGCCCATAGGGGAAAAAGTCACAAACCGGACAACACTGTCGTGAAAAGCCACAAACCACAAATGTCACAAAAAACTCTGCCCATGGTAGATGAAGCCACATACTGGACAACATTGTCGTAAAAAGCCACAAACCGATGGTAGGTTCTGCACCACTTATTCCATTTTAAATTATTGTTTGATGATATATACACAGACAGTAAAGCGCTTCGCTCATTAATGTCACCAACAACGAACATATAATGTGTGAAATACCAAGTGTTCCAATACCTTTGGAGGGCACTGTAGCCTAACCTTATGATGAGTGTTGTATTATTCCTGTTTTGTTTAATAATGTTTAATTTTCACTGTTGCTGCACTTTGTGTGAAATCATAGTCATATCGTATATCATATTGATATGACAATATTGCGATATGATAATTTGGCCATATTGTACAGCCCTACTGTCAACTAGCTGAAAACTTTGAATATTAATTTACATCTACATAAAAAAAAATGCTTAAAATGGAAGGAGGTTAAAGGGCTGTAATTAGGGAGGGTAAGCTGAAAGCAAAAAAAAATTAAAAGGTGGGGGGTTCTGGGGAGTAGAGTGCCACCCCCAGAAGCTGAAAGGTTTTAGCCATGCTCATGCTCCACCAAAAAAAGTCTGAAGGACCTAAATGACATGGTGAGATGCTGAAGAGCTTCGCTCCTTCATGTCTGCAACATATACATATTGTGATATTACCTTTTTTCTTCCTAAAATTATGATACCAATGGTTTGATTTATTTTTACCTCCGCCAAGGAGGTTATGTTTTCGGTCGAGTTTGTTTGTTTGTCTGTCTGTCAGCAGGATAACTCAAAAAGCTTTGAACGGATTTTAATTAAATTTTGTGGAGTGTTTGGAAATGACAAGAGGAACAAGTGATTAAATTTTAGTGGTGATCCGGATCACGATCCGGATCCCGATGCTAACGCGTTAGCATGTCTATGGCATTTTCAATGTTAAAAGTTAGCATTAAGCAGTTGCAGCTCTCATCACGTTCGGATGCATTTGTTTTCAAATTGTAATATTAAATGTATTTTTGTTTATAGAAATTTTGTGGAGTGGTTGGAAATGACAAGAGGAACAAGTGATTAAATTTTAGTGGTGATCCGGATCACGATCCGGATCCTGATGCTAATGCGTTAGCATGTCTATGGCATTTTCAATGTTAAAAGTTAGCATTAAGCAGTTGCAGCTCTCATCACATTCGGGTGCATTTGTTTTCAAATTGTAATATTACATTTATTTTTGTTTATAGAAATTTTGTGGAGTGGTTGGAAATGACAAGAGGAACAAGTGATTAAATTTAGTGGGGATCCGGATCACGATCCGGATCCTGATGCTAATGCGTTAGCATGTCTATGGCATTTTCAATGTTAAAAGTTAGCATTAAGCAGTTGCAGCTGTCATCACGTTCAGGTGCATTTGTTTTCAAATTGTAATATTTCTTAAATTTATTTTTGTTTATATATTAATAATCTAATGATTATTATATACAATTTTAGAGAAAGACAAAAAGAAATAGATCACTTTAGGGTCAGTGACCTTATGGCCTTGTTTAGAGAAGTGTTTCATAAATGTTAAAAAATTCATATATTTGCAGTTTAGTTGAATAATAAATTGAATTTTGTCTCTTATTTGTTTTTGTCTATAAGCACATGCAATATCAATATCAGTGCTCAGATGACAGTAGCTTCTGGGAAAGGAGCAAGTTGCAATAAACTGTGATGCCAAGCACTAAGGATACATGCTATCCAGTCACAGCAGATGAAACTTTTTTTACTACTGAGCAAACATCTGCGTTCACACCGGGCATGACACGAGCGACTGCAGCCACAGGTTGCCATGTAATTCCTATGTAATGACGCGTTTTGGCGCCAAACCGCGCAGCGAGACGGACGCGAGTGAAGCAACGCGAGTGAAGCAATTTTGAGTGTTTTGCGCGTTTGTAGCGCAATATTGCGTCGCGTCACGTCGTGTTGCCGTCCTCCCCAAGTTGAAAAATCTGAACTTTTTCGTCTCTTCGCCCCGCGATGACCAATCAGGGACTGGATATGTAGACATGGAGATGTGTGGAGTTTGACTGAAGATGTGAACATGTCCTGTCTCTGGTAGCAGCTTGTGAGCAGGACTTATGTCTCTTTTGTCCTTTATTTCACAATTATGAGAGAGTTTTTGGAGCGAGCAGCAGCACCACAACAGGGGGAGTGGAGTTTCTTTTTCTTTTACGTGTGCGCGAGGGAATCGTCCATGGAGATTATTTTACTTATTAACTACACAGATGTATAATAAAGCAAATGGTGACTGGTTTCTAAAGACAATTATGACAGAGTTTTTTTTGGGAAAAAGCGAGGAGCAGCCTCGCAGCAAGCCGCGGAGTTTCTTTCTTTCTTTCTTTTTTTTAACGTGCGCGCCTGTGTGGAGAATATTTTATTAATTAACTACACAGATATATAATAAAACAAATGGTGACTGGTTTCTAAACACAATTATGACAGAGTTTTTTGGTGGAAGAGCGAGCTGCAGCAAGCAGCGGAGTTTTTTTTTTTTTTTAATTGTTTACATGTGTGCGCGTGAACGGGACAGTTGGTCCTCAAACTGGGTCCCGCAGAGGCGGAAGGACCGCTGAAAGCGGCCGTCATCCAGACGCAGCTCCTGCAGCAAATAATGATACTCTGTATTGGGAGCTTTTCACAACAACTCGCTCCGTGTGAAAGGTCCGTCATGATGACTTGACGCCGAGCGGAATGGAAGCTCCTCCTATTTGATGACGCACCGGGGCGAATTTTCGCAGCAAAGCAGAGCGACACACCGGCGAAGGAGGCCGCGTCCGTCGCCACGCGACCCCGCAAATTTGTAGCGTCTGATCGCGCCCGGTGTGAACGCGGGTTCAGTGATTCCATGGCGTGTAGATGTTATGGCGTCAGTGACCCCTTGGCCTGGCGGAGGTTTGCACTCTCTGAGTGCTTCTAGTTTCTAATGAAAATATTTTCATAGGTCATTTAAATACCATATATAGCTACTTCTACCTCAACAAAATATAAATGCAACACTTCTGGTTTTGCTCCCATTTGTGTGAGATGAACTCAAAGATCTAAAACTTTTTCCACATACACAATATCACCATTTCCCTCAATATTGTTCACAAACCAGTCTCTAAATCTGTGATAGTGAGCACTCTCCTTTGCTGAGATAATCCATCCCACTCACAGGTGTGCCATAATCAAGATGCTGATTAGACACCATGATTAGTGCACAGGTGTGCCTTAGACTGCCCACATAAAAGGCCACTCTGAAAGGTGCAGTTTTGTTTATTGGGGGGGATACCAGTCAGTATCTGGTGTGACCACCATTTGCTCATGCAGTGCAACACATCTCCTTCGCATAGAGTTGATCAGGTTGTCAATTGTGGCCTGTGGAATGTTGGTCCACTCCTCTTCAATGGCTGTGCGAAGTTGCTGGATATTGGCAGGAACTGGTACACGCTGTCGTATACGCCGGTCAAGAGCATCCCAGACATGCTCAATGGGTGACATGTCCGGTGAGTATGCCGGCCATGCAAGAACTGGGACATTTTCAGCTTCCAAGAATTGTGTACAGATCCTTGCAACATGGGGCCGTGCATTATCCTGCTGCAACATGAGGTGATGTTCTTGGATGTATGGCACAACAACGGGCCTCAGGATCTCGTCACGGTATCTCTGTGCATTCAAAATGCCATCAATAAAATGCACCTGTGTTCTTCGTACCATAACAGACGCCTGCCCATACCATAACCCCACCCGCCACCATGGCCACTCGATCCACAACATGACATCAGAAAACCGCTCACACACGACCGCCACACACGCTGTCTGCCATCGCCCCTGAACAGTGTGAACCGGGATTCATCATGTGAAGAGAACACCTCTCTCCAACGTGCCAACGCCCAGCGAATGTTGTAGCATTTGCCCACTCAAGTCGGTTACGACGATCGAACTGGAGTCAGGTCGGACCCCGAGAAGGATGACGAGCAGGTAGATGAGCTTCCTGAGACGGTTGTCTGACCAGTTGTGCAGAAATTCTTGGGTTATGCCAAACCGACTTGTTTCAGCATCTGTCTGGATGGCTGGTCTCAGACGATCTTGGAGGGGAACATGCTGGATGTGGAGGTCCTTGGCTGGTGGTGGTTACACGTGGTTCTGCGGTTGTGAGGCTGGTTGGATGTACTGGCCAAATTCGCTGAAACGCCTTTGGAGACGGCTTATGGTAGAGAAATGAACATTCATACACGAGCAACAGCTCTGGTTGACATTCCTGCTGTCAGCATGCCAATTGCACGCTCCTCAAATCTTGCGACATCTGTGGCATTGTGCTGTGTGATAAAACTGCACCTTTCAGAGTGGCCTTTTATTGTGGGCAGTCTAAGGCACACCTGTGCACTAATCATGGTGTCTAATCAGCATCTTGATATGGCACACCTGTGAGGTGGGATGGATTATCTCAGCAAAGGAGAAGTGCTCACTATCACAGATTTAGACTGGTTTGTGAACAATATGTGAGGGAAATGGTGATATTGTGTATGTGGAAAAAGTTTTAGATCTATGAGTTCATCTCATACAAAATGGGAGCAAAACCAAAAGTGTTGCGTTTATATTTTTGTTGAGTGTAGTTAGGGTCAAATGTTAATGCTATTTTAGATGCATTTGGCTTTACTCTGACATCATCTATAGAAAAGTACAAACTTGATGATGCTGGAAAACAAACTTACTTGCAATGGATTACGCACACTGTGGAGTCATAAAATGATTCAAACGACGGGGGGGCGGATAAAAAAAAAGACTTTTGGTTACTTTCTTATAGTTTATTAAATTTATCAGTTCATAGTCATAGTTGTTCATCCATCAATCGATTTTCTATACCCACATATTCCAGTTAAGGGGCAGGGAAGGAGATGCAAACTCCACAGGTGGGAATCGATCCCATGACCTCTTGCTGTGAGGCAACAGTGCTAGATGAGATACTCGTATGATTCGTATTTTGTGTATTTTTCACTAGACGTCACTAAAGCTAACGATACGAAGAAGGTGGAACCTTTGATAATAATTATTTTACAGATATTAAGACAGCCAACAAAATAATAAAAGAGAGTAATTTTATTTGCCATCACAGAGAGAATCTTCTCTTTTTTTTTAATTTTTTTTAATATTTTATTATTATTAAACAAAGGAACAAGACATAACAAAAGGTACAGGTGAACAATCGGTATGTCTAACATATAGCATAGATAACAGACATCATCCCAAACTTAACAGAAGACATAATATACAACACAATCCGAGAGGTATGGAAGGCTTATTGTAAACCAAAGTTCTTTACCAAGTTTATTGTTTTTATGGCTTTTTTATTTGGTATATTATTTAGGGTTTTAAGGTAGGTGTGGATTTCAATTATCCATAGTTTAAGAAGGGGCTTAGATTGGCTAAATTTGGCTTTATGTATGTGATATTTGCCAAGTAATATATATAAGTTTACTAGATATTGTATATTTTTATCTTTACATTCAAAGGAGGTTATTACGTTATGATTGGCTATTTTAATTCTGTGATTAGTTTTATTATAAATAAGTAACTCCAGATTGAACCAAATATCTCTTGTGAACTTACACTCATAAAACAGTTAATGACTCTTCTTCTATACCACAGAAACAGCATTTGGGTTCCACATCAGTAAAATTAGATCTAAGCAAGTTGGTCGGATAAATACGATGTAAAATTTTCCAATGTAATTCTCTAACTTTATTATAAATACAATATTGAAAGGGATGTACCCATATATATTTCCAGTTTAAGTCACTGTATTGAGAGCTCCAATAAGATTTACAGTTGTGTATGTTCCTGTTAAAATTTTGAATTGTATTTCTAATATGTTTATTGCTACACTTTTGACTATTAAATGGAATCCCATCAATCATTATTGAGCCTATAGTATACTGAGCTTCCTTTTTCACATATGCCTTCATCAGTTCTTTCAGTCCACTCGGAATGCTTTTCACAACATAGTTAAATTCTTTAGAGGTGATTGGATATTGGTGAGTTCTTAAAAACATTTCAGAGAGAATCTTCTCGCCGGCAGTGATGCACAGCTGATTTCGTCATATGCGTCGACCGGTTCCTGTTTAGAAGGCGAGAACGTTTCCGGTGGTGACCATAGACGTATGTGATTGGTCAGTTGTATGAGTGGCAGCGTTGCTCCGCAAATCAGAAGACTTGATAGAAACGGCTATGTTCGCAACCACCCGGCTCGAGATAACCAACCACGAGTTTGTCGTCGTCGTGCGGGAGAATCCATCTTGAACAGAACACTACGGGTTTGATACAAGTAAGTAGTTTTGGTATTTTGCAGAGGTGCCTGGAAAAAACAACCAGTTTTTGTACGTTTTAATGTTAGAGTGTGACATAAGCATGTGTAATTATTATTTTGTGGCTCGGTACTGATGGGAGAATTTGTAGTTCTATGAAGCCGGGCCTGCACTGCGGCTAAAGCTGCGGCCTCTGCGCAGCGCTGGACTGCGAATGTGGGTCCGACTTTATCAGCGTGAACCACATGCTTTTAATCTATTCCACACAGTTAGTAGGCGTTCTCAGCTAAATATTGGCCGGTGACTATCACATGAGTAAATGTAGCGATAAGAACTCTGGTTCGTGTTGAGTGATGTTTTCCGGTCAAAATGGTGGGAAATGTCTTCTAATGGCACAGTGTAAATTTGTACGAGTCATAATATCCGCAGCGGCTTTAACTGCGTTTATTTTCTCTCTAGGTTTTATATTACTGAGTTGAAAAAACAAAAAAATGGCTGAAACCGAGCAGCAGTTTATGGAAACGTCAGAAAATGGCCACGAAGGCGACGATTTTAATGGAGCCGGGAGCGGAGGTACCAGGCCCGACGCGGCAGAGGGAGACTCCCAAAACGGCGGCACGGAGGGCGGCCAGATCGACGCAAGCAAAGGCGAAGAAGATGCTGGGTGAGTGTTCTGAATCAGTTTAAAGTGCATACTGAGTGGAAAGGACCGCGATGAAGGCGGCGATGGTTTGCCGTGGTTCTTTGTTCAGCTGGTCTTTGTTGGCGCCATGTGCACGGCGGAGGCGGGGGATGGGCGCCGAGCAGGAACCAAACCACGTCTGGCTCTGCTCTCAGCAGCCAAACACTGCCATCGATTTTGTGTGTTGCTACCCCCATTTACAACTGGTATTAAAATGTTTCTCATATCCATATTGTGTCTAGATTTGATTTCTGACCCGAATGCGTTTAATGCCTCTTCGGTTTTTACGTGGCTCCAAAAAGTAGTTGTTCTATTGTTTTTGCTTTTTAAAAGTAGTTAAATGGTCTTGAACACCTGTAGCGCCAACAACAAAAGGCAGAGGAGACTGCTGAGGTATGCAGATGATCTGGATGCAGCAAACCTGATTTAAAAAAAACGAAAACATGGCTCTGATGTATGTCGAATTATTCACAAAATGTAATGTCAAAAGGTTGGAATCTGTTGTGTGACGCCACATCAGCAACGGGGGCGGCATGTATCTGTCTACCAGTAAGCGAAGCGCACATCTCGGGCTGCACAGTGCTTTATGGGTACGCTAAATTTTTCGGCTACCAATCCATGTGCTATGATGGCGGAAAGCAGCGAGGAGTGCTATAAGTTTGATAATTCCAACCACTGGAAAGTTGACGATTTAAAACGTTTTTGTAAGCTACACGGACTGCCTGTTACAACCAGGACTATGCACGGCAGTGGACAGAAACGGAAAGACAAGCTGGCTGCCCTTGCGTGTGCTGCATCACAGAAACTACCATTAGTGCCAACAAAGGAGGAAGAGAGAGCCGCTGTCGAAAATGACCAGCCCTTGTTGATAGTGGGAGACAAACAAATTTCTGACCCCTCATATGTCTGTTGACAGACATATGAGCCTTGCAATCGTGTGTTTTCAGCCAACTTTCAAGCCTATAAATTCTGTTTGAGCATTTGAAACCAGCACAATGTGCGCCTGTCATTATTGTATGCGTCACTTAAGGCTTAAAGCCTTTGAAACAATCCCTGTAAGCCTTAACTTTTACAGTCCGCTAATGCTACTGTATACGAAATTCAATGGGAGCGGTGTGAGTTTGGTTGCTGGAATTTTTGCCCCCGTTTGACCCACACGTGCAGATACGTTGCGCACTTCGCTTATACACATGGGTTTTCAGCCATTTGTACCAAGCCCATCTTCAGTTCTCAAGACCAGGCACCTAAGTGGCTCTACTCTACTCTTTTCTACTCTATTTTACTCATCCTTTTTAGATATTTAGATGTACCTTTGTATACTGGCTTAGTTCCACCTTAGAATTGAAATATAATATATAAGATATACCTTACTGAATTTTCATGCCCAGCACTTTGTGTATATCCTTTGTATTGTACCGGTGAATCAGAATTCAGCTCATATTTGCTCTATTTTCCATCAGTCATGCGCTTCATCAGTGTCTTATACACAGATGTCTGGTTTTTCAGGTTTGCTGCAGCCATTTCCATGGCAATGGCCACATAGAATTATACAGAACATACCTGACTTCTTGCAGCCACATGATTGCTCACAACCAATGACATCTTCATGGTGTCTACTTTATATACTTTATATAATATCTGTTTCATTTTGAAGCAATCTTGTCTATCAAACAATGAAGATGGATAGATAGATATATACCACTGCAAATAATAATAATAAATACTATTTTCTACATCCATGACACTCATGGCATCATGATGTTATACCAGGAAAAGCTCATGGAAAATTCATGGGGACTTCTAGTATGTTGTTCAGGGTGGTTAAAGGATTTCAGCAATTGTTAGCTTTCTACTAATATTCTGGCCTGGCCAAAAAAAAATTCATAATATTGCTAGACTATAACCTGCATGTCTTTGCATGTGGGAGGAAGACGGAGTGCCCAAAGGGAACCCACTGAAACACGGGGAGAACATGCAAACGCCACACAGAGAGGTCACAGGTGGGAATCGATCCCATGACCTTGCTGTGAGGCAACAGTGCTTAACCACTAAGGCACCGTGCTGCGCAAGTTCATGGTCTGCTGCAAGTACTTGCATACAAATCTCACTGGTGGTTTGAATGGGAGCCCAAATAATTAGTGTATCTGGAAGTATTCGGGGCTTCGTAATGCTTCATAAGCATTCACAGCCTTTGTCATAAAGCTCAAAATTGAGCTCAGGTGCCTCCTGTTTCCACTGATCATCCTTGATGTTTCCACGGCTTAATTGGAGTCCATCTGGGGTAAATTAGTTTGATTGGACATGATTTTGAAAGGCACACACCTGTCTACATACAAGGTCCCGCAGTTGACGGAGCACAAATCAAGCATGAAGTCAAAAGCCCCTTTCACACCAGGGGTGCTCCCAGTTGTGCCGTGCGTCATTATGACAACGCCGCATGGAAGCAACTCAGTGCCGAGGCGATGCAGCTCGGCACCACAACAGCACGAGGGGCGTAAAGGAGGAAACAAGTCGGGCGCCGAAAAATTGAACCTGTTTAATTTTAAAGTGGTTAAAAGTGGTTCCAGCGCAAGTCGGGGCAAAGAGGAGTTACCCGGCGTGACTCAAAGCCAATTTATGATTCCTGCTGTGTTCCATTGTTCACGCAGTATAAATCATGCAGGATTGTTTTTATACCGTGTACTTAATGCAATAAAAACTACACGCTGAAAAAAAGAGACCACAGAAACAAATGCTGATTGCAGCTCTAGTGCACTCATGGACGTTTGTTCACGCGCGCACATGTGAACAATTAAAAAAAAAAAGTCTGGCTGCAAGCATTAGTTCCTTGTTCTCTGCTCAAACTCTCACATCACAGTAAAAAAAAAAAAAAAGACATAAGTCCTGAGACAGGCATGTCAACATCAAGTAGAACTCCAGACATCTCCACATTTGCTTGACGGTTCCTTCACACGTGCATCTCGCGGTCAAAGGAGGAAAGAAAAGAAAAAATTGTCTGCAGGCAGTTAGTTCCTTTCTCTCCTCAGAATCTCTCATCACAGTTAAAAAAGGACATAAGTCCAGGACATGTCAACATCAAGTAGAACTCCAGACATCGCCACATTTGGTCAAGGAAGGTTCGAGATGGGCGCGCATCTTGCGGTCAAGGGAGGAAAGATAAACTATAACAGAACTCGGAGCGCAGCCCTGCAGCTCAGCACAACAAGTAGAAGAGAAGTCAGCGTGCACAGTCTGTCTCCAGCCAAACTGTGGACTCTGACTTCTCTGTGCAGAGAACCTGCAGGCTGCGTTATCACCTCCTCTCTGCCCTCTGCTGTGCGCACCTGACGCAGAAATTCCTGCGTTGTCATTACACCACAGGAAGCAACTGGGAGCAGCCCCGGTGTGAAAGGGGCTAAAGGAATTGCCTGTTGATCTCTGAGACAGGATAGTCTTGAGGCACAAATCTGGGGAAGAGTACAGAAACATTTCTGCTGCTTTGAAGGTTCCAGTGAGCACAGTGGCCTTCATCATCCATAAAGGGAAGAAGTTCAGATCCACCAGAGCTCTTCCTAGAGCTGGCTGCCTGTCTAAACTAAGCAGTCAGGGGAGAAGGGCCTTATTCAGGGAGGGGACCAAGGACCTGGTGGTCACTCTGTCAGAGCTCCAGCAGTCTTCTGGAGAGAGGAGAACCTTCCAGATGGACAACCATCTCTGCATCAGTCCATCAATGACTACATTTACATGCAGCCAATAACCCTTTCATAACCGGAATATTAGCAATAACCCGGTTGCGCACGGCCATGTAAACACCCACAAAAACCGGAATATGCTCATATTCCAGTTTTTAAAAACCCAAATAAGACCCCTGAGTTACTCCTTTTCTAACCCGAATATCAGGTCATATAAACGCGCATTGGGATATCTCCATAGAAAGGAACATTAGTGTTCTGTGCATGTCCTATCTGCAAGGAATCTTGGTCTTTTGAGTACGGCACCTACTTGTATGCGGTGCGCGCAACCCACCGGACACCACAGAAGCAGATGTAAACAGCGCGTTGTGTTCTGCGTCATCAGGCGGGCTGGTCGTGGCACCGCGATTGCTCTGCGCAGCGGGCCACTCGCACCACCCCCCTCTCTGCTGTGCGGAGCTGCGCCAACTGGCAACAGGTCCAGAGACTACGCTCACTGTTTTGAGGTGGAGGCAGCCCGCAAGGATAGATTTCTTGCGGAAAAAATCCACAGCGCTGCAGGGCCTCGGTATGCTGCAGAGCTCCATGACCATGACTTCGATTCTTTGCGGGTCCCGCATCCGTACCCCCGGAGGCAGTAAGCGAAGGGAGAGCACGCGTATTGTGTTCTGCTTGTGTCTGTTATAATCTTCTCGACCAGAAGAAAAGTGTTTACACAGGAGAGAAAAGTGAGAAAATGTTAATGCCTGTTTGAGAAAAGTGTATAAAGTGTGTAGTGAGGGTTTTACACAAAGCAGGATTTGCACAAACGCCAGACCAAATCAAGCACCGGTGGAAGATGTGCGTCGCTGTTTAGATGGGGATATTCCAAATGATACCACTGACCATGTATACAGGAGTAACTGTCTGCTTAAGCATGTAAACGGGTTATTCCTAATGATTCAGAAAACGGAATATTGACCTTAACCTGAATATTAACGGCATGTAAATGTAGTCAATCAAGACTGTAAAGTGGCCAGATGGAAGCCATTTCTTTGTAAAAGCCACATGGCAGCCCACCTGGAGTTTGCCAAAAGGCACCTGAAGGACTCTCAGACCATGAGAAATAAAAGTATCTGGTCTGATGAGACAAAGATTGAACTCTTTGGCGTAAATGCCAGGCATCATTCTTTGGAGGGAACCAGGCACCATTCCTACAGTGAAGCATGGTGGTGGCAGCATCATGCTGTGGGGATGTTTTGCAGCAGCAGGAACTGGGAGACTAGTCAGGATTGTGGAAAAGATGAATGCAGCAATGTACAGAGACATCCTGGTTGAAAATCTGCTCCAGAAGGCTCTCGACTTCAGACTTGGGGATGGGTTATCTTTCAGCAGGACAATGACCCAAAGCACACAGCCAAAATACCAAAGTTATGGCTTCTGGACAACTCTGTGAATGTCCTTGAGTGGCCCGGCCAGAGCCCAGACCTGAATCTGATTGAACATCTCTGGAGAGATCTGAAAATGGCTGTGCACAGACGCTCCAATCCGACCTGATGGAGCTTGAGAGGTGCTGCAAAGAAGAATGTGCAAAACTGCTCAAAGATAGGTGCACCAAGCTTGTGGCATCATATTCAAGACTTGAAGTTGTAATTGCTGCCCATCAACAAAGTATTGAGCAAAGGGTGTAAATACTTATGTACATGTGATGTCTTAGTTGTGTGTGTTTTTTTTTGCAAAGTCAAAAAAATTTCTAAAACACCATTAGCTGATGAACTTCAATAGCTTCTGCCATTTGACTGGCAGTTGACACGTACAACAATTTTCTGCTTGATCAGCTTGCATCTTAACTGCTGGCAAGAATGGGAATTTTGGGGCTACTGCAGCTGTATTTACTATTGTGCCATCATCCTTTATTTCCTTCTTCTAAAAGAATTCTTGAATTATTGTGGGCCATCTTGAGCTATTGAACAGTCGTGCTTTGTAATATAGGCATAACATTGTCCAGTTGTGAAGTTTAATATTTCCCTGTCCATTGGACAGGTAAGAGCACTTCCACTTGTTTGAAACAGTGGGACAAGTGTTACTGTTGTGCTCTGAAATGGAGGTCGTAATTCTTCTTTCACTACTTCCAGAGCTGGTTTTGTCAGTCTGGTCACAGTTTTGTCCTCATTGTATACACCTGTACTCTAATGTAGTTGACCATTATCCAGGTTGTCTCATCACAAAAAAACATGCTATGATACCAAGTGTACATGGGCTCAGTGCTGTATTAGTGCTGAATCTGTCTTTGTGTTTTTAGAAAAATGTTTGTCGGCGGACTGAGCTGGGACACGAGTAAGAAGGATCTCAAAGACTACTTCTCTAAATTTGGTGAGGTGACAGACTGCACCATAAAGATTGACCCTCAGACAGGCCGGTCAAGAGGTTTTGGCTTCATCCTCTTTAAAGATTCAACCAGTGTAGACAAGGTGAGTGAGGAATCATCTGAACTTGGCATCCATTGAGGGGCTTGTACATTGATTGAGTCTCTCCACCACGTGCCCCATTTTCATAGGTTCTTGAACAAAAAGAACACCGGCTAGATGGCCGACAGATTGACCCCAAGAGGGCAATGGCTATGAAGAAGGATCCAGTCAAGAAAATCTTTGTGGGGGGCCTCAACCCAGACACTTCAAAGGAATCCATTCAAGACTACTTCGGGACCTTTGGAGAGGTATTGAATACTGATTCATAATGCCCTTGGCTTTGGGGCTATTAGTAATATAAAACTTCAGTTTCATGTTTTTGTTTTTGCTCCCGAGCTGAATAATTTTATATTGAATATCTGATGATACAAATTCCTGGTCCGATACTTGTATTTTCCTGGATACTATAATTTTCAACCCCCCTGGCTATGCGCTTGTCCTGTCTCTGTTAGCAGGAGGAAAATGGACATAAGAAAATCTTGTTTATGTGGAATGTGCTACCTGATTGGCTGGTATCACATGTAACATTCTTCAGGAACAGTTGCTGCATATTTGAAGTGAAAGATGGTGAAATGTCTTTTAAAAGTACATATCGTTGCAACGCTCACTGACAGCACACTGCCAATTCGTGGCATGCTTATGAAACAGCCAGACTGATGCGACTAATATGCGTGAATCAAATAAACATCATGCATCTACAGTGCATCCAGAAAGTTTTCACAGTGCTTCCCTATATTTTTTGCTACAACTTTATTTCAAAATTTTTTCATCAAAATTCTACACACAATACCCAGTAATGGCATATATATCAAATTTATTTAATGAAACAAAATCACATTTACATATGGGGGGGGGGGAGGATTTTTTTGCATATTTATTAAAAATTTCTTAAAAATAAGAAATCACAGGTACATAAGTATTCAGTCTTTGCCATGAACATAAGCTCAAAATTGAGCTCAGGTGCATCCTGATTCCACTGATCATCCTTCAGGTGTTTCTACAGCTTAATTTGGCATCCTCCTGAGGTAAATTTTGTTAGACACTTCCAAGTAAAAGGCACATAGCAGCCCACCTGGAGTTTGCCAAAAGGCACCTGAAGGACTCTCGGACCATGAGAAATAAAATTCTCTGGTCTGATGAGACAAAGGTTGAAGTCTTTGGCGTGAATGCCCGGTGTCATGTTTGGAGGAAACCAGTGACCATCCCTACGGTGAAGCATGGTGGTGGCAGCATTATGCTCTGGGGATGTTTTTCAGCAGCAAGAACTGGGAGACAGGTCAGGATTGAGGGAAAGATGAATGCAGCAATGAAAACCTGCACTTGAGCGCTCTTGACCTCAGACTGGGGTGCTGATTCATCTCTCAGTAGGACAGTGACCCTAATTCTAATCCAATAATCTAATATTATATTTTACAAGTTGGGGAAAACAAAAAACAGAAATCCACATCCCATTGTGTTTTCAGCAAAATGTCAAGACTTTGGCCCAAGTTTGGCTGAGCTCTTGACACTAGGAAAGATCCAAAACTTGTAAAGATGTGAAAAAATAAATGCTACCAGGAAAACAGGGATACGCTAAATTTGACAGTCTCTATGATGACGAAGCGGCTTTGTGCCATTGCTTAGGGAGAGCCCTGGACTGCAAAAGTACTTTTTATCAAATTACTTGAATACTCGATTACTCAAATAATTGATGGCTGCAGCCCCAGAATGTGAGTCCAGAATTTTTTTTTTTTTTTTTTTTTTTTTTTTTTTTTACATTTACACCTTTTTAGAGGAGGAACTCAACCCTTTTATTTCTGTTAATGTATTTTAATGTAATTTACTGTTTTAATGTATTTCTAAATTATAATTTATCAATGCATGTTATTTATTATTATCGGTATCATTATTTTATTAACTTGAACTTATTTATTTGGCACACAACTCATCAATAACAAAAACTGATAAAGACAATTCCACAGTGACATGTGTGACCAAAAAGGGGGTGAGCAGAAGCAAAGCTTATAAACGCCCACCCCATATATACATACATATACAGTGGTCCCTCGTTTATCGCGGGAGTTACATTCTAAAAAATAGCCCACGATAGGCGAAATCCGAAGTGGCCAGCGTTATTTTTTACAATTATTATAGACGTTTTAAGGCTGTAAAACCCCTCACTACACACTTTATACACTTTTCTCAATCAGGCATGAACATTTTCTCACTTTTCTCTCGTGTGTAAACACTCTCAAAGTTCAAACCTGAGTAGAAAAATAAGACCAACTTGTTTTCAGGCCCAAACATTTGTTTGAGAAATAAAAATAGAACGTTTTCCTATAAATAATTATGATGGCTTTTAGAACTAACGAATTTAATTTTAACGATCAACGTACGAGTTTGGACACATAAGAAATTATTAATAGTGACTGACCAGTATTTCACAGTTCCTCTGATCGCGCCTCTTGTCCTGGGGCCGCTGCGCTGTCACGTCTTTTTCCACTGACTCACACCTTGCTGCAGGTGTCTTTTTCCTAGTGTAGAACACAGTTATGGGTAGTTGTTGGCGCTCTTTTTTTCTTCTGGGCGAGAAGATTCTTACACGCAGAACACAATGCGCGTGCTCTGCCTTCGCGGTGTCGCAACCGGCTGCTTGATGAGGCCACAGAACACAATGCACTGTATTTAAAAAAAAAAAAAAAAAAAGCATGCAAAACTGGACTAAAAAAAATCCGTGAGGCCGCGAAAGGTGAACCGCGTTATAGCGAGGGACCACTGTATACACATTACCTACCCCAGAGCAAGCACACAGGCGACAGTGGTAAGGAAAAACTCCCTCTGGTCGGCTTGAGGTTTCTTCCTCAATACATCAGACTCTAAGGGGTGACCCTCTGCTTGGGCCAAGCTACAAACACATTTAACAACACAAGCTCAAATCCCATTATCATAAACATATCAAGTGAGCACCGTATCTTCGTCTACATACATATACAGTATACATGTATACACACACCAACATACACCTACACATACATAATTACACACATATATATATATGCACATACACAAATGAATGTTACTGAACAAGTTCACAATTACAACTGACAACACAAAACTCATCATACTTCATTAGATACATATCTTGAAAACATCATTTTTTATATTGATTTTTAAACTGATAGATATTTGGACATCGTTTGAGTTCATCTGTCAGGTTATTCCATAATCTAGGGCCACACATGGAGACATAGAAACCTTTCCTGGTCGTCCGAGCGCCAGCATTTTAAAATGATACAAGCCCCGTAAATTATATTTTCCTTCTCTCTCAGTAAAATATTCTTGAATTCTAAATGGCACTTCTTTATTTTTCACTTTGTGCATTAATTGAACAGTCTTGAACGAAATCATTTTAAGTTTTAATATTTGAGATTTAATGAACAGTGGGTTGGTGTGGTCTCGATAACCTGCATTATGAATTGTCTAGGGCTGCAGCTATCGATTATTTTAGTAATCGAGTATTCTATTGATTATTCTGGCGATTAATCGAGTAATCTGATAAAAAGTACTTCTGTGTTTTTAAACATCAATAGTCCAGGGCTCTCCCTAAGCAACGGCACAATGTCACTGCGCCAAAGTGTTGGCATTTTGCTGAGATGGTGATGTGATGTGGCTTTCTGTTTTGTTTTCCCCAACTTGTAAAATTTAACCATTTTTAAGTTTTTTATATATATATATATATATATATATATGTGTGTGTGTTTTTTTTTTTGTTGTTTTTTTTTTGTTTTTTTATAAAGGTTGATGGACTGGGGTCCCTGCGTGATTTATTCTATTTATTTATTTATTTTTTCATGTAGCCTCACAGTCAGTTTTTTAAAATTATTATTTTATTTAAGTTACCGTGTTTGTGAAGTGTTGTGTGTTGCCCAAAAAAGCAAAAATTAAAAAGTCAAACACTCAGTGTGAGTCTGAGGGAAACACAGAAGAAATAGTGGACTTCTGCTGTTTGTCAATGTAGCTGGGGACAGAGCTGTGACTCGCCCGTTATGAGAGCCTCTCACACTGGGCAGAGAGACAGTAGCCGGCCACCGGGTCAATAGTCCCTCCCCATGTAGAGCAGACTGTGTGTTTTTTAAAAATAGACAAACACATTGCTTCGCTTTAAATGCACAGGAACTCTATTTCAGATGATCAGCGTGGACGATCTTTCTTTTAAAAGGCTTTATTTTACTCTCACGTTGGAAAGTGGTAGCTATCGTTGCTAATTTCATTAGCTGTTATGCTCTAGTCTTCTGTTTTGTTTTTTCTGCGGACATTGCAGCGCCACACACAGGCCTGGCATATGTATTATGTTAAACGAAGCTTCGAGGCACAGAATTTGCCTCGAACATTTTTGTAATTGAATTATTCAAGTTACTCGACTAATCGTTTCAGCCCTAGAATTGTCCTTAATGCTCTTTTTTGAAGAACGAATAATGGTTGCAGTGTTGCCCCAAACTTCAGCGCAATAAGTCAAGTAGGGTGCAGCCAATGAACAATAGAGAGTATGTAGTGCTCTGCAATCAAGAACATGCTTTACTTTATTTAATACTGCAATACGTTTTGATACCTTCATTTGAATATGCTGAATATGAGCTTTCCAGTTAATTTTGTCATCAATAATGACACCTAAAAACTTATTCTCTTTGACACATTCTATGTTTACCCCATGTATATTTAACTGAATTTGTATGTCTTTTTTATAATTTCCAAATAACATCAATTTGGTTTTAGACAAATTTAATCAAACCATCTCTTTAACTTTATCATTTCTGTTCCTAAATCAGATAATTATTACAGATTTCCCCTGAGCAAAACAGGTTTGTGTCATCTGCAAAGAGCACAGTTTTAACCATATCTGAAACTTTACATGAATCATTAATGTATAAAATAAATAACTTTGGGCACAACACAGAACCCTGTGGTAGCCCACAGATGATGTCCAGATATGAAGAACAGTATTCCCCGAGTTTAACAAACTGCTTTCGGTTTTGTAAGTAGCTTTTAATCCAACTCAGAGCAACTCCTCTGATCCCATACAGTTCCAACTTTTGAAATAATATATTGTTATCAATTGTGTCAAAAGCCTTTATGTCAATAAATAAACCTGCAACTATTACCTTATTGGTCCACATGTTTATTGATCTCTTCTATGGAATCGAGCAATGCCAGTATCGTGGACCTTTTTGCTCTAAAACCATATTGACTTTCATCAAGCAAGTTGTGTCGATCTATAAATTTATTTAATTTTTGTAAAGTTTTTCCGGTATCTTTGAAAATTGTGACAGTAGAGACACAGGCCTGTAGTTAGTAAAAAGATGCTTGCTGCCAGATTTGAATAAAGGTATCAGTTTTGCCACTTTCATACTGCTAGGAACAATCCCAGTTTGAAATGATTTGTTAAAAATATGATAATGGTTTTGCGATTTCAGTAATTATTTGCTTTACTAAGGACATATGTACCTCATTATGATCCGTTGGCTTTTTACTTTTACATGTACTAACTATGTTAATTTCCCTTTCATCTACTGGGCTGAGAAACGTGCGGATTTCTGGCGATTAATTGCTGATTTTCCCATGTACTGTGTGGGATTTCAGCTGCCAGATCTGGCCCAACATTAGCAAAAAATTGAAACTATTCAGTACTTGGCTTATGTTATATTCATCTTTGTTGTCATAAGTAAAGTATGTTGGATAGTTATTTGATTTGGATTTATTTGCTATAATACTATTCAATATTTTCCATGTTTCCTTTATATCGTTTTTATTATCGTTTAGTATTTTTCCAAAGTATGATTTTTTTTTTTTACAGTTCCGCATAATAGTTGTTAGTTTATTTTTATAGTCCTTATATTTAACCTCTGCCTCTCTTGATTTACTTTTAATGAATTCTCTGTATAGCCTATTTTTCTTTTTACACGCCTTTTGAAGACCTTTTGTTATCCATGGGTTAGCTTTATAGTTATATTTATTATACTGTATAATTGGACAATTTTTGTTATATATATTGATAAATATGTTTTCAAATTCGGAATATGCTAAATTCGCATATTGTAAATGGGATTCCAGTCCTGTAAAAGTAAGTTTTAAGGCAATGATAGCTTCTTTAGATTCCAGGTGCTTGCAGTATTGTTTTTTCTCAGTACATCTTTTATTCAACTTCAAATCAGTTACTATAAAAATTGGTAAATGGTCACTAATATCATTAATTAATAAGCCACTTAGTGTTTTGGTATCTATCATTTGTACATATATTATCAATGAGAGTAGCTGAATGTGAAGTGATTCTTGAAGGCCGAGTAATTTTTGGATATAGATTTAGACTGTACATAGTGTTAATGAAACCCTCAGTTACTATATGCTGATGCGGGTTTAAGAGATCAGTGTTTATATCTCCACAATCAATTACTTGCTTATTACCCATCTGTGAAAACAATTTCTCTGTCCAATTTTGAAATTCTTCAGTTTTAGAGCCAGGAGCTCTATATATGCAGCTACTAATTATATTTTTGCCTTTTTCCATACCTATTCCAATTGTGATGGATTCCACAGTCATTTGATCTTTAATTTTGTAGTTAATCCTTTTGTCAACATACAAAGCTACTCCTCCTCCTCTATTTCGTCTATTCAGATGATTAAATTCATAACCCTCCAGCTCATAGTATCTGATCCTTTAAGTTTATATCCTTGTTTGAGCAGAGTTGTTTTCTTTCCTGTTAACAATCCTCATGACTGTAGGTTTGTCTGCTGAATTCTTCCTGGGTAACGGGTGACACGCTTCAATAGTGTTTATATCCAGATCGATCCCCTTAGTTTGTAAAAAAGCAACTTGTTGCTCTGTGGAGTAGGGCTGCAACGATTAGTCGAGTAACTCGAATAATTCGATTACAAAAAATGTTCGAGGCAAATTCTGTGCCTCGAAGCTTCGTTGTAGTACATATGCCAGGCCTGTGTGTGGCGCTGCAATGTCCGCAGGAAAAAAGACGACTAGAGGATAACAGCTAATCAAATTAGCAACGATAGCTACCGCTTTCCAACGTGACACAGAGTAAAATAAAGCATTTTAAGAGAAAGATGGTCTACGCTGATCATCTGAAATAGACTTATTGTGCATTTAAAGCGAAGCAGTGTCTGCTCTACATGGGGAGGGACTATTGACCCGGTGGCCGGCTGCTCACTGCCCAGTGTGAGGGGCTCTCAGACCGGGCGAGTCACAGCTCTGTACCCGGCTACATTGACAAACAGCAGAAGTCTACTCTTTCTTCTGTGTTTCCCTCAGACTCACACTGAGTGTTTGACTTTTTAATTTTTGCTTTTTTTGGGCAACGCACAACACTTCACAAACACGGTAACTTAAATAAAAATAATAAAAAAACTGACTGCGAGGCTACATGTTCAACCTCCAGCTGAAATGCATCTGCTGAATTGCAGAGAAAGAGGGATAAAAAAAAATCATGCAGGGACCCAGTCCATCAACCTTTATTATAATAATAATAATAATAATAAAAATTAAAAATAGTTCAATTTTACAAGTTGGAGAAAGCAAAACAGAAAGCCACATCCCATTGCCATTTCAGCAAAATGCCAAAACTTTGGCGCAGTGACATTGTGCCATTGCTTAGGGAGAGCCCTGGATTATTGATGTTGTTTAAAAACGCAAAAGTACTTTTTATCCAATTACTCGATTAATCGATAGAATACTCGGTTACTAAAATAATCTATAGTTGCAGCCCTACTGTGGAGCGTTCGCCTTGTTCATCGGGCTCCCCCGTTACCAGAGGCTGCTGCCTGAGCATACGATGTGGGTCTGATGTAGGGCCGACAGGCCGACTGCTGATGTTAATTGCGGCCGCGACGAGTTGCAGGCCCGGGCGGTGTCTCCGGCGGTGGAGGGCTGGTGACGATCTCCGATGAGCTGAGGTACCGGCTGGACCTCCGTCGAGCTGCGGGCTGATGGCGGCCTCCCTCTAGCCGCGGTCCCGGCTGGGCCTCCGGCGTGCTGCTGGGCTGATGGCGGCCTCCCTTGAGCTGTGGCCGAGCTGGGCCTCTGGCGAACTGCGCGCTGATGCGTCCGACACGCCTGGTCCTGGCTGGGGTTCTTCGGCGGCCCATGGACTCTGATCGAAGTTATACAACGGTACGGCCGTCTACCCAGACACCGACCGTCCACTCGCTCTGGTGCTCACGCTGCTCGTGAGCACCAGATTATTACCAGATTATTGATTGTTACTTCTATTTTTTTTTCATTTGATTTTTAAATGGTCCACATTGGAAGTAAGTGTTTTCATTTGCTTGTCATCCATGTATTTTTAATGTGTTAATAATTATATTATGTACTTGCATTGAACTTACTAATTTTTATTTTTCTGCATTCTGCTGCAATACTCTTTTCACTGATAGTAAATGACAGCATAACACTGACTAAAGCCCCCTTCATACTAGCGCAGACGTAGAACTGTGCGTAGAACTATTGCGGCGTTGTTTTAAGTACACCCAAAATGCGCGCATACTCAGCCTTTTCCCGTGTTTGTTGTGTTCATAGATTTGCTTGCAGCTGCGTGTGTTTGCTTTTTAATGTGTGCGCACAGTCACCTGTAGTCCTTGCCGCTTATTTAAACCAATTCAACTCTTTTTCAGTTCACTTCTGCCGGTTGTGCAGAACACATCATTGTGCTTGGAAGACAGTGGACTGTATCACGAGGTTTTTACAGTTGCATGCTGTCACGCGTGTAGCCATAGCTGCTATTTTCTGCCTCTGTGGAAGTACGCTCCTTTCTCTACTGCAGTGTGGTGCACGTCAGAAACGGAGTCATTTAACATTATTTTATTTATTTATTGTATTGGTGTTTCATTTTCATTGTGTACAGATGCTGCTGAGTCTGGCTGTGGTAAAGGCTGCTGTGAATGAAGTGCTGTGACGCTTAAAACTTTCAAAGCTCCGGTTGCTCCGATCAGGTCCACTTATTCGATCAGGTTGTCTGATGTACGCACCGACATGCAGTGACTGCGCTTTTATTTTAAAGAGTCACATCTCTTTTCAGGTTTGATCAAACCTGATCGATGAGGGCATTTGATGATTGCACCGACCTGCAGGGACGGCGCTTTTATTTTAGAGTCACAGTGCTTATTCAGGTTTATTCAGACCTGATCGATCAGGGCGTCTGATGATTGCACCGATGGCGCTTTTATTTTAAAGAGTCACAGGTTTGATCAGACCTGAGCGAGAGACACCTGCTGTTTGTGTTCCGTTTAAGGATTTATGAGTTGGGGTTCGATTCCCTGTTCTGAGCACACAGAAGTGCTGCGGCTGCGTGATCATGTTCTTCAGCTGATTCACTCTGGATGCACACACTCAGTTTTTGGATGTATACAGGAGCGCGGTGTTGCACAGACTTGCATGCAGTAACGCCGTGCTGCGCAGACCTGCTTAAAACTGTATTTTCTGTGCCCAGTGCTCCACGCCGAAAACAAACATGTTTAATTTCTTCCGTCCTACCCGCGTAGATCTCAATATACTGTTGCGTAGGGAGCAAAAACTCAGCGTAGAGCTGCTCAACTCAGCATAGACAGTACACCACAATACAAAGCTCTACGTTTGCGCTGTTAAACACAATAAGTCAATAACAACTAACATGAACCACAATAACATTTAAAACCCCAGACTCCCATTGTGTATTGCAGCACAATGTCCATTGTTTACTGCTTAGCTAAAATGGCTAATTTCTCCAAAAATAGTAGTCCGATCAACTTCCCGTTTTCGTAGTGTTCATCCTTGACCCAAAATACATAAGCAGACCAATATATATTGGGGTTAATTTATCCGATCAGTCAGTTGCGATCGCTTCAATTTTATCGGGACATCCTTTGTGGAAAATTTCACAATTGAACTCTGGGTAATTTTATTTTTTATTAACATTTTTATTTGTGAAAAAATTCACACAAAACAACTTTAAAATAAAGCAGAAAAACAGTACAACAAATAGATTAAAATAAAAAAAAATCTCAGGAGCAACATAGATCATTAATAATCTGTTGCAATTCTGGTTTAACAAGAATTGCAACTGCTTTTTCAGGGCTTTTCTTGTAGATTGGAATATATTCATGAAACTTGTCACTAATTTCAGCCCAAGTTGAATTCATTTCCTGCTTGAGTAATTTTTTGTCCTTTTTACAGATTGAGAATATTGAGCTTCCACAAGATCCAAAAACAGAAAAAA
The DNA here is from genome assembly GCF_902500255.1 of Thalassophryne amazonica. NCBI lineage: Eukaryota > Metazoa > Chordata > Actinopteri > Batrachoidiformes > Batrachoididae > Thalassophryne > Thalassophryne amazonica. The sequence goes on from NC_047113.1 coordinate 37,323,917, forward strand.
GGAGGGGATTTGTATTCATCACATACAAAGAAGAAGCTTCAGTCAAGAAAGTCATGGAGAAAAAATATCATACAGTTGGTGGAAGCAAGGTAATGTTAACATTTCTTCTCACTGTCTTTTTTTGGGGTGGGGGGGGTGGATTACAACTACAACATAATGCGCACATATTCATGTTTCAGTGTGAAATTAAAGTGGCCCAGCCCAAAGAGGTCTACCAACAGCAGCAGTACGCTGGCCGTGGATATGGGACTCGAGGCAGGGGGCGTGGAGGTATGTGTCATGACATCACTACAGCTATGTGGTGGAATATTCAAATCAGCTGTTGAGGTTTGTGCTGGTGAAAGTTGTGACAAGTGTGTCTTGTTTTTAGGTCAGGGCCAAAACTGGAATCAAGGCTACAACAACTACTGGAACCAGGGATATGGCCAGGGCTATGGCTATGGTCAAGGATATGGATATGGTGGCTATGGCAACTATGACTACTCTGGTTATTACGGCTATGGGGGTGGCTACGATTACAGTAAGCGTTAACTGCCCCCAGGGAAAGAATTAGAAGCTTGATTTTTCTTGGTCCTCGTTGTTGTACGGAAGAACTCAGTCCCTCTTTCTCTTGTCGTCCAGACCAGGGCAATACAAGCTATGGGAAAGCTCCAAGACGTGGATCGCACCAGAGTAGCTACAAGCCATACTGATCACACATAGTGCAGGTATGCATTTTTGCATCATCCGTGCTAGTATGAGAATGTAGCTGTAACCATTAGTGCCTTCTTAATCCCAAAGATCTCCATCTTACCCTAAATCCATTCACACACTGTGGGCTGTTAGGGTAGGTTGTGTTGTGGGATGTGTGATCATTAAAGGTGGCTTTGTACAACTTTAAAAAAAAGAAAAAAAATGAAAAATGGCACTTCTGCAGTAAGGATAGCAAAAAATAAAGGCCATCCTGTCCCTAGTATTAGTTGCGGCCCCCTCTTAAAAATGTATCCATTCACTGACCTGTCCGACCCATCCACGTGCCTGTCTTTGTGTAACTGCATGTTATATTTGGTTTATTCTGAGTAACGTTAAGCACCATGTTTTTCCTCTTAAGGTCTAAACTAAATAAGAAAAAAGATCCATGGTCTGACCGCAGCGAACATGGACTCTGGCTTTTCCTTTGGAGTTGGCAGAAATTTGGACTCATGCTCCATTTGTACAGAACAAGTGAGGAACTGGGGAAGCAAATGTCACTTTTCCACTTTTTATTTTTTATTGTTTTGTGTCATTTACATTTCCAGTCATGGAAGTGTTATTTTTACTGTACTTTTTGGTACCTTTTTGAATAATGTATTGTATGGTTGTATTTTTACATGTCTACTGGATTTGCAGATGAACAGGAGCAAGAGCTTTAAGCTCATGAATAAAACGATATGCTATCCTTTTTTTTATGTTTGTAGATCTTGGTTACTTTATCGTGCTGAGTGTTGAATGCGAGTTGCATGGCTTTAGATTTGCGGCAAGGCAAAATAAGGGATTTAATCAATGTAATAAGTCATCATCTTCAAATGGCTAAGTAGACAAAAACAACCAGCATTTTTCTTTTCTTTTTGGTTTGTAAGATTCCCCATGTCTGCAATTTTAAGTGGCTTTCCTAGTATATGGTGCAACGCAAGCCTGTTAATGTAAGAGGGCACTCCCTCGTTCACTCATTCCTCTAGTGTCTTGGGCAACTTGGTAGAAATAAAAATTTGATTTATATTACACTTGGAATTTTGTTATTATTTGTAATGTTAAAGTTAAATGTTTTGTAATAGTAAATGGCTTGCTTATTTTGGTTTGAGTAGTGTTAACCTTTCCATGGATGCCTCTTGAGTGAGCTATGAAAAGCTTCACTGCCTGCCGGATAACTGGCTGAGTGTTAATACGAGTATTTACCAAACTATACGCGAAACTGATACTTGAACAATGTTATGGCTGTTTCCTCGAGTTACAGATGTTTGGTAAGTGATCATTAAAAACATGTTCTGCTGGGTTGGTGAACACAGAAAAAGAACGCCAATCTGTACTTTCGGGAAAAGTATTTATTCAAGCGTTTGTTGAATTTCTGTGTACAGTGGGGTTTGTATTTATTTTTGTTTTATATAGTTGTTGGTTGAGATGATGCAGCTGTTGTCATTATTGATGATCGCCAGTTGACTGAATGCTTCCAGGGCGGTGACTTGCTTCTCACCATTCTGTAACAAAGGCACACCAGGATTTAAAAAAAATGTCTTGTTTACTACAGTAGTGTTCAGAATAATAGTAGTGCTATGTGACTAAAAAGATTAATCCAGGTTTTGAGTATATTTCTTATTGTTACATGGGAAACAAGGTACCAGTAGATTCTCACAAATCCAACAAGACCAAGCATTCATGATATGCACACTCTTAAGGCTATGAAATTGGGCTATTAGTAAAAAAAAAAGTAGAACAGGGGGTGTTCACAATAATCGTAGCATCTGTGGTTGATGCCACAAACTCAAAACTATTATGTTCAAACTGCTTTTTTAGCAATCCTGTGAATCACTAAACTGGTATTTAGTTGTATAACCACAGGTTTTCATGATTGCTTCACATCTGCGAGGCATTAATTTTGTTGGTTTGGAACCAACATTTTGCTCACTTACTTGGGGTCATTGTCTTGTTGAAACACCCATTTCAAGGGCATGTCCTCTTCAGCATAAGGCAACATGACCTCTTCAAGTATTTTGACAACCAAACTGATCCATGATACCTGGTATGCGATATATAGGCCCAACACCATAGTAGGAGAAACATGCCCATATCATGATGCTTGCACCACCATGCTTCACTGTCTTCACTGTGAACTGTGACTTGAATTCAGTTTGGGGGTCATCTCACAAACTGTCTGCGGCCCTTGGACCCAAAAAGAACAATTTTACTCATCAGTCCACAAAATATTCCTCCATTTCTCTTTAGGCCAGTTGATGTGTTCTTTGGCAAACTGTAACCTCTTCTGCACACGTCTTTTATTTAACAGAGGGACTTTGCGAGGGATTCTTGCAAATAAATTAGCTTCACACAGGCATCTTCTGTCACAGCACTTACAGGTAACTCCAGACTGTCTTTGATCATCCTGGAGCTTATCAATGGGTGAGCCTTTGCCATTCTGGTTATTCTTCTATCTATTTTGATGGTTGTTTTCTGATTTCTTCCACTCGTCTCTGTTTTTTTGTCCATTTTAAAGCATTGGACATCATTGTAGATGAACAGCCTACAATTTTTTGCACCTGTGTATGTTTTCCCCTGTCCAATCAACTTTTTAATCAAACTACGCTGTTCTTATGAGCAATGTCTGAACGTCCCATTTTCCTCAGGCTTTCAAAGAGAAAAACATGTTCAACAGGTGCTGGCTTCATCCTTACATAAGGGAGACCTGATTCACACCTATTTGTTCCACAAAATTGATGAACTCACTGACTGAATGCCACACTACTATTATTGTGAACACCCCCTTTTCTACTTTTTTTTTTTTTTTACTAATAGCCCAATTTCATAGCCTTAAGAGTGTGCATATCATGAATGCTTGGTGGTGTTGGATTTGTGAGAATCTACTGGTACCTTGTTTCCCATGTAACAATAAGAAATATACTCAAAACCTGGATTAATATTTTTTGTCACATAGCACTATTATTCTGAACACTACTGTAGGTTGTACACAGCTAATGTTTCTCGTGACCAGTGTGGGGTTTTTTGGGGGGTACTCAAGCATTAATTTGCTGAACCAACTACTAAGTAAATTGGCTCTTCAACCTGTTTAAAGAATTGAATGAAGTTGCACATAAATAGGCCCTGTGACAGACTGGTGTCCTGTCCAGGGTGTACCCTGCTTCATGCCCTATTCAAATTTTTCAGTGCACAGCAGCTCTTTCAAGAGAAGGCCGCTACATTCCACTTACAAAAGTTGCCAAAGGTTGTGGCAATTTCTTTAACAAGGAATAAAGTAAAAATTCCCAACCAGTAAAAAGACATCAGAGATGTCTGGTTATACTCGGTATGTCTGTACAAACTGGTATCTTGGGTGCCTCTGTCTGGCAGGGAATGATTTGCTGACCTTTACTTCACAGATGACTCTGTCATCTCTGGAACCAACAGATAACTTGATTGCATCGTCTGAGAAACTTCATTCACTTATTTGGGCTGTGACTCTTCAGCCTTGAGAGCAGGAGACATATGGGACAAGCTTGTTCAATGGGGAGGTGATTGGACAGGTTTTTGCTGGAAGGTCCTGGTGTTTTCTGTCCTACATGGTTGTGACACTTTGATAACCAGTGATGAGGTGATGACTGGACATCTTTGGTCCAAGGTCTCTTCATTGGATCCTTGGGTACCGCTGGAATGAAGGAGCAAGTGGTTACTTTGGGAGACTAGGAGAGTATCTTGCTTGAGTAGTCTCTTGCATTGTGAGGGAACAGCAGCAATGTGGTGTGTTCTGTGCATGACCCAGAACGTCAGTGGTTAGAGAAAGCCAATGGAATGCCAGTGTTTCACCTGGTTCTGTCAAATTTTTGAGACGTCTGGATGGGCTGAAGGTATGCCAGGGTGATTGCCATTTAGGACTCAAGGCAGTTCACTGGTGTGGTGGATGGGGTGAAGCATGGTACCAGTGTGTACTCACACAAAAATAGCAGAAACAAACTCAAATGTTTGCTCTAGTGTTTTGTGGTGGAATTTTAAAAGTGCAAATGTATTATAACCTTTCAGTGCTAAGGTGAAATATGTATATCCAGCCCCACCCAGTGGTCATTAAATGGAAAGAAATGGCATGTTCTCCAAAATGAAGTTTTTAAGGACATTTACCATCTACCTCTGAATATGAATGACCGTTTGTCAAATGCAATTAAAACATTTTTTTACAGGCTTGACAGACCTTAAATGTCTCCTTTTTCCACTTCTAGGCTTTTGGCTTCTATATCTGAGGATGAGAAATTTAAGTTGTGCATTTGAAACTGCACCATGTATTTTTACATTAAAGTCATGTCTATCATTGGGCATACAGTAGGAATGGTGTAAATGGAGGTAAATAACTAACCTGTGAAGATGCGATCGATACAACGTACCACCAGCTCTGCATTGTCCACAGTGAAGCACATGGGAGGTTTGAACTTCAATACGCTGTCATAGGGGCCATCTGTACTGACACAGATTCGCTCTTCTTTCAGTCTGAGTCACAAAAATTTAAGTCATGGAACTTCTGCAGAGTGATCCATGGAGTAAATTATTCTCTGGGTTTTACGTGTATAAACTAATTTAACATTTGTACCTTTTTACCACCTCTGCGGCCATTTGTGTGGCAGGAGTCCTCTGCTGTCTGTCTGTAACCAGCTCCACACCCAAAAACAGCCCAACTCCTCTGTGATGGAGGGGGGGAAAAGTGACATTTGAGGAGAGCGATGTGCAGTGGAGGCCCTGATTTCAGTTCTACAATCAAGTCCATAAGTGGTTGAACTGCCACAAATTTTACTTTTGTACACCACAATGGTGTTGAAAAACAGGATATGCTTATTGTGTAGACTTTCAGCTTTAATTTTTAAAGGATTTAACAATATTGTATTAACCTTTAAGGATTACGGCACCGCAGTCTCGTTTGAGCCCTGCATGATATTGCAGGATTTGACCACTTATGGAGACAGCCGCTCCTCTTGTGGGAAAATTATGTACTGTTTTGTTTTCTGCTGCAATCACAGAAGCAGTCACAAAGTTTTTTTTTTTGTTTGGTTTTTTTTTTTCCTCCTCACCTCTCTCCCCAAAACTGGACGAAAGGTGACTTTCATGATTTTGAATGTCATAGCCGATGGCACCAGCTAGGCTTGTTTGGTCATTTCAGAATCTGCTACTAAGATCTTCACGTACAAACATCTTTAGGCTCCAGAGAGAATAGTCCGATGAAGAAACGGCAGTAGCATGTGAAAAAACATTTCTGACATTTTAATCAGGCACCGTCTCACTTAGTCCTCAGTTGACCAAAATTAACAGCTGATGCATCATAGCTGTTATTTTATATCTGGCATTACTGAAGTGAGAAATAATGCACTAGTCGCCCAAATGCTTACCGAACATCGCCAATGATTTGATGGCGTGTTTGTAGGCTTTTGAATAAATCTTTGAGGTGTGATCCCACCCTAATGGCATTTCCTCTCAAGTCCTCTTCCTCAATCACATCAAGGACTGCCAGCCCTACTGCACAGGACACCGGATTCCCTCCAAACTGCACAAAATCACAAGAAGGCAGATTTGTGTCAAGTCCACACAAAACTTGATGTAGTCCCAAAAGAACTCTGAAAATAAATGTGTTTGTGGTGCTGTCTGTCAGCTGGATTACTCAAAAGAAAAAAAAGAAAAATCAGCCGCTTTTCATTTAAACCAGTGGCAGGGGCCAGTAAGGAGCCCATTGAAATGTTGGGGCAGAAACAGGACATTTTCTGCTTTACAAATGTATGTAGGATTTTGTAGCATTTATTAAGAGAAATGAGATATAGCATTCATTAGTGTTTAATTACATGCAGCAATAAATCAAATTTTCATATGCTTAGTGTAACAAGGTAAAGTCCTGAGTGATTGATTCCCTTTGGCTGACCTGGTAAAACCTTGGTCTCAAGTATGAATGATATGGTGTTTGATAGTCACCGTATTGAAGTACTCCACTCCATTGGCTGTGAAAGCTCCAGCTATCTCTTCTGTGGTTGCCACACATGCCAGAGGATGCCCATTACCCATTGGTTTGCCCATGGTCACAATGTCAGGACAAAAATCTTCCCCCTGAAGCTGGAAAGCCCAGAAGTGACTTCCCACACGTCCAAATCCTGTTTGCACTTCATCTGCCACAAACACTCCACCAGCAGAATGAACATATCTGCAGAGCGTATGGGGAAGATGCACCATTTCATTACTGATTGATGGAGCAAAATGGACCTGAAACTGAGAAAAGACTCACTCTGCAACTTTGGATGAGTATCCTTTGGGCAAAACGATTTGTCCTCCAACACCTGGCAACGACTCTGCAAAGAATGCAGAGATCTGCAGAAGACAATAAGGTAAGCAATGAAAATAAAAGTTGATTGCACTATTTATTTTTGTATGAGGAAGGATGTTCAACTGCACCTTTCGCCCCTTTCTGTGCACCTCTGTTATTATGTCCTTTACAGCATCGGCATATGCCTGGCCTGGATTGGGGTGATTGTCTTTGTATATGCCTCTGTAGGTATCCGGTAAGGGTGCCTAGGGAAGAACCCTATTTTTTTTTAAAAAGGTAGGTCATTTACTGTTGGCTGACAATTTGCGATATACTTAATTTTACAAACCACATGAACCCATTCTTTTTGTCCTGCGAGTTTTCGGAACTTGTATGGACTAATGTCGATGAGGGACTTAAGGTGCCCATGATATGCACTAGTATAAAAGGAGAGTTGCATTGTAATTCATATGCAAAAACTCACCAATTCAAATAGCTTTGAAAGGGATCTTACTGGTCAAGCACTATGACGTCTTCATGTTGGGTGTACTGCTGGGCCAAACGTAGTGCAAGATCATTAGCCTCTGAACTGCCAGAAGATAATGTGTGCTTTTCAAGGGGTAGCATTCAGCTAGGTTTTTTTTTGGGGGGGGGGGGGATTATGTATTATGGAATCTAGACTTACCCCGAGTTAACAAAGTAAAAGACACACAGCTTCTCCGGCAGGGTGGCAGCCAGGCGTTCTGCATACAGGACAATGTTATCATGCAGGAATCTGCTGTTTGTGTTCAGGATGTCCATCTGTGCTGCAGCAGCCTTTGTGACCTTGGGGTGACAGTGGCCCACTGAGGAACAAACAGGCGTTAATTCTCCCCATCTATGTAGAGTGCCTACATACTGGAGTGGTGAAATTCAATGCGCCAGGGTTTTGACTTACAAGCATTGCTTTTAACACCCGAGTGATTGCTCACTGGTCATATTGTAAATCATATATCTCAATACAGCGGGTTAATGGATGCTCTGTGTTATTCTTCAAAAGGTTTCCAAATGATGGGCTGTTGTCCAAATGGATGCAAAAATCAATCTGAAAACTGATATAAAATTAATAGATTTCCAGCAGATATATAGAAAGGTTACAAACAAAGATTTACTACATAGGGTCGAGCTGTACAAAAGGCCTTCCCTGAGCAGATCGCGGCCCCACCATCTTGGAAAGTTGAAGGGCTGCAGCGCTCTCTCGCTGTCAGTGGAAAATGCATGCTCTGCGCTCGTAATCACTGTTGATTCTCTGGCCGACTTCGCCGCCGTTATTTATATTTAAGACGTGAAAACTTGTGCTTAGGTCAATTCAGATATGTAGATTTGATTTCTGAAGTCAGATTTATAACTACTGATCGTTTCTCCCTATAAAGCTTCGGTCCCACCGAATAATAAGCCATGAATAACGAGCCACGCATGGGTGTATAGCGATTATTCAAAGAATGACCCACGTTTTCATCTATCACGTATCCACTATTAAGGCGCCTCTATGTGCCTCTGTGTACCCCACATGTGCCACGTAGCAGCCTCTAGTGAGCCACGACCGACCAGTCATTAGAGCCTCGAATGGCTCGTATTAGCCATGTATGAACCACGCAGTGCCATGTAGCGGGACATCGTGCACGAATGCACGTTTGATCCTACCCTCCACCCCTCCCACGCTTGTTTCCTCATGGAGCAGGAAAGAAAGGAAAAAAGTGTCCAGATGAAACAGTCTGTGATTCCAGAAGTTACTAGAGGTGTTTATACAGCGTCCGGTGCACAGAGCAGGTGGAATTGTGTGCACAAGCGGGCAGCCGCTCCAAAAATAGCCTCTCAGGTCCTGCACAGCTGCCAGGCACTGGGATAATGGGCTTTTAGCAGCTTCGTAAGCACCACGCACATGCCTCTAAAATCCTTGTACACAAACTGCCCCACGCTGTTGTTGCTAAATTTTGAACATCTTGAAATTAGCTCCACGCTCAGAGATAAGCCTCATTAACTGAATATACTGCCTCTAAAGCCCTGGTCCCACCAAATAATGAATGATGAATAATGAGCCACGCAGCATGTTTTTTTTTTTTTGGGCTACGAGAGGGTTTATTTAACTATGGTGGGAGAATGGTGGCTCTGAGAGGCTCATTACTGATCCTTCATTATTTGGTGGGACCAGGGCTTAAGGCTGCAAATGGAGTGTAAAGTGGAGCTCCCGTCAATCGAAAACTCATGTCATCAGTCAACTCTGGCTGATTCCTCTTTTTTCTGTGCTTTGGCAGCAAAGGATTAGAAGGAAATCATCCCGTGCTGGACTGCTGCCCCCAGCCAACTGAGCCCATCGCCCACCAAGGAAGGGGAACCATGCAGAGCGCGCGAGTGCCGGAGCCCCTGCCCACCCAGCGGCCATGCTCGAGCACCTAACCCCCGAGATCCCCAAAATGTCTGGCAATGCGGCTCATGAGCTCCTCGCTGTTGTGGACAGCCAGCTGCAGGTGACAGGGAATGATATGAGTCTTCCCACTGTCCTAAGCAGCGACCGCTGGCCAGCTCGAGGATCCCAGCGGCCAGACACTCGAGCACAGCCACCAGGCAAATGGGGGCTCCAGCACCCACACCCCCCTCCAAGAAACGGTGGACAAGGCTGATTGAAGACTGCAATCCAGCACGGAAGGAGCGAGTCTTCGCCTTGGCTGTGGCTTTACCACCTGTTTTGCCTCTTGCGGTCATGATTTTGTTCTAATGGGTTGTCGCGGAGCCATGTCACTTTTGGCGAAGTGGCCAATCCGAAGGCGAGATTCATACTTCCGAGACTGGCCGTCCGATGAAAACCACCACAGGCTGCATTGTCTGTTGAAATCAGCTGGTTTTGTTTTGTCTGTAATTTGCTTCTAACAGCCAGATGATAGCTACCTTTATAACTTTTAACCCATGTTTATGCCAATAGGCTGAAAACAGGTCTAGGTAAAATAATTGACGAGACTCAATCAGCATTTATCAAAGGCAGACATATCCACAACCATACACGCTTGATCTTAGATATGCTTGACTATGATTACTTGATTTCCCAAGATACCTTTATTTTATTTTTAGATTTCTTTAAAGATTTTGACACCCTAGAACATCCTTTTCTGTTTAAAACTTTAGAAATGTTTAGGTTTGGACCATAATTCTGTAATATCATACAAATGCTTTACAAAAACATATGCAGTTGTGTATCTATTAGTACTGGCTCTTCAGGACAGTTCCCAATTAACCAAGGTACTCATCAAGGATGTCCAATTAGTCCTTTCTTATTTACTTTAGCGGTAAAGTTATTGGCAATATATGTGAAAAATAACCCAGACATCCAAGGCATTGAAATTCTGTAAAAGAAAGTCATAAGTTAATTTGTGGATGATACAGCATTATTCTTAAAGAGTCAAGACATGATTCCAAAAGCTATTGACAAAATCAGTCTTTTTTCAAAAGCTTCTGGCTTAACACTGAACCTAAAAAAAAATGTGAACTTCTTGCTATTCATAATAATAATGTAAATGTGACAATATCCCTGTTAAAGATGAAATAAAATATCTTGGGCTTGTAATAACAAGAGACATGCATAGAAGGACTGAGTTAAATATTACTCCCAGAATGAAAGACGTAGAGAAATTACTTAATCACTGGTTAACAAGAGATTTATCACTATTTGGCCGTATTCTCTTACCTAAAACAGAAGGCTTATCAAGGCTTATTTATCCATGTAATTCTCTGTACACCTCCTATCTGGAAGAATAAAACACACTTTATTCAAAAGTCTCAGATAGTTAAGCATTATGAAAATGGGGGGTGAAAAGCATTAGAATTTGAATCAATTATAGCAGCATTTAGATTGAAATGGCTAAAAGACTGTATCACCCATCCTCATTCTATATGGTACCATATCCCCAATAAAGTTTTTAACAAAGTTGGGGGTATTGAGTTCATGCTAAAGTGCGATTTTGAAGTCCCAAAAATTCCCATAAAAATGTCTGACTTCCATAAACAAGCTCTGCAAAATGGAAAGATGATGTTCACCCATAACTTATCCCCTCACAATACTATATTATGGAACAACAGATTTATCACCACAAACAGAAAATCAATCTTCAAAGCCAACTGGTATGAAAAAGGTATCATTTTTATACTGGACTTACTGAGGGCAATTTATTGTCTTTTGATGAACTAACCATAAAATTTGATTTAACTATCACAAAAACAGAATATGAAAAATTAGTTAAAGCAATCCCAGTTTCTCTACTTGGAATGATTCAGAATACTCTGCTTTTCTCTGTGTGTTCACCTTCCTTGCCATCCTTAAGGGTTGGTGATTTCAGTTTATTAGACAGAACATGCAACAACAGAAATATCTGTTTTTTAAGCAGAAGCACATAGATGGGTTTAAACTTGCTCTGTCAAAAATAATATAGAGGCAACCTTGTTGAAACAGTCTTTTTCTTTTTACCTTTCCTACCCTATAGCCCAAAAAGTAAAATAAACCCTGCCTCTGCAGTTTACCCTATTAATCATTTTTTTCCACCAGAGATTTAACTTTGAGGTGGAACTCTGTTCATTCTGTCCCAGGTATTTTGGTCACGTGACTTAAATACCTGGGAGTTTCAACTCTTCTAGGTTGGACCACTGCAATGTTCTATTTTCTGGTTTACAGCAGTCTAGCATTAGGGCTCTCCAATTGGTTCAAAATGCTGCAGCCAGACTTTTGACACGAAGCAGAAAGTTCGACCACATTACACCCATTTTGGCGTCTCTTCACTGGCTTCACTAGATAAATCTGACTTCAGAAATCGAATCAACGTATCTGAATTGACCGAAGCACAAGTTTTCACGTCTTAAATGTGATTAACGGCAGAGAAATCGGCCAAAGAATCGACATTTTCCACTGACAGCGCGAGACCGCTGCAGCACTTCAACCTTCCAAGATGGACGGCTCAGCGCTCCAGGTCACGTGACCAAAATACCTGGAACGTCTATGAGCGGCAGTACACGAGGCGTCTACGCGCAAAGGATCATGGGACCCTGAAGTCGCCTATCGGCAAGAAACACTCTAGAAATACGGATTAATTTAGATTAGATGGGTTAATTTGGATCGATTTAAAAGTCTAATCCTGTAAATAAGTTTGCTCAGTGGGAGCAAATGTGTTTTCTCGATCTAGAAAAAGCGATTTGTAACGGATCGAGCTGGGAAATGGCTTCCCATCGCTAGTTGTCGTCACCGGTATGTCATCACGACATCAGTGGCAATGTTGCGTCAGTCATGCTGTTTTGTAAAAATGATGAGACATACCGTGCTGTACGTTACTAATGCAGTCCAAATAACACACGTCCTGATCGTCGAACAGGTATTGTCCTCTAGCTCTAACTATTTTCACAGGCTCGTCTGAATAAAACAGTCTACACGACTGTCTGCAATGGAAGGAAAACAAGTCAGTGGCCGAACAGTGCAAAACGTAAAAACAAAACAAAACATCCGTTATTTACGTACCCAATCAGCTTCTTTCTCATTGTCAGGGTCTCTTCTTTGCTGAGTTGTTTTTGTGCCATATTCGCAGATCCGTTAATTCCACTGATCTGTATATCCCACAGACTGGTTCCTCCTGACTGTCAGCTGAAACCTTTTTTTTTTTTTTTTTTACGTAATAGCTTTATTTGTAATGTGCAGTGTACTAGATTAGAGGAGAGTCGCGACACGACGAGTAGACCATGGCCCTGTCCCAATACCCGCACTTCCACCCTTGTGCCCCTCAAATGCGCATTCCCGCTGAGGGGTTCAAGTGTCCCAATTCTCCGGAGAGGAGTTCGCCCCGCCCCGTTTCCGCACTTGGTCTGCACTTCGGCCAAGCCCGCATTGATGCGAACTTCGCCGAAGCCGATTACCCACAATTCATTGCTGCATGTGACGTATTTGAGCAAAACGGCGGAAAAATCTTGGAAAAAGATGGATGACGATCGAGCTCCTGTGCCCGGGCCGAAAAACTGTCTTTTCAAGTGTAAATATTTTATTCTTAACATGTGTAATTACAGTGGACGTTTGCTTTGCCGTGACGTTTTGGTGTGTATTTACGAACATTCGTGCGAACAATTTCGTTACTTTTTGTAGTCATGTCATAAAACAACCAATTTAACAGCCAAATAAAAATATTAATATTTATTTCAAACATTTACCGGTTATTTACCCACTCCTTTAAATTAAAAAAAATTAAGTAAGTTTAAAAAAAACAGTATAATTGCTTATTTAATGACTTGCAGCGAAATCATAAAAATTATGGACCTGGAGGGAAAGGTAACTCCTCAGCAATGCAAGAAAAAATGGGAAAACCTTAAGAAAACGTATAAGGTAATTTGCTTGCCAAAATGCCTTTGCATCTGTGATATTTAAAAAATGTAAATTTAATTCTATGTTATATATAAATGTCGCAGAAATGACATAGTGGCACAGGTATATGACGTAACCCACACTGTCCCAATCTTTCAATTTTTGGACACTTGTGACCTGCACACTCGAACCCTAATGGACACTTCTGAGTGTCCATTTCACACAGGGGCATAGGGTGTAGTGTTGGTATTGGGACAGGGCCCATATCGGAGTTCCGAGTGCGCATGTCAGGAATCCACTTCCGGTCGCCGCTATCGTACAAACCATACAGCTCCATGTTACAAACCCACGTACGCGCACGTCAGGCACTGCTTTCTGCTGCATCAGGCGTTGTTTACATCAGCAATTCATGCTTATTTCTCTCAACACTTGGACTTCAGTGATACACAGCTCCCAGACCAGCAGCAGATGTTCATCTGGTAGTAGAGGTGAGATGGGCAGGATATGTGCAGTGAAAGACTGTGGGAATAGCACATAATCTATTGAGAGATGGAAGCAGAGAGTGTGTGGACTACACAACTGCAGGTTTGCATCAGGGATTGTGATTGCCCAAGGCCATTTCAGCTATTCCCATTCCCAACTGAGCCAGCCAGGAGAGCAGAATGGACAAAGATAGTGAACAGAAAGCAGCTGGGCTCTGGCTATGTAAAGAACTGGACACCCAACAAGAATTCTCGTGTCTGCAGTGTACACTTCACTGATGGGAAGCCCACAGAACTGCACCCAAACCCAACACTTCAGCTTGGCTATGAGCTAAAGCAGGTATGTGATAATAAAGCTTATTTCTTCATGATTTTTCTACCTGTTTTAGTGCTTGTTGATCCCTCCTCCACTACAGTGACATTAAGCTTTTTCATGCGCCTGTTTTAGTGCAGGCTGGTGACCAGTTTTACTTGCCTGAAGAAGTTTTTCACTTGCACACTTTTTCATTTCCTACCAGAAAAGCTTCTGAATATCGTTTTGTTGTCAAATTGGTGTGATATGTGATGCAGATTTGAATGAGAAGTGTGGGGAAGTTTCTAGGTATGTCTTGACCAACCATGTATGGCAGTGAGTACTCACAAACATAACATTTTGAGCTTTTTATTGTATATGTCATAGAAAAAAAACTACATAAGTGAACATATGACAATGGAACACACCAAGCACAACTGTGTCACTCTTTTCCATGGGATAAACTAGAAGGCTTTTCTCATGTATTTTTTTTTTTTTTTTTTTTTTTTTTTTGGCAAATAAAAAGAGGTTGTTGGTATTTATGTTAGCAGGTTTCTTACTTTAGATGCAAAACGTCCTTGAAGAGCGTGCACTCATGAGCGATATTGAACTGTTTTGCTGAAGCGAGTGAAGCACGGGGGTTTGTTTGTAGCACTGGCATCCCATCAACCCTTGCACGTGCGGAACTCCGATATGATCTGTTGGGGAAAAAAATTAATTGGTCACATGACTCGTGGTGCCATCTTGGGATCAAAATAGCATGTGTCTGCATGTAAATCCAGCTATTTTATTTATTTATTTGCTGAAAATGATGGGCTGTTGTGCATTTGGATGCAGAAATAGACACAACAAGGGCTTCAAGATGTACAGATTCTCTTCAGATCCAAACAGAAGAAAAATTTGGGAAAATAAAGTCAGCTGTATGGGATGCTTTGCGAGGTAAATTTATTTTTCAGTCCCATGTACAGTAAAACTCACCTAAATCGTCATCGTATAAACCAGATATTCACAGTCACTGGACAAAAAAGTCCCAAAGTTTTTGTAATGTTTTCCATGTAGTAAAGACTGTATATAATGGATTTTGTATAATGGATTTTTCGCTCATATTGGATAAAATGTCCAGTCCAGTTGAAATGTATTTCCATTAAAAACCACTCGCATGTGGGACCAGAGTCATTTCTGCGATTAAAAAAACGATCTTTTTTTTTTCACACCATACTCAGACTCGGACCCGCAGACTGACATGCACCTGTTAAATCAGACAAAGGATGTAATTTGACACTTTTCTGCTTTCACTCTTTCCTCTCATATTCTAATAGTTTTTGCAGTGCACCCGCTGATTACATTTTAGGATCACATACATTTGGCAGAAAAGTCCGCAAACTTACAATATGGAGTCTGAAAAAGAGGAAATTGTACAGCTTACCTTTGAATTGGAGGTGATGATTACAGAAAAAAAACTTGTTGAGGATCAAATTAGTCCAGAATAAAGCATAATCCAGCAATGGAGAACTTTAAAACTGTCACGCATGTCATTGCATGACACAGAGTTACAGAGCTGCAGAAGCATAAATCAGGCTTTAAATTAATTAAATAAATCATCTTAAATTGTAAATTTGATAGCGTAACTATTTTTATATTTATTTTGATAATACCTGAACCTGGATATGTTGCCGTATGTGGTTAAATGATAAAAAAAAAAAGAAAAAACATGAAAGGTTCATTCAGTAGTTCAGCACAGTTGGAACCAAAATGGTGCCATGTTCTAAGCTGATGCTATACTCTCAATAAAGGGACTCTACAGTGTACAATACAACCAACATATTTATTTAAATTCTACAAATCAAAACAAAAAGTTAACAGCAACAACAGAAAAACCATAATGAAAATCAGGAAAGGTTTATGAAAACAAAAACACAAGAAGCCAAAGAGAGTACAAAGGACAAATAAAAAGAGCAAGGACCAAGAGAAAATTGTATTTTAACTTTTTTTTTTGTGACCTGAATTATGTATGAATACTGTGAATGCGGGAGAACATCCATTCTACTTACAAGTAAATATCTGCTCAGAATAGCTTAATAATATTAATTTAATGACAACATACATACAGTCTTACAGACTGAGCACACAGCAACACCAGTAAGACCAACGCACCAACAATAATAAAGGAGAAAGGCACACATCAACAGATTTTTTTGTTTTTATACATCATTTTTTTTATCTATATATTAATAGTTAACTGGTCTCTGTGTGCATGTACCCTGATTTGGCACAGGTTTTACACCGGATGCTCTTCCTGACACAACTCCACATTCCATGGAGAAATGTGGCAGGGGTGGGGTTTGAACCGGGAACCTTCTGCACTGAGACCAAGTGCACCAACCACTTGGCCACCAGCCCTGTCACTCGCAATCCTTAAGTAACAATCAAAAAATAATAAGTAATAGCTGCATTATGTCTGGCATCCATGTGGTTTGATTGGCTGCAACATCACATGACCCTCTTCCAAAATGTATAAATGTCCCTTAAAGCCTCAGATTTATTTATTTACTTATTTGTTTGTTTCTTTTACGTCACATCTTATGGCTGCTGGGATAAGCTCCAGCCCCCCTTGAGACTCAATTGGAGTAAGTGGGTATAGAGAAAATGGATGTTTGCAAAGTGTTGCCTCAGATTCTTGAGTCTCTTATGCAGAGTTGTTTTGTTACTTGCCACAAGACAGTTTGATTTATTTTTAGTATTAACATTGCTGGTGTTGTATGGCTGGGGGTGCCTGGCTGCCTTTTGTTTCTGTCTTCTGTTCTGTCTTTTGTTTTTCCTTCCAGGTGGCTTGCGTTCAGGACTGAGTGGCTGTGTGGCTGAGCTATCAGGACCTCACCCTGATCACCTGAAGCCTGTCATGTGCAGCTCGTCAGGACTCACAGCTGTGGTGCATCTTTATGGATTGGGGCATGGTTGCATTTAAGTCTGGAGTACACAGTGTGTATTTGCCAGAGACTCGACCTTGTGACCAGACGGGTGAGATCGTCGTCTACAGAGCCATCTCATCATCATGGATGCAGAGACCGTACCAGGTTTGACGCCATGGTCTGTGAAAGAGGAGGGGGTGAGGTCTCACGCTCGTCAGCACACTTCCTGAGGTACTTTAGGTTTTGTGACTAACATGAGTACAGTCAGTAGATGTGGTGTCCCTCACATCTTGTTATATTGAGCTGTTATGTTAGTTGTTTAATCAGCTTCCACTGCAGTGGAGAATTGAACTGGGTGTTCCATGCCTGCAGGGTGGGAAGCTGATTAGTGATTAAGCCAGGAAGTGTTTGCTGTTTGTGTACACCTTTGAGTGGTCTCTCTGTGTGTGGAGTGGTGGACTCACATGATGGTGTCTTCTTTCACAGACTCTGTTGGTCGCGGCCACCTGGGGGGTGCCGGCGGGGTCCTTGGGTCCGAACTGTTCTGGCTCCGGACCGTTTGTGCTGCTGGGAGCGCACCGCTATTCCACCACGCCAGACCGCGCACTTATTTGTTTGTAATTCTGCACATCACTGTTATGTTATTAAATTCAGTTATCCTTTGTACCGTGCTCTGCTTATTTTATACTGGGTCTTACTTCAAACGCTGGTCGGTCCTCCGCCCGCGTCCGACACATAACAGCTGGTGCCTTTCACAAGATACTTTTTCTTTTCCTAAGGGCTGCAATGGAAAATAAGGGTTGTTGCTTTACTGTAATATGGTTGGTCATTTCATATCAAACTGAAATCACAATCATACAGACTTCAACAACGCCCATCCATTTTCTGTTTATTAAACATATATAATACTCATTCAAGTGGGAAATTTATTCTGCGTTATCAGTGTTGTAGTCTAGTCCACCAACCCCCAGGCCAAGGCCAAGTCTGAGCCACACCATCTTGAAGCCGAGGCAGACGCCACAGCATCCAAGGAAGAGGCCAAGAATGAGACAGAGTATTATACAAAGGCATATAAAAACAATTTCTCATACCCCCCACCCCACCTCCCAACTAAGGGAGCGCCATTGAATGTTTGACAACTGCTTAGGCCCCAAGTGTAAAAACAAAGATGAACAGAAACTAGTTTTGGTAGTTTCAAACAAACAACCAAAAAACCCAAAACAAAACAAGTGAGGTAACTCAAAGAATTCACAGAGAGTTCTCAAAGAAAATTTATTTAATTGGATAGGTGCCTCAAACCTTGCTGGTGCATGTATGTGGCTCAGAAAGTGGTTGGACACATGCAGACTCACAGACAAAGTGCAGGAGTAAAAAAGGCTTCATCTGGGATTCAGTCAGAGGTTCTGTAAACAGAGAGTCAGCGAGGCGAACATAAACATGCAGGTGTCAGGCTGAGGCATAGTCAAAAAACAAGCAGGGTTCAAAAGACAGACAAAATACAATGGGCTGAGACAAAAGGCGACATCTGGAAGACAAAGTAAGGTCAAAAAACGGATGGGCTAACAGGACTATGACAGGAAGGCTGAAACGAAGACACAACGTACGACGAGCTGGCAGTGACAAACATGAGACACAAGGCTTAAATACCCAGTAGGTAATCAGGGCGTGACATAAGACTGGTGCGGAAAATGTTCAGGAAGAGGGCGTGGTTGAACGAGACAAAGATGAGGGAAGACAGGAGACAAGAGAGTTCAGTGGCAGGTGGGCATGACAAACAGGTGCAGAGTCAAAAAGGATATGTGATAGTAACCCCGCCCAAAACCAACAGTGATTAAAATAAAATACTTAAAACAAAGATGAACAAAAACCAAAGGCCAAATAAAATGCCAACATGAAAAGAACAAAGAATCAAACTAGGAAATAAATATAAGAACTTAAAAGAGATCAAGAAGAAAACAAAACACTGGGACTAACCTAGAATGGAACTCACTATGTGGCTAAGGTATATGTCGCGGCTCGTCTTTTTGGTCTTCTCAGGATGTCGTCTTTTAGATAACACAAACTAATTGCAAGTGATATGCTAGAAAGAGGACACAACACTTTAGAATAATTCAGCCTTAAGCAAGATAAAATGCACAGAGTTTTTAAGTTTATTTAAGCCTTCGACACAAAGCTTAGACAAACTGAGTCCTCTAGAGAGACTGAATAGGTGACAACCGCGCTCATCTATTTATTGGAGACCCGCGGGCATCGCTCCTCCTTCGACTTTTTTATTTATTTCATTCCCAAGACATGGTTTTCTATTGGAAGCGTCCTCTAGTGAACCCTAAGCAGGTGTTAGGCCATTATTTCAATGTGACAAACGCTCCCATTAAAACATGAAGGATTTACAACTGATTTTTTTAAAAGACCTTCAGCCACAGGTGCAGCTGGCCTGAGGCCCCCTCCGCACGTGGCCTCAGCCACACGTGCAGCTGGCCTGAGGCCCCCTCCGCACGTGGCCTCAGCCACACGTGCAGCTGGCCTGAGGCCCCCGCACGTGGCCTGCGGGAAAGCACCTAAAAGGCCTTGGAAAGCCCCTGACAGACTAAATGACTAATAGAGCCCTTTTTTTGGGTTGAACACCTGCTAGTTCAACCAGAGGACATACAGTTCGGATCAGGACACTTGATAGTTCATCACAGTTCAAATATGGACCTAAAAATTCTTCTACATATAACATACAGCAAAGCAAAGACAGGGGCTGAACCTGACAGTGCATCAATTTCAAGTACCTCCTCATGCTCACAACAAAATAAAGTAAGTGGGTACATGTAAAATAAAACAAGTCTGTAAATGGTCAAAGAAATTGTTCAAGTTTCTAAACCAAAGTCAGTCGCACTAATAAAACTAGATGCCTCTGATTTTCCAGGCATGTGACCGGCTCTCAACCAATGGGAATGGCTAAACTGTCTTGTTTTGACACAGTTAGTACTTCTAGATATAGCGTAGTGTGTCTGTGTGTGTTGTATATTCAAGCATTGCACATGCATAGGCCATCGTAATTGTAAAGTTACGTGACAGGGCGATGGGGCATTTTGTTTTTGGTTGTTGCCAAGTAAACAACGTGCAGAATAAGTAAAAATGAACGGCCTTGGACCAGCCTCTGGTTATTCTTCGAGGCCGCACGATACTGAGGACAAGGCCAAGACTGAGTCATTGCATAGTGAGGCAGAAGCCAAGGCATCAAAAAATCAGTCTCACAACCTCCACCACTGCCTATTATATATTTACCTCCACCAACGAAGTTGGAGGAGGTTATGTTTTCGCCCCTGTTTGTTTCTTTGTCTGTTTGTCTGCCTGTTTGTCTGTTTGTGAACAGCCAGGAGCCCACACCTTTTCATATATTGTTATTAAATTTTTACTGAAGATTCATGTCCTGATAGGCAAGAAGTGATTAAATTTTCAAGGTCAAAGGGCAAAGTCAGGAAGTCAGGAAAAATCTTGGAAAACTGGAAAAATCCCTATCTTTAACATTGAATGAATATTGAAAAAATCACAACTCTGTCAAAAAAGATCACATTTCTTTCATATTTGAGAGCATTATGTAGCATGGTATCTTTTATTGACTGACAAAGTTTGATCTGGATCTGATCCCAATTACACATTTTGTGGACATTTAAATTTCACATTGAAAACCACATTTAATGTACATTTTGCATTGTATCTTAATCAAACATGCCCCAATCACTCTCATATTTGAAAGTGAGGTGCAGACTGGCACTCACTATTGCCAGACAAAGTTTGATCCAGATCTGATCCAAATTCTGGATGTTGTCACATTTGAATTTAATGTACATTTTGCATTATATCTCACTCAGAAGTGCCTCATTCACACTCATTTTTCTGTTATGGATTTACCTACACCACAGAAATTGGATGGCGGTTCCAATTTTATACCTTTTTGTCTAATTGTGCATCGCAAAGTTAACCAATGTTCTGTGAAAATTATCTGAAAAAGAATTCAGAAACTGAGCAGCACGGTGGATTGGTGGTTAGCACTGTTGCCTCACAGTGAGAAGGCCATGGGTTCAATTCTCACCTGTGGCCTTTCTGTGGGGAGTTTGCATTTTCTCCCTGTGTTTGCGTGGATTTTCTCCAGCATCCAAAAACATACGGGTTGGAATCTTTAAATTCTCTGTAGGTGTGCGATGGGTGTGAATGTGTTTGTGGCCATGTGACAGACTGGCGTCCTGTCCTGGGTGTACTCCGCCTCGCGCTCTATGACTGCTGGGATTGGCTCCAGCACCCCGCAACCCTTAATTGGACTAAGCGGTTGAAGATGAGTGTGTGAGAATTCAGAAACCGAAAAAGTAAATAAATAAATAAAAAACCTGACAACATCACAACAAAAAAACTTTGATTAAAAGGACATGAAGTAAATACATACTCCTGATATTTTTAATCACATCTAATTTAACTTTTGAAAAGTCACTTCTAACAGGACTTTGACCTTGAAAATTTTTTCCACAGTAAAATTTTGTAGAATTACAAACTAGTGGGGCAGCACAGTAACTTAGTGGTTAGCACTGTCGGCTCACAGCAAGGAGGGCATGGATTGATTCCCACCTGTTGCCTTTCTGTGTGGAGTTTGCCTGTTCTTCACATGTTTGCGTGGGTTTCTTCCGGGTGCTCAGGCTTCAAATTGTTTGTAGGTGTGATTTTGTGTGTATTTGTCTATATGTGGTCGTGTGACAGACTGGCATCCTATTTAGGGTGCGCCCTGCCTCACACCCTATGACTGCTGGGATAGGCTCCAGCTTAAGCAGATTGAAGATGAGAGAGTGACTGAGTGAAAACTAGTGCTAGTGGAGTTTTGAGCTCTATGAGTGTGGTGCTGTAGTTTTTCTTGTTTTGATGATCAAAGCATTATTTTAAGTTGTAATTTAAGTGTGGCCAGAACCCCTGTAAACTAATATGAATTCCATAAGCAAGTCATTGCAGCCTCGTCCCTGATGTATAAGCACAACTTTTCATCACATAGTTATGTACATTATTTGTAACAATAGAGACATCTGAAAGAATGTTAAGGAGCTGCAGGGAAAAAAGAACAAAAATGATGACAATGGTCAATTTCAGTTTGTACCAGGGTCAAAAGTTAAAGTTGCTCAAATTGTAAAATGGAATAGTCTGAACCATCTATCACACTGAGTTATCAAGTTACGGGGTAAATCTCATAGAATGCAATGGACATTGGCCTGATTGCACCTTTACTTTGGAGACCAATTCCACAGTCAAAACTATTCTGTTTTGTTAATCCTACCTGCTCAACCAATAACTTGTTTCAATTTTTACCACCATTGGAGCAACTTTAACTTTTGACCCCTGTACAAACTGAAACTGACTTATATCACCATTTTTGCTGTTTTTAACCCCATAACTCCATAACATTCTTTCATAGGTAGTTGGAACTGTACCTTTTTGGGAATCTCTATGATCAGACAAAAGTGGTATACAACCCCTGGCAAAAATTATGGAATCACCGGCCTCGGAGGATGTTCATTCAGTTGTTTAATTTTGTAGAAAAAAAAAAACAGATCACAGACATGACACAAAACTAAAGTCATTTCCAATGGCAACTTTCTGGCTTTAAG
Source organism: Thalassophryne amazonica (assembly GCF_902500255.1). Classification (NCBI taxonomy): domain Eukaryota; kingdom Metazoa; phylum Chordata; class Actinopteri; order Batrachoidiformes; family Batrachoididae; genus Thalassophryne; species Thalassophryne amazonica. Next base: position 37,346,588 of record NC_047113.1, read on the forward strand.
AAACATTATACGAAATCAGGAAAAAAAAATTTGTGGCAGTCAGTAATGGTTTCTTTTTTAGACCAAGCAGAGGGAAAAAAATATGAACTCACTCAATTCTGAGGAATAAATTATGGAATCACCCTGTAAATGTTCATCCCCAAAACTAACACCTGCATCAAATCAGATCTGCTCGTTAGTCTGCATCTAAAAAGGAGTGATCACACCTTGGAGAGCTGTTGCACCAAGTGGACTGACATGAATCATGGCTCCAACATGAGAGATGTCAATTGAAACAAAGGAGAGGATTATCAAACTCTTAAAAGAGGGTAAATCATCACGCAATGTTGCAAAAGATGTTGGTTGTTCACAGTCAGCTGTGTCTAAACTCTGGACCAAATACAAACAACATGGGAAGGTTGTTAAAGGCAAACATACTGGTAGACCAAGGAAGACATCAAAGCGTCAAGACAGAAAACTTAAAGCAGTATGTCTCAAAAATCGAAAATGCACAACAAAACAAATGAGGAACGAATGGGAGGAAACTGGAGTCGTCTGTGACCGAACTGTAAGAAACCGCCTAAAGGAAATGGGATTTACATACAGAAAAGCTAAACGAAAGCCATCATTAACACCTAAACAGAAAAAAACAAGGTTACAATGGGCTAAGGAAAAGCAATGGTGGACTGTGGATGACTGGATGAAAGTCATATTCAGTGATGAATCTCGAATCTGCATTGGGCAAGGTGATGATGCTGGAACTTTTGTTTGGTACCGTTCCAATGAGATTTATAAAGATGACTGCCTGAAGAGAACATGTAAATTTCCACAGTCATTGATGATATGGGGCTGCATGTCAGGTAAAGGCACTGGGGAGATGGTTGTCATTACATCATCAATAAATGCACAAGTTTACGTTGATATTTTGGACACTTTTCTTATCCCATCAATTGAAAGGATGTTTGGGGATGATGAAACCATTTTTCAAGATGATAATGCATCTTGCCATAGAGCAAAAACTGAAAACATTCCTTGCAAAAAGACACATAGGGTCAATGTCATGGCCTGCGAATAGTCCGGATCTTAATCCAATTGAAAATCTTTGGTGGAAGTTGAAGAAAATGGTCCATGACAAGGCTCCAACCTGCAAAGCTGATCTGGCAACATCAATCAGAGAAAGTTGGAGCCAGATTGATGAAGAGTACTGTTTGTCACTCATTAAGTCCATGCCTCAGAGACTGCAAGCTGTTAAAGCCGAGGTGGTGCAACAAAATACTAGTGATGTGTTGGAGCGTTCTTTTGTTTTTCATGATTCCATAATTTTTTCCTCAGAATTGAGTGATTCCATATTTGTTTTCCCTCTGCTTGGTCTAAAAAAGTAACCGTTACTGACTGCCACAATTTTATTCCTGATTTTTTTCTTATAGTGTTTCTTAAAGCCAGAAAGTTGCCATTTGAAATGACTTTAGTTTTGTGTCATGTCTGTGATCTGCTTTTCTTCTACAAAATTAAACAACTGAATGAACATCCTCCGAGGCCGGTGATTCCATAATTTTTGCCAGGGGTTGTAGTTTTCAAAATGATTGGAGCATTTTTTAATTTTGACCCCTGAGCTGTTACTCTGTAATGGGTTGGTGCATGCGCGTGTGCATGTGTGTGCTTCAGGCCCATTGACTATATTTGTCTGTGAATATGATTATCCAGCCATTGCCTTTTATGTAAGAAGCCTATATTTTGTTATTCAGAACATACTATATTCACCCTCCCATGCTCACATTTAGAATTGCTCTTTCAAAGAAATCTTTTTTGTTCTTCTAAATTCCAGTTTTTGTACTCTGAGAGCTTGTACAACACAATGTGAGAGCCACTGTTTGAAGAGGTGCTTTCAGAGAAGACTGAATTCAGTTAATGATTGATCTTGTTTCATACTCCCCTCTTCTCATCTGTCCCTTTACGTGGTGTAAATCTGATGACATACTGAGACAACAGGTGTGGCAGGGACACCACAAGCCAAGCCAGGATCCTAACAAACCACATTCCCACCCATCCAGTAAGTCTACTTCACGTGTGTCTGTGGACTATAGCTACAACTTCTGAGACACTTGTTGCAGAACAGCTCAGCAAAAACCATCTGGAGGAGGCTTGTCATGAGGCTTTTTCATTCAGTGGGGTGAGTTGGATACAAGACTTTCCTAAAGGGCTGCAATTTAGCTGTTTGATTAACTTTGAGTTATTAAACTCTTTCAGTCACTGCCTAAAGTGGGCTCCAGTCCTTCATTGGGGAATACATACAGTACAACACCCATTACAGGGCAAGTTCAAGGAACTGGGCGTGGCACTTGTAATTTATCAGTGAGGCTGTCTGTCGCAATATTTTCAGTGCGGTTACACACCCATCATCCAACAAACAACTTCTAGAAGAACACTGAATTAGACTGTGTGGAATTCTTCACAAACTGAAGAGTGTGTCTGCCACAGAGCCATATATGAGTACTAGAGACCGCAGTCGCACTGAGATGCGTGCCGCCAAGGAGGCGTAGTCGCTATTTTCAAATCGGCAACTTGTTGTCTCCCTTCTGCCTCCAGTTGTGGCATTGCCAACATGTGCAGCTTTCTGACATTTTCCAGCTGTTTCTTGACAAGATCTATGACCATCGGTGTGTTTTCCATGTCTGCTTACTCAAGTCACACCTGACTTTTTAAAAGTGGTGTCTTCCAGTTCTTGATTGGCTGACCACACCTGATAGAGTTAATTGCCTGGGAGTGGAACAGGGAGAGTTTGAAAACATGCAGGGCAGGTGCCTTCCAGGAACAGGGTGGGTGACCCCTGCTCTAGGGTGAGTTCTTTGCCACTCATTGGACTGAGTTCTTCAATGGCCTTTTCCTCCTTGTATTCCCCACGTAGTCCTTCTTTCCATACCTTATCACTATTGTCATACCCCATACTCCCATTGAACTTCTCGTGGGACCCCTGTGACAGTGATAGTAGCATGATTGCCTTCCTTTGCCACACACTCATTCTGCTGTTCTTCACTAGCACCCTTGGTTCCTAACTCAGTGCTGCACTGCTGCTTCTCTGTGTCCCCTGTGAACATTGAAGGGTCTGTCATGCTGCAGTAGAGTCCCTTTATTGAGGAGAGTAGCGTCAATTCAGAACATGGCGCCAATTTGAGTCCAACTGTGCTGAACTACTGAATGAACCTTTCATGTTTTCAACATTTTTAAAAATCATTTAACCACATACAGCAACACATCCAGGTACAGGTGTTATCAAAATAAATATAAAAATAGTTAAGCTATCAAATTTACATAAATTTACAATTTATGATGATTATTGAATTAATTTAAAGCCTTTTTATGCTGCTGCAGCTCTGTAACTCCATGTCATGCAATGACGTGCGTGACAGTTTTAAAGTTCTCCGTCTTTGGATTATGCTTTATTCTGGACTAATTTGTCCCTCAACAAGCTTTTCTTTCTACAATCATCAACTCCAATTCAAACTCTTTTTCAGACTCAGTGTTGTAAAGTTGCAGACTTTTCTGTCAATCATACGTGATCCCAAAATGTAATCAGCCTGCGCACTGCAAAAACTATTAAAATATGATGGGAGACGGAGTGTAAGCAGAAAAATGTCAAATCACAGCCTTTTGTGGTGTCTTATTTAACAGATGCATGTCCAGGCTGCAGGTCCAAGTCTGAACACAGTGTGAAAAAAATGAATAGTTTGGCTTTTAATCACAGAAATGACTCCAGTCCCACTTTCCTCAAATCGGCGAGTGTCAGAGCTGAACTTGAATTTGTATCTCTGTTACTTTGCACGTCCAGACGGCTCGCAGTTTTTAATGGAAATACATTGTGATCGGATAGGACATTTTATCCGATGTGAGCGAAAATCTGTTGTATAAAATCCAATATATACGGTGTTTATTACATGGAAAACAATACAAAAACATCCGGTTATACCATGACTGTTCAGACAAGTTTAAAAATAGTTAAGCTATCAAATTTACAATTTATGATGATTTATTTTGTTGCAGTTTAATCAATTCTTCCAAGGTACAAATTAGGTAAATTTTTTCAAACATCTGTGGGGAATCCTGAATCCTGAATCATTTAATGACCGGGTCAATATTTCCTCTGAAAATTTTTTTTCTGCCAAATGTATTTGATCCCATTATTAAAATCTAATCAGTGTGCTCACTGAAAAAACTATTGAAATATGATGGGAGACAAAGGAGTGAAAGCAGAAAAGTGTCAAATAGCAGCCTTTTGCTGTGTTTGATTTAACAGGTGCACATCAGGCTGTGGGTCCGAGTCTGAGCATAGTGTGAAAAAATAAACGGTCGTTTTTTTCAATCATGGAAATGATTCTGGTCCCACGTGTGATGGGGTTTTAATGGAAATATATTGTGATCGGACGGGACATTTTATCCGATGCGAGCGAAAAATCTGTTATATACGGTGTTTATTACATTGGGACTTTTTTGTCCAGTGACTGTGAATATCTGGTTTATACAATGATGGTTTAGGTGAGTTTTACTGTACATGGGACTGAACAATAAATTTATCTCGCAAAGCTTTAATGATGAAGTTGCTTCCATCCCACACGGCTGACTTTATTTTCCCAATTTTTTCTTCTGTTCGGATCTGAAGGGAATCTGTACAACTTGAAGCCCTTGTGTCTATTTGTGTATCCAAATGCACAACAACCCAGCATTTTCAGCAAATAAATAAAATAGCTGGATTTACATGCAGACAAATTAACAGTGAACACTATTTCGGCCCCAAGATGGCACCACAAGCAATGGTGGGCACAGCTAACCAACAACTTAGCTTCGATAACGGCTAATCATCTAACAACAGATCAGGGGATCAAATGGTGGAAGTTCTTGATTGTGTCAGTGTTCACTGTTGGTCATTTTTTGCTGCTTCGTGTCCCATGTATTAAGTTTATCATGTTCTTTTGTGTTCTTAATCCTCGGTGTAGGTTGGTAACTGTGGAACTGGTGGCACCATGTTTCCAGAACTAGGAGAGGCATGTCCTTCATCTCTTCTGCTGAGTTCCTTGGCCGAGCCGGCATTGAGCCACAAAGTGAAGATGAAGAGGATTCAACAAAAAGACTTGTAATGTGTACAGAGGTCAGGACTGTGCAGAATTGGTCTTGAAGCTTCCAGAACTAAACTGACTGTTCCTCGGTGCGCCATAGCTAACTACATTTTAGTTGTGCTTCAGTGGATTTTATGATCTCCTCTTACCATGTTTGGTCACCTTCTGGTCTACTGAGGTATATGTTGGAAATCCGCAGAGAACAAATAAGGCTCCAGTATCAAAATGGTTTCTATACTGGAGTTCAGCAGTCAACATTTCCAGAATGATATCTTACTGTATGTAGCATTTTATCGGAAAAATAAGTAATTTTTTTAATAATCACAACTTGTCTTTTTTGAAAAACATTTTTAAAAGTCTGTATTGGGCAACCGAAGGACATGTTTATGTCCCACACAAAGAGCATTACTGGTGAATGTTGTGAAATGTGACTGATTAAGGCAATAATTCCTCAGTGCTGTATGAGATTGGTCTTGTCCAAACATGTATTTGGGCAGGCCATTATGCTCAACCTGTTTATGTCATTCAGTGATGTTTGTTTTTACGTGTGTTGGCAGTCTGAGTAGCTCAAATCTGAGAGAATAAATGTTCAAGATACTGTACACTGTAGGACTGTGCTACAGTTTCTGAAATCTTTGACGCTCTGGGAAACTATACATTAATTGTTGCCTTTGACAAGGTAGTTGTGTGTATGTTAGCAGGCTATAGCACAGAAATTCAAGGATTTCTACAAATGTGATAAAATATCTTTGGGTGAGGGAAAAGTATACACATCTAAAAATCATAAATGCATGGAAGCCTGCTTTATGAGGTCACATTGATCGATCGATGTTCAGCTGACAAACTGAGGCGGTAATGTGGGGTGGTTTGCACTCTGAATGCCTTCTTAATTTTAACATACTTCTGTTGACTTGTGCTGACTAAAAAATGATTGCGTGTCTACTGACTTGTCAGAAATAGGGATGGGTATTAAGATTTTATTGATATCGATGCCATTATCGATTTGCTTATTGATCCAATTCCATATCGATTCCCTTATCGATACCTACAGTGGATTTTCTGTGTACTAAAAGTAGGTTTTACAGGTTTTCTATGTCAACAACAAAGTATATAAAGTAAATGAATAGGAAATTGTTCACTGGATCCTTGCTCTCTGGATATAAATAAAAATGAATAAAATCTGTACATGGTCACTGAATCCTTGATATACATGATGAATCCTAGATCTCTGGACATAAATATAAATGAACAAAATATGTAGTTTTTGTCAAAAGCATTTCCTTTCAGATATTAATGAGACAAATGTCACCCCATAGCCTCTGAGCTGAACTCAGCCGGCTGCACTGCATGTCAATGTAATTCATAAAGAATGGAGTACGTCTCATTTTTGGAAGGGAAAAAAAAATAGTTTTGTTCTGCTGTAGTTTGTCTGTTTTACAACATTTGGAAAGAGGTGTCATTTGATTTAAAACAGTGATTCACTTTGAAGTTATTAATTCTGACCAGACTCTTTCTAACTAGACGTGGCAGGGAGCAGCGCAGCGTTTGGAGCTGTGCAAATAGAACGGAGGACGATTCTCGTTTCTTGCCCGCAACCAGACAAGAGTCCCAGTTAGTGACTTTAATCTGCACAAATGTGACTCATGATTGACATCTTTAAATGGCTTTGAGAGGGGTTAATAAAGAAATTGTGGACTTGTCGCTTCTAAAAAGCAGTGAACCAGAGAACCAACAAAGCAGTGTGTCAAAGCGCTGCTTTGTTGCTTCAAGCTTGAAGCAGAGTCGAAGCAAAAGCAGTTGATTGTCAATGTAGATAAATGATGATTTTCCTGATAAACGCCCTCAAAACCAACGGCTGCTCCGGCGTCATGTGAATTGAAGGACGATAAAGGAATCGTTAAGCAAAAAGGCTATTTATGTCAGTGGATCGAACAATTTTTTAACAATTCTTGAACCAGTTTTCGATACCCAACCCTAGTCAGAAAACATTTTATTTACCCTGAACTGGCTTAAAATTCTGTATTTATATATCTACGTGAATGGAACAGCAGTTTAATGGTTACCAGTGTTGCCGTCCAATGAGCAGGTCCCAGGTTCGCTTCCTATGTGGTCCTTTCTCTGTGGAGTTTGCATGTTCTCCCCGTGTTTGCATGAGTTTCCTCCAGGTACTCAGGTTTCTCTGCTGCAATAGACCGGCATCCTATCAAGAGAGTACCCCACCTTTTGCCCAATGACTGCTAGTAGTGGCTCCAGTCTCCCTCTCCCCACTGTGACCATCATCAGGAATAAGCAGGATCAGAAAATGATTGAGTAAATTTACATGATACCTTTTGTCATATCGGATGGGTTATTTTTCTTCAAGTAGTAAAACAGCAGAGTTAATATTTAATTTTACCTCTGCAAGAGACTGGGTGTTAGGTAGGGTTGTGGTATAGAGCAGCGTATGTATCTTTGTGGGCAAAGAAAGGCTTATGAACACTGACTTCACAGATGACGCCTTGATTTTTGCAGGATCAATGGATACCCTAAACGTAGCTCTTGAGAAGCTGAGTGAGGAATCAGAGTGTCTGAATTTGCGTTTTTTCTGGATCCAGACTAAGATCCAGGGTCAGTTTTCATAAAGGCTAAAAGTAGCTCTTAGTGACGTCATTCTCTTTATCGCTTAGAATTCCTCAAATTCTTAGACATTTCTTAGAATTTTCCCTTGGTAAGATAAAAGTTATTCACAAAGCATCTTTGGCATTAAGAGAGCTCCTAAGGTGCCAAACTGTTAAGAGTAGGGAGGAGGACTTTTAAGAAGTCTAAAAGTGTCTTAAACAGACAAGATGGTTGAAAGACAGAGAGGAAGGAGAGATGTTCTCTGTATGTTGAATGACAGTGATTCAGTAACACACTACCGACTTGATGGTGCAGGGATAATGTTTGTGGTTGACCTCAACAGGAATGAGCTTACCTTTCCCACCCAGTGTAGAAATATTATAAACCTGAGACGAAGGTCATCACAACATTGCGATACCTGGCTACAGGAAAAATGTAAATTGCACGTAAAATCTATGACATTCTTACAATTATCAATATGAAAGTAAACTATACCAGCAGCCACAGCCTAAACTCACCTGTTTGAGAAGTACTCCACTTGTGTGCTGCAATCTCCGCTCTCACTTTGGATTGCAGCACGTACCAGTGCTTGTCACAGTTGTCGCTTGTGATTTGATTTGATTTGATTTGATACGTATAAAAATGTAAAAACTAAAATACATTAACATACAGGGCAACACAAAAAAACTGATGTATGCACTTGTTTCCATTGTGGCCCAATAATTCCATTATGTGCAATTATCAGCATGGACAGTAAACATAATAAGTTAATCAGTTTAATAATCTGCATGTGAATGAGGTACTTTCAAACATTTTGAAGCTGTGTAACAGTTCATTTAATTTTGCTGAGTTTCATCATGACGTTAAATTATTTTCACCACTACACATTTCTTAATGCAGTTCAGGTTATATGATCATTTGATTTCACTGTCCATTCATAACTCGGAGCATGAGTGCATTTTTTTTCTCTTTTCCTTTTTGTGACAACCAATCACAGCCCTTAGAAGACTGTGTCATACCTAGCAACTGGGACCAACCCTGCCTCCTCACAAAGATAAAGGTTTCTGTCCACTCCTTGCTCAGAATTGCTCTCAGACACTTCCTGGATCACTCTTAGGCCAAGATTCCTTGCTAGGAATTTTTCGGCTAAGTTGGGAGCTCTCTGAGATGCTTTGTGAATACGACCCAGGCTTTTAAGGACTTGCCGGACTCAGCCACCAGAAGTCTATCTGTATGTGGTGCAAGTGTCAAACTTGTAGAGACATTCACTTGTCTACGCAGTGACATTCATGTCTCTGGGTCCTCTGCATTTGAGGCTGAGACACACCTGGGAACAGTTTATTGAGTCACAGGCTCACTGGATAGAGGTGTTTGGTGAGTCGGATACTGTTGCAAGAGAATGAAGCTCCAGGTTTTTAGGATGCTGGTGCTTCATGTCGTGTGTGCGGTTGTGAGACTTGGATGCTAACAACAAACTAAATCGACGACTCATCTTTGGTACTGGGTCTCTTTGTAGAATTCTTGGGTACCACTGGAATAAATGTGTGTGAAGTAATCTGTTATTCCTCTCTGGGAATTTTTTTTACTGGGGGTGAAGTTGATTTGTGCTTTAAACTCATGTGCCTATGTATGTAAAACTAGTAATAACTGTAGACTTAAGTTCAGATAGTTCTGATTTTGAAAATGGTTAAAGTGCTGCAAACAGAATTTTTATGATGATAATTTGATGTTTCCATTTATGTAACTTCACTGACCAAGTGTATAGAGCAGTGTTTCTCAACCTTTTTTGAGTCGCGGCACCCTTTTTATATTTACAAAATCCTGCAGCACACCACCAACTAAAATAATATTATAATGCTATTGCCTCTGGTTTTGCGCAAAACCCAATTATCGCAATAGAAAATCGATACAGAAAACATCGCATTTCGAAAATCCTCAAGCATTTTGCGCTCTGATCTCAAGTAGGGCTGTCACGATTAGAAATTTCTGGAGACGATTAATTGTCAGACATATAATTGCGATTGACGAATATATTGTCTATTTTTTTTTTCTTTTTTTCCCCTTCTTTATATTCTACTATTGTAGTATAATTACACAACTCTGGAAGAACGTTTGGCTTCTGTGAGTGGAGAAACTGGGAATGGTGCAACATTTTTATTTTTATCTTCATTTTACATACAGTCCCAACTGTTTCTGATTTGTGGTTGTTTCTGTTGCATTTCTGAAATTGTTTCTCCTCATCAGTCACGTTTTGTGCTTAAACACTACATTAAGCTCAAGACTGAACAAATAAATACCTTTGGAAAGTAACAGCTGTTAAAGTTCAGAGTTCTCACCTGCTTTTTGTGATCTGTGCGTCTGAACATTTTTTTGTGTGTGTGTGTATCTCAGTTCATTCATATATTCTCATTTTTTAAATATGTTTTTAAAGCTATTTGACCGTTTATTTCATCTCATGATCTCATAAATTCAGCATACGACGCGCACATGGTGTGAACAGGACGGTAACGGCAGAATCACACCTTTAGAGAAAGTTCAGAGAGAAGTAAAAGCTTCACGTTTTCGTTTTGTTAACATGTTCACTCCATTTAAAATCCTCTCTCTGCTCCGCGCTCGCTGCGCACTGAACGTGTCGCACCTGCATTCAGGAATCTCCCTCACCCACCCCCTCCCCTCCCCTCCCTCACCCACCCCCTCCCCTCCCTCGCAGTCTGCAGCCTCCGCGCGCGTGCACACACAGGCACAGACACACACACACCGACAGCTCCGCATTTTAGACGGCTTTTGAAGGAGACGGTACTGTTTTAATCGGCCGTCAGCCTCCTTGTTATTGTCCCGCCTTAAGACGAGAGCGAGGCTGCAGCACAATGACGTCAGATTCTGAGTCGTTTTATGCTTTGTGGATAAAATAAATAATTCACGGTAATCGCGAATATGAAAAATACCCACGGCACCCCTGACGATCGATCACGGCACCCTAGGGTGCCGCGGCACCCCGGTTGAGAATCACTGGTATAGAGTACTGTGTAAAACCTTTAAATGGCCTAAAATTATGAGGGATATTGAAGAACTGTAATACTTTTTGAAATTGGAAACCTCTTAAATTTCAAATTGAATATGTGAATAAATAAAAAACAAAAGAAAAGGCTTGGGTTTTTGTGGGTGAGCTGCTTGTTGTACAAGGGTGTTTGTGTTACGGTTCAAACGAGAGAAGAGTTTGGGACTCAATTTGCAGGGAGCCAACAACCAGAGGTAAAAGGAATAAAAATGTATTGAACAAGAAGTGAAATGTGACAAATGTAGAAATCCGTGAAGCGAGGCACCAGGAGGAGGAGACAACAACCGGACCCAAATTTGAAGCAGAGTTCCCAAACCTGCTTGGAGCCAGGACCAGGCAGCCGCGTCAGAGCTGAATGGAGCTGAGGTTACTGAAAACACAGGACAGAATATGTTAGAAACCCTGGGGGAAAACCATGAGCCAAAAATCACACAGGAGAAACAGAGGCCAGGATACCACACAGCTAGAACTAGGGTTTAAATACTGATGATGATGAATGCTGACAGGTGTTCCCAATCAGCTTGATGACACGGCACCTGGAGAGACAGGAGGGAAGCAGAGCAGAGCCAAAACAGCATAACAGTGTGTCAGTCATCATTCAGTAATTATTGTATACAATCAATATTCTTGGAAGTCATGGAAGACCACTGAAATTAATTTATGTACAGTAGATTTACCACCTAATAGTAAATGTTAAGCATGAAAAGTCATTCATTTTACTTGTATGTATTCATAAATATTAACTATTTAGCAGTTTTTAATTATTCTTAAATGATAAAATCAGGAAAAAATACTAAAGTTGTAAATCATAAATTCTTGAAAAAGCCTTTGACTCAGTTGACTGGGTTATGCTGGGTCATCCTGGAAAATGTGTGGGACTCCCATCAGGTTTCTGAACATCATATCCAAGTCACGTGTGGATCGGGAGCAGAATCTTTGACTTCTTCCTGTGAATACTCGAGTTCATCAGGGATATGTTCTAGTTCATACGTTGTTGAGTGGTTACATGGACTTGGTGTTGGGGTAGAATTATGAAAGCCAGCAGCTTCTGTAACTTTGTGACAAGGAAATATTTACTGACGTTGACTTTGCAGACAATGCTGTGATCATTGTGAAATCAATGGATGGACTGATTGCAGCACTTGAGAAGCTGAGTGATGAGTTGAAGTCTCTGGATTTATGATGGGTCTGGATAAAAAGTGAGATTCAAGATGACAATAACTTCCTGGACTCAGCCATCAGCCATGTATCTATATGCTATGAAAGTGTGGAGCTTGCACAAAGATTCAGTTATCTTGGCAGTAACATTCATGTCTCTGGGTTCTCTGCCTTTGCTCCGCCTGGGAAAAGCTGCAGGAGAAATGAAATCATTGTTGGACTGACATGTTTGGTGATGTTGATACCTTTGCAAGAGAATAAACATCCAGGTCTTAAGAGTCCTGGTGCTTAGGCTAATTTTCAATTTGAGAACTACTCATTTCATTCCAAGGGGCAGTACCATCAGACGCAGAGAAAATTGCATCTGGACACTATTGGATTGACACACAACCAATCAGAGCAATGGGACATTGTGATGTCAGCAGAACAGCCAAGAACCAGACTAGTGTCAACAAGCGTGTAGTTGGGAGTAAGACAAACAGTTTCTTACAAAGGAAGGCTTTCAGATCTGTTCACTATTTTTCTTGCAGACTTGATGTTGGCCAGGTTGTTCAAATCAGAAGCGAGAGCTGTTTTAAATAAGCACTCCATATAGTGCAGCAGATAACTGAAACAATCCTTCACATGGTGATACAAGCATCAGATTTGGCATGAATGTTCTTCATAAATCAGTGTTTGAGTAAAAAGTGCTAGGCACTTGAAAAACCAATATGGCGGCCAGGTAGGGGTCAATGAAGAATTACACAGGGGTCAAAATTTAAAAATGCTCCAGTCATATTGGAAAATATACCACATTATTTGTCTGACCACAAAAATTCCAAAAAGGTATAGTTTGGACTATCTATGACTGAATGTTATGGAGTTATGGGGTAAAACATTAAGAATGGTGACAAAGGTTTGTACAGGAGTCAAAAGTTAAAGTTGCTCCAATTTTGGTAAAAAGTGGTGAAAATTATTGGTTGAACTAATAGGATTAATAAATTGAATAATTTTGACTGTGTTGAATGCTGCCTTGCAAAGTAAAGGTCAAACAATGTCGATGTCCATTGGATTCAATGGCATGTGACATATGTCACCCTGTAACATGACAACTGAGCATGACACATGGTGCAAACTATTCCTTTTTAAAACCATATTTTAACTTTTGACCACTGTACAAAGTGAAACTGACCTTTGTCACCATTTTTGCTGTTTTTAACCTCATAACTCCATAACATTCAATCATAGATAGTCCAAACTATACCTTTTTGGAATCTTGATGATCAAGCAAATAATGTGGTGTAGTTTTCAATATGATTAGAGCATCTTTTAATTTTGACCCCTGTGTAATTCTTCATTGACCCCTAACTGGCTGACATATTGGATTTTCAAGTGGCCAGCAGCACTTTTTTTCTCAAACACTGAGTTAAGAATAACATTCATGCCAAATCTGATGCTTGTATCACCAAGTGAACAATTCTGGCCAAAACTCATACTTATCTGCTCCACTAATATGGCCACCAGCTACACAGTAGGTCTTTGGTGCTCCTCAATGAGTCATTGCATAAAGATGAACGGTTGTCATTGGCACTGCCTGTTTTTGGCCGAGATGAAACGGTCTTGTGTGGGGTGGATGGTGGACCAGACCCTTTCACTGAGAGAATTTATATGCAAAGTGAACTATGGCTCTGTTTTATAAGGCTAACTTCCTTTCTTTGCTTATGGTTGTGAGACTTGGACACTAACCAGTGACATAAGGCAGTTACAGATGATGAGTATTACTTACATTGTGAAGGAATTTCAGCTACAACATTTTAGCTACGTCATGCTTCTCTAGGTGTGATCCAACACACTGGTGCCCCTGTTGAGGACCCCATTGGCTGGAGAATGCAAACAAGATGCTCACGTTTCACCTGGCTGTGGCAGACAGATGGTTATGCTGTCAAGACGTGAGGCTGTAAATGTTGTTTCCTTGGGTTATGCAGAATTAAAAATGACTTGAATTTCAATTCAATTCTAGAATTTTATTTTAATTTTGAACTGAGGTAGCAACCAGGGTGCAGAATTACAATTGCAATTATTTTGTACACACACTCACTCACTCATCTTCAACTACTTATCCGAGATCAGGTCGAGGGGGCAACAGCTCTAGCAGGGAACCCCAGACTTCCCTCTCCCGTGCCACACCGACCACCTCTGACTGGGGGATCCCAAGGTGTTCCCAGGCCAGTGTGGAGATATTAGGGATGTGAATCGTACAACAACTCACGATTCAATTCGATTCCGATTCTTGGGGTGACGATTTGATTCAGAATCGATTTTCGATTCAAATAGCTCTGAGAAATAGTTATATTACTTAAAAAATGTTTATGTTTAAGAAAATGCAGCTTTACGAGGTTAATCAAGTGATTCTAAAGATGTAAATTTAGTTATCTGCTTTGCTCGTTCAGAGTTGGCTGGCAGTTTAGCGAAGTGATGGAGTGTGCACTGGTCAGTAGTTGGCAGAGACCACTGCTCCACTTATTTTAGCTCCAGGTGATGGCGTAGTATGAGGGCTTGCGGATTTGAAATGTTTCTGAAGTACTTGACTTTCATTTTGCAGATTTTTGCACACTGCATAAGTCATGTCAAGCTCATTCTTACGCAGCAAATAATAAAATCCAAATTGCGCCCTATTTGCCTTCAGCAAAGACGGTGCTGGCTGAATTAGCTCTTTGTCCGCCATGCTAAGCTGCAGCTCACGAATGTTTGAAGCACACTGCACCCTCCCCTCGCGGGGACACTGTAGTACGGAAGCCATTGCCTGACAAACAGTACATGCAGCAAGTAAGCAAGAAAATAATAATAAAAAAAGGCTTTTTAAAAATCGATTCTTGGACATTTTGGATTGATTCACAATCTTAATAAATAAGAATCGCGATTCGGACATTAATCCATTTTTTTTCCAGCACCTCTTGGAGATATAATCTCTCCACATAGTCCTGGGTCTTCCCCAGGGCCTCCTCCCAGGTGGAGGTGCCTGGAACACCTTCCTAGGAAGGCGCCCAGGAGGCATCCTTGCTAGATGCCCAAACCACCTCAGATGGCTCCTTTCAATGCGAAGGAGCAGTGGTTCTACTCCGAGCTCCCCACGGATGACCGAACTTCTCACCCTATCTCTAAGGGAGACACCAGCAAGCCTCCTAAGGAAGCCCATTTTGGCCGCTTGTACCTGTGACCTAGTTCTTTTGGTCATGACCCAACCCTCATGACCATAGATGAGAGCAGGAATGAAGATTGACCAGTAGATTGAGAGCTTCACCTTTTGGCTCAGCTCCCTTTTTGTCACAACAGTACGGTCGAGCGAATGCAACACCGCCCCTGCTGCGCCGATTCTCCGGCCAATCTCGCACTCCATTGTCCTCTCACTCGTGAACAAGACGAGATACTTGAACTCCTTCACTTGGGGCAAGTCCTCATTCCCTACCCGGAGTAGGCAATCCATCGGTTTCCTGCTGAGAACCATGGTCTCAGATTTAGAGGTGCTGATCCTTTGTTATGTGCCAAACTGACTATTGATCAGCACCTCAGATTTAGAGGTGCTGATCCTCATCCCAGCTGCTTCACACTTGGCTGTGAACCGATCCAGTGAGTGCTGGAGGTCACCGGCCGATGAAGCCAATAGGACCACATCATCTGCAAAAAGCAGTGATGAGACCCTGAGCCCCTTCAAACTGAATCTACAATTAAATATAGTTACTGATAACACTGTGGCCTTTTTTCCTTTGTCCTTGATTATTAAATTTTAATCAATAGATACATTTTTTAAGTCTGCCACGGAGACAGGGGGCGGTCGCGGTTAACCAGAACTTCTTCCACAGACGATTTGACCCCCACCAACAAGGTACTTCCTCTTTTGTCTAATTTCATGGTGATCAGGAGAGAGGGAACGCATCGACGCACGCACAGCACTCCGCGAAGAGTTTATTCCGGGTAAATAATCAACTGTTTTGGTAGAGTGTGGTTAGTAGGAGAGTAATAAAGTAGCCATACTTAAATTCAACATTATAGGTATTGACTGGCGCTTGAGTTAGTTAGTTTGGCACATAACAAATCGAGCTCCATCTCTTGCACGCGCAGCCACACATTAGATAACGGCGCTAGCTGGTATTAGCAATGCTGCACGCCTGCTCACATTAGTAACTTTTTTTATTTTAGCTGGCACTGTGTTCTGTGTGTTCGGGAGTTTAAAAAAAAAATGATAGTTTTAAATTAAAATAAGCCACGAAAGTCCCTCCCAGTGTTTCTGTTTGGGTTGGCTTGCTATTCGACAGGTTATGTAGTTAGCTTTAGCTACGGCCGCTGTTAAAGTTGTTGGCTAAACAACTCCTAATAATTACACACTGAGTGAGAACTATTAATCACCCGGCGAGCTAATTACACTGTTTTTGTATGAGGTTTTGTTAAATGTTCGCGAACCTGTCGTTATTGCTGACTAGCAGGCTAGGTAGCATTGTTAGTATGAAATGCGTTTTCCTCTTTACGTGCTGCTTTCAGTTTTTTTTTTTTTTTTTTTTTTTTTTTACCGTGAAACAGCATTAACGTGTCGCAAGTTTGCATTAGTTGGTAATATGCATGACGTTTGGTGGGGTATTGCCCTTAGGTACTGTATTGCTTTACCAATAAAGGCATCTAATAACAAATACAGAGATTGTACACCATCCAATAAGAAATTGCTGTGATTATCGCAAGATAAAGCGGGACATAATGGCGTCAAAGGTGTACAGGAGGCAATTGATGAATTTCAAGCTCAAAAGTTAGGACTGCCCATCAACTGTGAGCTTGGCCAGTTGAAATAATAATTAGTGCTATAGTGGTTGAAGTTGGAGGTTTCCATACACTACTTTATCAACAGCAACAGCCTACTCGTAGAACTAAGGGACTTTGTCTTTCCTGCTGGCAGAACAATAATTGTGAATCTACTTTACCAGCTGTTGTGACATGACTATATTTATATTGGTCATATAATCAATTACATTTTCACACCTGAATGAAAAATATAACCTATGTCATATAAACAAGCCCAACCCAATGAAGATTGAAAAACTGCACAATAAACACTGCCATTGCCAGCAGAATTAAATTCACAGGCGATAATGTTTTTTGTCACTGGAAAATTGATAGCCACTATATAAAGCTAAAGTACTATCTCCCCCCCCCCCCCTCCCCCCAAAAAGCCAAGTTACATTTGATTTAAAAGATGGAAAATACTCAAATTTTGCTTGCCAGTTCATTTGCATGGCAAGGCCCTGACGGTAACAGGGTTCTCACCAGGATTTTTTGAGCTCTGTAGCGGGATGGAAAAATCACTTTCAGGGGCTACGGATTGGGGGGCCGCTGAGGCAACGCCCTGACAGGAGACCAAGGTGCGCTTGCCCGCCGCCGCCCCCCCCCCCCCCCCCCCACGCACGCACGCACGCACACACACACACACACACACACACACACACACAGCCAGATTACGGGGGATGAGCTCCCTCGTTGAGTTGAGGTTCCCATAGCAGAGCACAATTGCATCACCGTTATAATCAGATGACTAATAATATAATCTCTCGCGTTTACATGCACTTCTGACATTTGATAATCAGATAAGCCCAGTTTACATAATTTCAGTTAATAAGTTGGATTTCTTTTGAAGTGGAGAAAAGAGAAATGGCAGGTCTTGAAAATAAAAGCTTACACTTTATAGAAGAAATTAGGTCTTTAGAATGCTGAAACACACAAATGTAAAAGGACAAAATCAATCTCATTAATGGTATACATGTTTATGCACATATGTACAGTGGCTGAAGTTTCATCTCTTGAACACCAAATGGCACACCCGCCTGAGTACATATACTGTTTTAAGGTAGGAGCGCATTTTCAAAATGCCAAAAGAAACCACCAAAAAATAAATAAAACCACTTAATTTACTCATATTTGGAGTCTGTCTGGGTAAATCGCAGCACACTTCCTTTTGTTTTTCTGCCCCTGGTTAAAAATCCTTGTGCTCTTTAATGTGGTGCTTTTTCAAATGTTGGATTAAGTTCACTGTGTCGTAGGTCATGACGGAGCTTCCGCCTCCAAGTACAACGGCTTTGCAAACATTGTACGTTGCTGTCTTGCTTTGCTGTGTTTTTAGTATAAAATATTTCCACACAGCGGACATGTTTTGTGATGAAAAGTTGGTCAGCGACAGTGTTGCTTGATGCTCGCCTGCTTGCTAGCTGCAAACTGTGGAAGGGAACTCCTGAACCGAAGCGTGTCTCATTACTCCGCGTCATGCCGCCATTCAGGCCTGTGTGTGGCACTAATGTCCCCAGAAAACAAACAGAAGAAGACTAGATCAAGTGGTAATTAAATTAGCACAAAAGCTACAGCTTTCCAACGCGACAGAGTGAAATAAAGCCTTTTAGGAGAAAGATGGTCCACGCTGATTATCTGAAATAGCTTACTGTGCATTTAAAGCGAAGCAGTGTTTGTTTAAAAAAACAAACAAAAAAAAAAACACTGTTTCGTCCTCTGGCCGCTCTATGCATGGGGGCCGGCTGCTGCCTATCTCTGCCTGGTGTGAGCGGCTCAGCACTGCCCTCACACAGCTCCGTCCCGGCCACACTGACAAACAGTCTGGAAGAAGTCCACTCTTTGTTCTGTGTTTTGCTTAGACTCGCAATGAGTGTTTCGCTTTTTAATTTTCGCTTTTTTTTAGGCAGCACACAATGAAATTCACTTTCAATTTTTCAATTTAATTTCATTTATATAGCGCCGGAGTTGCCTCAAGGCGCTTCACACAAGTAATGTCTAACCTTGCCAACCCCCAGAGTAACAGTGGTTACGAAGAACTCCCTCTGAGGAAGAAACCTCAAGCAAACTAGACTCAAAGGGGTGACCCTCTGCTTGGGCCATGCTACAGACATAAATTACAGAACAATTCACAAAGCGAATATACAGAAAATGCTGTTGGTGCACAG
Source organism: Thalassophryne amazonica (assembly GCF_902500255.1). Lineage (NCBI taxonomy): Eukaryota > Metazoa > Chordata > Actinopteri > Batrachoidiformes > Batrachoididae > Thalassophryne > Thalassophryne amazonica. Next base: position 37,365,457 of record NC_047113.1, read on the forward strand.
GACAGGAGGGTCTCCAGCACAAATACAACTCCCATCTCTGGATGGAGCTGCACCTTAAACAGAGAGATAAAAACAGAATCAGGCATCAGAAAGACAGGATGGGATGAATCTTAGCTACATTTTGCAGGTGGAAGAAAGCAGTCCTCATAATATTTCTAATGTGGAGGTCAAAGGACAATGTAGGATCAAAAATTACCCCAAGGTTCCTCACTTTTCAGTGTGATGTATGACACGCGAGCCTAGGCTAAGCGTTAACTGGTCAAATTGATGCCGATATCTCACTGGACCAAGAACCATCATTTCAGTCTTATCAGAGTTTAAAAGTTTCTAGACATCCAACTTCTCACTGATGCAAGGCGATCTTCTAAGGATTTTATGTGAATGAGATTACCAGCAGTTATCGGTATGTATAACTGAGTATCATCAGCATAGCAGTGAAAGGTAATCCCAGAACGCTGCAATATGTGCCCAAGGGGTGCGATATAAAGGGAGAAAAGCAGGGTGCCTAAGGCAAACGCCTGTGGAGCCCCAAATTTCATATCACTAAGGTTTGAGGTAGTGTTACTGTACAAAATACAGTGAGAATGACTGGTCAAGTATGACATCAGCCATGCAAGGGCACTCCCAGTAATCCCAAAATGATTTTCCAGTCTGTCAAGTAGAATATGATGATCCACAGTATCAAATGCAGCACTAAGATCTAACAGCACCAGAACCGTAGTGGTGTCCGAGTTCATTGTAAGCAGAAGATCATTCACCACTTTAGTGAGAGCCGTCTCTGTGGAATGATATTTTCTAAAAGCAGACTACAGTGGCTCAAAGAGATTATGCTCAGTAAGATAGTCCACAAGCTGCCGTGACACCACTTTCCAGAATTTTAGAGCAAAATGATAGATTTGATATCGGCTGATAGTATTTCATTACACTAGGGTCAAAGTTAGGTTTCTTAAGTAATGGTTTAATCACTGCAGATTTGAAACATTTAGGAACAGATTCAGAAGTTAAAGAAAGATGAATAATTTCCCGCACAGTCGGTCCAAGAGTGGGCCACAGGTCCTTAAACAGTTTTGTTGGTATAGGATCAAATAAACATGTTGTGCTTTTTGTTGACGTTATGAGTTTTGTTAGCATGCCTAGTGAGATACTATCAAATTCTGTAAATCTAGGTAATACCTCAGTGATGGCGCCCACCTCAATAGCACGGTGTCGTGGCTGGGTTAAGGCATGCTGGGATATGTTTAATCTAATGTCTTCTATTTTCTTTTCAAAGTAATCCAGGAAATCTTGTGCTGTAAAAGGAGAGCGAACTGCAGGTGGTTGTCCATGAATAAGTGTTGCCACCGTGTTGAACAAGAACTTTGAGTTATGCTTGTTTTTGTTGATCAAATCAGAGTAATAGGTCCGCTTTGTAGCCAATATTGCATGCTTATAGTCTAAGATAGTATCACGCCATGCAAGGTGGGATACTTCTAATTTTGAACGACGCCATCCTCTTGCCTTATGCTTGAGGTCACCCAGGTAATCATTGAACCAAGGTGACTGTGATTTGGGGGAGCGCGGTTTTAATACAGGTGGCGCAATCATGTCGAGTGTAGTTTTGAACACTTTGTTTAAACTATCCACAAGACTGTCTACTGATTGGGTATTTGCCAAATGTGAAGCTAAGACATTAGGCAGTCTTGCTTCGAGTTCAGTCTTAGTTAAGGAGTTGATGCATTGCCATAGTGATATATGGGTGATTCTTAGACTACGGGCACTTATTATGTCCTTTGATCATATTGTATGAAAAACAGAAAAAAGGGGAAATTTCATACTTTTATAGTTATCTTTACAATGAAAGTGTGTTAAGAAATTTGTTCTAGTAGTCTATGATGACTTTTTCACCTTTTTTCAGTATCATTATATGCAAATATTGCCGTTTTGTGCTTGTCCCACACCCTGACTTTTGATCTTCAATGATAAAAATGAATGGTAAAGAAACATTTTTTCTAATGTTTTAAAATATCTCTGAATAAAATATCAGTAAAATAATCAAAACGTAATTGGGGTATTCAATGTCATACAACTGTTGTGATTTTTTTAAACAAAATGTAGTTGTCCCACACTATTGCCGTAATTTCCACCACAACACTGTAATGTCCCTTTAAACAGTTTGTATGAAAGATTGTTTGGGTAGTTTCTATGGAGATAAACAGTGACATCAGAGCACATGTATATAGCGCCAAATCACAACACAGTTGCCCCAAGGCGCTTTATATTGTAAGACAATGGTGTGGTGGAAATTACATTTACAAGGCCAATAGTGCCCGTAGTTAAAGAATCACCCATATAAGGTTGTTGTTCCACTAAACATGGCAGCAAAACTGTAAACTTAATAAGTGAGTGATCAGATGATGTAAGAGGCATAATTTCAATATTCGTGACAGCAATACCACATGCAAGAAACAGATCCAGGGTATTTCCACTAATGTGCGTCGAGTAGGGCTGTGCAATTAACCGAATTTCGATCGTGATATCGATATTTGTATCAGACGATCTCCAAATTCGTATAATCGAGTGAAACGTTTTAAGGGCCTTTCATCAGGCCAATCCGTCAATGTGTCCCAAGACGCATGACGTCAGACGCGTCGCTTCGGAAGCGGCAAGGGGGCGGGATTGCTACGTCACACTCTGGCTGTTTCCACAACCTGAAAAAAGTTCAGCGATCGCCTTCTTGAATTTGCATCGCCTGAACCACAAAAATGCTTTAAAAAAACAGCAGTAGAACGATTCTCCCATCACCCTGCTGGGAGAAGCTTTTTTCAGCTACTTTTCGGAGTGACGCCGACCGAGGGAGGACTGACGACTTGGTGGGATATCGATCGAACCGTGACAGCGAGCCAATCCGCACGGAGAAGCCTCCTTCAGACATCATTCCTGGGCAGAGCGAGGCAGGCAGCCGGGGTGATGGAGCAAACCCACTCAGTCCGAAATCTCCCACTTTTTGGATATATGCGAAGTCCCAGTTTGCCCAACGGAGTTTAGTTCTGCATCTTTATTGAGGTGAGAATAATGTAAAAATAAAACGTGACGTTTACTGAACTGCTGTGAAGGCTTAATGATCGGCTAACATTAGCTTAGCCTTTTAGCACAGTTGATCTGAGTGAACGCTTGAATTTGTAAATGGTTGTCTTTTTTATTTTTACCAAATAAAGCTACAGCTTTTTTCAGATACCACAAAAGCTTAACTTTAAATAACTTATTTTTTCGGGTGTTTTTTTTCCATCGTTTTTCCCTGTTTTTTTTTCTTTTTTATATATAAACTGTTTAGTGTTTCTTTATATTTATTATTTTTGTTTGGTTATGTATGGTTATGTTTATTTACTTTGTCTCTTGTAAATTTCTCCACTGTGCACTCTGACTTCTCTTCTACTTTATATGTGTTCTTGTGCTGAGCTGCAGGGCTGCTCTCTGAGTTCTGTTATAGTTTATCTTTCCTACTTTGACCGCGAGATGCACGCGTGCGCAGGAACCGTCCGTGAGCAAATGTGGAGGTGTCTGGAGTTCTACTTGATGTTGACATGTCCTGTCTCTGGCAATCAGTCTGTGAGCAGGACTTATTTTTTTTTTGTCCTTTTTTAACTGTGATGAGAGAGTTTGAGGAGAGAAAGGAACTAATTGCCTGCAGACAGTTTTTTTTTCTTTTAATTGTTTGCATGTGCGCGCGTGAACGAACCATCCGTGAGTGGACTGGAGATGTCTAGACTTCTTACTGGATGTCTCTGGCAATCAGTCTGTGAGCAGGACTTTTATGTATTTTATTTAAACACATTTGTGAGAGAAGCTGCTGCTTCATAGTGCCAATCAGCATTTTTTTTCCGCTGTGTTTTTTTTTTTTTTTAAGCTTGTAGTTTTTACTGCATTGAGTACACGGTATAAAAATAATCCTGAGTGATTTATACTTCAGGAACAATGAAACACAGCAGGAATCATAAATTGGCGTTGACCGGGTAACGTCGCCTTGTGATTGTGTAGCTTCCAGTCACGCTGAGTACCGTCTTGTTGCTCTGACTTGCACTGAAACCACTTAAATCTGCATCGAACAGGGGATGCAAAAAAAAATTAAACATGTTTAATTTTTGTTTGCACCCCTCACGCTGTTGTGGTGCTGAGCTGCATCGTCTTGGCACTTGGTTGCTTCCACGTGGCGTCATAATGACGCACGACGCAACTGGGAGCAGCCCCGGTGTGAAAAGGACTTAAGAATTCAGAATATGGGACGGCTGATTTTTATACTTCTGACCTTGGCAATGCGTAATATCCTGAGCAGAGCGGAGAATCAGATGCTCACACGAGTTATATTTGTGTCCCCCAACAGCTAATAAGCTAAACCTAGATTTATTAATAAGACCAACACCCCCGCCTTGCTTTGCATCATGAGGGACGTGACTAAATGTATATGCTGGTGGGCAGGCCTTATTTAAGGGGAGGACAGCTGTAGGTTTCAGCCAGGTTTCACATAACCCAATCATATGTAAGTGCTGATCAATAATGAGATCATTAATCAACAATGATTTTTAGGACAGTGATCTTATGTTAATGAGACCCAGACTAAGGACGTCAGTGCGGTTGACATTTGAACTATTTGGTTTTAGGGGTGGTTCCAGAGTAGCATATATACAGTGAGGAAAATAAGTATTTGAACACCCTTGCGATTTTGCAAGTTCTCCCACTTAGAAATCATGGAGGGGTCTGAAATTTTCATCTTAGCTGCATGTCCACTGTGAGAGGCATAATCTTAAAAAAAAAAATTCCGGAAATCACAATATTTTTTTTTTATATTTATTTATTTATTTATTTTTATTTGTATGTTACTGCGGCAAATAAGTATTTGAACACCTGTGAAAATCAATGTTAATGTTTGGTACTGTAGCCTTTGTTTGGAATTAGAGGTCAAACGTTTTCTGTGGTTCTTGACCAAGTTTTCACGCACTGCAGCAGGGATTTTGGTCCACTCCTCCATACAGATCTTCTCCAAATCTTTCAGGTTTGGACTTTCCGCTCTCTCCAAAGATTTTCTATTGAGTTCAGGTCTGGAGACTGGCCAGGCCACTCCAGGACCTTGAAAAGCTTCTTGTGGAGCCCCTCCTTAGTTGCCCTGGCTGTGTGTTTGGGATCATTGTCATGCTGGAAGACCCAGCCATGACCCATCTTCAATGCTCTTACTGAGGGGAGGAGGTTGTTTGCCAAAATCTCGCAATACATGATCCCATCCATCCTCCCTTCAATATGGTGCAGTCGTCCTGTCCCCTTTGCAGAAGAGCACCCCCAGAGTCTGATGTTTCCACCCCCATGCTTCATGGTTGGAATGGTTTTCTTGGGGTTGTTATCATCCTCTAAACATGCCAAGTGGAGTTGATTCCAAAAAGCTCTATTTTGGTCTCATCTGACCCCACAACCTTCTCCCATGCCTCCTCTGGATCATCCAGATGGTCACTGGTGAACTTCAAACGGGCCTAGACATGTGCTGGCTTGAGCAGGGGGACCTTGCTGCCCTGCAGGATATTAAACCATGACAGCATCATGTTACTAATGTAATCTTTGTGACTGTGGTCCCAGCTTTCTTCAGGTCATTGACCAGGTCCTCCTGTGTAGTTCTGAGCTTTCTCAGAATCATCCTTACCCCACAAAGTGAGATCTTGCATGGAATCCCAGACCGAGGGAGACTGAGAGTCATCTTGTTTCTTCCCCTTTCTAATAAATAATCATAACAGTTGTTGTCTTCTACCAAGCTGCTTGCCTGTTGTCCTGTAGTCCATCCCAGCCTTGTGCAGGTCTACAGTTTTGTCCCTGGTGTGTCCTTAGACAGCTCTTTGGTCTTGGCTACGGTGGACAGGTTGGAGTGTGATCGAGTGTGAACAGGTGTCTTTTATACTGGTAACAAGTTCAAACAGGTGCAATTAATACAGGTAAAAAGTGCAGAATAAGAGGGCTTCTTAAAGAAAAATTAACAGCTCTGTGAGAGCCAGAATTCTTGCTGGTTGGTAGGTGTTCAAATACTTATTTGCAGCAGTAACATACAAATAAATTATTTAAAAAAATCATACATTGTGATTTCTGGATTTTTTTCAGATTATGTCTCTCACAGTAGACATGCACCTAAGATGAAAATTTCAGACCCCTCCATGATTTCTAAGTTGGAGAACTTGCAAAATCACAGGGTGTTGAAATACTTATTTTCCTCACTGTATGTGCTTAATATGTTTCATAGAAATTTTATTTAAATGCACAGTCTATGGTTTTAGTGTGTAACCTTGTGCAGGTCTACAGTTTTGTCCGTTGTGTCCTGGAGTGTGATTGAGTGTGTGAACAGGTGTCTTTTATACAGGTAACAAGTTCATACAGGTGCAATTAATACAGGTAAAGAGTGCAGAATAAGAGGGCTTCTTAAAGAAAAATTATGGTGGTCAGTGTTCAAATACTTATTTGCAGCAGTAACATACAAATAAATTATTAAAAAATCATACGTTGTGATTTCCAGATTTTTTTTTTTTAGATTATGTCTCTCACAGTGGACATGCACCTAAGATGAAAATTTCAGACCCCTCCATGATTTCTAAGTGGGAGAACTTGCAAAACCGCAGGTTGTTCAAATACTTATTTTCCTCACTGTAAGATGCCTAGAAGTAGGTTTGGGTTTGAGAAATTCCAAGCACATTGTAGGTCGCAGACACGAAATCTTTGTTATTGCTGGAGCAACCACTGCGCCATCTTCAATTTCATCATACAATGTAGTAATGGGTATTACGTTTGCAAAGCATATCCCTCTGATTTTTATGGACATGTCTACAGAAGCAGGCCACAGTCTCAACTTATTGAATTTCCCTCCCTGGCAGATAAACTGCACTATCACCATCGTGGATTTTCTGCACTAATTTCCCCGCTAAGATGATGGATTCCACCCCCACATTTGTCATAAACCTTGCAGGGTCTCTAATCACCTGCTCTGTGGCCTGCTGTAAATTCCTAATGTTACCCTCCCAGTAGAGCTCTATCTATGTTCGCAGACAAGATGGCGATGCCTTCCCCAGTAGGGTGGAGGCCGTCCAGCATCAGCAAGCCACAGCGGCCCCAGAAAGGCCAGTTATCAATAAAGCTAAAGCCTTGCTGTCTACAGCCAGCTATTTAAAGATGTCAGCCTGCTAAACGCCTCATCATTACCAGGGGAGGGGAGGGGACCAGAGACTATTAATCAATGCTGACACATCTTTCTGGCAAGGTCACATGTCCTCTCTATGTCCATTTTTGTGACCTGTGAGTGCTTCATCCTGACGTTGGTGCCGACGTGAATAACTATGTGACTACATCTCATGTCATGTTCCTTAGTCTGTCTTCCCTTCTGTAGCGTCAGCACCCTAAGATGGGATGCAGTGTTGGGAGCTCTGGTCCCAGGAATACATTTAACGTCTGCCGGCGTCTGAAACCTGACTTTGCGGGTGATAGAATCCCCTATCACTAAAGTCCGGTGTTTCGGCCTGGAGACAGGAGTGGAAGTCACTTGTGGGCTCAGAGAATTCACATTAGGCAATTCCAAGGGGGAGAACCGATTCACAGTTCGCAGTGGCGAGTGTGATCGGGGTACCACAACCGGGGGGCTTCCTCCGCCTAGCCACAGTCCGAAAGCTGTCCTCCTGGTGTTGCCGTCCTCCTCGTCGCCACAATTCCTTAATAATATAGCATATGTCAGACAACATTAATTTCACCACCCAGTCACCCAGGGTGAGCAAGAATCCATTAATGCTCCACACCCAACAGTTGGTGGCAGTAATGCACCGTGTTGGTTTGCAAACTGCTAGTAAACTCAAAAGAAGAAGCGGAGTGTGCAGTCAGCCTTTTTTGTTACCAGTCTTTGGCAATCTTTGTGAGCATCTTTAAATTCTTGGCGTGGGAAGCAAGCGAAGAAGATGCAAACTCCACAATTTATTATTCAACCTCCATCAGCCATTTAAAGATGCCAATTGTGACTTACCTTTTTGCTGATTAAAGTCGCTAAATGGGACTTTTTAATAATATGCTCCACTGTGTGTGTGTGTGTGTTGTGGGATTCGCTGCGGCTCTTTGCCGAGTAAAGTTGGAAAGATGGATCATTCCAGAATCAATAACTTTACAGTGAATCACCATTTTAAATCAAATGACACCTCTTTCCAAATGTTGTATTACAGACAACAAACTGTAGCTGACCAAAACTTTATTTTCCCACAAAATGAGAGGTTCTCCATTCTTTATGAATTACATTGATCTTGATGTGCAGCCTGCTGCGAGACCGCAGCTCAGGGACCGTCAACAAATTACCACGGTGAAAGGAAATGCTTTGATTAAAAAAAAAAAAAAAAAAAAAACTCAGTTGGGTCACATTTATGGTTTGTAGTGCCTCCAAACTCACATCACACATCAGTGAAGTCCCTCTGGTTGTACTACAGTATTTCGATTGGAAAAAGATATAAATTCACAGATTTTGTAATAAATATGAATAAGACCTCAATAACTTTTTATTTCTTGTAGAGCAACTAAAGTCACATCACACATTAGTGAGCTCCCCCTGGTTGTATTTGGGGTTTTGGCAGAGTTTTGGTCAGTTGTAGTTTGTCTGTATTTTAATGTTTGGAAAGAGGTGTGATTTGATTTAAAACTGATTTGCTTTACTAATTCTGTAAAGCAAAGCAAGTTACTAATTCTGGAAGGTTGAATCTTTGAATACCTTTCCAACTTTACATGTTAAAGGTAAAAATATCATGGTCTAAGTTAATTCCAGAACTATTTGATATATTTAGAGTGTAGATTATTATGTCTTGTGCAATAAATAACATTCTTTCATTAGAAGAACTTGGTGTTGGAGATTTTCTTTGTTCTCTTAAGTTGTGCATTTAGAGAAGGCTGAAGTTGCAGGAAAGGGCCTCTATTTGTACTGTCTGACTCGCTACACCCATAGCGATCAAAGGGAATAATGTGATTATTAACCATCAGATGACAAAGTAAAATCTCTTAAATCATTCTAAAGTCAGTTTTAAGCAGAAACGAGGCAGGTTTAAGCAGAAACAAGGTGGTAATTGGTGGATTGCTACCAACACTCCGAAATGAAGCATGCATAGTTGAAGGCAGTGGGGAGAATTCGGTTGGTGACACCGGACAACAGCCACAAAAAACAGATGCTAAAGGAATTGGTCATAAGAGGAAGTGAGCTGAAGAAGAATTAAGGGAGACAGATTCTACGAGAAAAAAATCAAAGAAAAATGCTTTGTTCCGACATGGCCATAGATGCAAGCTCAGTTCCAACTTAAAAAAAAAATTCATGAAAATTTGAAACAGAAATAACAGGTTTAGCAATTTAACACTTTTAATGTTATTCTGCACAAGTGTTATTAATATGCTCAACAATGAATAACATAAGTAACACAAAAAGACGTGCAAACTAAGTTCAAACATAAACATGATCAAACAAAAGCAAAAAAGTTGTAAACTAATGGCAATTTTGTGCAGTATTAGTGTTTATTAATTTAAACCTTAGAACGCATGGAATTACATCAAAATTAACACATTTCTGTAGCTTTAAGCCTGGTTCACACGGCTGTCAGTAAAAGCCTAATTCACAATGAGCTGTCAGTAAAAACATGGGAGTGCCTGAGGTTCAGTTCTGTGCACCCTGCAGGAGAAATTGAGGCAGCCAATCGGACAGAATCATCACATCACATACTGGGCCAAACGAGGCTCGGCATTGATTCCTGTTAGACCGACGCCCCTCCGTTAATAAATTAACTATTCAAAACATCAGTTATTAATCTATACATTGTGAAACACCCTTTATTAAATGACGACAGGTGCTGGCAGGCTATCATTTTATGATAAAACTAAATGCATATTTCCACTTTTTAATATGTCAAATTTTGCTATGTTTATGTAGATTTTACTATGTCAGATTTCAGAGGGGGCAGTGCCCCATATTGACAAACCACCACAGGACATGACTGTTTATATAATTTTCGCTGTAATTTATTTCGTTAACATTGTCAGGGGTTTATTTTTATTTGTTTGTTTGACCATTTATATGACCATTTAGAGGTGGTCAGTGGATATTATTCTGCTGGATGCTTCAATTTCTGACATCTAACTAGGAAAAATAAAACAAAATGTCACCGCAGGTCAGAATTTTTACTCTGGAAAGTTTTCTCAACTCTGATAGGTGCATCTGACATCATTCCCCAAAATGACAGCTTGCAAAGTAAACTTTAAGCATATCATGGCCAAACAGTCAAATCTTTGAACTGCCTGAAATATTAATATTCCTTTTGTGCCCCCCCCCCCTTGTTCTTCAGTTCATTGAATATCTGTTGGTGAGCATTTGTTGTTCATACTAAAACAATGCAGCCATGTACCCCCTCTGTGCAAGAAACTCATTGAAGTTGATAGTGAAATTTTGAGTTCCACTTTCCCACTTAATAATCTTCAGATAGATCTTGCAGTTGTGGAATGCAGCATTAACTGTTGTTGCAAGGTACTCAATACTGGAAAAATGGGAACTTTCTTGCAAAGAAAGAACTGAAATCATATTGCAAAGTAACTGATAAATTGAAGAATGTGAATGTGAACTTGAGTAGTTAATATGAAACCAAGTAGCATGGATGAACACAGCTTACTTCATGCAACTGTCAGCGCAGAGTGCTGTTAAGCACAACAATAACCATGTTTATGGGTGTTAGAACAGTGGGTGGAGTTAGCGTGCCTTTTCGACATATTGAACATAAAGAATGTTCAGCATCTGAAGAGAATGACTGAAGCACAGCTGTCTTGGGGGGCGTTGGGGTAGTCAAAGACTGGGTTGTGGTGCTGCAAAAGGAGCAGTGATTTTACAGCAGTCATCATGGCGACATAAAACAGATGGCCAAGTTCAGTGACCGAGAACTGTCTGGCAGCTGAATAAAATTGCTCAACCAACTACACCAGACTGCTAATTTTTTAATGTTTTCTTTTCTCAGAGAACTTGCCTCATGACATAATATGTGTATGCCTTTCTCGGTTTGTTGTAATAACGGCGTGAAGCCTTAACAGTTTTTAACCTGTTGGTGAAAGGTGCGCACTGTTTGAGACAACCTGTTTTACCCAGAAGTGATTCCAGCTATGCACACTAGTCCATTATATCTTATTCTTTTGTTTTCAGGGTAAACTAGGTTTCAGCCTGACTGGAACAAAGGTCATTGTTGTTCTGGTAAGTATCATAATCTATGTCTGGTTAAATGCTAGATGTGTATTTACTTTTCTTGACTTTCATATACTTCCAGTGACATTTTTTTAATGAATGCCTTTGAATATTAATTCATCATTGAGCATTATCATCTAAGATTGTAGTTGGATGTGTGTGGCATGTTCATGCACATTTATCTTGCTCTCTGTAGCAGAAATAAATAAAATATGTAGTTCTTAACATTATCATACTCACAAATTGCAAATACGAGGTCTATTAGAAAAGTATCCGACCTTATTATTTTTTTCAAAAACCATATGGATTTGAATCACGTGTGATTACATCAGACATGCTTGAACCCTCGTGGGCATGCGAGAGTTTTTTCACGCCTGTCGGTTACGTCATTCGCCTGTGGGCAGTCTTTGAGTGATGAGTCGTCCACCCGCTCGTCGATTTTTTTCATTGTTTAGGAATGGCTCAGAGACTGTTGCTTTGTTTGATAAAAAATTTTTCAAAACTGTAAGGCACAACTGAGTGGACACCATTCAATAAATTCAGCTGGTTTTCGGTAAAAATTTTAACGGCTGATGAGAGATTTTGCTCTGGTAGTGTCGCTTTAAGGACGGTCCACGGCGCCTGACTGCGATCTGCGCTTCGAGGCGGCAGCGTCTCGCCGTTTCAAGTTGAAAACTTCCACATTTCAGGCTCTGTTGACGCAGTAAGTCGTCAGAGAACAGAGAACTTTCAGAAGAAGTCGGCATGAGGAGTTTATTCGGACATTCCATTGTTAACGGTCATTTTGTAATGAAAGAACGTGCGGGCAGAGTCGCATGTCGGGCTGGACCCGACCGCGGGGGGTCGCGGCAGGAAAAACACCTCCGTTGGAAATCTTAACGGGCAAGTTGGAACATGCCCAAGCTGTTAAACAATTTCTCAGTTACTCACTTGTTGAAAGCCATTAAAAGCCGCCTGAATTCTATAAATGGTTTTCAACACGGAGGTGTTTTTCCTGTCGCGGCGCACACAGATTTGCCGAGTCGTCACGGAAACAACTCGGCGAATTTGCGCGTACGTCTTTCATTAAAAAAATGTCCTTAAACAGTGGAATGTCCGCATAAATTCCTCATGCCGGCCTCTTCTGAATCTTCTCTGTTCTCTCACGATGTCCTGGGTGAATTAAGCCTTAAATTAGGATGTTTTAAGCTCGAAACAGGCCGACGACAGCGCCTGGAAGCGCTGCAGGACGTCCCGCTCTGTGGGAAGTCCTTACACCGACAGAAACACCCCATAATCTCTCATCAGCCGTTAAACTTTTCACAGAAAACCAGCTTAATTTCTCCAATAGTGTCCACTCGGATATTCCTCACAGGTCCAGAAAAAATTTTGATAAAGCAACGCGCGCCGTCTCGAGCAGTGTGTGAAACAAAGGAATTCAGCCGAGAGGGCGGGACCACATCTCACTCAAGGCCTGCCCACAGGGAAATGACGTCACCGACACGCGTGAAAAAACTCACGCATGCGCACGAGGGTTCAAGCATGATTGGTGTAATCGCATGTCATTCAAATCCATATAGTTAAAAAAAAAAAATAAAAGGGTCGGTTTATTATCTAAGAGACCTCGTATATGTAATGAGATACTTTCTTTATGGGCCCGTTTGGAATCTAATAATAATAAAAAGGATTGTTTATGTAGTTAAAGCATTGAGCAATTTTGTTTGGTTAGGACCCACCCCCATGGGAAAAAAAAAACAGAACACTGACAACGGGACTTTACTGTTATGCATGTGTTTTTAGGTGTAGCAAAGAAGAAAATATTCAAGGGGCTCCCTTGCGCTGGAACTGTTCTTTGCTGTCCCAGGTTCAGACTGCTTGGTCTATGGCTCTGATGGACAGACACAAACAAGTCAAGCGGCAGAGACTTGACCGCATATGTGAAGGTGAGCGGGGTTCACTCTGGGGTTCAAAAAATGTCAGTGTGTTAATTGGTGGCCAACTCAGTTATCCATATGGCAAGTTGACTGCAAATACTCAAGTCCAAATTCAAAACATTCAAGAAAGTTAATAAACTTTAATATAAACAGCTATTTTAAGAACAAATAAAATTAAAACTCAGCAGCATTACAATTTACATGTGTGTATTCTGAAAAAGTTCACACGATACTGCACTGTAGTCTGTGAGCTCCTCTGCCTCACTCAGACTGTCTGAACGCTGAATTTAATCTGTGTGAACGAGTTTCAGCCCTAGTTTTGGGTTAAAAATCAATATTAGTAATGTAGCCACCAGCAAATGAGCAATAGATCCATGCCAGCTGTTGATTGCAACATGCCTGGGGGTAGGAGACTCTCCCACCTTCTCATCATCCTCTTGTGCAGGGCTCCTCCGTGTAGTAATGTGGCCTGTAATTTTAAAGTACTTTGACTACAACATTATGTCGTATTTTAACTTTAATACTGTCCTCAGGTGGAATTTATGTTTCACTGAGATATCGTAGCAATATTTATTGATAACATAAGAACTCTTAATTAGGGCCCGAGTAGGCAACGTCCTACGAGGACCCTATTGTAATTGCGCTGTTTATTATTATTATTATTATTTATTATTCTCACTCTTGAAATCGAAATTTCGGCCTCTTCCCATGCTCAAAAACTCACCAAACTTTCCAAAGTCGTCTGGCCGGATCCGAAATTTGCTATTTTGGGGGCGTTGCACATGGTTGCAGAAAAATCGCAAAATAGCGCCCCCTAGAAATTTTCAAAAACCCCTCCGCATTGAGCTTTTTTCGTCGTAGCCTCACGAAATTCGGTACACATATTTACCATGCCAGGATGCACGAAAAAGTCTCTTACTGTCATGGTGAAATATCGACAGGAAGTCGGCCATTTTGATTTTAAGTTTCGATTTTGAGCAAATTTTTGCCATTTTTGGCCATTTCCACTACTTACATTTGAACGAACTCGTCCTAGGGATTTTATCCGATCGTCTTCAAATTTGGTAAAAATCATCACAACACAATGGTGATCAAAACTTATCAAAAGATTCTAATTAAGTCAAAAGGCGTGGCTGCTAGGGGTCGTCAAACTTTGGCGAGCTTTTCGGAGCACACCATTTCACTTCGAACGGCTGTCACGCCCACATACATCATCGTAGATCCTTCTAACTTGCTGGACATGATGAGGGCTCTGCCCTGAACGTCTACATATCTTAAGTTCCCACCTGTGCCATTGTGCCCCCCGGTGGTGGCGGGAAATGTCCTATTTTTACTTTAAGAGGTCCTGATGTCACATACTTAACCCAATCAACTTCATTCCACTTCTAAAACATGCAGAACAAATTGGTGAACGTAGGCGATGAACGCCGTGAAGTTACGAGTAACGGCGTCCGTGTAGCGGCGTGCCGAATATTGCCCATTCGCCATGAAAATACGTTCTTCATTTTGACGGCTTTAATTTTGTCACATCATCATGAAAATTGATACACAGGTCGAGCATGACAACCTCTTACAATTCATAGGGGCGTCGCCCATGGGCGGGGCAAAATGCCTCAATAGCGCCCCCTTGAAACTTTCAAAAACCCCTACACATAGGGGTTTTTTTGGAGTAGGGAGATGAAAATTGGTACACGTGTGACTTTCATAGACGTACAAAAAAGTCTCTTGCACCATGAGTCTACTCCAAACAGGAAGTCAGCCTTTTTGAATTTTCTTCTCATTTTGGCGTGATTTCCACATGTTGTATTTGAACGAACTCCTCCCAGGGATTTTGTCCAATGCACTTCAAATTTCTTTGACAGCGTCCAAAGATGATACTGAACAAAAGTTATCGAAAGCTTTTCTCTATGTTGAAGGGTGTGGCCGCTATGGTGCCGCCATTTTGACCCTTTGCCATAGAACATCAAGTCATGATAACTCCTTCATGCTTTGTCTGATTGACTTGAAACTTCACATGTATGATGACGGTTGGCCCCTGAACACACCCAGCCCCTCTGTTTGTACACTGAGCGCCCCCTAGTGGATGAACAATCAACATGTCATAACTCCTTGATGCATCGTGTGATTTGTTTAAAATTTTAACTGTGTGATGAGTGGTTACCCCTGCATGCACATGCCCACATGTGGTCACAAGGGCACCCACTGGCCTGGGTAGGCGGTCGCGTGGTACGAGGGCCCGTATATGACTGCTTGCAGTCCTAGTTTACCTTTATTATCACATTTTAGTTGTGGAAGAGCTAAGACGAGCTACAAACCTGCACAGGCTGTGATTTATCACTTTTCTGGTTTCACTCCGTCTTCTCCCATCAGATTTCAAAGCTTTGCAGTATGCACACCGACTGCATTTTGATCATGAGTTAAAGAGAGGAATGTTTGGTAGAAGAAAGTCCGCAAATATGACCATATTTTCAACACGGAGCAGAAAAACTACAAAGCCACTCAAATGACCAATTCATGGAGGGAAATCACACGTAACATTTGTTAGGAGGTCGATGATTGTATAAAGAAGCGGCAGTCCTTGGGAACCAGCCCAGAAAAAGTAAAAAAAAAATAATAAACAGTAGCGGTGGCGATGCAGGCAGGAACAAAGTTTCTGCCTTGTTCTTCACACCGTGCCCCCTACTGTTCCGGCAGCAAATTGCATTGCGACACCCACCAAAGCGACGGAGAACTTTTAAAGGGTCATGCCCATGTTGATGTGATTGTGTGACCACAGAGTTGTAGAAGCATAAATCAGCGCTTGTACAGACATAAACCCAGCGGCACAAAAAACCCAAATTGAAGGTGTACTGTCAAAACAACCCCCCCCCCCCCCCCCCCCCCCCAAAAAAAAAAAAACAGACAAAAAGAAAACAACACAGAAGATAAGAAACTGGAATAAAAGAAATGCAGCTCCACACAGCCCTGACTGCCGCCTTGACACGTAGCATATTTGTACGGCCAGTCTACAATAATGGTGCCACCATTGTGCATATGGTGTGCATCAGTACCTCTCCAACCATCACTAAAGCGTCTTATGTATGCGAGTCTCTTTATTGACTGTTGCAGACGGTTGAAGTGATGTTGTGTGAATGCATCTACTCCTCACCCCCAATAATCTGTATCTTTAGGGTAATCTATAGGGTGCTATGTCAAGCTGTGAGCATCTCCAAACACCACTGTCCAGCTAACTCTTGCCTGCACAGCTCATCCCAGGCATCTTTCTCCTCTGGCTCCCAGAAACATGATTGTAGCTTTTTAATAAGTGAATATTTCAAAAATTTCATAATTTCACCACATAGACACACTTCTGATAGCCGAGCCTACTCACAGACTCCCCTTTCAATCAATCAATCAATCATTTTTTTTATATAGCGCCAAATCACAACAAACAGTTGCCCCAAGGCGCTTTATATTGTAAGGCAAGGCCATACAATAATTATGTAAAACCCCAACGGTCAAAACGACCCCCTGTGAGCAAGCACTTGGCTACAGTGGGAAGGAAAAACTCCCTTTTAACAGGAAGAAACCTCCAGCAGAACCAGGCTCAGGGAGGGGCAGTCTTCTGCTGGGACTGGTTGGGGCTGAGGGAGAGAACCAGGAAAAAGACATGCTGTGGAGGGGAGCAGAGATCGATCACTAATGATTAAATGCAGAGTGGTGCATACAGAGCAAAAAGAGAAAGAAACAGTGCATCATGGGAACCCCCCAGCAGTCTACGTCTATAGCAGCATAACTAAGGGATGGTTCAGGGTCACCTGATCCAGCCCTAACTATAAGCTTTAGCAAAAAGGAAAGTTTTAAGCCTAATCTTAAAAGTAGAGAGGGTGTCTGTCTCCCTGATCTGAATTGGGAGCTGGTTCCACAGGAGAGGAGCCTGAAAGCTGAAGGCTCTGCCTCCCATTCTACTCTTACAAACCCTAGGAACTACAAGTAAGCCTGCAGTCTGAGAGCGAAGCGCTCTATTGGGGTGATATGGTACTACGAGGTCCCTAAGATAAGGCCTTCCCCTTTGTGGGAAGGCCATCAAAAATGGTGTCACTAAAGTTTTAAATCAGATCAGATGTAGGCTCGAGTCACCCAAGTGCCTTTTTTGGCAGACTGTCACAGAGATTTCACAGCTTTCTTTTTTAAATCCCTATCTGTGCTATGATGCTGTGTAAGTGGTGATTCCACAGATTGAACATTTCTCCAGTCACATCCACAGAAGCCTATAACTTTCAATTGTCATGGGTGTCTTGGTGACCACTCAGATTTTGAGAATTGCCTCCTACAAATGACTTGCAGTGCCATCCTATTTGTACAACCCGAATTATGAAGTTGGGATGTTGTGTGAAATGTAAATTAAAAACAGAATTTAATGATTTACAAATCCTCTTCAACCTATATTCAATTGAATAGACCACAAAGACAAGATATTTGATGTTCAGACTGATAGACTTTTTTGTTTTGTGCAAATATTTGCTCATTTTGAAATGGATGCCTGCAGCACATTTCAAAAAAGCTGGGACAGTGGCAACAAAAGACTGGGAAAGTTGATGAATGCTCAAAGAACACCTGTTTGGAACATTCCACAGGTGAACAGATTAATTGGAAACAGGTGAGTGTCACTTTGGGTATAAAAGGAGCATCCCCAAAAGGCTCAGCCATTCACAAGCAAAGATGAGGCGAGGATCACCATTTTGTGAACAACTGCGTTAAAAAGAAAAAAAAAAAAGTCGAACAGTTTAAGAACAATGTTTATGTTCAATTGCAAGGAATTTAGGGATTCCATCATCTGACAGTCCATAATATAATCAGAAGATTCAGAGAATCTGGAGAACTTTCTACACGTAAGCGGCAAGGCCGAACACCAACATTGAATGCCCGTGACCTTCGCTCCCTCAGACGGCGCTGCATTAAAAACCGACATCGTGTAAAGGATCTTACCGCATGGGCTCAGGAGCACTTCAGAAAACCATTGTCAGTTAACACAGTGTGTCGCTGCATCTACAAGTACATCAACAACATCCAGAAACACCACCGCCTTCTCTGGGCCTGAGCTCATTTGAAATGGACAGACGTAAAGTGGAAAAATGTGCTGTTGTCTAATGAGTCCACATTTCAAATTGTTTTTGGAAATCATGGATGTCGTGTTCTCTGGACAAAAGAGGAAAAAGACCATCCAGGTTGTTGCCAGCATCTGTGATGGTATGGGGGTGTGTTAGTGCCCATGGCATGGACAACTTACACATCTATGATGGCACCATCAATGGTGAAAGGTACATCCAGGTTTTGGAGCAACACATGCTGCCATCCAAACGACGTCTTTTTCAGGGATGTCACTGCTTATTTTAGCAAGACAATGCCAAGCCACATTCTGCATGTGTTACAACAGCGTGGCTTTGTAGTAAAAGAGTGCAGGTACTAGACTGGCCTGCCTGCAGTCCAGACCTGTCGTCCATTGAAAATGTGTGGCACATTATGAAGTGCAAAATGCGACAGTGGAGACCCCGGACTGTTGAACAACTGAAGTCGTACATCAAGCAAGAATGGGAAAGAATTCCACCTACAAAACTTCGACAGTTAGTGTCCTCATTTTCCAAGCACTTACTGAGTGTTGTTAGAAGGAAAGGTGATGTAACACAGTGGTAAACATACCACTGTCCCAGCTTTTTTGAAACGTGTTGCAGGCATCCATTTCAAAATTAGCAAATATTTGCACAAAAACAATAAAGTTCATCAGTTTGAACATTAAATATCTTGTCTTTGTGGTGTATTCAATTGAATATAGGTTGAAGAGGATTTGCAAATCATTTTCTGTTTTTATTTACATCTTACACAATGTCCCAACTTCATTGGAATTGGGGTTGTATTTCTTCATGGTTGGTGTAAATGGAGTCCCAAGACAGTGACTTTACAATGTTCATGTAACAATCCCCTGACTTGTCTGAATAAAACAGGTGGCGAAAGTGATGATTTGTTTTAACAATAATCCTCATTTAATTTGTCCAATTACCGTTTGTTTTCTGCAAATGAAGACTGTACATAAAAAACAGAAAACAAAAGAAAAAAATGGCTGGAATTTTTAAATGGTTAATGCGATATCTTTGCTAAAACCCCTTGAACTAATCCTAGAAGGTTACATCACAAGCACTTTAATTTTATGTTCACTGTGGTGTTGTACAGAGACAAAATAGCAGAAATTGTGTCACTGTCAAACTGCTTATGGACCTGACTGTTCTTATTGAGTGAGGGTGCTATTGTTTAGCCTGTATAGGTTTGTGTGTCCTTCCAGGGATATGCCTCCCCAGACCACCACTGACCCACCACCAGACTGGTCATGCTGGATGATGTTGTAGGCAACATACCCTTCTTTATGGTGTGTCTCCAGACCCTTTCACATCTGTCGCATGTACTCAAATTGAACCTGCTCTCATCTGAAAAGCACAGAGTGCGCAGACCTGCTAATTCTGGTGTTCTGTGGCAAATGCTGATGATGCTCCACGGTGCCAGCCAGCGAGTACAGGACCCCCATTACAGGATGAAATGACCTCCATCAGGCCACCCTCATGAAGTCTTTCTGATTGTTTGATCAGACATTCACACCAGTGGCCTGCTGGAGGTAATTTTGTAGGGCTCAGGTAGTGCTCATCCTGTTCCTCCTTTACAAAGTAGTGGATAGCGGTCTTGCTGATGGCCTAAGGACCTTCTACAGCTCTGTCCAGTTCTCAGGACAGTGTAACTGCCTGTCTCGTGGAATCTCCTCCATGCTCTTGAGACTGTGCTGGGAGACATGGCAAACCTTCTGGCAAGGATGTGCCATCCTAGAGGATTTAGACTACCTGTGCAACCTCTGTAGCGTCCAGGTACCACACCATGCTACCAGTAGTGACACTGACCCTAGGCAAATGCAAAAATAGTGACAAGTCAGTGAGAAAAGATGAGGGGCAAAATGTCAGTGGCCACCACTTGTAAAACCATTCCTGTTGTGGGTGTCATCTCATTGTTACCTGTCTAGTGCACCTGTTGTTAATTTCATTGACGACAAAGCAGCTGATACTGATTACCCCCCCGCCCCACTGCTTAACTGACCTTATCAATATCCTAGAAGTTGAATTGAGTTGACGCTATACTTTAATTAAAAAGCTTTCCTTTAATATTTTTGAGGTGTGTGTGTGTGTGTACGTACTATAATTTCTGGACCATAAGCCACTACTTTTTTCACACGCTTTGAACACTGTGGCTTAAATAATGATGTGGATAATTTATGAATTTTTACAGGCTTTCTCACAATTTGAAATACATCACTTGATGCTGTCCATTAATTGAATCAAAGCTGCGGTTCTCATGTGGCCCAAATTCACACACACAATAAATATAAAGTCTTACCTATCAGTTTTAGTGGATTCATCAACACGTCATGAAGAAAACGACGTCTGAAAAGACTTAATTTCAGTCCCTCTGGTACTTTGTGCTACAGTTCCGCCACCGTCAGATCAGTTAACGGAGCCTTCTGTCCCCCCCGAGGTTCTCACCTTTGTGCCACGAGCTGAGTCACAGTGCTTCATTAACGTCTCATTTACCACAGACACCAGGCGATCCTGGCTGCACGGGATGACATTACCTCATGATCCACAAAGGGGAAAAAAAAGTTAAAATTACTCAGTTCTCCGTGTGAAGCAAAGACGCCGCACAACACCGTGTGCGTGCTGGATGATGTGCTCATCAGGAAAAAAAACATTTATGGTACATATTAATTAAAAGTTAAAAATCTTTTAGTCTAACATCTTCCTGTGTAAATATGATACAACGTGGAGACCCGTGGCTTATAAACAAGTATGGCCCATTTATGTACAATTACTTTTTCTTTTTAAAATTGGTGGGTGCAGCTTATATTCAGGTGCGCTCTGTAGTCCAAAAATTAGTGTGTGTGTGTGTGTGTGTGTGTGTGTGTGTGTGTGTGTGTGTGTGTGTGTGTGTGTGTGTGTGTGTGTGTGTGTGTGTGTGTGTGTGTGTATATATTACAGTAAAAATTACATAATGGATTCAGGTGGACCAGTGAATTTTGTCCATTAATAATAATAATCAAAATCCACTTTATGTATAAAATGGCCGAATTCCGGTATATGTATAAAATAGGTGAAATCCATTATATGTAACAGATTATGTAGTTACAGTTGGGAGGCGCTGAGCGATCTGACAGTGGTTTTCAAACTGAAAGTTCTTTAAGAACACATGTTTAAAATCTTTGAAAACAGTGTAAAATGTGTGAAAGAGTAGAAATTTGTTTAAAAACATGTTTAAAATGTTTCCAAAGGCTGTAAAATGTGTAAATGCATAAACAGTTCCTCACTAACGCACAAATACTTTTAAAATGTGCTTAAGATGTGTAAATGAATAAAAGAAACATATGAAGATGTTGAAATTGTGTGTGTGTGTGTGTCGATGGAGGGGAGCGCTGCAATTCATTTGTTCTCTGAGTGGGGGCTCACTCTCCCACACTTTGAAAACCCCTGATCTAGGAGAAATCCCCAGCACCAATTAGGCTTACGTATTTCCTTGACTGAAAACCTGACCTTGAATAGGGACCTGCCTCATTTCATGGCTGCATCAAAAGTTCATCTGGAAAAAATAAACGGCTGTCTTAAATAAGCGCCAGATGCATTAAACAGATTACATTTGGTCGAGTCACTCTTTTTTGTAGGTCTGTTGCTGAGTGGTACCTTAAAATCCTAAAGCCTGTCTTAGGGTTCTACAACTCTAACTCTGTGTGTGTGTGTGTGTGTACGAGGTCTGTTAGAAAACTCTGACCTTTTTATTTTTTTAAAAAAACTATATTGATTTGAATCATGTGCGCTTGCATCAGCCAAGCTTGAACCTTCGTGCGCATGCGTGAGTTTTTTCACGGCTGTCGGTTTCGTCATTCACCTGTGGGCAGGCTTTGAGTGAGCACTGGTCCACCCCACTCGTCGGATTTTCATTGTCAGGAAAATGGCTGAGCGATTGCAGCAGCGCTGAATCAAATTTTTCCAGAAACTGTGAGAGACAGCCAAGTGGAAACCATTCGGAAGATTCAGACGGCTTTCGGTGAAGATACTCTGGGCGTCACACAGATTAAGGATCATTACAACTGGATTAAAGACGGCCCACAGTGGCGCAGGGCGCGCCGCGCTCCGAAATTGTGTAACAGCTGGGCATGTCACAACTTATCCTGTGAGACTTCCAACACGGACGTGCTTTTTGTTGTGCGCCATTAGTGGCTCCGTCCCGACGCGCGAATTCCTCCACATGTCTTTCATTACAAAATCTCCTGTAACAGTGGAATGTGCCGCAAAAGTGCTGATGTACACCGCTTCCACAATTTCTCTGGTAGTCACACGATGTCCCGGATCAACACAGCCTTCACTTTGGAAATGATCTGGTCGTTTCAGCCTGTCGATGGCCGCTCGGAGCGTGGCGCGCCCTCCGCCGCTGTGGGCCGTCTTTAATCCGGTTGTAATGGTCCTTAATCTGTGTGACGCCCAGAGTATCCTCACCGAAAGCTGTCTGAATCATCCAAATGGTTTCCACCTGGCTGTCTCTCACAGTTTCTGAAAAAATTTGATTCAGTGCTGCTCCAATCGCTCAGCCATTTCCCTGACAATGAAAATCCGACGAGGGGGTGGACCAGTGCTCACTCAAAGCCTGCCCACAGGAGAATGACGCAAACGACAGGCATGGAAAAAACTCACGCATGCGCACGAAGGTTGAAGCTTGGCTGATGCAAGCGCACATGATTCAAATCCATATAGTTTTTTAACAAAATAAAAAGGTTGGATAGTTTTCTAACAGACCTCTTGTGTATATATATATATATATATATATATATATATATATATATATATATGTATGTATGTATGTGTGTGTGTGGACATTAAGCATTTTCAGGGACTTGTCCTATACGACAAGTAGAATGAGAGAC
Source organism: Thalassophryne amazonica (assembly GCF_902500255.1). Lineage (NCBI taxonomy): Eukaryota > Metazoa > Chordata > Actinopteri > Batrachoidiformes > Batrachoididae > Thalassophryne > Thalassophryne amazonica. The sequence continues at coordinate 37,388,582 of NC_047113.1, forward strand.
CCATGTCAGTGGGTTTGGCAAGGAGGTGCAGATGATTTGAATGGATGCCAAAGGTGTGAAATGATCACTTACAACCACTACCAACTGCCAACCACCAGTAGGCCTCTACTGGTGGTTGGCTGTCACTGCGGTATTGTATCATTTCCTGTTCCGGAGCACAGCGGTGTTTTGCTGTATCTGTTAGCTGTTTAATCTGCGCAGTTAGATTGATCTAGATAACAGATGATACCCAGCTTTATCTATCCATGAAGCCAGAGGACACACACCAATTAGCTAAACTGCAGGATTGTCTTACAGACATAAAGACATGGATGACCTCTAATTTCCTGCTTTTAAACTCAGATAAAACTGAAGTTATTGTACTTGGCCCCACAAATCTTAGAAACATGGTGTCTAACCAGATCCTTACTCTGGATGGCATTACCCTGACCCTAAGTCTTAGTACTCATCACTAATTGAAGAAAATAAATCAAATCAATTTCATTTAGATAGCGCCAAATCACAACAAACAGTTGCCCCAAGGCGCTTCATATTGCAAGGCAAAGCCATACAATAATCACAGAAAAACCCCAACTGTCAAAACGACCCCCTGTGAGCAAGCACTTGGCGACAGTGGGAAGGAAAAACTCCCTTTTAACAGGAAGAAACCTCCAGCAGAACCAGGCTCAGGGAGGGGCAGTCTTCTGCTGGGACTGGTTGGGGCTGAGGGAGAGAACCAGGAAAACGACATGCTGTGGAGGGAAGCAGAGATCAATCACTAATGATTAAATGCAGAGTGGTGCATACAGAGCAAAAAGAGAAAGAAACACTCAGTGCATCATGGGAACCCCCCAGCAGTCTAAGTCTATAGCAGCATAACTAAGGGATGGTTCAGGGTCACCTGATCCAGCCCTAACTATAAGCTTTAGCAAAAAGGAAAGTTTTAAGCCTAATCTTAAAAGTAGAGAGGGTGAATGTCTCCCTGATCCGAATTGGGAGCTGGTTCCAGAGGAGAGGAGCCTGAAAGCTGAAGGCTCTGCCTCCCATTCTACTCGTACAAACCCTAGGAAGTACAAGTAAGCCTGCCGTCTGAGAGCGAAGCGCTCTATTGGTTTGTTGGTAGTCTGGGAGCAGGCACTGTCTCTACGGGGATGGGGTAATGAGGGGATGGCAGGGGGAGAGAAGCTGCCCGAGAGGTGTGTAAGACTACAACTCTGCTTCCTGATCCCAACCCTGGATAGTCACGGTTTGGAGGATTTAAGAAAATTGGCCAGATTTCTAGAAATGAGAGCTGCTCCATCCAAAGTGGGATGGATGCCGTCTCTCCTAACAAGACCAGGTTTTCCCCAGAAGCTTTGCCAATTATCTATGAAGCCCACCTTATTTTTTGGACACCACTCAGACAGGCAGCAATTCAAGGAGGACATGGGGCTAAACATGTCACTCCCGGTCCGATTGGGGAGGGGCCCAGAGAAAACTACAGAGTCTGACATTGTTTTTGCAAAGTTACACACCGATTCAATATTAATTTTAGTGACCTCCGATTGGCGTAACCGGGTGTCATTACTGCTGACGTGAATTACAATCTTACCAAATTTACGCTTAGCCTTAGCCAGCAGTTTCAAATTTTCTTCAATGTCGCCTTCTCTGGCCCCTGGAAGACAATTGACTATGGTTGCTGGTGTCGCTAACTTCACATTTCTCAAAACAGTCGCCAATAGCCTTAGCCAGCAGTTTCAAATTTTCTTCAATGTCGCCTTCTCTGGCCCCTGGAAGACAATTGACTATGGTTGCTGGTGTCGCTAACTTCACATTTCTCAAAACAGTCGCCAATAACCAGAGTTTGTTCCCCGGTGGGTGTGTCGCCGAGTGAGGAAAAACGGTTAGAGATGTGAACGGGTTGGCGGTGTACACGGGGCTTCTGTTTAGGACTATGCTTCCTCCTCACAGTCACCCAGTCAGCCTGCTTTCCCGGCTGCTCGGGATCTGCCGGGAGGGAACTAACAGCAGCTAAGCTACCTTGGTCCGCACCGACTACAGGGGCCTGGCTAGCTGTAGGATTTTCCAAGGTGCGGAGCCGAGTCTCCAATTCGCCCAGCCTGGCCTCCAAAGCTACGAATAAGCTACACTTATTACAAGTACCATTACTGCTAAAGGAGGCCGAGGAATTACGAAACATTTCACACCCAGAGCAGAAAAGTGCGGGAGAGACAGGAGAAGCCGCCATGCTAAACCGGCTAAGAGCTAGTAGCTGCGCTAAGCTAGCGGATTCCTAAAAACACGCAAAGTGAATAATGTGTAAATAATTTAGAGGTTATTCAGCAGAGGGAGTGCTTTAGTTAAGGCACATGAAGATTACACTGTGAAACAAATCGTTATCTAGTTAACTAGATCAATCTAACTGCGCAGATTAAACAGCTAACAGATGCAGCAAAACACCGCTGTGCTCCGGAACAGGAAGTGATACAATACCGCAGTGAGAGCCAACCACCAGTGGAGGTTCAAAATAAGAACAACCCCAGGTTTCTTTTCAGCACTGTAGCCAGGCTGACAGAGTCAGAGCTCTATTGAGCTGAGTATTCCTTTAACTTTAACGAGTAATGACTTCATGACTTTCTTTGCTAATAAAATTTTAACTATTAGAGAAAAAATTATTCATAACCATCCCAAAGACATATCGTTATCTTTGTCTGCTTCCAGTGATGCCGGTATTTGGTTAGACTCTTTCTCTCCGATTGTTCTGTCTGGGTTATTTTCATTAGTTACTTCTTCCAAACCATCAACATGTCTATTAGACCCCATTCCTACCAGGCTGCTCAAGGAAGCCCTACCATTAATTAATGCTTCGATCTTAAATATGATCAATCTATCTTTATTAGTTGGCTATGTACCACAGGCTTTTAAGGTGGCAGTAATTAAACCATTACTTAAAAAGCCATCACTTGACCCAGCTATCTTAGCTAATTATAGGCCAATCTCCAACCTTCCTTTTCTCTCAAAAATTCTTGAAAGGGTAGTTGTAAAACAGCTAACTGATCATCTGCAGAGGAATGGTCTATTTGAAGAGTTTCAGTCAGGTTTTAGAATTCATCATAGTACAGAAACAGCATTAGTGAAGGTTACAAATTATCTTCTTACGGCCTCAGACAGTGGACTCATCTCTGTGCTTGTTCTGTTAGACCTCAGTGCTGCTTTTGATACTGTTGACCATAAAATTTTATTACAGAGATTAGAGCATGCCATAGGTATTAAAGGCACTGTGCTGCGGTGGTTTGAATCATATTTATCTAATAGATTACAATTTGTTCATGTAAATGGGGAATCTTCTTCACAGACTAAGGTTAATTATGGAATTCCACAAGTTTCTTTGCTAGGATCAATTTTATTCACTTTATACATGCTTCCCTTAGGCAGTATTATTAGACAGCATTGCTTAAATTTTCATTGTTACGCAGATGATACCCAGCTTTATCTATCCATGAAGCCAAAGGACACACACCAATTAGCTAAACTGCAAACATAAGACATAAAGACATGGATGACCTCTAATTTCCTGCTTTTAAACTCAGATAAAACTGAAGTTATTGTACTTGGCCCCACAAATCTTAGAAACATGGTGTCTAACCAGATCCTTACTCTGGATGGCATTACCCTGATCTCTAGTAATACTGTGAGAACTCTTGGAGTCATGTTTGATCAGGATATGTCATTCAATGCGCATATTAAACAAATATGTAGGACTGCTTTTTTGCATTTGCGCAATATCTCTAAAATTAGAAAGGTCTTGTCTGAGAGTGATGCTGAAAAACTAATTCATGCATTTATTTCCTCTAGGCTGGACTATTGTAATTCATTGTTATCAGGTTGTCCTAAAAGTTCCCTGAAAAGCCTTCAGTTAATTCAAAATGCTGCAGCTAGAGTACTGACAGGGACTAGAAGGAGAGAGCATATCTCACCCATATTGGCCTCTCTTCATTGGCTTCCTGTTAATTCTAGAATAGAATTTAAAATTCTTCTTCTTACTTATAAGGTTTTGAATAATCAGGTCCCATCTTATCTTAGGGACCTCTTAGTACCATATCACCCCATTAGAGCGCTTCGCTCTCAGACTGCAGGCTTACTTGTAGTTCCTAGGTTTTGTAAGAGTAGAATGGGAGGCAGAGCCTTCAGCTTTCAGGCTCCTCTCCTGTGGAACCAGCTCCCAATTCGGATCAGGGAGACAGACACCCTCTCTACTTTTAAGATTAGGCTTAAAACTTTCCTTTTTGCTAAAGTTTATAGTTAGGGCTGGATCAGGTGACCCTGAACCATCCCTTAGTTATGCTGCTATAGACTTAGACTGCTGGGGGGTTCCCATGATGCACTGAGTGTTTCTTTCTCTTTTTGCTCTGTATGCACCACTCTGCATTTAATCATTAGTGATTGATCTCTGCTCCCCTCCACAGCATGTCTTTTTCCTGGTTCTCTCCCTCAGCCCCAACCAGTCCCAGCAGAAGACTGCCCCTCCCTGAGCCTGGTTCTGCTGGAGGTTTCTTCCTGTTAAAAGGGAGTTTTTCCTTCCCACTGTCGCCAAGTGCTTGCTCACAGGGGGTCGTTTTGACCGTTGGGGTTTTTCTGTAATTATTGTATGGCTTTGCCTTACAATATAAAGCGCCTTGGGGCAACTGTTTGTTGTGATTTGGCGCTATATAAATAAAATTGATTTGATTTTACAATGAAATAAAAGAGGACTTACGGTGTGTGGTGTATGAAGCTCCTGGGTTTTAGGCAACATTAACTGTTCTTAAATATTATAAATGGTACGCCAATAATAATACTTGTCAACACGATTTTTCTTGCATGGAGGTTTTTCAACCGATTTTGGATAATTTGGGGGTGCTGAATCCGAATTCGGTTTTAGTTTTTGCCAGTTGCATCACGGTTTTGAGATATGAACACATTTCTCGTATCAAGCATTGAAGCAAATGCTGCCGTCTTGCACACCTCTTAGGCACCGCAAACTATATTACGGTTCTTGTTAACATTTTGCAACACTTGTTTAAAAGCTATGCTTTTGAAGTTGCTTTTGTGCATGATTAGTGGCGTCAAACTCATGAGTGAATGAACAACTTTTATGTAATCCAGCAACACGGAACTTGAAGATTGCAAAAAAAAAAGTGATGTTATAGATGATATCTGAGTTCAGATTGGGATTCAGTGCGCCAGAATTACCCTAAATCAGTTCCCAAAGTCCATGCAAGAATTTTTTTTAATTAAATCATATCTTTTTTTTTTTTTTTTTTTTTTTTTTTTCTTTTTCAACTAGAATATTATGTGCAAAATTGTCTTTAAAATGGCTACAAAAATGAACCTTTAAGGGGTTTGGGCAGGGGTGGGGGATTCCCCACCCTAAACCCCTGTGTGCCCACCCCTGCACTGTCTGTGTGCAGTTGCAGAACAGGCAATAAGAGGGTTCTTTGGCTGTTCTCATCGACTCCACGTTATCAGACAGGAACACGGGCGTGCACTGTTGATGACCAAAGAGAGTATTTAAGCGAAGCAGTGTTTGTGTATTTTTTAAACCACATAGTGCTGTGAGTTGATCTCCTGGCTGCTTGCTTCTCCTCGTAGATGAACAGGATGCTAGCACTTTTTTCATAGTGAATCAAGTTTAAATGACAATAATCAACAAATGTCTTTCACAACCTAACTCTTATCGGATTTGATCGGTTTTCATGTATTCATCAACAGAGTGAACAGCGGATTTATCAATTCAGCTTTTGCAGAAATGCGGAGCGCTCATGCAGCCTTTCCACTGACTGTAATTTTACAGCAATTGCATCAAAATAAACAGTTATCGCTTCAAAAACAATTCACCATTACACAAAAATCATGCTCATGTAAACTTTGCAAATAATCCGTGGGAGGTGGTGACAGATCACATGTGATCCATTGGGTGGTTATGTTTTCACCTTCGTTTTTGTTTTTCTATTTGTGAACAGCCTGTAATTCACAATTTTTTATATGTAGTTATGAAATCATATCCTGGTAGACAACTGATTTAATTTTCAAGGTCAAAGTCAGGAAAAATCTCTGTCCTTTAACATTGAACTAATTTTCAAAATTCATAACTCTGTCAAAAAAGGTTGAATTTCTTTCATATTTGAGAGTGTTGTGTAGTATGGTATCCTTTATCGACTGACAAAGTTTGATCTGGATCCAGCTTACAGATTTTGTGGCCGTTTAAATTTAAAATTGAAACCCCCCATAATGTATACTAGCACGTTGCTTGTGGCGATCCAAGGGCTCTAGATTGTGTAGTGTTTATAAAAGGGGTAGCTGACATTTTTTAACGGTGGTAATAAATTATGCAGTTTCTATAATGAGTTGAAATGGTAAGAGTTCAGGATGTTTTTAGAACCTTAAGCCTTAGCTCTAAAGAGATTTTAGAAGAAGACATCAGCCCTTGTAATTCCTGTTAATTACATATTTTTTGTTAATTTACTGTCTTAAGGTATATATAAATTTAGGTTCTTGTTGTCATATACACATTATTATTATTATTATTATTATTATATCATCAGTATTATTATTATTATTTTATTCTATTTTGTCATTTGATTTTTAAATGAACCACAATAGAAATGTTTTCACTTTCTTGCGTTGTATTTGCAATTATATTATGTACTTACATTTAACTTACTAAATAAAAGCACAAAAACGAACATGGCAGAAGACATCAAACACGGTAAACTTCACTCTTGGTAACAGCAGCATGGCACATAACTAAATTGAGTAAACCAATTAAACTACAAAACGCAAATCAATAGCACTAACACTGTTAAACTAAAATGAACCACAATAACAAAACTCCAAAACTCCCATGGTACATTGCAGCACAATTTCCATTGTTCACTGTTTTTAGCTAATGTCGCTAATTTCTCCAAAAATAAGTCCCATCAACTTCCCATTTTTGCAGCATTCATCCTTGACCCAAAATACATAAGCATACCAAACAGCAGCTCTCCCCAGTTTCTCTGTGATCGAAGCCATAAGCATACATGAACACAGAGGCCACTTGTCTATTATAATATAGATTTTTACATTATAGCTTAATCAAACGTGTCTCAGTGATTGTCCTATTTGAAAGTGAGATGTAGACTGGCACTCACTATTGCCTTACAAAGTTTGGTCTGGATCTGATCCAGATTGTGGATTTTGTGGACATTTGAATTTAATATTGGCAGGCCCATTTAATGTACATTTTGCATTATATCTCAATCAAAAGTGCCGCAGTCACTCTCATTTTTCTGTTACGGATTTACCTACACCACCAAAATTGAATGGAGGTTCCAATTTTCTGCCTGTTTCTCTTCCAGTTATCAGTCGGAGACCAAGTGCCAAATAGCAATGACAAATTGTACGTAGCAGACATAACCATTGTTCTGTGAAAATTACCTGAAAAAGAACTTTGAAACCGAAAAAGTTTGAAAACCTGACACCACAAAAAAAAACCCTGACATTTGATCACATGTAATTTAGCTTATTAAAAGTCACTTCTAACAGGACTTTGACATTGAATATTTTAGCCAAATTTGTGGAATTGGAAACTCGTGTTGGCGAAGGTTTGCGCTTTATGAGTACGGTGCGCTAGTTGGTGGTGATTTCACCAACCAGTGGCCCAGGAAAGCTCTTATACTTGCAACGACGTGAAAAAATAAATAATTTAACCACTTTAGAAAGAAAAATTTAATGTGTCTAATTCGGAAAATGTTAAATGGGGACTGTGTTGTCTGATCACGTTTTTTTTTACTTGCCCTGGGCAGTCGGACAACTATTAATGTCTAGGGATGTGTGTGTATTGAGAAACTATACATTATTGTGTACAGTAGTCTACCAAGTCACTTTATCCATTTTTCTTTATCCACTTTTTCCCCTTTCTGTTTGTTGTGAACAACAAAACCTCTCTTGACAATGACTGTGTACTTTTGCACACCAGATTGCTGCCATATTTTTGGGTTATTAGAGATTTCCTTTCATAAGGGGGTGTACAACATAAAGTCGCCCTCAAGAAATATTCCTGCCCTGGTGTTCACTGTTTGCTTAAAAAAACACATACACACACATTTTGTCAGGTAGGTTGATTGCATGCAGCCCTGGTACTAGATTTCCCTTTACAGGTCCAGTCATGTCACAAGAACTGTGTGACTGACAGAATGTAGGGTGTGTATCTGATCATGATATATCCTCTTCTGGAAAATGCATTATTTGGGTTGCTGTAGCGTGATAAATGCTTGATGCAGACCAGACGCAATCGTGAGCTAAAATGGAGGGAACAGTCTGAGATAGCCTCTGGAGATGGGCAGGAGGGAGAGGATGAGGTGAAGGGTCGTGGCCGACGCTACATGGAAACAGGCCAACTATCTCTTTAAAAGACGACAACAGCCAAAACCGCCCTCGGCCTCAGCCTCTGCGATGCTAATGAGGTTATTGCTGGTTGGCTGGCCCTCAATGTCAGCTTCTGTGATTGGAGGATAACTGTGGGGGAGGGGCTGGGCGTGGATGACAGCTGGGATCCAGCCAGCCAAGAGCAGTCTGGCTGAGAAAGGGAGGGGAAAAAAAAAGAGTGAGGCAAGAGAGAGAGGAAGACGGGCTGACAGACTTCATAATGCAAGGTTAGGCCCTGTGCTTATGTTTTGTATTTTTGTCATGTGTTTTGTACATTTGTGAACTGTGCGGGCGAAGCTCTATGGTTAGGGTGTGGTGCTGTTACATATGTGGCTTCCTATTTTCTGTTCAGATCGTGTTGGTGTAGTCGAGGCCATTTTAAAGGAACTGAATAACCGTCTGTGTGTGTGTGTGTGTAGCTGCGTCTGGGTGGAGTACTGCTGCTTTATCACGGTTTTGCTGCCCCTCCCCCCCAACTCCCCCCACCTCTTACAACTGCAGCTGGGGGAGAGGAGGAGGGAGTCAGAGAAAGAAAGGGGCAGAGAGGGAGAATGAATGAATCACTGAATGAAATGTATTGTGCATGCGGCCATGCTTACGTTTTGTAGGCTTCATGTCAGTGTCCTTTACTCAGATTACTGTGTGTCTGCCTACTTGTGTAGTTCCACAACTTTTTCAGTGTCTTTGTTTCAGCTCTTTTAATTTTTCTGCTTTGGAAAAAAAAAGCCTGGTGTGCTTTCACTACGCCGCAGTATTGTATTTATTTATTTATAGCATTCTAGAGCCTTCTGTAAATACATGTTTGGGAGTCATGCTGCTAAATAGTGTGCTAAAATTTGTGCATTTGTGTCATGTTTGTCCCCAGTATATTTTCATTTTTGTGTAGTGTATGCATGTGTTGAGAAATGATCAGATATTAGGAAAGATTCCCAAATATTTGTTTTCCACTCTCAGCTGTGTGCTCCCTTGACTCCACTGTGGTCTCGCCATTACCTTCTGCCCTCTCCCCAAGTAAATGTTCCAGATAGATACTCTTTACAGCTCTGTGACACACACACACCTGTCATGCAGCAGGGTCATGATAGTGTTTGTGTTTAGTTACTGAGGTGCATGAATTGGCTTGTTTAAGCAAAGGGCTGCTAGCAAGAAAATAACAAAAGAAGGGGATCATTGTAAACAGATTTGTCAATATGACCAGCAGTGCTAATTTCTTAGAATTGTAGTTTAACAGTTTATCACTGTTTAAGTAAATGAATTGATTTATGTGATATTGCATTTGTTTCCACAATATAAAATGGCCAAAATATGCATAGATGAAGTATGTGCTGTTGCCATAATTTGAGTGTGTGTATGTGTGTGTCTCAAGAAAGAACACAACTACAGAAATGGGGAGGTACTCCTCCAGCCGGGAGTATTTAGGTCATGACGCATGATCCCACTCCACCTCCTCTCTGAGACCCCATAGTTTTCCCCATCTCTCCCCCAGCCACCACACTCCATCACCTCTTGCAGTTCAGCTCTAGGACCCTCCTGTCTGTGTGTGTTCTGCTCATACAGTACAGTTCAAGTTTCCAGACGTGGTACTAATAGAGGTTTCAGCAGGACTTTTCTTGGGGTACCATGTGGTACAGTCAGATCAGTCAATATTAGGACATAGACACAATTACTGTCAACATACTGTCAGGTACATAAGTATTTGAGCAGTGATATCATTTTTGGTCTCCCATGTGCCTTCTGGCAAACAAGCTGATGTCTCAGATTTTCTTTTGAAGAAAATTCTTCTCTGTTCCACTTCACCATGACAGCTGGTGATGCAATAAACAAAATTTGGACGACACTAGTTTCTCCACTCACAGCCACAGCCTAAACCTCCTTTAAAGTTGTCGTGCCTGTCTTGGCTTCCCTCATTGCTCTCCTTCTTGTGCGATCAGTGAGTTTTTGAGAGCTGTCTGCATGAAGTAGATTCACCATACAGTACCATAATGTTTATTGGAATAAACAATAACTCATTTAATTTGCTTAATTACTTTTCAGAATGGAGGGACTGTGAATAAAAATGACTAATTCCTGAAAAGTCATTGTAACTTTTTGCCTGCACTACAAGTATATCGTGATCATTTTCTTCAACTCCATTGTGGTGTACACAGGCAAAATTACAAACATTGACACTTTTCAAATACTTGTTTATGTGACTGTAGCTGCTCACTACACCATATTGGACTTGGAAGCCTTAAGCCTCCTTGTTACCCAAATAGCCAGGCGTGAGCTTTAATTTTAGTTTGTATTAATTTGAATCAAGAGGAGTAATGATGGCACTTTAAAATGTTTCCCCCCAAGGAACCAAAGTACGAGGTCTATTAGATAATAAACCGACCCTTTTATTTATTTTTTTTAAACTATATGGATTTGAATGACGTGCGATTACACCAATCATGCTTGAACCCTCGTGCGCATGCGTGAGTTTTTTCACGCGTGTCGGTGACGTCATTTCCCTGTGGGCAGGCCTTGAGTGAGCTGTGGTCCCGCCCTGTTGGCTGAATTCCTTTGTTTCACACGCTGCTCGAGACGGCGCGTGTTGCTTTATCAACATTTTTTCTGGACCTGTGAGGAATATCCGAGTGGACACTATTCGAGAAATTAAGATGGTTTTCTGTGAAAAGTTTAACGGCTGATGAGAGATTATGGGGTGTTTCTGTTGGTGTAAGGACTTCCCACGGAGCGGGACGTCCTGCAGCGCTTCCAGGCGCCGTCGTCGGCCTGTTTCGACCTGAAAACATCCTAATTTAAGGCTTAATTCACCCAGGACGTCGTGAGAGAACAGAGAAGATTCAGAAGAGGCCGGCATGAGGACTTTATGCGGACATTCCACTGTTTAAGGACATTTTTTAATGAAAGACGTGCGCGCAAATTCGCCGAGTCGTTTCCGTGACGACTCGGCAAATCTGTGTGCGCCGCGACAGGAAAAACACCTCCGTGTTGAAAACCATTTGTAAAGTTCAGGCGGCTTTTGATGGCTTTCAGCAAGTGAGTAACTGAGAAATTGTTTAACAGCTTGGGCATGTTCCAACTTGCCCGTTAAGGTTTCCAACAGAGGTGTTTTTCCTGTCGCGACCCCCCGCGGTCGGGTCCGGCCCGACATGCGACTCTGCCCGCACGTTCTTTCATTACAAAATGTCCGTTAACAATGGAATGTCCGAATAAACTCCTCATGCCGACTTCTTCTGAAAGTTCTCTGTTCTCTGACGACTTCCTGGGTCAACAGAGCCTGAAATGTGGCCGTTTTCAACTTGAAACGGCGAGACGCTGCCGCCTCGAAGCGCAGATCGCCGTCAGCCGCCGTGGGCTGTCCTTACGGCGACACTACCAGACCAAAATCTCTCATCAGCCGTTAAAATTTTTACCGCAAACCAGCTGAATTTATCGAATGGTGTCCACTCAGTTGTGCCTTACAATTTTGAAAAAATTTTGATCAAACAAAGCAGCAGTCTCTGAGCCATTCCTAAACAATGAAAAAAACGACGAGAGGGTGGGCCACTCCTCACTCAAAGACTGCCCACAGGCGAATGACATAACCGACAGGCGTGAAAAAAACTCTCACATGCCCACGAGGGTTCAAGCATGTCTGATGTAATCACACGTGATTCAAATCCATATGGTTTTTGAAAAAAAACAATAAGGTCGGATACTTTTCTAATAGACCTCGTATACATGTTTGCCCAGCTGTCTCGTGGGTGTGTGTGTGTTGTTTACTTTTTCATTTACATGTAAATAGATAAAAGGAGCTTTGATTTCAAGTGTTGTATTTACTACCTATTGCTGTCACATATCTATAGGAGCAAGCTGTCTTTACAGGATTTTTTTTTTTTTTTTCTTCTTCTGCTGCTGTATAGGCCTAGAATGTGTCACTCCTCACTTGTCTGCACATTATCATCTACATCGTTTATCACCCTAACCTGCTCTGCTCATCTTTTTCAGCTCGGTCCATTTGTTGTCCAAAATTGCTTCACCTCGTACCTGAATTTCACACAACAGTCTTCCTCCTTCATCGTCCACCATCTGATCCTTTGTTGAGCTCTCGCTCTCTTCCTCTTCTTTACCTCTAAAGTCATCCTACAAACCACCATCCGATGCTGTCTGGCTACTCTTTCTCCTGCCACCCCCAATTTCTTTTAGATTGCATTTCCTGCAAAGAATATAGTCCACCTGTGTCCACCCAACGCATCACCCAGTGCTCCTCTTTTTCTTAATATATATATATATATATATATATTCACAAAATCTTGAACAATAAAGTTCGATAAGTGCACAGGTGAAGGATAAACAGCTGTCTGAAGCCTGCACTCTATTTCAGCCCTCAGCCGTGGCCATATTGTTGCTACATCATCACAACAACAGGGCCTGCTGATTCAAGCCCAAATCAATTGTAAACGCAGCAGAGGTCGAGCTGTTTTCGGACGATTTTTTTTTTTCTATTGTGAAGCGCTCCCCCCCCAGTCTGAAGGTAATTTTGAAGAAACTGTGGGGTGGACAGCTTTATTTTTTTTGAGCCATATTTAGACCACACCGAGGGAGATGAAACCTTGGAGGAAAACCTTCAGTCTGATGACAGTGATGATATTGGCAGAGTTCAGAACACAAAATGGTAACACGGGAGCGGCACATCACCTACAGGTGTAATCCATTAACTGCATCTGCGGCTGATGGTTCGAGTCTCTGCTGTGGATGGATCCTCTTGTTCCACAGCGGACCGCTTTGCGCTGCAAGTTAAGACTCCCAGTCCCTCATGTGCTCATAACGTCTCTGTCTGCACGCGACAAAATTACCCCATGAGCCACAAAACAATAAAATAATGTGAAAATATTCAGATTTCAATTTTTCAATATATTTTCATTTATATAGCGCCAAATCACAACAGAGTTGCCTCAAAGCGTTTCACACAGGTAAGGTCTAACCTTACCAACCCCCAGAGCAACAGTGGTAAGGAAGAAACCTCAAGCAGACCAGACTCAAAGGGGTGACCCTCTGCTTGGGCCATGCTACAAACATAAATTACAGAACAATTCACGGACGAATATACAAGAAATGCTATTGGTGCACAGGACGGGAGGATCGCCAACACGAATACAACTCCCATCTCTGGATGGAGCTGCACCTTAAACAAAGAGAAAAAACAGAATCAGGCATCAGAAAGACAAGAAATACTGTATAATTTGCCAGCATTAAACAACAAGAAAAATAGAGAAATACTAAGGTGATCACCGGCCGCTAGCCCTAAACGTCGCTAAAAGACCCAGAATTTAGGTAAGGTTGAGGCCGCAGCCCGCTCCAATTGCTAATAAATGAATTAAGAGTAAAAAGCGTAAAACAAAACTGTACCAGTATGCTAGCTATATGAAAGGGAAAATAAGTGCGTCTTAAGTCTGGACTTGAAAATCTCCACAGAATCTGTTTTATTGACGCAGGGAGATCATTCCACAGAACAGGGGCACGATAAGAGAAAGGTCTGTGACCCGCAGACTTCTTATTCACCTTAGGGACACAAAGTAGTCCTGCACCTGAGAACGTAAAGCCCAGACCGGTACGTAAGGTTTAATTAGGTCAGCTAGGTAGGGAGGTGCCAGTCCGTGAATAATTTTATAGGTTAGTAGCAGAGCCTTAAAATCTGATCTCACTGGGACAGGAAGCCAGTGAAGGGATGCCAAAATGGGTGTAATGTGGTTGTACTTTCTGCTTCGTGTCAAAAGTCTGGCTGCAGCATTTTGAACCAGTTGAAGACCCCTAATGCTAGACTGCGGTAAACCGGAAAATGGAACATTGCAGTAGTCCAATCTAGAAGAGATAAATGCATGGATCAGGGTCTCTGCATCAGCCATAGACAGGATGGGATGAATCTTCGCTATATTTCGCAGGTAGAAGAAAGCAGTCCTAGTAATATTTCTAATGTGGAGGCCAAAGGACAACGAAGGATCAAAAATTACCCCAAGGTTCCTCACTTTGTCAGTGTGATGTATGACACACGAGCTGAGGCTGAGCGTTAACTGGTCAAATTGATGCTGATGTCTCACTGGACCAAGAACCATCATTTCAGTCTTATCAGAGTTTAAAAGTAGGAAGTTTCTAGACATTCAACTTCTCACTGCTGCAAGGCAATCTTCTAAGGATTTTATGTGAAAGAGATTACCAGCAGTTATCGGCATGTATAACTGAGTATCATCTGCATAGCAGTGAACGGTAATCCCAAAACGCCGCAATATGTGCCCAAGGGGTGCTATATAAAGGGAGAAAAGCAGGGGGCCTAAGACAGACCCCTGTGGAACCCCAAATTTCATGTCACTAAGGTTAGAGGTAGTGTTACAAAACACAGTGAGAACGACTAGTCAAGTATGACGTCAGCCGTGCAAGGGCAATCCCAGTAATCCCAAAATGATTTTCCAGCCTATCAAGTAGAATATGATGATCCACTGTATCAAATCACTGGTCAATCCACTGTTTTGTCCTCATTGTGACATTGTGTGTACGCGCTCATTAATAGAAGTGTTCCACCTGTCAATCAAAAGGATTCTGACAGGCGAGAATTAAATGTTCTAGCGCCAAAAACACTGTGCAGCTCCGACCCAAACCATTCGAGGGAAACGGGGCTGTCAGTAGCCTGTTCAAATCCAGAAATTAATGGGGCTGATAAGATATATATTTATCTCTTCAATAAACTGCGCACAATACTCAAAAAAACAAAACAAAACATTACATAGCGTGTCACCTACGCTTTAATGTAATTTGGATACTTTGTCACACATGATTTGCTGCGGCTTCATATATAGGCTAATAGATGCAATCAACAAGTATATCAGAGTGGTGGTAATTTTGTGGTATCTTGGATATTTTGTGAGCTTGATAACAGATCTCTAGTTTTTATTTTTAGGTGCCTGTTATAAATTCTTTTTTTGTGGATTGTCATAAGTAATGATAAATAAATCTGATCACCCCAAAGTGCAGGTGCATGAAGAATGTTTTCCCACTTTGTATGAAAGTGGCTAAGTGACTGCTTGGAGTGTGCCACACAGCCTTTAATAAGAATTCACTATTATGCTGAAGAACATCAATTTCTGGGAAACTGTGATGCATGACACAATAGTTCTTTCTCAGTCTGTGTCTGTTGCTGTGAAAATACTCATAGACACTTGCAAGAGACTGGTGTGTCTGCAGTAAATCAGTTGAACAACTCAAAAGAATAAGTCTGACGAAAAAACAACAAACAAAACAAAAAAACAAACCCTCAGTTCTGGTAAAACGTGACACTATTGGACAAGTCGTAACTTGAATTGAAACCAGACATTAGGATATCATAGAATTGGATTTGAAGGTTGTGGAAAATTCCACATTTTGGGACTGGGTTTTTTATATTTAATTTCAGACTCACTCACTTTTATTGTCACTCGACCCTTACAGGCAGAACGAAATGCAGTTTCTCCAGGTCTTGGTGTAGTTAACTGGGACAGTTTTTTTTTTTTTTTTTTTTTTTTTTTTACCTAACCTATTGTATAATTTAGTAGAACCAATGAATTCTACTTCCATGCTTATCAAGTTAGTCTGTCAGATTCAAGTCACCACATTGTCAGATGGTATTTCTAGAGGCCGAGTGATATATCATTTGGCTGATGAGAGCGTTTTGAGATCATATCAGTATCAGCATTATTTTTGCTGACATGAAGACGTATTTTACCAAATTAAAAAAAAGCATTAAAACACTTTGGCTGTTAATTGTCATTACATAGTTTGTGAAGCAGATTGTGTAATGGTGTCATAGTTTACAATACTGCCAAGCATGGCAAGGACAACATTTACCCCTTGGTTACCTTATCTACATGAGACGGGTAAAGCGACCAGCTGGCCTTGATATTCAATCAGAGTGGATGTTTTACAAAAAAAAAAGACAAGTGTTTGCTCTGCCGCCACCTAGGTAGGCTCAAAATAGTCTGTTTTATGCAAATGCCGAGTGATGCAGCATGACGATTGTCAATCTGAGTGAAGGCATTGTGACAGCATCCTGACACACACTGGTTATAATGAATTGTTAATAAAGTTCATGTTCAAACTGTAAAACATCAATTTTCAATTACATTTCTTTGTTATACAATAAAATTCAATTTATATACAGGTGAGCCTGATTAAATCACGTGAGTTTGGGTCCACAAAATCGGATAGTGAGTAATCTGAAACTGAGCTAATAAGGTTGACCAAAAAAAAACAACAACCTTAAAATCACCTTACCTTGCCATATTACAATAGTTTCTACTATTTGAAGCATATACAAAAGCAGTGGGACTTTAGTTTTTATCCGGTGAGTGCAAAAATCTGTTTTATACGAGACGGTTTAGGCAAGTTTTACTGTGCTCTACCTCTACGCTACCCTTTTAGGTTTTTGGTGAATTATCTAATCGTTTTAAAGATATGTGTACAAAAATGTTCTTACTCTGCACAAAATACAGCAAGTGCAAAATTGCTGTTGGATTCATCAGAACCGGAAACAAATTGATAGTCAGGTAAGTTCGCACATACATGGAATTTGATCTGGTGTTAACAAGAAAAACACTTCTATAAGAAGTAAAAAACTGAATAGTAGGTGCAAAAAATAGAGATCAGAAGGTGGGCTAGGTATTTACAAAGCTATATAAAATGGTAATACAAAGTAAAAGCAAAATATAAAAATACAAGAATATAAGAGCAAAACTATACTCGCTGTTAAATAAACCGTAATGGAATGGGACAGTGTGCAAAAACAGGTCATCAGAGTACAGATGTACATGACACATACGTACCAGCCAATCTTGTTGTCATCACCATGCATACTTCTGTGAATCACAGTTCTAAACTGACAGGTGCATGTCCGTGAGCTGCAATATGAGCACTGCCACTAATCTGTCTCTTTATTCAAAGTCATCCATTTGGTGTGCTATGAAGATCATTTACTGTGTGCAATGAAGGTGATATGTAATTTTTTACTTACTTCATCACTAGCGCTGAATCACTTGTTTTCCAACTTCTTGTATAAGCAGCCTGCACAACTCAAGAAGCTGATTTTCATGTTGGGACGGCTGTTTGAAGCCACTGTCAAATTTGGCTGTTATGTCATATGGTGTGAGTGGTAGATAAGATAATTTATTACCGTTTCTGCTGTGAAAAGAAAGTGGAGAAAGTTGTGCCAATTATAGATTGACCCCAGATGGCCCTTTTCGCTTTTCAGACATGAGGCCACAATAAATTGTAAAACATGTGGCATAATACTTGATTATGAGTGCTAGGATGAGCATCTCCTGCTCCATCGCTGATTGTTACACATCATTCTTCTTGGCTTGCAGCTCACCTCTCTTAGAGGAAAACATTGGAAAAATTCATGAAGATCTGAGTTATTATCGTCTGAGGAGTGTGGCAGTTAGCCCAGTTAACGTCAGGCGTGCATGAGGGGATTTTATGAGGGCACCACAACTTGCATCATGTCTGGTAGTGCAGACATAGGAAGCGCATACCAGTGAATGACTAAAGTCTCAGTTTACCTTGGTGGTTCTGATAAATATGGGGCCACAAACTGTGTACAATGTAATCAACAAGCTGTGTCAGTAAGACAGTATTGACAGTAGCACAAGTCTGTTGGTCCTTGCACTAATGTGACCATTTAGCTGCTGCATTGAGTGTTATAGTTCTGTTTTCTAACAGAACTAACCCTTTACTCAGTGTAGTCAGTTGATAATTTCTGAGATTGACTGTATGCCTGAGTGTTCAGTTCTTGTTCCTTTATCTGACCAAACACAGAAACTGCTTTATTGCCTAAATTTTTACAGTGTTATAGTGTACAGCTAAAACTTTCCAGAAGGGACACAAGACCTTCACCTCTTACTGTGCCATTTATTGAAATGGTTCACTTTATTTGTTTTATTTAGCAGTCTCTTTTCAGCTGTCAAACTCTCACAGACAAGGAAATGATTACAAATCTTTTTTATGCTTGAGAATATTCCCACTCACTTCCTCTATGTTCTCTTTAGTTTATCATTTGATAATGGAGGTGCTTCTGTATGATTCTGGCAACTGTCCATGTTTCAGAAATTAACTGGCCTTTGAGGAAATGAATGCATCTTACATTGTGGTCACATCTGTGTGATGGCTACATTTGTCATGTTGCTCACTGACTCATCAACATATAGTAACCAGTGTTAAAGTGAAGTAACCTGTTTTGTTAATGCACATATAACAGTCTTCATGGTTTTTGTCTGGTTCCAGGTATCCGACCTCCTATCCTGAATGGACCAATGCACCCACGGCCACTGGTGGCACTGCTGGATGGGCGGGACTGTACTGTGGAAATGCCTATTCTCAAAGATGTGGCCACAGTAGCCTTCTGTGATGCCCAGTCTACACAAGAGATTCATGAGAAGGTACAAGAGGGACAGGGACATGTTCGGGAAGGAGAAGAACAGTAGTATCCAGTGATCCAGTAGCGATCACTATATCTGGAATTTGTATTTGTGTATTTATATTTATATTTGCAAACTTTTTTTTTTTTACTTTCACTTTTGATACTCTGTGTGCTTCTTGCCCTGTGTGCTCCTATACAATGCTGCTGGAACCTCATTTTCCCCGAGGGAGTCTTCCCAAGGGATCAGTTCTGTCTAATCTAAAACACAGAAATGCCCACGAAGAGCAGCCTGTGAAACAGTGAGTCGACTTGGAAAGTTAAATGTGCACGCAAGACCAGGAAATTGTGGCAAATAATGAGATTTATGCCTGGGAAATGCTTTGGATATCTGTGAACAGATTAAGAACAAGCAACCTGTGCCAATGAGAAACTAATCCTTTCCAGCATCCAGTCTGAGGTCCAAGAGCTATCATTAGCATATAAACTAGCGTCAGGCAGTCCAGCTCAAAGCAAAAACAAACATTTCCACATGTTTATGGTCAAACTCCAGCAGCAGTTGCTTTAACTTGTGGGACATGAACACAGAAATGGACAAAACAAGAATGATTTTGAAGACAAGATGCCAGTTAGGATGGTACAAGGAAAATTGTTCCAAAAGATAAAAATTCTTGATGCTGGGTATGTAGTCTACAGACAAACATGTTTTTCATTTACTGTATGAAACAATTTGCTTCTTCACTGTTGCATGGGACATAGGAGAAGATTGCAAGTCTACATGTGAAAGAGATCAGACTTTGCTGTACTACTGATGTGAATTGAACATATTGGAATCACTGATTCTCCCCCTCTAGCTGCCACCTTATCGTGGTGGGGGAGTTTGCGTACCCGGATGATCCTAGGAGCTATGTTGTCGGGGGCTTTGTGCCCCTTGTACGGTCTCCCAAGGCAAACAGGTCCTAGGTGACGGGTCAGACTAAGGGCAGTTCAGAACCTCCATGACCAGTAAAAAATTAAGGACCAAGACGGCGCCCGGTATGGCGGAGCTGGGGCCCCACCCTGGAGCCAGCCCTGGGTTTGGGGCTCGCGCACGAGCGCCTGGTGGTTGGGCCTTAGCCCATGGGGCCCGGCCGGGCTCAGCCCGAAAGAGCGACGTGTGCCTGCCCTCCTGTGGGTTCACCACCTGCAGAGGGGGCCATGGGGGTCGGGTGCAGAGAGGATTGGGTGGCGGTTGAGGGTGGGTGGCCCGGCGGCCCGGTCCATGCTCACAGCCCCTGGCTGTTGGGACGTGGAATGTCACCTCGCTGGGGGGAAGGAGCCTGAGCTTGTGTGGGAGGTTGAGAGATACCGACTAGAGATAGTCGGGCTCACCACGCACAGCTTGGACTCTGGTACCCAACTCATGGAGAGGGGCTGGACGCTTCATTTTTCTTGCGTTGCCCACGGGGAGAGGCGGAGAGCTGGGGTCGCATTGCCTATTGCTCCCCAGCTCAGTCGCCATGTGTTGGAGTTCACTCCAGTGAACGAGAAGGTCGCGTCCCTATGCCTTCAGGTCGGGGACAGGTCTTTCACCGTTGTCTCGGCCTATGGGCCGAGCGGCAGTGCAGAGTACCCGACCTTCTTGGAGTCCCTGGGAGGGGTATTAGATAGTGCTCCGACTGGGGACTCCATTGTTCTCCTGGGGGATTTCAACACCCACGTGGGCGGCGACAGTGAGACCTGGAGGGGGGCGATCGGGAAGCACGGCCTCCCCGATCTGAACCCGAGTGGTGTTCAGTTGTTGGACTTCTGTGCTAGTCACAGTTTGTCCATCACGAACGCCATGTTCGAGCACAAGGGTGTCCATAAGTGCACGTGGCACCAGGACACCCTGAGCCGGAGGTTGATGATCGACTTTGTAGTTGTATCATCTGACCTTCGGCCACGTGTCTCGGACACTCGAGTGAAGAGACGGGCTGAGCTGTCGACCGATCACCACCTGGTGGTGATTTGGATCCGCTGGGAGGGGAGGAAGCCGGTCAGACCTGGCAGGCCCAAACGTATCGTGAGGGTCTGCTGGGAACCACTGGCGGAACCCTCTTTAACTCTCGCCTCCGGGAGAGCTTCTCCCAGATCCCGTGGGAGGTTGTAGACATGGAGTCTGAGTGGACCATGTTCTCCACCTCCATTGTCGATGCGGCTGCTCATAGCTGTGGTCACAAGGTCTCTGGTGCCTGTTGCGGCATCAATCCCCGAACCCGGTGGTGGACGCCGGAAGTAAGGGATGCTGTCAAGCTGAAGGAGTCCTACGTATCTTTGTTGGTAGGTGCGACCCCGGAGGCAGCTGACAGGTTACCAGCAGGCCAAGTGTGCTGCAGCCCGTGCGGTCGCAGAGGCAAAAACTCGGGTCTGGGAGGAGTTTGGGGAGGCCATGGAGGAGGACTACAGGTCGGCCTCGAGGAGATTCTGGCAAACCGTCCGACGCCTCAGGAGGCGGAAGCAGCTCTCCACCAGCACTGTTTACGGTGCGGGTGGTGAGCTGTTGACCCTGACTGGGGATGTTGTCGGGCGGTGGAAGGAATACGTCGAGGATCTCCTCAATCCCATCGTCACGTCTTCCGAAGACGAAGCAGAGACCTTGGGACTCAGAGGCAGACTCATCCATTACCCAGGCCGAAGTCACCGAGGTGGTTAGAAAGCTCCTCGGTGGCAAGGCTCCTGGGGTGGATGAAATCCGTCCTGGGTACCTTAAGTCTCTGTATGTTGTGGGACTGTCTTGGCTGACACGCCTCTGCAACATCACGTGGCGATCGGGGACAGTGCCTCTGGATTGGCAGACCGGGGTGGTGGTCCCTCTGTTTAAGGAGGAGGACCGGAGGGTGTGTTCCAACTATAGGGGGATCACACTCCTCAGCCTCCCCGGTAAGGTCTATTCCAGAGTACTGGAGAGGAGAATTCGACCGATGGTCGAACCTCGGATTCAGGAGGAGCAGTCTGGATTTCGTCCTGGTCGCTGCACACTGGACCAGCTCTACACACTCCATTGGGTGCTCGAGGGTTCATGGGAGTTCGCCCAACCAGTCCACATTTGTTTTGTGGATCTGGGGAAGGTGTTCGACCATGTCCCTCGGGGCACCCTGTGGGGGGTGCTCCGAGAGTATGGAGTCTGGGGTCCTTTGCTAAGGGCTATCCGGTCCCTGTACGACCGCAGCAGGAGCTTGGTTCACATTGCTGGTAGTAAGTCAAACCTGTTTCCAGGGCTGCCCTTTGTCACCAGTTCTGTTCATTATTTTTATGGACAGAATTTCTAGGCGCAGCCAGGGTGTAGAGGGGGTCTGTTTTGGGAACCACAGAATCTCGTCTGTGCTGTTTGCGGACGATGTGGTTCTGTTGGCTTCATCAAATCAGGACCTTCAGCGTGCACTGGGGCGGTTTGCAGCCGAGTGTGAAGCGTCCAGGATGAAAATCAGCACCTCCAAATCCGAGGCCATGGTTCTTGACCGGAAAAAGGTGCTTTGCCCTCTTCAGGTCGGTGGAGTGTCCTTGCCTCCAGTGGAGGAGTTTAAGTATCTCGGGGTCTTGTTCACGAGTGAGGACGGATGGAGCGTGAGATCGATAGACGGATCGGTGCAGCATCTGCAGTGATGCGGTCGCTGTATCGGACCGTCATGGTGAAGAGAGAGCTGAGTAGGGGGGCAAAGCTCTCGATTTACCGATCAATCTACGTTCCGATCCTCACCTATGGTCATGAGATTTGGCTCATGACCGAAAGAACGAGATTGCGAGTGCAAGCGGCTGAGATGAGTTTCCACAGGGTGGCTGGGCGCTCCCTTAGAGATAGGGTGAGGAGCTCGGTCACTCGGGAGGAGCTCGGAGTCGAGCCGCTGCTCCTCTACGTCGAAAGGAGCCAGTTGAGGTGGCTCAGGCATCTTTTCCGGATGCCCCCTGGACGCCTCGCTGGAGAGGTGTTCTGGGCTCGAGCTGCTGGGGGAGGTGTGTGTGGATCGGGAGGTCTGGGCGGGTTTGCTTGAGCTGCTGCCCCCGCGACCCGACTCCGGATAAAGCGGAATAAAATGGATGAATGGATGGATGATATTAAATTGTTAGTCTTGAAATATAATAAACCCTGTGAAGTATTTGGGTTTGGTGTGGTAATTATCAATCAAAACAGAAAAACATTGTGATGGTTTGGGTTTTTTTCCCGCAATATTGCCCCGTTGCTCAGTATCACTGACCCTTGCTTGAAAATGGTACAGTAATATTTGATTTAGGGTATTGTATTTTTTTTTAATTATTTGTGTATTTTGTTACAATAATTTCCAGGTTTTAAATGAGGCAGTGGCTGCCTTGCTTTACCACACCATCACGCTGTCCAGAGATGACCTGGAAAAGTTTAAAGGACTGCGTGTGATTGTCAGGATTGGCTCAGGCTTCGACAATGTTGACGTTAAAGCAGCTGCTGAATTGGGTAAGGACATGGAACATCTCATAATCAGAGACCTTCATAGTTTGTGCATGTGGTTTGTTCCACATACCAAACAAAAGTAAGTTACCAAATGTAAAATGGTCTTGCCTCAGAGCTCAGCTTGCACTTTAAGTTAGTGTTCAGATGTGATTCGTTGTCTTGCAATTCAGATTGATGGTTGTCTGCTATTTCACTGCTCTATCCAGGCATTGCTGTATGTAACGTACCAGCTGCCTCAGTGGAGGAGACAGCTGACACTTCCCTTTGTCTGATCCTCAACCTGTACAGACGAGTCACCTGGATGCACCAGGCCCTCAGGGAGGGAACTCGTGCCTCAAGTGTCGAGCAGATTAGGGAAGTGGCTGGTGGTGCAGCCCGTATCCGGGGGGAGACCCTGGGCATTATCGGGCTGGGTGAGTGATTCATAAGGACATAGACACCTTCAAGAAAGTTTTTGAGTAAAAACTGAGGTTTGTGTGAAAACACCTTACATATTTTCCAGAATGCAAGTTACACCTGTCAAAAATGGCTCTTGAAGAGGGAAAAACATGCAAGTTGCATTGGTGTATGTTGCACCTATTTTCTGTATGTGGAATTCATTTTGTATCCCCTGCTGCTCGAAGGGGGATTATGTCGTGGCCATTTACGTCCGTCCGTCCCAACAGGTTATAAGCATTCTGAAATCAACTCCTCTCACACTTTTAGGAGGAATTTTGTGAAACTTGTCATAGGTTAGTAATATGCGTATTACCATATAGCTGTGATCCTTGACTGACTAATCTAGACTTCATCAGTTTCATGAGTCAGTGCCTGCATTCTGAAATCAACGCCTCACATTTGTAGGAGGAATTTTGTGAAACTTGGTATAAATCCTTATTATGGATTGGTAATATCAGGGATTAAAATTCTCCCTCACTGCAATGGATTTCTGTCAGTTGGGCTGCCAAAAGGCAGGGTTTTTAAAGTGACCTCTGTGTAATTCTTCATTGATCCCTTCCTGGCTACAGCTACCACCCTGGGATGGCTATCATACATTTTTATGTAGGCCATGATACACTGAGGCTGAATTATATGTGTCAGGTTTTCCCCCTTAAGTGGTACCGAAAACCTGCTTGGCCCATGGACTAATAATGTCTCTGTCCCAGTGTCTGTTCCACTGTGTTCTGTCTGCTTTCTGCAGGAGGATGAGGAGGGAGGGTTAGGGGGACAGTATGTTTGAGTGTCTCAGTGTAGCAGTGGCGACACAGCAAGCAAAGAGCAGAGTTTTACAAACGTATTTTTAAACTTTTATTTCAAAGTCTGTTCTGAGTGTCTCTGTGAGGGTCCTTGCTGCTGTTAAATTAAAAACACAGCTGCAGACCCGCAACGTATAAACAGCAAACAGTAATGCCAGGGGAGGTGATGGTCTGGCTGTTCAAATCCCAGCCTGACTGGAAAATCACTAAGGACCCTTGGGTAAGCTCATTAATCCCCTAGTTGCTCCCGGTGTGTAGTGCCTTGTATGGCATCACCCTCACATCGTGGTGAATGTGAGGCATTATTTGTAAAACGGGGTCCATAGGGAAGCAAAGCTGCTTTGCTCAAGCAAGTGCCAAGAATCTTTACTAGATGACTGATTGTTACAAGTGCCACCTGAAGAAGCTTTCACCGCCCCTTCTAGCAGCCTCACCACTTGCAGGAAATGATTACTTTCAACATTGCCAAAGGGAGAGGGCCTGTTTATCTTAACAGTCAGTCAATCAACCAGGCTCTCCAAGGCCAAGCTTTACCATGTCCTTGATGCAAACTCCCCATCTAACAGGGAAGCTACGCTAAATGTCAGATGTTCCAGAACAAAACAAAACTGCTGTGACCAGTGTAACTGAGCCTCTTGTCACCTGCTTCAGTGACCTTTTAATCCAAGCTCATAGTTGAACAAATTGAATACTTGAAAGTTTGGGCTACTTTTCTAATCAACCCTTATTTTTAAAGTTATTTGCAGCTTGGACATTATTACACTTGTTCTCTTTTCTTTCAGGACGTGTTGGCCAAGCAGTGGCTCTGCGGGCTAAGGCCTTTGGTTTTGCCGTGATCTTTTATGACCCCTACCTGCCAGATGGTGTGGAACGCTCACTCGGCCTTCAGCGCATGGCAACACTGCAGGATTTGCTTATCCACTCTGACTGCGTCTCCCTTCACTGCAGTCTCAACGAGCATAACCACCACCTTATTAATGACTTCACTATCAAACAGGTGAGATGTGCTTTAAACGTGGTTAAAACCCAAAAAGCCTGTCTCAGACACACAATAAAAACTTTGTCATGGGTTAAAGTTCTCCATCACCACGATGGATTTCCGTCATTTGGAAAATTTAACCACACATGCACGCGTGCACGTGGTGTCATGCGTGTTTTTGGGGCCGAAATATGATACTGTCAAAGCAACATCCCATTCTGCGCTAAACAAAGCAGCAGCAATGTCAGCGTGGATGGCACCGCGGAGGGAGGGACTGTGTGAATTTTCATTCCTCTCCGCTCTGTTTACTGCTTGCCATGAGCCACGATCCTTCTCCTCCCTGTCTTTGTGGGAACATTGGCAGACCGTCTCCAAGTAGAGCAGGGTGTGGCATTGCTTTGATCTGCTGCCTCGTTGGTTCTTTGTTTTATTTCACTTTATCTTAATTTTTTCACACTAAAACCCTAAAGAGCGTATGTCTGTGAGTAATATTTACCTTTTTTATGTTAAACCGACCTGTTATGGTCTTCTGAAACACTTGATAGATGTATTTTATATATTAAAAACGGGACCGATGCTAACGCATTAGCATGTCTATGGCGTTTTCGGTGTTAAAGTTAGCATTAAGCTGTTCGCATCTCAGCATGTTTGTGTGCATTTGTTTTCTGTATAATAATTAACGGCTCAGCGTTTGACGTTAAGAGTCAAATGTATTACAAATTGTAATATTTTTTTTTATTTTTATTTATATATTAATAATAATAGCAACAACAGCAATAGTAATAATAACTAATAATGCTACAATACAATTTTAGAGAAAGAGACAAAAAGAACCTGATAAAACAAAACACAACAGAAAAGCTAAAACCAACTAACAATGAACATAAATAAATATAGAAATAAATGTTTCCTGTGAACACCTTTACTCCTCCATTTCATCCCTGTTTTATTTAAGTTTAATGACAACTGGTTTTGGTAAAGCCACATCTAAAAGCTGTATTTTTACACAAGAAAAAAATAAAATGCGGTAAATGGCACATTTGTCTTTTTCATGAAAATAGCTTATTAAAGATCACATATTACACTTTAGTCAGGCCTTTAAAATACTTTCGTGGACTCTTGCTGTTGTCAGTGGTTGAGATAGTTGCTGTAGGCATCTAAAAATGCTCATAATTGGATGAAACCTGATGGAAATCTCTTTGTGGTGTGTCTGTGATGTATATATGTGCAAAATAAAACAAGACACTACTCCAAGTATGTTTTTGACAAGAATATAATATCATAACTTTGTTACAAGGTCAAACGTTGATGTTGCGTGATAACGGACTTTTAATAACTCACTTAAAGAAATAATGGCAAAACTCACGTAAGTAAAAAAAAACAAAAAAAATGATTAATCAAAAAAATAATCGACCGATTAATCGATTACTAAAATAATCGTTAGTTGCAGCCCTAGTTTGTTTTGCGAGTGAGAGCATTTTACCAATTAAATGTGAATAAGCCAATTTTGAGTTTCTCAGTGCGCATGCGTTTTCAAAATGCGTGACAGTGTTACTTTGTGCACAGCAGAACAGTATTGTCAGTTTCTTTCGGCCCTAATTTTGTATTTTATTGACTGTATAGCCAGCAGCCAATCTGCTCTGTGTAAGCGTGATCCCGTCAGATCTCAGAAGATAAGCAGTGCGAGACCTGGTTAGTACTTGGATGGGAGACCTCTTTGGAACACCAGCGGCTGTGTGTGTTTCTCCAGGTAACACTGGAGTTGCATCAGGAAGGGCATCCGGCATAAAACCTGTGGCAAATATCAATGCGGATCTGGTTGTATCCGCTGTGGCGACCCCGAACACAAAACGGGAGCAGCCGAATGAACAACCATTGACTGTACAGCCAGCGACACAGCACCCTTTTGGTGCATTTACTGGAATAGAACTGATCAAAATACTACAGAAGACAAAGAATTTTTACTTGACAGTTTGAAGTGAGTTTTCTTTGTTTCAGAGGACTTCAAAGCCATTAAAATTTACTAAAATATACAAAATTTGACTTGCTCTTTTAACACATTTCTGGGGGAGCACCCCCAGATC
This sequence comes from Thalassophryne amazonica, assembly GCF_902500255.1. NCBI lineage: Eukaryota > Metazoa > Chordata > Actinopteri > Batrachoidiformes > Batrachoididae > Thalassophryne > Thalassophryne amazonica. The sequence continues at coordinate 37,416,135 of NC_047113.1, forward strand.
CCCCATAATCAATGTGTTTTTACTTGACAGTTTGAAGTGAGTTTTTTGTTTCAGAGGGCTTCATACCCATTAAAATTCACTAGAATATTCTAAATTTGACTTGCTCTTTTAAAAGATTTCTGGGGGACACCCCCCATAAAATCAGTACTCTATTTTTACTTCTCAGTTTGAAAAGAGTTTTCTTTGTTTGAGGGCTTCATACTTATTAAAATTCACCAGAATACACAAAATTTGACTTGCTCTTTTAAAAATGTTCTGGGGGAGATGCACCAGACTCTCCAGAATCAAGACTACACCCCGCCCCCCACCACCCTTTTATCTACCTTTTATGTTCAGGTTTTGCATTATTTTTATGCATAGTCTCTCTCTCTCTCTCTTAGAGGCTATTTAGAATAGATTTGTATACTGTATAATGTGTTTATTGTATTTATTGAGGAAAAACGAGTGTGTGCCCCCACTACACCACATTTTAAGGAATTGCTGGCATTGATTTTTGCCAGGAAAAAATTTCAGTCAAATGAAAATTTATTGCTTTAAGCCATGCTTTATGTAATTTAAATGTGTTCATGGGTCACAAATTTGCAGAATTGTGATGCTGTTGTTAACTCTGTAGATGCGTCAGGGAGCCTTTCTAGTGAACACATCAAGAGGTGGTCTGGTTGATGAGAAAGCACTGGCTCAGGCCTTGAAAGAGGGCCGGATACGAGGGGCAGCACTTGACGTCCATGAGACAGAACCCTTCAGGTAAGCATGTAACAGCAGGGTCACTCTGGCTTTACATTGGCGTTAATATGCACATGCTGCTGCCGTATAACTTAAGAGTTTGCCTGTCTGAACAGTTTTTCAACAGGTCCTCTAAAGGACGCCCCCAACTTGATCTGTACCCCGCACACATCTTGGTACAGTGAGCAGGCATCTGTAGAGGCTCGCGAGGAGGCAGCCAGGGAAGTGCGCCGGGCTATCACTGGTAAGACTTAAGGGCCTTTCACACCGAACGCATTCAGGGTGTTAAACGCGCCATGCATCGCTCTAAAACCCATACTTTTCAGTGAGAAGCATCGTGCTAATGACAACAGCAAAATCAGAGCTTGCGTGGTGCTCCACCGGGAGCTCTCACCGCCGCTTGTGGTCAGGTCAGCGCAGTCAGAGTTCAACCCAGTCCAACTTTTACCACTGCGGACTGTGACATAGCTTCGTGCGTTCAGTAGAAACGAGACATCAGGCCAAACTCTGAAGATGACAGTGCAGAAATGTGTGTCTGAGGAACATCTGAACTGTTCATTTGTACACTGCAGTTTTCTGAAGAATATCTTCTTTTTTTTTTTCCTCAAGATTAATTTATGATTGCTGTACATTTTGAAGTAAAAAAAAGTTTCTTACATTAGAAAACTTGTAATTAAAATAGGTTTAAGTAAAGTTTTTTTTTTTTTTTTTTTTTTTTTTTTTTTTTTTTTTTTAAGAAATCTTTGTTCATCTGTAAATTCAAACCATAACTTGTCTGTTGTTGTTTCAAATGAAATAATTTCTTGATTAACATGATAATGAGTCTTGGACATTTATTTTTGGACATATGAAATGCCATGAAAATCAATGTGTACATTTGTAAGTCTGGTAGAGTCATTCATTCACTCATATCTGCATTTAAACCAGGAAAAAAGACACCACAAATAAATACAAATATTTATTGTAAACACAACATGATGATGCAACAATGACTGCAGTGTCTGTTAATTTGGATTTCTAAATGTCGCATAAACCTCATGATATCATTTTTTAAATTTAATAATTTCGATATTTAATTATGTCTTTGACTGTGATTGCTTTTAATATTGTATTCGGGACAGAGTAATTACTAAAATCTGAATTTGACTATTGTAAAAGGTTTGAAATGATGCAAAATAGGGATGGGGCTTCTACCTGTGCAAGTGTCTTCTTGACTGAACTTTGACTTCATGGACATGTTTAATGATTCATTCATTTAATGTTAATGTTATGATTAGGTCCCACAAAAGGCAGGAAGAATCCCAAAAATGCAAGTTGCCAAAAAGACACAAATGTAAGTGCAAAACTGGCAGTTTAATGTCCAAACAAGGTGATGACAAAATAGTGGCAGGATCAAAGGTGAAAAGACAAAATACCAAATAACACAGGAGTCTGACTAGGCAGCAAAACAGTGAAGTAACAAAAAGCGACTGTCAAAAACGTGACAGTGAGACATGGACTTACGCAGGTACAGATGGAACCGTAAGACAGACACAGGCACCAGGAAAGTGTGGGTACTCAGGGACGAAAACCAAATGACCGGCAACAAACAAAAACTTAGGTGCGACTTAAATAACCACTACCAGATTACCACAGGTGTGGGAATTACGTGAAGCACAGGGAAACACAGGTGGAGAAAATGAGCAGGAGGAAAAACACTAGAGCTTCACATCCAACAAAAAAACAAGACTACACAATGTGACATAACACCAGAGCAGATTAACAGACGCACATAATCTGAAACAGACAGTGAAAACGGAGATTCTAAACCATAAGGAGGGAAAGAGAACAGAATCAATATGAGAGGAGCAAAGGGGCGGAGCCCTCTCAGCAAGCAGCTGTAACACCTTGCACCTACTGTCAAGTGTGACCATGGCAACAGCGCATGAGTCAGGAGAAAGAGACATGAGGGGAAGGAAACCTCTGACACACCTTCGGGAACACACGCACGCTCATACGAGACCGACAGGGAGACAGAGCAGCAACCAGACAGCGGAAGACTGGACAGGAAGGACATGGGGCAGAACCCTAACCAAAATCCCAAAAACAACCCAACCAGATAAAACCCCAGCAGTTAAAATAAAAGGAAACAGTTTTTTCAAATAGTAAAGTAGTTGCTCTTTGTTTTATTTAGAAGTGTAGCAGCAGTTGTTGGTTTTCTTAGGACATTTAACCAACCATATGGTCTCCTCTGTAGCTTCGACCTCTTGGTCAAAGGGGAGGTGATGGTGTAGTGTTAAGCGCTGGGCTTAAGACCAGTGGATCCTCAGTTCAAATCCCAGCCTGACTGGAAAATCACTAAGGGCCCTTGGCAAGGTCCTTAATCTCCTAGTTGCTCCCGGTGTGTAGTGGGTGCCTTGCATGGCAGCAGCCTGACATCAGGGTGAATGTGAGGCATTGATGTGTAAAGCACTTTGAGCATCTGATGCAGGTGGAAAAGAGTGATATAAATGCGGTCCATTTACCATTTACTTGGTGGAGTTTTTGGAGACACTTTCCTTACGTTTTGAGGAGTAGAGATATTCTCTTCTTCCTTGTGGACTTCAGGTTTTGGTGTTCAGCTCCATCACTGGAAGTTTTTGAAGTTCATCTGGATTTACAGTGTTTGCTGCACAGTAAATGTTGAATTGTTCCTGATGTGGGACAACCAACCAGCCAACCAAACATGTTTATTTATTAAGCATTTTAAAACAAACATAGTCGACCAAAGTGCTCCACAGAAGAATAAATAAAAATCATCATAAGACATAATTCACATAAAACATAAAATTGTAAACAAAATACAACAAAAATACAGAGCCATAAAACATGAGTAAAAATAACAACCATACGATAAAAACAATAAGATAAAATCAAATGAGTGACGGAAATGCCTTAATAGGTGTCAAAGGCCAAGGAGAAGAGATTGGTTTTCAGAAGAGATTTAAAAGCAGACAGAGATGATGCCTGTCTAATCTGCTGAGGCATATTGTTCCATAATTTTGGAGCTGCAACAGCGAATACACTGATCTTCCGTTTAATTTTAGGCACACTCAGGAGCAGCTGATCAGCTGACCTGAGAGAGTGAGAGGGTTTATGAGTGTAGGAGCTCAGAGAGGTAGGGCAGGGCAAGAGCATTCAGGGATTTTAAAACAAATAAAATTTTTAAAATAATCTTAAATTGTATAGGCAGCCAGTGGAGTGAGGCTGAAAAGGGGGAAATGTGCTCTTATTTCCCTGTGCCGGTTAAAAGATGTGCAGCAACGTTCTGTACCATTTGGAGACGGGCAATGGAGGATTGGATTACTGTAATTCACTGCAGTGAATTAATCTTTAGAAAAAAGCTCTATTTTATTTATTTTATTTGAGGAAGCCTGGACTGACACTTACGCACTTGTAATTGATGCAGAGGACACTACCAGTGTGTTTATTTCAGAGTGTCTATAATCTGTTGTACTGTGCACAGTTGCAGTAATCAGTACTGATTGAACTGCATATTAGCATCAGTAAATTGAGCGTCTTTGCTCTCAGGTTTGAATATGACACAAGTGCGAGTCTTGTTACCACATAATGCTTTTAAATATATGTAGCCAATTTTCATAAAGCTTATAGAATTGAAAGTTATGAAACCTATACAGTTCTATTTCATTCCTCCTGACCGCCAGAGGGCGGTGCTTTAGCACCTGGATAACTACATGTGCGCAAGCACAGACAGGTCGAGAATATATACCAACAAAGTCACGCCATTGGATGTGACCTGTGATGTCACTGATTGTCTTTATATGCCAGACGCACCCAGCGCTCGCTTCTTTTCTACATTCTCGCATTCTGAAGAGGTTGAGAACGCATTTAGCTATGATTGCCGCTCTCGCTTGTAGCCTCGCAACCCACCTTCGGTTGGAGCTACATGCACTGCACACGTCCTCCAGAGGCTGCGAGACACCGCTTCACCGTTTTGTATTTTTTGATTGACGCCTGTTGTGAGTACACCTTCCTTGCTGGGTGCGCGCCTTCACCGCTGCCCTGCTGGGTATTTTCCCTCTGCACAGTTGAAGTCATTAGCTGCTAGCCGCTAACCCTTTAGATGTGTTGTTTCGACGAAAGCTGGCTGGTTCTGCTGGAGGTTTCGCCTGGTTCTGCTGGAGGTTTCTTCCTGTTAAAAGGGAGTTTTTCCTTCCCACTGTTGCCAAGTGCTTGCTCACAGGGGGTCGTTTTGACCGTTGGGGTTTTTCCGTAATTATTGTATGGCTTTGCCTTACAATATAAAGCGCCTTGGGGCAACTGTTTGTTGTGATTTGGCGCTATATAAATAAAATTGATTTGATTTGACTTGTTTAGTTGTGTCGCTAACCCCGTTAACTACGTGGTAGTGTGTGTATCAGAACCAGTATAGTGTACTGTGTTGGGCTTGCCGTGAGTGTTTTCCAGAAGTGCTTTCATCTGGCTGCCACCATTTTGCTAAGTTCAACAGCTCCACTAGCAGCTACTGTTGTTGTCGTTGCTGTAAGTGACTTAGCACTTGGGCTGTGAGTATTTCGGCTGTGTGCATTGTGTTATTACTATGGTTGTGAGTGTTTCACACTCCGTGCCTTGTATTAGCTTTTACACTGTGAGTGCTTCACGCTCCGTGCCTTGTATTAGCCTTTACGCTGTGAGTGCTTCACGCTCCATGTCTCGTGTCAAGTCTGTGGCTGTGAGTGCTTTACGCTCCGTGTCTCGTGCAAGTCTGTGGCTGTGAGTGCTTTACACTCCGTGCTTCGTGTCAAGTCTACGGCTGTGAGTGCTTTACGCTCCGTGCCTCGTGTCAAGTCTACGGCTGTGAGTGCTTCACGCTCAGTGCCTCGTGTCAAGTCTATGGCTGTGAGTGCTTCACGCTCCGTGCCTCGTGTCAAGTCTACGGCTGTGAGTGCTTCACGCTCCGTGCCTCGTGTCAAGTCTACGGCTGTGAGTGCTTCACGCTCCGTGCCTCGTGTCAAGTCTACGGCTGTGAGTGCTTCACGCTCCGTGCCTCGTGTCAAGTCTACGGCTGTGAGTGCTTCACGCTCCGTGCCTCGTGTCAAGTCTACGGCTGTGAGTGCTTCACGCTCCGTGCCTCGTGTCAGCATTACGCTTCGAGTGATTCACGCTCCGTGTCTTGTAACGACTGTGGTTGTGAGCGATTCACCCTCTGTGCCTTGTATTAGCATTGTTACTATTTACACTGTGTGTGATTCACGCTTTGTCTTTCTATCTGTAGCCATCAGGGCTTGCGTAAGCCATCTGCACGCAGTTGACAATGTTGTCAGGGCCTTTGTTGCATGGCTGTAGTACCTGTTTGGCTCCCTTGAGCCCAGGTGATGGACATATGTTTTGCCCCTCGTGTCTTGGGATCGGACACCTGAGGGAAGCCTTGACTGGTGATGCCTGCCTTAATTGTGCCAGCATGCCACTGGCAGAGAGGTCTGCTAGACTCGCGGCATTGGAAAGTGGGATGCCTAGTGCGACTTTGGCGTCCAGCCCCAGGAAGGAACCAAAGCGCCGTAAACGCCCACATGCAGGGACCCCTTCTGCTAAGAAGGTTACTTATGACCATGCTTTGGCTTAAAAGGTCGAAACGTTGACTTCTGAGTTTGCTCAGATTAAGTCCTTGCTTCTGAATCTACAGCCTAGGGACACCGTAACAGTTCCTGTTGTCCCTAATGAGGCTGATCAGACCAATGTAGTTACTCCGCAGGAAGAAGATGTCATGTCTATTGCTGCGACTGATTCCTTGTACATAACGAGTGATACAAACTGTGTGGAGGATCAGGATGAGAGGGGTCTCTCTCCAAGCCATTCATTAGTGGGCTGTCACACCTCTGAGGCAGAGTCCCCGCCGCAAACCGGACCTGGACTATCCTTTGTCAAGCAAGCTGTTCAGTTGGCTTTATCCAGGCTTGGGGTCGACAAAACCACTGCTTCAAGTGCCTTTTTCAAAGTCACTCAGAAACCTGAGTTCAACGTTCCAGTTTCGCAACCATATATTGAGGAGCTCCACCGATGTTGGGCAGACCCCATATCATTGACCCATCTATCGCAGGACTGCAGAGCCCTTAGCTCTATGTGTGATTTGGCACAGTGTGGTCTGAACCGTATGTCCGCCGTTGACAGCATTATCACGAACCTGGTTGTGGTTCCAGCTGATGCTGCTCGGCCGGATGCCCGCTGCCTACGGCCCAAGTGTAGTGTCACTGATGACCTCCTCACCAAAAGCTATGACATAGCTGCTCGCATTGGTCACCTAGGCAACTCACTGCCCCTTTTAGCCCTTGCCCTCTCAAAGTCTTTGAGGGAGGCAGAGGTTGATGATGCTACTCAAAGTCTTAGTGATGCCTCACTCCCAACTTTTGCCTATATGTCCAGAGAGCTTGGCAGACTGATGTCAACCCTTACCATCACTAGATATCAGGTGTGGCTTGCGCAGTCCCCCCTGTCCGAATCCTGCAGAGGTACACTCCGTTCACTGCCGGTTCTTCCAGGCCAAGTATTTGGACCTGCGGCCCAACAAATTTTGGCGCATGATGTTGAGGCTAGTAAATCTCAGCAACAGTTTGTTGACCTACACTGGTCTTCCAGGCCTCAGCCAGTCAGACATGCTACAGCTTTTCACTCTACATCCAGGCTCTCGCCAACTCCCAGAGCTGCATGTGCCTTTGCAGTTGAGGGCCAGCTCTCCCAGCGGCCTGCTCTCGGGAGCCTACGGGCAGATCCCCGAAAACTGAATGGTTTCATAGAGCTTCCAGTAATCGCGCCCAGAGGTCCTCAGGGATGCGAGGCAGAGGTGGTCGGGTCTGACTGCCAACGTTTGACCCCCAGCCGTTTTTCACTAATTCATCTCAGCCACTGGGAGGCTCAAGTTCAAGACCCATGGGTCATTTCAACCATGTATGAGGGTTACAGAATTCAGTTCAGATGTTGTCCTCCAAAGTTCAGTGGGGTGAGGATGACTGTTGCTTCTGACCTGGTGCAGTCTGCCGGCCTACAGCGGGAGATTTTGGAACTCCTGGAGAAGGGGGCCATAGAGCCAGTTCACAGTTCAGACCAGATCGGGGGGTTCTATTCAGTTTAAGCTGCTGCAGTTTCACATGCTCCGCACAGTAGACGTCCTTCAAGCTATCACACCAGGAGACTGGTTCTCAAGTGTCGACTTAAAGGACACTTATTTCCATGTGCCAGTGGCGCCTCGTCACAGGCAGTTTCTCTGCTTTGCTTTCGAGGGTCAGGCATACCACTTCAGGGTGCTTCCTTTCGGCCTCTCTCTCGCCCCTCGTACATTTACCAGATGTATGGCTGCAGCACTAACCCCACTGCAAGCTCTTGGATTAAGAATCCTACCCTACTTAGACGATTGGCTTGTCTGCGCGCCGACTCAGGAGTAGGCGCACAATGACACAGCTCTTCTCCTTGTCTCTATTAGGACTCACAGTGAATTTTGTGAGGAGTTCTCTTGTTCCCAGTCAACAAACGACCTTCATCGGCATTGCCATAAACTCCCTAACTATGACTGCGTCGCCATCCCCGCAGAGAGTGGACGATGTAATTCGTCTCGTCTCACACATTCAACGGGCTGTGACGCTGCCTTTTGGTTTGCTGCTCTGGTTGATGGGCAAACTGACTGCAGTGTCGCTAGTGGTACTTTTGGGACTTCTGTTCTTGCGTCCCCTACAGATTTGGATCAGCAACCTAGGCCTCAACTCAAAGATGCATCAGCACAGGCTTGTATGACTCTCCAACCAATGCCTTCTGCACCTCAGACCCTGGGGGAACGTGGACTTTCTGCAAGTGTGTCCCTCTAGGCTTCGTCCCTTCTCGTCGAGAGGTGGTTGTTACAGATGCATCACTCAAAGGTTGGGGGGCCGTGTAGAATCACAGGATGGTGAGGGGTGTCTGGAGTCCTCAGGAGAGACTTCAACACGTAAACGTGCTGGAGCTTCGCGCTGTGCGACTGGGTCTCAAGCATTTACTCCCGGCCCTGAGAGGAAGACATGATGTTGTCCGGTCGGACAACACATCTACAGTCTACCACATAAACCATCGGGGGGGCACCAGGTCCAATCACTCATTGGCAGAAGCTCGGAGGCTTCTCCTATGGGCGTCGCCTCGCCTTCAAATTGTCAGAGCAGTTCATCTGCCCGGCGTACAGTACAGCGCTGCGGATTTACTGTCCAGACAGAAACCACCACCGGGAGAGTGGAGACTGAACCCGATTGTGGTCCAGATGATCTGGCAGAAGTATGGAGTAGCGGAAGTGGACCTCTTCGCTTCAAGCACCTCGACACATTGCCCATGGTGGTACTCCCTCTCGGAACCAGACAGCCCGCTGGGGCAGGATGCATTGGCCTACCCATGGCCGGATTGCCTCCGGCCATGGGTGTGCAATGTTAACACTGTTAACAATGTTAACACTGTTAACAATGTTAACACTGTTAACAATGTTAACACTATCCTGTGCAATGTTAACACTGCACAGGATAGACCAGAGCAGCCACAGGGTGCTGCCGGTTGCTCCGTTCTGGCCTGGGAGGATTTGGTTTCCCATGATTTACAAAATCCTCGAGGGGGAACCTTGGGCTCTCCCGGAGAGGAAGGATTTGTTGTCACAGCTACAGGGGAGAATTTGGCACCCTCACCCAGAACGCCTACAACTGTATGTGTGGCCGTTGAAGGGCCGGACACCTTAAGTTTTTGTGACCAGACTGTTGTTCAGACTATCCTTAACTCACATGCTGCTTCTACCTGAGCTTTGTATGACAACAGATGGAAGCTGTTTGCGCGGTGGTGTGAGAACCAAAAGTTAGACCCGGAGCATTGCCCTGTGCCTATTCTAGTCAAGTATTTACAAGAACTGCTGGAGAAAGGACGTTCTGTCGTTACCTTGAAGGTTTATGTTGCTGCAATCTCTGCCCGGCACGTCTACATTGATGGCCGGTCAGTGGGTTCACATTTCTTAGTGTGTCGTTTTTTTGAAAGGTGCTCTACATTTGTGGCCTCCAAGGCTTGCACGCATACCTTCATGGGACCTTCCACTAGTCCTGGACGGTTTAAGCTTACCCCCTTTCGAACCAGTTGAAAGTGCTGATCTTAAATGGGTGTCAGTGAAGCCTGCCTTTCTACTTGCACTATCTTCGGCTAAGCGGGTGGGAGAGCTCCATGTCCTATCAGTCGCTGAGGACTGTTTGCGATGGAATTCTGATGGATCTGGGGTTACGCTGTGGCCTAATCCGTCCTTCTTACCAAAGAGAATTTCAACCTTTCATGTTAACCAGCCAGTTCCTTGGCTGTGTATGCCCCGCATTCTGATCCAGGATTATCTGTCGCAGGTTCCCTGTGTCCTGTCTGAATGTTGAAGCGGTACATTAGTGCGACTGCTGGGATCCGGAAAACGGATGCCTTGTTTGTGTGTTATGGTGATCACAAAAAAGGCTGTGCTGTCTCAAAGCAGCGACTTTCACATTGGGTCGTGGATGCTATTTTACGTGGATGCTGTTTATGCCCTGTTTGTGTATTATGGTGATCACAAAAAAGGCTGTGAGGTCTCAAAGCAGCGACTTTCACATTGGGTCGTGGATGCTATTTGACAAATATACAAGTCCAGAGGACTTCAGCCTCCTAAGGTTACATACCATTCCACCAGAGGGGTGTCCACCTCCTGCGCTGCACTGAGAGGTGTCCCTTTGAGTGATATTTGTGCTGCTGCTACGTGGGCTTCGTCCTGTACCTTTGCCCGCTATTACAGACTGAATGTGGCCGTTCCTCCTGCTGTGACTTCGGCGGTGTTGTCTGCCTCCACTCCCCACTGCTGATGCGAGGTAAGTGTGACTCTTTGTGACCTTGTTGGTATTAAGTCATCCAGGTGCTAAAGCACCGCCCTCTGGCGGTCAGGAGGGATGAAATAGAACGAGAGTTATGAATGTAACTATGGTTCTATGAATTCCGGATGACCGCCAGAGTTGCTTGTCACTCGGTTTTGCGAGTTCATTCTGAAAAGAAGCGAGCGCTGGGTGCGTCTGACATATAAAGACAACCAGTGACGTCACCCAGGTCACATCCAATGGCGTGACTTTGTTGGTATATATTCTTGACCTGTCTGTGCTTGCGCACATGTAGTTATCCAGGTGCTAAAGCACCGCCCTCTGGCGGTCATCTGGAATTCATAGGACCGTAGTTACATTTGTAACTCTCGTTTTAGTGTGTGTAGACCTCGACTTGCAGCTGAAAAATGACTTGCAGGTTCATGCAAAAGAATTCCTCAATTCAGTTCCATGTAGTGAGGTGTTCAGATTTCTGTTTTTTTTTTTTTAATTTCCCACTGATTTGTATTTCTTGGCTGATTAGCACATTACAAAAATTGTTTGGTTTTTTTTGTTTTTTTTTTTTATGTCACTTGCTGTTTGATCTGGCCTGGAGTATTTAGATTCTGATAAATTACACTGTAGCCATGTGTTGAGCATGGGCATGCTTCAGCGCACAAGCAACTCGATGCTGAAGGACAGCTGAAGCAGCACAACATTAAAAATGGCACCTCCAAGTAAAATCTTTGCACAGTACTCTGTTTTTCATAAAAAAAATGTCTCACCGTTTGTGCTGTCCATTGATGCCTTAAAAGTCCCTTTGAGTACCTGCTGTTTCCCACTAGACGTCTTTGCTGCTACAAAGTATCATTCAGAACAGAACAGCTTAGAAAACTTTGTAATTCTTAAAGGAGACCTGCATTGAAATAAATGTGGTCAGATTTCAGAAAAGAAATAGCTGATATGTATTTATAAGACCCTTGTGAATGCAGTAAAGTAAATCTGTAAGCCCAAATTTGTAATTCAGCGGAGAAATATTCGTTTAAAAATGACAAATTTGCAGCTAAAATTTAGCCCTCTGTGAAAACAGTTTGTACATCTGGATCATTTCCATGACGTCAGTGACAAGACGACGCGTTCCCGCCTTCAGTCCGATCCCGCATTGAAATTGATTTTATCTCTTAGTAATGTTACTGTTATACATATCCTGGTTTCAACATCCAAAAGTAAGCTGCAATGAATGTGAGATACAGCTCTGCTTGCTCAAATCCAGGGATCAGATCAGCGGTGGCATCGACAGCGGGCGATATTATTCCCCGACGCCTCGCTCTCACTGCCCCCGATACGCTTACCGAGTGCATGCGCTCGTTAAATGCTGCCGCGGCACTCACATCCCCGTGTCTGCTGTGCAGCCAGCACCACCTCTCTGTCTACTGAATGGAGTTGCAGCCAACTTGGCACAAGTCCAGAGACTACGCTCGCCGTTTTATTGCAGTGCGCGCGGTGACACCTGTTGCTCGCAAGGACAGACTTCTTGCTGCAAAATCCGAAGCGCCGCACGTCTCGGTAATCGGAGCCGCAGAGCTCTGTGGCCGCTGAGAGAGGTTAATATATTTTTAATGACTTGAATTCTTTGCGGGTCTCGCCTCCGTAGCCCGCGACGGTACACCGGAGGTGAAAGACAGTAGATTTTCAATGCGACACCACTCAGTCAAACGGGCGTATGGAAAAAGTCCACAAAAATAATTTTCAAGCACAAATAAAAGAAATGTGTACTCACCAAGCGTACCGCAAGACAATATGAAGTTTTAAAAAGTAGATCCTTCCGTATAAGACAAGAAAAAGGTGCAGATGCAAACTGACGTAAATCCACAAATTACAGTTGGCGCGCGCAATGCATGCTGGGAGAGGGTCTTGTCCCTGACGTCTCCGCAGCGTCCATGATGAGAGGGACAATTTGCGGAGGGCTAAATGTTAGCTGTAAATTTGTCATTTTCAAATGAAGATTTCTCAGTTGAATGACAGATCTGGGCTTGCAGATTTACTTCACTACATTCAGAAGGATCTTATTTGTAAATGTCATTTTTTGGTCCAAAGATCTGACTGCATTTATTTCAATGCAGGTCTACTTTAATGTGATCTGGGCGATGGTTTGTCACACAGCAGCTAGTTAGGCCTTGGTGCAGTGGATGAATGAGGGTTACTAATTGGTACCCTCATTGGCTTATCTTCACGATCACTATGCACTGAAAGTAGGAGTGTAACGTATACAGAAATCACAGTTCTCCATGTACTGTGGGTTTGAGTTCACAGTTGAGTATGTTTTTGATACAGTGTAAATGAAATACACAATTTTAAAGTTCTGGTTTTTGTTTTTGTTTTTTAAAGAGGGGGGCACTCTTTAACAGGTCAGATTGGTAGTTTAAAATGCACATATATATGGAGGGTTTTTTTTTTTCTTTCTTCTTGATGATTTGATTAGTCATTCACAGTTGTCACATAATGAAGAGCTCAACAGCTATATAAGATGTCTGACAACTGGCTTCCCCAAATACATTTTCTTATTTTCATAATCAGAAATGTACATATGTAACTGTCTAAACCCCTGAAGACGATACAGAAGTTTCCACACTCCCAGTTTTAACTTCTTAAATTCTTGCCAGCTTTGCTAGGCACATTTGTAACTCAAAGTATGTTTTCCATTTTTTTTTAACCTATACAGGCATTAACATTAAGCTTTTTAGTGTACTTGTCCAAGTAAACTAGGACAAGTAAACAACCAGCTTTTCCTATAGGACAAGTAAACCACCAGGGTTACTTGTCCTATAGGAAAAGCTGGTTGTCCGGACAAATGAGCGCCGCAGGTGCGAGTCGTGTGAAGCGTGCCAAAGGCACGCGATACATATGCCAATGGCGCGTGTCACCTTGGGGTGTCTGGGGGCATGCTACTGTGGAAGTACTGAAATTACACTTTTTCATAAATTGCTTCTCTCCTGTGTGGGTGGTAAAATTGAATTTCCAAAAAATACATTTTATTACATATTGCATACATAGCCTCTAGCCTTTTAATCCGTTAACCAAGACATGTTTCTCTCCTGCGATTGTTCATAATTGTGGAAAAAATTTAAATAATTCGTAAATGCCAATATGCATCTGCTTCTCTCCTGTGTGTTTTCTGAATTCATCACTGTTCAATGCATGATCATTTGCCAGTGTGTTTTTTGATAAGGCAAATCAAATTCTTTTATTTCAACATTTAAAAATGACGTACTGGTCCGCAATTGAAAGAAAATCCCGACAGACATGGCAGTATATTGTGTTGTCCTCTTCCTTGTGCCACGGATAATCCTGTGTCCTGCTACTCAAACACTTCCTCTCTTCCTTTCTCTTCATACCTCTTCTTTGAAGTTTCTACACTTGCAGGGGTTGATGCTTTGCGTTTGACTGGTGTTTTCCCTGGTATCTGGCCCAGTTTCAGAGGTTTTAGAAAAGACATTCTGTTCAATTCAATACATTCTTCAAAAGGAGTGTTAATCGATGCGATGTTCCTTATCTAATGTTTCCTGCCACAGCATCTTGCAAGAAGATGCTACGAACGCACACTCCATACAGTGGTCTCTTGCACACATGATACAGGGTTCTCCCCAGAAATTTTTAGTATAGCGGTGCTGTTGGCAATTATCGCCCGAGGCGGCGCGCGGTGCGAGTCATTTTGACTGGTTTTAGATGCATTGAAAGCAAGAATAATAGACAAAAAAAATTACACTTATGTTGTAATATCAAAGTTCTTTTTTGTATTTTTCTGTCTGTTAAGAAAATAAATGGCATCGAAAAGTTTAAAAACACATTATTTGATGGACATCTCTTCTTTAAAAATGACACACTGTACCGTTAGTCCAGTAAGAGTCCAGGCAGTTTTTTCTGTCATGTTGACAGTTTAGCTTTTTTTTTTTTTTTTTTTTTTTTTTTTTTTTCCCCCCCAACATTTTTGAGTGGAATTGCATACTTATTAAAAAAAATATAACCTCTGATTGTCTTGTTTGAACAAGAGCTAAATCTGGACTGATTTGATTGTCACATCAGAATCAGATTTATTGCCAAGTAAGTTCACATACAAGTAATTTGATGTGGTGTCATTAGTGCGTAAACAACAATAATAAAAAGAAAATGAAAAAAATAATTCTGGAAGAAGTAATGGAGTAAGTCTGCTCTTTTAAAGATGAATCCTGTATGAAAAACTTTCTGAATCAGTTTTTCACACTTTACTGTTTCACTGAGGCTGTGTGGTGAAGATGATCGTTTACTAAAATTGTTTTGCTGCTTTTTTCAGTTGTAGTGTCTAATAACACTTTTTCCTTTTCTGTCTCTCTCTCTCTGTCTGTCTCTCTCTGTGTCTCTCTGTCTGTCTCTCTCTGTGTCTCTCTCTCCTGTCTGTCTCTCTGTCTCTCTCTCCTGTCTGTCTCTCTGTCCTGTCTGTCTCTTCCTCTCTCTCTATCCTGTCTGTCTGTTACTCTATCCTGTCTGTCTGTCTCCTGTCTCTTCTTTCTCTCTCCTCTCTCTCTCTCTCTCTCTCCTGTCTGTTTGTCTCTCTCCTGTCTCTCTCTTTCTCTCTCTCTCCTGTCTGTTCTTTTTCTTTCTCTCCTGTCTGTTTCTCTCTCTCTTTCTCTCTCTGTCTCCTGTCTCTCTTTCTCTCTCTCTCTCCTGTCTGTTTCTCTTTCTCTGTCTCTCTCTCCTGTCTCTCTCTCTCCTGTCTGTCTCTCTCCCTCTCTCTCCTGTCTCTCTCTCTCTCTCCGTCTCTCTCTCTCTCTCTCTCTCTCTCTCCTGTCTCTCTCTCTCTTGTCTCTGTCTCTTTCTCTCTCTCTTGTCTCTCTGTCTCTTTCTCTCTCTCCTGTCTCTCTCTTTCTCTCCTGTCTCTCTCTTTCTCTCGTCTGTCTGTCTGTCTCTCTCTCTTGTCTGTCTGTCTGTCTCTCTCTCTCTCTTTCTGTCTCTCCTGTCTCTTTCTCTCTCTCTTTCTGTCTGTCTGTCTCTTTCTCTCTCTCTTTCTGTCTCTGTCTCACTCTCTCGGAGGGAATGAGAGTGTCTTCACTCTCACACCGCATTTGAGCAAATTTTGGAAACATGAAAGCTTTCAACTGTAAAATAAAGCCAATAATGAATTTCTGGGGCTATATAAGCAGAATCAGCTCTTTTTACCTAAAGACTTTGACAGTTTTTTTTTTTTTTTTTTTGCACTGTGCACTCTGAGCTGCAGCACTGCTTTGCTCTCTGCCAGTGTTCTGTCGAGATGAGTTGCTGTCAAGATGAGGTGCGTGGAACCTCATCTTGACAGATAAATCTGTTAAGATGAGGTGCGCCGTCGAGACGAGGTTCCTCGCGTAACTGCATATGTGTGCACTGAAAAAATTACTTGACGAAGTTTGCTTATTTTGATGGGCAAGTAAATGTATAAATTGTTCATCTGAACGTAGTAATGTATAAAATGTACTCACTATAAAACAATAAGTATTTTTAACCTGGAGTTAGCTTATTTCGACAGGCAAAATACACATATACGAGGTCTGTTAGAAAAGTATCCGACCTTATTATTTTTTCAAAAACCATATGGATTTGAATCACGTGTGATTACATCAGACATGCTTGAACCCTCGTGGGCATGCGAGAGTTTTTTTCACACCTATCGGTTACGTCATTCGCCTGTGAGCAGTCTTTGAGTGAGGAGTCGCCCACCCTCTTGTCGTTTTTTCATTTAGGAATGGCTGAGACTGCTGCTTTGTTTGATCAAAATTTTTTCAAAAACTGTAAGGTACAACTGAGTGGACACCATTCGATAAATTCAGCTGGTTTTCGGTAAAAATTTTAACGGCTGATGAGAGATTTTGGTCTGGTAGTCTCGCTTTAAGGACGGCCCACGGCGCCTGACGGCGATGTGCGCTTCAAGGCGGCAGCGTCTCGCCGTTTCAAGTTGAAAACTTCCACATTTCAGGCTCTGTTGACCCAGTAAGTCGTTAGAGAGCAGAGAACTTTCAGAAGAAGTCGGCATGAGGAGTTTATTCAGACATTCCAATTTCTCAGTTACTCACTTGTTGAAAGCCATCAAAAGCCGCATGACTTTTACAAATGGTTTTCAACACGGAGGTGTTTTTCCTGTCGCGGAGCACACAGATTCGCCGAGTCGTCACGGAAACGACTCGGCGAATTTGCGCGCACGTCTTTCATTACAAAATGTCCTTAAACAGTGGAATGTCCGCATAAAGTCCTCATGCCGGCCTCTTCTGAATCTTCTCTGTTCTCTCACGACGTCCTGGGTGAATTAAGCCTTAAATTAGGATGCTTTCAGGTCGAAACAGGCCGACGACGGCGCCTGGAAGCGCTGCGTGACCTCCCGCTCCGTGGGAAGTCCTTACAGCGACAAAAACACCCCATAATCTCTCATCAGCCGTTAAACTTTTCACCAAAAACCAGCTAAATTTCTCGAATAGTGTCCACTCGGATATTCCTCACAGGTCCAGAAAAAATGTTGATAAAGCAACGCGCGCCGTCTCGAGCAGCGTGTGAAACAAAGGAATTCAGCCGAGAGGGCTGAGCCACATCTCACTCAAGGCCTCACCGACACGCGTGAAAAAACTCACGCATGCGCATGAGGGTTCAAGCATGATTGGTGTAATCGCACGTCATTTAAATCCATATAATTAAAAAAAAATAAATAAAAGTGTCGGTTTCTTATCTAATAGACCTCGTACATACATTTATGCTCCTAACGTATAATCCAGAAAATGTTTTACTTACTAGGCTATAAATACACTGAATACAATTAATAAATAAAAAAAACTTTGACGGAAAAAACACAACAAAAAAAACAAAATGCGCATGCGCAGTTGCACGTCGAGCGAGTTACATCATCTCCACATGTGCAGTTGTGCGAGGCACCTCATCTCGACGGGTGACGTCTTCAAGTCCGGGGTAGAGCGATGTGCGCATGCGCAGTAGCGCGACGCACCTCATCTCGACGGGACACCGGTGGGCGGGGGGCAGGCAGTTGCACAAACAGCCTGGCTGGATTTTAAAAAACTACTTGATAGCAGAGCAGAGTGTGACAGCGCTATCAGAACACTGATGGCGCGGCGCCGTTGTTCCATTGTCTGGGGAGAACCCTGTGATATCATGTTTTACGAATGTCTGCTGCATGGAGAGTGGCAGGAAGAACCGAAGATGCTTTCTTGTGAGGTGCGAGACAATTTGTAGATGAGAAAACAATTTGTCCCGTTGGACAACGATTTAGAGCTATTGCTAGTCCGATCACATTTTACACTTGTCCCGGACAATCGGACAAGCGTTAATGTCAATGGTAGCTATTTGTGTGTGTGTGTGTGTATATATATGCTCATGTTTGTCTGTTACTATCCCTGTCGGGTTGATGTTAGCATGTAGGTAGTTATATTGGCATGTATGCATTACGTATGTATTTTTAAAGTACATTATAAATCCTGATGCCCACAGTAGACCACTCTGTTCATGTTACTAAGTTTACTTAAATAAGGAAATAGTGCTAACTACAGTGATAACATTTACCAATTATGAACTGTAACTGGATTGACTATATATCAAGAAGAAAATTGAAACATTTCTCACCATTTTCCCCAAACATTTCAGTAAGGAAAGACAGATTCTAGCCAAATTTATTGGCTGTCATCATAATGAAGTATATTTTATGAACTTATATTTCATAAATACTGTGACTAAAAATATTCATGTGTAAAGTATGTCTTCCTCAGTATCTTGACTTTCTTGGTGTCAAAACTCTCCCAAGTAGCCTGACAAATGTTTAAAAAGTAATGGATGTACAGATTTTTGTTTTAATCAAACTTTGTTGAATTATGTAAAAATAAATAAATACTAATCTGGTAGTAGATAATTACTGTGACATTAATGCTGCTTTACATCAGAAAACATGAAGTTTATCTTGTTCTAGGTCGAATCCCTGAGACTCTGAAGAATTGTGTGAATAAAGAATATCTAATGGCACCCCCTCAGTGGCCCAGCATGGAGGCGGCTACTGTTCACCCAGAACTTAATGGAGCTGCGTACAGGTGAGATGAGGAGATCCACAACAGATGGATGAAGAACATCACGCTGAGTTCTGTGGCTGATCGTGGACATGGCTGTAGAGGTTTAAACCTAACGAAAGCCGTTGTTGATAAAACTGTACCAGAGGATCTGTGACATGTTTTTGTTTTTTTGTTGTTGGTATTTGTGTTTCAGATTTCCTGCGGGTCTGATAAATGTTGCAGCAGCTGGGGGTCTCCCAGGTGCTGGTGCCGGGGTTGAAGGCCTGGTGTCCGGAACCCTGGCGCATGGCATTGCCCCTGTCTCTCACCCCCCACACACCCCCTCCCCAGGGCAGCCTACTAAGGCAGAAGCTGACAGAGACATCCCCTCCGACCAATAGCCCCTTTTGACGCCGCCAACACATTCCGTCTCCTCGGTAACAACCCCCACCACTGCCACCAAAAAAGCATCAGACACAACCCTACCAATCAATGGTAGTATATTGGCAGCACCACTTTGACCGGACATGGATCGACAACCCTCTTTTGCAGACAATGTATCCAATCCAGGACTGAAACCTCCCAGGACACACAGACTTCTCCAGCGTTCAATGTGCTCATCTCACTCACTCATCAGTCACCACCCACCTTTTGTCCCCCTCCACAATGTTAGCAATAACTGTTCTCAAGGATTCAATGATTGGATTGGTTTATTTCCTTAGTTGACTGTTGTTGTTTTAATGGTAAGTTGATGTTAAGGTTGTAGGTGTTAATGTGTTGTAAAAATAGCATTTCTGACACGAGGCTTTACAGTCTGATGCCTCTTGCTGTTCTCCTCTGGCTTTGATCAGTAGAGGCAGAAAGGTTAAACCCTCTCTGTGTACATTTATGGCTTGTGTTACTGCTTTCATTTTAATGCCCCCCCCCCCCCCCCCCCCCCAATCCAGTGGACATCATGTTAACCACCTGCAGTTTAAAACCAGTGTGTGAGAAGAAACTCAACCCCCGCTGTGTGTAAGTGAACTGATATCCACTGGTTTGCATCATGAACAGCAGTGTTCCTTCAAAAAAAAAAAAAAAAACGTCCAAAATATCTAGTTTTAAGTTCTTAAGCAATACGCAGCTTTTTAATTTTAGACGCGTTCACACAGTGGCTATTTTATAGAGACGAGCTCTCAAAAACATGCTTTGCTTTCTGTCTTTCAGTGTGTTGTGTTTCGTCCTCATTAATCCATTTTCCATGTTTCCTACTCTTTTATCTCCATCTTCTGTGAGGTGTGGAAAGTTTGTATTCAAGTACAGCAGACAGACATCCAGTGTGTCCTGTCCTCTGTCTCATTCACAGTCCAGTCTCACTGTTGCATCATGGCAGCAGCTTGGAGGGCTCTCTAATGACTCCACCTGTCAAAGCATATCGACTCTCTTTAGCTCAAACTTTATTGAGCAGCGTCTCGTTTGATGGCTTTGTCCCCTTTTACCTCTTCATTGATGTAGTCTTCTGGATGTGGGGCAGGAAACCTGGACATGTTTTGTTTTGTCTTTAACGTGCCCTTACCTAACTGCCTCGTCCCACAGAGCACCTCTGTGTGACTTCCCACCTAACGCCTCACAGCCCGAGAGTTGTACGTCACACAAACGCAGCAGCGTTCCTGCTGGTGAAACAACTTGCCTGTCACCACCAGGGGGCACCGGTGAGCTGCATGTAGAGCGCAGCAGGTAACAATTTGCCCCATTCAATGGGTCGTTGTGGTGAAACACACAGGACACTTAAAGGTCAGCAGTGACGCAGAATGTGATTGCACAGGGCCGGCATTCAGAACACAGGGCGTGAGCCCAGAGACTAACACCCACCTTTATCGGTCTGTGGCTAAGAACCCCTTTTTTCTTTCCTCTCTCTACTGTTGTGACCCACTGTGCACATCTGCTCAGAAACCTGTCTGCATCCCACAGTCCCTTCTGCTGTGATGGGACAGATTAGTGTTTAGGTTTAAAGGGACAGTGCTCATACATGCTGGTTTTGTTAATAACAGTTGTGCGTGAGCATGTGTGCGCGTGTGAGTGTTCCCTCACGCTATTGTCTCTCCAAAGGAATAGTCCCTAGAAGTAACTCTTTAACTCTGTTGCCCTGGTGTTGAGGGAACACCTTTCTAGTACCTCAGTAACAGATATTGAATGTACTGTGCATACCCTCTTTTTTTTTTTTTTTTTGTACAGATTTTCTAGATACTACTTTACTATTCTTTACCAGAAGGGTTGTGGAATTCTAGCAGTAATGGTGTAATGAATAAAAAAAGCCCCATAAATTAAATTGACATAATCTTTAAAGGTGTTAAAAGACACTGAATACTCAGGCTTCAAAAAACTAATGTGTATCTCTTTGCCTTTACCTTTTTATTTCCTCATTGTGGAAAGTCTAGCACAGTCGTTTTCCAATAATTACAGTTTATGGCTTTTTAGTATAGTTATGGTTACACTTCTTTGTTGGCTAAGAAGTTATAAAAGAAAGGTGTTAAGGTCTGCTAGGTTTTATTGCTAGTACATAGATAGATGCTGACTTTACTTTTCCTTTCATCAAGCTGCTTTGCGTGATGCATGTGAGGTAATTTTTAAGGGGATTACTGTTGTCTTATAGAACTTGTCATGTTGTGGTTTCCCTCCAGTCCCTGGCGTTTTTTAAACCGTTTCAACCCAAGTTGCCATTTTTTGTCAGTCATTCTCCTATGATGTACATACAGGTTTGTTTGTTTTTATCTTTTTCTTTCCTCCCCCTCCAACAGAATCTATGAGCGACAGAGCGTCTGTCTTGAGAGGCTACAGTGACGAGTATATATTTTTAAAGCTTAACCCCCATAGCTCATCGTGTGAGCATAATAGTAATCTTAATTTTTATTGTTCCCCCTCCCAACTTCAGCAGTGCACTGTTGTTGGCGTTTCATTTTTATGAAAATGCTTTTTCTGTGTTCCACATGTTGTACTGAGACATTTCATAGCAAAATAAATTCCCGTTTTACCTTAAGCATCCTTACCAGCTGATCTCCTCGGGCCTTATCTCTTCCCTGTAGCTGTAGGTGTTGTAGAATGTTGCCATGGAGCCACTCACTGCCTTAATGCCACTTACTAAAGGAGGAGCCTTGCAAGCTAACAGTCCTGAATCATCAGCGTTTTCCAGTCCAGTGTCCTCTGCATGGAATAGTTTTTGGGTTTTAATAGGTCAGCAGTGTGGGCTAATGGATAAGCACAGTGTGTGATAGAGATTTTACACTCTGGTGTGAATGCCCTCTACGTCACTTCCTCATTCCCATCACAATGGCCCTCTGACTGCTTTTTCACAGTGTAACTGGAGTCATGTTGTGGTGTGTTGGGGGGCAGACGGGGTTACTGGTTTGGTCGCAGAGAAAAGCAGAAAGTGGATGTTTAGAATTGGCCTCTCTCTCAGGGTTCAAAACGCGCACACATATCTTCGAGCAGTTGTTCCCCGTCAGCTCTTCGTTCAGCCCTCCTGATCTCTCCTCACTCCTCTGCATGCCTCTGAACTTTTTCTTAACCTCGTTTGCTTCCTCTTTGACGCTAACCGTCTGAAGAGTGGATGAGTGAATGTCTGAAAATGTGTGTAATGTAGAAATCAGGAAATGTATTTTTACAACATGTGAACATTTTTTCCCCCTCTCACTCTCATTGTGATTGTTTTCTTTCACCAGACTGCAAAAACAAAAATGTAAAAAAAAAAAAATCCTGTAACTAGGCTCTTAAGCTTTATTTTGTTTTGTTTACTTTTTTATTAGAAACAATCATATTTGTGATGGTAACTTCCAATGGTAAACTCCACACCGTATTTTAATAAAATTATAAAAAAAATTTAAGCATTTCCTCAAGTTTCAATTCATTTTTTTTCCTGTTGTCACTAGTTTCTAAATATTGAACGTGCTGTGATTTTTGTCAGTGCTGAGCAAACAAGCTTTTCTGCCGTTTTGTTGATCAGAGTGCTTAACGTCTGTGTCGTTCTACTGAGGGTAGTTTGTTTGCCAAACTGTTACCAAAAACAGTCTTTTACCTCCATAGTTTCTCAGCGCTTTTACGTGGAACATGCGGTTAAGCAGTGCCAAGTTGGACACAGCTTTACAAGAAAGCAGGCGCGGTGGAGTGCACAAGGAGACCGCTCTGATGGCCCCAAATTGCTACCACATGCACATGACCGTGAGTGTGCTATTTAAATCAGTGTCTCGTCACTCATAAAGGCAGTGGTTCCCACACTTGGGGTCATAAAGACATGTCTGATTTTAGTAAAGCCATCAAAAACTGGTAAGCCAGAAATTTTGAGACAAACATGTCAATGAGAAGACTTATGTTTTGGGACTGTGAAAAAGAGGAGTGCTAATGCTGATTTTGGCTTTGAAAATTAATCACGCCTATCTCACACTAACGACGCATTTCAGGTATCTTTAGGAGTTGACAGAAAGTTAGGCACTGACTCGTTTTCACAGATATCTTTGTCCCAAGAGTCTTCGGTCTTTGAACAAGAATAAAACAGCTCTGCTTCATTACCGCCTTGGACAAATCAGTTGACAAATGTTACTATGGGCTTTCAACGGAGTGGGACAACTGATCCGTGCTGCCAACTTCTACTTCTGTATTTATTCTAAATTTGGAGTTTCACTGCTTAGGTTGGTGTGCACACTGCCTGCAAAATTAGGAGTAGTATTTCTGAGGATTCATTTTTATTGCTGAACAAATACACAGCTTCTAAAATGCTAATTAACCTCAAACCTGAATGTTTAAGGAAGGAGAACAATTTTGGCTTTCTCAGGTAATGTGTGCACAATAATTAGGCAATTATTAATGTGCAGAATTACTGTGCAACTAAATGGAACAACTAAAAAAAATTCCTGTCATTTATCAAAGATGGCAAACCATTTAAAAAGAATTGATCTGTTTTTCCTCACTGTAAATATCAGGTATAAGAGGGGCTCATAATTGCTCCATTGGGAAGGGGCCATGTCGTCATTCTGTAATTCTGCCCCTTTTTTCCCTATTAATCACTTTAGACCACAGCCTTCCTCATTACACAAATACATATCACCTGAGAATGCTTGAATTTAGTAAGCATTCAGGTTTATATAGTTTGGAGATGGAAAATATGCATAGAAATAAGGCAAAAATACTCAAGTTTTCTAACTTGTTCAAAAGCTCCATTGTCCTTAACAATGGCATTCATGTCTCTGGGAGCCCAGTCTATGGAGTCAAGATACATTGGGGATCTTATGGAATCAAACGGATGGGTAGAGGTGTTTAGAGGTCCCAATACTTCTGGAGGAAGCAGGTCCATGTTTTCAGGGGATGTGCTTCCTGTGTTACGGTGTGGTTGAGAGACATGGATGTTAACTATTGCCTGGTGGTAACAATTGCGCATCTTTGATGCTCGGTCTCTCCAGAGGCTCCTTTGAATTTCACTGTGATGACTTTGTTTTAAATGAATGGTTACTTAGTGCAACTCAAATGATGTATACTACGAGCATTGTGATGGTATATAAACACGTATCCCCCAGCATATTCAAGCACCCAGGTGTGTTAGTGCTGAGGAACCCAGCAGTTGGCAAAGGCCAAAGGAGCAGCCACGTGTCAACTGGCTGCAGCAGAGAGAGGGCTACTTTTGGAAGGTGGGTAAGGACTGTTGTCTGTGTGGCTGGCAACCAGGATCTGGTATTGTTCAGTAGGTAGGTGGAAGTTGTGAAAGTTGTTGACCCCCAAAACGTAAATCTGCTGCAAACCATGAATTATCCGCAAACCGTGAAATGCAAAAAATATGAATACTGAAAAATGACCTCATGAAACATGAACGCACATCTTGCAAAATGTGAATTTCTTCATGCTATGGCTTACATTTCACACCTTCACGATTCAAGATTGTGTTGACACAGATCTTTTGGTAGTGACCCCCTCCTCCAAAAAAGTGTTTTTGTGGAGATGGGGTCTGCGATCAAGATTTCCTAAAGTAACTGACCTGTAAACCACTTAAGCTGAAAGAAAATGTATACGTATGTATATCATGAGCAGGGTTCTCGCCAGTGCAGTTGAGCATAGGAGGCCCCTATGCTGTGACTTAACCAGCATAGGGGAGCTTTTCTGCTTCCCCCCCAATTTTTTTTTTTTTTTAAAGGACATGTCTGACATTATTTAATGTCCCAGTTAGCAACACAAAGTGGTCCTTAAAATGCAAGAAATAGTGTTTCAAAGTGCTATAAATTTCCAAGTTTTTGAGGGGGTGGATGCCCCTGAACTATCCTACAAAAGTCGCACCTGCAGCACTCATCGTGCGGCTAGGTCCCACTAAGTTGCTTGATGCTGTGAGAACCCTGATGAATATTTGTTTAATTTCAATTTTGGGCAGCACGGTGGCTCAGGGGTTAGCACTGTTGCCTCAGTGAGAGGTCAGTGGTTCAGTTCCCACCTGTGACCTTTCTGTGTGGAGTTTGCATCTCCCCGTGTTTGCGTGGGTTTCCTCCAGGTGTGCCAGTTTCCTCCCACATCCAGACACGCAGGTTAGGTGGATTGGAGTCTTTAAGTTGTCCGTAGGTGTGCGAGTTGGTGTGAATGTGTTTGTTTGTGGCCCTGTGACAGACTGGCATCCTGTCCTGTGTGTACCACGCCTTGCGCTCTGTGACTGCTGGGATTGGCTCCAGCCCCCCGCAACCCTTAATTGGACTAAGCGGTTGAAGATGAGTGTGTGTGAACTTCTTTTGCAAGACCTGTTTTCAAGTTTTTTGGGATATTTTATTCACAGTTTGCGGCACAATTATTAACAGTTCGCAGCTTTGGGGATCAACAAAGTGCAGAGGCCTCTGTGAAGGAAGTTGGGTGAAATGGGTTCATCTAGTTACAATTTGTTGGTCTTTTCAGCAGGATAGTTCAGAAGTAAACTGATGGAAAGGTAGACTATGGATCCAGGAATAGCAGATTACATTATGGTGTAGATCTGGCTCTCAGCCTACATCACGACTTTGATCATTAAGCTTTGAATTTTGATCCTGATCCTTTGGTCCAAGTGTTGCCTTTTATCTTGTTTACACGATCAAAGGAATAAGAATTTGAGGTAGCTTTCTGATCCAGAGAACAGGTACTTATATTTTCATCAGTCAAGATTGAAGTTCAGTGATGAGGATCAAAACCAAAGAAAGAAAAAAAGTCTATAGAGATGATGCAAAGCAGACTGGTAGCCCTGTGATTTAGTTATGAGCTCTGAGTGGCTTTCTCGATTGGAGCTGATAAAAAACACAAAATGAATTATCTTATTTTGGCTGCAGAGCAGATTTGCCTTAAGTTTGACGTATGTGGTATACATGTGTTTTATATTTTGTCATGTGCTCATTTCTCCCATCAATCATTTATTAATGTGTGTTCTGTATCAGCTTTTATGTTCTCAGGCTTTTCCTGTTATTTCAATGATTGATAGTGGAAAACGGTAGTCAGTGTGGCAGCAGAAGTATCAGTGAGGAGGTCCAGAATAATCAGCATCACTCAAACCTTTAAAGAAGTTTGGCTCACTACTTTTAAACTTCCACTCAGGATGAAGGACATTTCTCAACATAATCCAAAAGGTCAGATTGTTATTTTTATAAAACTAAGGTTTTTTAAGCTCTGGTGACACATTGGTCCTAGGTGTATAATACATTTTTAACAAACTAGTTTTCTGCAGCGCTGCATCAGTGGGGCAATTCCATGATGTAATGTTGAAGCTCACGGCCAAAGTTTTTTTTTTTTTAAATTGGGGAGAATATTGTTTGAAATTGTAAGAGCAAATAGTCACTTGTGCAGAAAGAAAGTAATTTCAGTTACAATGATACAGTGAAGGTTAGCTACACCACGTCAAAGCAGGTTTATTTTTTTTTTCATGTTTTTGTCCCATCAAAATGCAAATGATTTGGGCTCATTTTCTATCTATTACATAAACTGATTTTCATCATCTGTATAAGCATGTAATTGTTTTGTGTTAATGAGAAATGAAGTGAGAAATTGGTTGCCAGACTGCACCTGCTTTGGCCCAGAAATCATAAAAATACCAAATTGAACCTATTAGTAAGATGTCAAATTATGGAAGATGGCAATTGCCGGTCAATGTACATTGTTTTATCAGCAGGAATTTGTTTTTTTGTAACTTTTTAATATAGAGTAACATACTGTAACGTCCATCACACATAATTATGCAATCATTCAGTTTATGCCTTTGATTTGTAACATGGCAAGGTGCAGCAGAATGACAGTTGCTTGCAACCTTATATCCTAGAAAAGAGAGTTGTTAACTCGGTGTAGTTTGAAGACAAAGTTGTAATAAAGTCTATGAATTTTCTTCATGGCTGTTTTTTTTTTTTTTTTTTGTAATGTCAGCCACGCCCATCATATTGAGTACCACCAACTTTTACAAATACCATATGTTTCCTTCCCCTACCAAGTAGACCTTGTCTCTATTATGTCTTCCACAAGATAGGAACACTCAGGGACTGTATGTTTTAAGTCCTGGTCACTTCAAAAGGCCTTCTTCCTCTCTGAATGTAACGTCAGTCACCGTGAAATTGCCCAGTGGTTTCACCTTAGTCATGCAAAATATTCTAATTTTAGTCCACGCAGTTGAAAGATCCTGTGGCAGTAGTTTATCTAGGGTGTTGGGGTTGAGGACGTTGCCACCTCTGCATACCCCTTAGCTGCTGACCAAAGAAGTGTTAATATATGTGAAAGGTCTTTCATGAACAAAGCCTGCAGAAAAAAGATTTTTTTTTTTTTTTTTTTTAAATGTATTAGAAATGATTACTCGAGAATCAGCATTTAGCATCCCAGATTGCCTTAGAATGCAAGAAAAAGGTTATAGAGTTTTAACATTTCCCAGGGATAAACACAATCAAGTCAGCCGCCACCTTCACCTGTAGCTGGACCCACCCCTGAGTGGCAAAGCTGTTTACTTGTACACGGCAGTAATAAGTCACAACATGATTTAATCAGTCCATCATCAGTTGGTTGGTCTTTTTGTACTTCTACAGTATACAGACACAATATATCATTTTTCTATCTGCATCAAGGCTTTGAGCTTTTAAGCCAAGACACAAGAGCTTGCGATTATCTCATACTTTTCCTTTCATTGCTTCACTCACTTGGCCCATGCAAAACTGTCCTGATGTGATTGACAAGAAGAACGTTTTGAGCAATTGTGGATATTTGCGCCTGTCAGCCAACTGACTCTGCTGCTGTATCTGGAGCCCCAATGCCAACCTGGGTGTAAATTATTGCTCCAGACCCAAGTCTGGAGAAAAGAACACATCAGATCACGCACATTTTGCTCGAGCGTGTGGGTCAAAGTTTTTGCTGCCAGAATGAGTTCAGATTTACTACCATTATTTATTTATTTTTTATTTTTTCACCGGTGTGTTTGAAAATACATCTTACTGAGTAAAGAGCAAACTGCTTTGCAGGAGCGTCTGTCGTCTTTTCTGTAACTTTGGGAAACAGATGGAGAGAGACTTTACCGGTAATTGTTGAGTATTGTCCGCAGAACACAGTGTTCTAATTTTTACCCAATTTAGATTGAATTCACAGCTAAGCCATGCAGTGACGTGGCCTCGTCAGTTTTAATTTCTATGATCTGTGCTCCAATGTGTGTCTCGGCTAATCCAAACCAGGTCATCTGTGTTTGGGCACCTCTAAGGATTATCCAGATCTGGTCGAGAAATCACAACCCTGAAGTCGGCTAAGCGACCACAATGAGCAGGGTTTAGATGGCTACTTTAAAAATCCATTCCAGCAAAGTTAGTTTTTAAAACACAGTAGTCTGCAACCAAATCTGACCACAATGTCTATTGCACATAAGAGATATGAAGCACCAATATGACTTTTACCGAGACGTATTCCAGAATACAACAGATGTCAATTGATGTACAATACATTCAGAAATGAAAAGCTTAAAGGTACTACATTCATTTCTGTCACTTCATATCACACTTTATCCATTCATACTGTGTACATTGCTTCATTGTGTGCATATTTGTCAGTCAATGTGACATTAGTGAAAGATCAAAGCCTTAACAGCATTAATTCCTGTTGAGTTTTATGCATCTTATCTATATATTAATAGCTAAGTGACTTCTGTGTGTGTGTGTGTGTGTGTGTGTGTGTGTGTGTGTGTGTGTGTGTGTGTGTGTGTGTGTGTGTGTGTGTGTGTGTGTGTGTGTGTGTGTGTGTGTGTGTGTGTGTGTGTGTGCGCGTGTGTATGGCTTCGATCAAGGAGAAATGGGAGAGCTGATATTTACCGTTTGGTGTGCTTAAGTATTTTGGGTCATGGATGAACGCTGCAAAAATGAAAAGTTGATAGGACTAACATTTTTGGAGAAATTAGGGATGTTAGCTGACGACAGTGAACAATGGATGTTGACGATTCAAATCTGGACTCTCAGATCATTCCAGCAGGGGGCAGTAAATCACCTATATTACAAGCCAAGTGGCGTGTGTGTAACTTCAATCACAGACAAACTGAGGAGAGTTGACGTTTGCCATTTGGTATGCTGATGTATTTTGGGTCAAGGATGAATGCCGCAAAAATGGAAAGTTGATAGGACTAAGATTTTTGGAGAAACTACGGATATTAGGTAACAACACTGAACGATGGATGTTGATAATTGCATTCTGTATTGTTGATAATTGCATTCTGGATTTGTACTCATTCCAGCAGGGGGCGATAAATCACTTATATATGAAACGTGAAGTGGTGTCTGTACATGTATGCATGCGTGCATGATTTTATTTAGTAAATTCGATGTAAGTACATAATATAATTGTAAATGCATTAAAAACACATGGGTGACACAAGAAAGTGAACACACTTATTTTCATTGTGGTGTATTTAAAGGAGACCTGCATTGAAAAAAATGCAGTCAGATTTTTTGAACAAAAAATGACTTACATTTACACATGAGATCCTTCTGAATGTAGTAAAGTAAATCTGCAAGCCCAGATCTGTCATTCAACAGAAATCTTCATTTGGAAATGACAAATTTACAGCTAACATTTAGCCCTCCGCAAATTGTCCCTCTCATCATGGACGCTGCCGAGACGTCACGGACAAGACCCTCTCCCAGCATACATTGCACCAGTAGTAATTTGTGGATTTACGTCAGTGTGCATCTGCACCTTTTTCTTGTCTTATACGGAAGGATCTACCTTTTTTAAAACTTCATATTGTCTTTCGGCATGTTTGGTGAGTACACATTTCTTTTATTTGTGCTTGAAAATTATTTTGGGGGACTTTTTCATACGCCCGTTTGATTGAGTGGTGTCGCAATGAAACTCTACTGTCTTTCGCCTCCGGTACCATCGCTGGATATGGAGGCGAGACCCGCAAAGAATCCCAGTCATTAAAAATATATAAACCTCTCTCAGCGTCCATGGAGCTCTGGGACTCCGATTGCCGAGACGTGCGGTGCTGTGGGTTTTGCCGCAAGAAGTCTGTCCTTGCAGCAACAGGTGTACCGACCGCTTCGCTCAGGACTTGTGCCAAGTGTGCTGCAGCTCCATTCAGTAGACAGAGAGGTGATGCCAGTGTTGTGCGCTGAATCTGGCACAACACCTGCTGCGAAGCAGACACGGGCGGTGTGAGTGGCCCGCGTTGGCGGTTAATGAGCTCCTTAACGAGCCCGCAGACTTAATAAGCGCAGCGGAGGCAGAGAGCGGGAGAGGAAGAACGGCGCCCGCTGTCCATGTCGTTGCTGATCTGAGCACACAGATCTGTATCTCACATTCATTGCAGCTTACTTTTGGATGTTGAAACCAGGACGTGTATAAGCAACATTACTAACAGATAAAATCAATTTCAATGCGGGATCGGACTGAAGGTGGAACGCGTCGTCTTGTCACTGACGTCATGGAAATGATACGGCTGTACAAACTGTTTTCACAGAGGGCTAAATTTTAGCTGCAAATTTGTCATTTTTAAACGAAGATTTCTCCGCTGAATTACAAATTTGGGCTTACAGATTTACTTTACTGCATTCACAAGGGTCTTATAAATACATAGCTATTTCTTTCTGAAATCTGACCACATTTATTTCAGTGCAGGTCTACTTTAAAAATCAAATGATAAAATAGAAGTAATAATAAAATAATGATAATAATAATAATAATGATAGTAATAGTGTGTAAAGTGGGGCCAAAAAGTATTTTGTCAGCCCCTGATTGTGCAAGTTCTCCTACTTAGAAAGATGAGAGAGGTCTGTAATTTTCATCATTGGTACACTTCAATTATGAGAGACAAAATGAGAGAAAAAAAAAAATCCAGAAACTCGTATTGTAGGATTTTTTTTTTTTTTTTTTTTTTTTAAGAATTCATTTGTAAATTATGGTGGAAGGTAAGTATTTGGTCACCCATTGTGGGTGACCAAATACTTACTTTCCACCATAATTTTTCTGAAGTTTGCCAGAGAACATATAGATGACCCAGAAGAGGATTGGGAGAATATCATGTGGTCCAATGAAATCAAAATAGAGTATTTTGGTAAAAACTCAACTCGTGTTTGGAGGAAGAGGAATGCTGAGTTGCATTCCAAGAACATCATACCTACTGTGAAGCATGGGGGTGGAAACATGCTTTGTGGCTGTTTTTCTGCAAAGGGCACAGGACGACTGATCCGTGTTAAGGGAAGAATGAACGGGGCAATGTATTGTGAGATTTTAAGCCAAAATGTCCTTCCATCAGTGAGAGCATTGAAGATGCAATGTGGCTGGGTCTTCCAGCATGACAATGATCCCAAACACACTGCTCAGGCAACAAAGGAGTGACTCCGTAAAAAGCATTTCAAGGTCCTGGACTGGCCAAGCCAGTCTCCAGACCTCAACACCATATAAAATTTGTTGAGGGAGTTGAAAGTCCGTGTTGCCCAGCGACAGCACAAAAACATCACTGCCCTAGAGGAGAGCTGCATGGAGGAATGGACCAAAATACCAGCTACAGTGTGTGCAAACCTGATGAAGACTTATAGGAAACGTTTGACCTCTGTCATTGCCAACAAAGATTATGTTATAAAGTATTGAGTTGAACTTTTGTTATTGACCAAATACTTATTTTCCACCATAATTTACAAATAAATTCTTTAAAAATCCTACAATGTGATTTCCTGGATTTTTTTTTTTTTTTTTTTTTTTGGCATTTTGTCTATCATAGTTGAAGTGTAGCTACGTATGTTCAAAATTACAGACCTCTCATCTTTCTAAGTAGAAGAACTTGCACAATCAGGGATTGACTAAATAGTTTTTGGCCCCACTGTATATAATCACAAGAACCTAAACAATTTTTAAATGCATTAAGACAGTAAATTGACATTTTAAAAAAATACATAATTAAGAGGAAATAAAAGGGTTGAGTTCTTACTCCAAAAACTGTTGAGGTCTAAGTTTATAAAAACATGGACTCACACACCATTCCAACTCATTATAGAAACTTTGCATAATTTATTACCCTTGAAAAATGTCGTCTACCTATTTTATAAACACTACCCAATCTAGAGCCTGTGGATCCCCACGGGCAACACGCTAGTGAGAGTGTAATACTACTTTATTTGATCAGTAATTTCACATCAGTGTACCAAACCACACAGTACATGTGTTGTCCTTAGAGGCACAACAATCTGATGTTTTTAATTGTATTGATCAGATATTTGCCAAAATGACTAGATGTATGTTGTGATCAGATGAATCAGCATTCCAGATCTTTGTTGTTTTTTTTTGGGGGGGGTGGATACCATGTGCTCTGGACCAAACAGGAAAAAGTGTTGTATGGCTGGGGGTGCCTGGCTGCCTTTTGTTTCGGTCTTCTGTCTTTTGTTTTTCCTTCCAGGTGGCTTGCGTTCAGGACTGAGTGGCTGTGTGGCTGAGCTATCAGGACCTCACCCTGATCACCTGAGGCTGGTCATGTGCAGCTCGTCAGGACTCACAGCTGTGGTGCATCTACATGGATTGGGGCATGGTGGCATTTAAGTCTGGAGTACACAGTGTGAGCCATCTCATCATCATGGATGCAGAGACCGTACCAGGTTTTGATGCCATGGTCTGTGAAAGAGGAGGGGGTGAGGTCTCACGCTCGTCAGCACACTTCCTGAGGTACACTAGGCTTTGTGACTAACATTAGTACAGTCAGTAAATGTGGTGTCCCTCACACCTTATTATATTGAGCTGTTATGTTAGTCGTTTAATCAGCTTCCACTGCAGTGGATAATGTGAACTGGGTGTTCCATGCCTGCAGGGTGGGAAGCTGATTAGTGATTAAGCCAGGAAGTGTTTGCTGGTTATGTACACCTTTGAGTGGTCTCTCTGTGTGTGGAGTGTGGACTCACATGATGGTTTCTTCTTTCACAGACTCGGTTTGTCGCGGCCACCTGGGGGGTGTCGGCGGGGTCCTTGGGTCCGAACTGTTTCTGGCTCCGGACCGTTTGTGTTGCTGGGAGCGCACCGTAATTCCACCTTGCCAGACCGCGCACTCATTTGTTTGTAATTTAGCACATCACTGTTATGTTATTAAATTCTGTTATCCTTTGTACCGTGCTCTGCTTATTTTATACTGGGTCTTACTTCAAACGCTGGTCGGTTCTCCGCCTGCGTCCGACACATAACAAAAAGACTATCCAGACTATATTAAGGCACAAGTTCAAAAGCCATGGTCAGTCATGACATGGGGTTGTGTCAGTATCTTTGGCAATGATAATTTACACTTCTGTGATGGCAGCATTAATGCAGAAAAGTACACTGAGATTTTAGTGCAACACAATTTGCGTGAAAGGTGACTTTTTTTTTTTTCTAGGGACCTCCATATGTTTTTCAACAAGCCAATGCAAAACCACATCCTACACATTCCAAAGGTGTGGCTGTGGAAGTAGAGGATATGGGTACTGGACCGGCTGGCCTGTAGTCCTGACTTGTCCCCAACAGAGAATCTGTGGAGAATTTTCAAATAAAAAAGACAGCATGTTAACTTTACAAGGTGGTTAATGCTTTAGGTTACTATCTCACTGGGCTGCAACAGTGTGTGAACGGCATTTGTGAGAGAATTTGCTTGATTTCATTCAACGTTTATGAGGTCCCTTGCTTGAGTCGCACTTTGGTGATTGCATGTCACATGAATTTTGAACAGTTTAAGTTGGTGAGGCAACAAGGGTCCTCGCAATATGCTCCCAGAGCTGTCGGTGAATTTATTTGCTGCGACTCCTAATGTGCGAGATTTGTGAGAGAACTATGAGGGGGTGTGTGAGCCACAAAACTACACTGTGACTGATGATCGCAGAGGAACAGCACTTCAGGCAGTGTCCGAGCAACTCCAGCAGCCCCTCTGCTGTCTGCCTGAGGAGATTTTATCCGGAGAAGCCCCTCAACCAGTTCATGGAGAGGAGGGCATACTGGTCATCACCGAGAAGACAGAAGGACGCCTGTATCTACTCCTTTAATGCTGGAGAAAAGGAGAATGGATTCAGTGATGAGATGGAGCGGGGGGGGGGGGGGGTTGTCACTCTGCAGCTGTGTTCCTACCATCGGTGAGTATATTGGTGCAATGCAAACCATTTATTACTATTATCTACAGTGCTTTTTTCCGTGCCTACCACTGGGGTATTTTCACAGCCTCTTTTCACACAGTAACAGCATCTTATAACAAAACATGAACAAGCTGAGATTTCTGACATCCTCCAATCCGGATCTGGATCACCTCCAAAATTCAGTGGAGTCTTTCATGCCCTAATATCTATCTGTGGTGTGAATTTGGTGAGAATCCGTTTAGTAGTTTTGACGTAATCCTTCAACACCTGTATAAAGTGAAATCTTGATCCAGAATCTGGACCCAGATCCGGATCATCTCCAAAATTTAATGGAGTCTTCCTTGGTTTAATATTGGTCTGTTGTTCAAATTTTGTCAATATCCATGCAGTAGTTTTGATGTAACCTTGCTGACAGTAATCCTTCAAAGCCTATATAAAGTGAAACTTGATCCAGAATCCAGATTTGGATCACCTCTAAAATTTAATGGAGTCTTCCATGGCCTAATATGTATCTGTGTTGAAAATTTCGTCAAAATCTGTGCAATGGTTTTGACATAATCCTTCAAACCCTATATAAAGTGAAACTTGATCCAGAATCTGAATCCGGATCAAGATCACCTCCAAAATGTAATGTGTATCTGTGGTGAAAATCCGTGCAGTCGTTTTGATGTAATCCTGCAAACAGACAGCCAAATGAATAAACTGCGATGATTTTTTTTTTTTTTATTTTTTTTTTAACGTCCTTGGTGGATGTAATCATAGCAGCACACAGCCATTCTGACAATTTTGTTTACAAATGTGTCATTTCGGTGAGATACCAACTAGAAATCTGTCACCCATTTGCATGTTTTGTCACAAATTTGTATCTCCAAGTACTCTCCACCAGTTACAGCCCAGTGAGACAGTGCCCTTCGTGTCCCAGTTTCTTCTTTTTTTGGCGGGGGGGATGCAGGGCTGAAATGCAGAAATGGATGTTTTAACAAATGAAATGAAGGCAACCACACAAAACATGAAGCATCTTGAG
The DNA here is from genome assembly GCF_902500255.1 of Thalassophryne amazonica. Classification (NCBI taxonomy): domain Eukaryota; kingdom Metazoa; phylum Chordata; class Actinopteri; order Batrachoidiformes; family Batrachoididae; genus Thalassophryne; species Thalassophryne amazonica. The sequence goes on from NC_047113.1 coordinate 37,451,305, forward strand.
TTCAGAATGACTGCAATGGAAGTGTAGTCAAAGTAAAGATAAGAATCACAGTTTTTTTTTTTTTTTTTTGCTTGTGTTGCATTTTCCATCCCATCCCAACTTTTTCTGATTTGGGGTTGTAGTACAGGAAATGCTGTTGGTGCACAGGACAGGAGGGTCTCCACCACAAATACCACACTCATCTCTGGATGGAGCTGCACCTTAAACAGAGAGAGAAAACAGAATCAGGCATCAGAAAGACAAGAAATACAGTATAATTTGCCAGCATTAAGCAACAACAAAAACAGGAAATACTAAGGTGATTGCCAGCAACTAGCCCTAAGCTTCACTAAAAGACCCAGAATTTAGGTAAAGTTGAGGCCGCATCATACTCTGTTTCCTAATAAAATTAATTAAGAGTAAAAAGTGTAGAACTATACTATGCCAGTATGCTAGCCATACGAAAGGGAAAATAAGTGCGTCTTAAGTCTGGACTTGAAAGTCTCCACAGAATCTGACTGTTTTATTGATGCAGGGAGATCATTCCACAGAACAGGGCCATGATAAGAGAAAGCTCTATGACTTCTTATTCACCCTAGGGACACAAAGTAGTCCTGCACCCTGAAAATGCAAAGCCAGGGCTGGTACGTAAGGTTTAATTAGGTCAGCTAGGTAGGAAGGTTCTAGTCCACAAACAGTTTTATAGACTAGTAGCAGAACCTTAAAATCTGCTTTCATTGGGACAGGAAGCCAGTGAAGAGATGCCAAAATGGGTGTAATGTGGTCGAACTTTCTGCTTCATGTCAAACGTCTGGCTGCAGCATTTTGAACCAACTGGAGAGCCCTAATGCTGCTCTGCGGTACACCAGAAAATAGAACATTGCAGTAGTCCAATCTTGAAGAGATAAACGCATGGATCAAGGTCTCAGCATCAGCCATAGACAGGATGGGATGAATCTTTGCTGTATTTCACAGGTGGAAGAAAGCAGTCCTTGTAATATTTCTATTATGGAGGTCAAAGGACAATATAGGATCAAAAATTACCCCAAGGTTCCTCACTTTGTCAGTGTGATGTATGACACACGAGCCTCAGCTAAGCGTTAACTGGTCAAATTGATGCCAATGTCTCACTGGACCAAAAACCATCATTTCAGTCTTATCAGAGTTTAAAAATAGGAAGTTTCTAGACATCCAAGACACTGATGCAAAGCAATCTTCTAAGGATGTTATGTGACCAATGACTGATATTCTCATCCTATCTCTAAGGGAGACACCAGCCACCCTCCTAAGGAAGCCCATTTCAGCCACTTGTACTCGCCATCTAGTTCTTTCGGTCATGATCCAATCCTCATGACCATAGGTGAGACTAGGAATGAAGACTGACCAGTAGATTGAGGGTGTCGCCTTTCAGCTCAGCTCCCTTTTCGTCACAACAGTACGGTAGAGCAAATGCAATACCGTTCCTGCTGTGCCGTTCTACGGCCAATCTCACACTCCATTGTCCCCTTACTCTTGAACTTGTACTCATTCACTTGGAGCAAGGCCGTATTCCCTACCCGGAGTAGGCAATCCATCAATTTCTTGATGAGCACCATGGCCTCAGATTTTGAGGTACTAATCTTCATCCCAGCCACTCCACACTCAACTATGAACCGACCCAGTGAGTGCTGGAGGTCACAGGCTGATGAAGCCAACAGGACCACATCATCTGCAAAAAGCAGAGACTCTCAGTCCACCAAACTGAAGACCCTCCCCCCAACTATGCCTCAATATCCTGTCCATGAATATCACAAACAGGAATGTTGATGAGCCATGGTGGAGGACAACCTCCACTGGAAATGAGTCTCACTTACTGCAGGGGACCTGAACACAGCTCTCGCTTTGTGTGTACAGAGATTGGATGGGCCTGAGAAGGGACCCCTTCACTCTATACTCTTGCAGGACCTCCCACAGTATCTCCCGAGGTACCCAATCACATGTCATCTCCAAGTCCACAAAACACATGTAGACTGGATGGGCATACTCCCAGGCACCCTCCATGATCCTTGTGAGAGTGAAGAGTTGGCCAGTTGTTCTATGGCCAGGGTGGAACCCACATTGTACCTCTTCAATCTGAGGTTTGGCTATCTACCGAACCCTCCTTTCCAGCACCCTGGAGTAGATTTTACCAGGGAGGCTGAGTACTGTGATGACCCTGTAGTTGACACACACTCTCTGGTCCCCCCTTTTTAAAATATGGGGACCACCACCCCAGTTTGTCACTCCTTTGGCAGTGTCCCAGACCTCCACACAATGTTCCAGAGATCCAAGACAAGACAATCCCTCCACACCCAGAGCCGTCAATATTTCTGGACAGATCTCATCAACCCCTGGGGCCTCATCATTGTAGAGTTGTTTTGAATACCTTTGTGACTTCCACTAGGGAAACTGATGATGATTCTCCATCAGCTTCCAGCTCTGCCTCTACTACAGAGGGCGCTCCAGTCTGATGCAGGAGTTTGTCAAAGTGCTCCTTCCAGCAACCTATTACCTCCTAAGTTGAGGTCAACAGAGTCCCATCCTTACTGTATACACCTTGTATGGTTCTCCGTTGTCCTCTCCTGACATGCTGCACGGTCCTCCAGAAGCAGCTTGGTGCTGACCGAAAGTCCTTCTCCACAGCTGCTCCAAACTCCTCCCACACCCGCTGCTTTACCTCCACCACAACAGAGACTGACACACTGTGAGCCTGTCGGTACCTTGTTGAAACTGCCTCTGGAGTCCTCTAAGATAACATATCCTGGAAAGACCCCTTCTTCAGTAAGACGGATTCCCTGACCACAGTGTAAGAGGGTCATTGCCCCTTGAGGTACCTAAGACCTTTAGTCCACAACTCCCTGCTACAGCTTCAGCAATGGAAGCTTTGAACATTACCCATTCTGGTTCAATGCCCCAACCTCTGCAGGGATGCAAGAAAAGCTCCACCAGAGGTTTGAGCTAAAGATCTCTCAGGCAGTGGGCTCCTCCAGACGTTCCCAGTTCACCCACACTATCCATTTGGGCTGAGCAGGTCTGTCCAAAGTCCTCCCCATTCTCTGATCCAACTCACCACCAGATGGTGATCAGTTGACAGTTCTGCCCCTCTCTTCACCCAAATGTCCAGAACAATGGATTCTGATCTTTAGTTCTTTCCATAGATTTTTCAATTGGATTCAAGTCAGGTGATTGGCTGGGTCATTCTAGTAACTTTGTTTTCCTTCTCTGAAACCATAGCAACTTTGCTTTCATTCTCTGAAACCAGTTGAGTGTTTCCTTGGCTGTGCTTGGGATATTGTCTTGCTGAAATGTCCACCCACGTTTCATAATCATCATCCTTGTAGATGGTAGGAGATTTTATTATCAAGAATGTCTTGGTACATTTTTCCAGGCATCCAGAAAGTATTCACAGCGCTTCACTTTTCCACATTTTGCTATGTTACAGCCTTATTCCAAAATCAGTGAATTAATTTTTTTCCCCTTCAAATTCTACTCACAACACCCCATAATGACAACATGAAAAAGTTTTTTTCTTTGCAAATTTATTGAAAATAAAAAACTAAGAAATCACGTGTACATAAGTATTCATGCCCTTTGCTCAGTAAATATGATATTATTGTGTGAGTTTTGGCCCTTTTGCAGACGATTTTTCACTCGTGCGAGAATTTTTTGGATCACGCCAGGTTTCAGCTTAATCGCGCATCCTGCATCATGTAGTATACATGGAGTCGTATGGTCGGATGAAAATCAAACCTGTCTGATATTCTGGTTGGCCGTCGTGAGGGTTCCACACTGTTGAAGCAGTGCTACAAGCGTCTCTTGCACTGTGCATGTGCAAACACCAGAGAGAGCATAAACAGTGATCATCTCTTTGAGAGAGTAGCTTCTGTTTCTTTTTCCCTATTATTCTTCAACTCATTTAAGGTCTTGTATTTTTTTTGTTGTTAAAAATTTGTCTCCCATCGAGAGTTTTTGGAAAAATAAGAAATGTAAATAAAGTTTGAAAAAAAAAAGAAAAAGAAAAAAGCTTCTGTTTACATTTTGCTTCTGGAAACACAAGTTCGATGTGTGGTTTTTGAACATACGAGTACAATGTGAGCAGTCAGATCACATCAGAGCATTGTGCTGTACAGTGTGAGAACATTAATCATGCGCTCTGAACTTACACCCTGCGGTTTTGTCGCACAGTTTGCCCAGCTTAACCCTGACTAGTCTCCCAGTTCCTGCCACTAAAAACTTCCCCACAACATGATGCAGCCACCACCATGCTTCACTGTAGGGATGGTGTGTGCTTTCCTCTAAACATGAGGCCTGGCATTCAGTGTTCAATCTTTGTCTCATCAGACCAGAGAATTTTGTTTCTCGTGGTCTGAGAGTCCTTCAGGTGCCTTTTGGCAAACTCCAGGTGGCCTGCCATATGCCTTGCATGAAGGAGTGGCTTCCATCTGTCCACTCTACCATATAGGCCTGATTGGTGATTGCAGTGGAGATGGTCATCCTTCTGGTTGGTTCTCCTCTTTCCACAGAGGAAATGCTGGAGCTCTGAGTGACCATTGGGTTCACACCTTTTTTCATGTTGTCATTATGGGGTGTTGTGAATAGAATTTTGAGGTAAAAATTGAATTTACTCCATTTTGGAATAAGGCTGTAACATAAAGTGTAGAAAAAGTGACGCACTGTGCTTACTTTCTGGATGCACTGTTTGTGTGTGTGTGTGTGTGTGTGTGTGTGTGTGTGTGTGTGTGTGTGTGTGTGTGTGTGTGTGTGTGTGTGTGTGTGTGTGTGTGTGTGTGTGTGTGTGTGTGTGTAAATATATGTATATATATATATATATATATATATATATGTGTATATATATATATATAAAATATATTATCCTGTTACGGATACCCCGCCAGGTCAGAGAACAGTTGAAGTGTGCATAGCAGCAGACTGGAGGAATACACAATAATGCCATTATCGCCATTTTGAATACGGTCCACCTGCACAGCTGTGGATAACAATGAATTACTTTACAAAAAGTTACACAGATTTTACACAGCCCTGTGTAGTCTGAGCCTTGACACGTAATAGATAACCTTCCCGGTTGTCCATGTGTGTACCAGCTGTGGGAAGTGATGACCACTTCACACACACTGCATCTCTTCTCTGACCTGAGAGAAAAGTGTTCCCAAGATGAGATCACAGCTGGATCTGCCACAGGAGAAAATGGGTTTAAAACCCTTTGATTCTCTGCAGCAACCAATCAGTAAATTAATTGCAGAAATAAAATATTAGCCTTGTTTCTCTGGGGCTGTCTGTTATCCAAGTCGTATGCCTGCATGCAAGTCTGTTATGCCATTATTCAGCAACTCTACACCTCTAGAAATGATGATGAGACAGGCCAATGTGGTGTTGATTACCTTGTCAGCAAAGAAACGCTGAGGCTGAGTGGAGGAAGAGAACGAGGAGCACAGCAAAGGAGAAAAGTGAGGTTGGCAACTGGTTTTCCATACATGGAGACGAAGGGGAGGAGAAAGAAAGAGAGGGAGAGGAGCAAGAGCAGAGGGTAATATGAGGAGATACAATGAGAGATAGAGGATAGAATGAGGATAAAGGCTGATAAGGTTGCACCGGACAACCTGTTGCACTAAAGACAGAAAGAGGAGAAAAGCGTGACCTCTCCGAGCCTCCGAATCACTGAGCACAGGTAAGAAACTGAACGCTTCATTCATTCATTGAGTGGGAACTTGAGAATGTGAATGCACATCGAGGAAAACGGTACTTTTTAGTGATTTTATTTCACATTTGTCCATCAGTCTCCAAATCACATCATTTTGTGTTCCTCAGTGGACATATTTAAATCATGGAAATCAAACACACTCTCTTTCATTGAGTAATATCTTGCTTTTTGTCTCCCTCCTTATTTATTGAAACAACGTGCATCAGGATTGGTTGATTTTTTTTTTTTTTTTTTTTTTTTTGGGCATTTAATTATTTTGCTTTGCTACAGCTTTCGTGTGTGAACTTTCTGCTGATCGCGCTGCTTTAAAAATAAAGGAGCTTCACACAACTAAATTGTGATACTTCACTCGAACTGACAAAATGAACTTTGTGTTTCTTTAACCAACAAAAAAGTTCTGAAAAGCCGTTCAGCCGTTCAGTGGCTGATCAAGAGAGAGAGTTAAAGGCCCCCCCCCCCCCCCCCCCGCCAATTTGAATGACTGGTCAAAGGTGTGATTAAATATGGGAAAGGTCTTTCAGAAACAAAGGCTGATTGATAAATGATGACTACAGAGTCCGTATTTAGCTTCCCAGATTGTCTTTGAATACATGAAAAAAAAAAGTATAGATTTTTTAAAATATTTCTGGGGCGAGGGATATGGTGTGCTTTGGCACCCCCTTCACCCTTCCACTTGACCTGAAGGTGGATCCACTCCTGCCCGCCATCTTTTCATAGCAAAGGAAGCTACCTCCTGCTGTGTGCACAAATCTGTGTCCGTGCACATCTACCTGCATAAGCTAAAGTGACGTAATGCATTATCTCTGCATGAGTCAGGTACAATTACACAGCGATGGTGCCCATGGGGGGCCCTTGCTTTTGGTCTGGTGCCATATCCCCTTGTTTTACTGCATTTTGTGTCTGCAAGAAATACAAGAATGGTGCTGCTGTGTGAGAATGCCATGAAGAAATCCATGGTGTGCGTAATTTATATCCACTGAAAGTCAGCGCATACCTCCTTGCGCACCAGTAAATACCACACAGTCTATTATTACTGTGTGTGTGTTTGCAGCCGCAGACATCAGCTGGTCGCGGGGTCTGTGTAGCTTTTCAAGAAATGTCTCTCAAGTCTGTTAGGGTTCAAATGGTTGGTTGTCATGACAGGAGTGATGAAAGAAAGCTGACAATATGTTTAACACAAATGCTTTTTCAGTTAAGAGTTATGAGTTGGTGCTGCTGTGGAATACGAGTGAAAGACAGAAAAACAATTCAGTCATTGCAGTAGCTGATGACAGGGCTGACCTTTTTTAAACTCCACACACACAGTGGGCAGGAGCACTTCTGATTACATATTGATGTGAAAAGGCCCCTGCTGCAGGCGGTGGTGACTTTTAGTGAAGCTTCACAAGTGCAGAATGAGAAAACCTGCCTCCCTGAAGTGAAAATAATGTCTTTCACAGTAAATGATGTTGAACTTTATCACTCTCCTGCACACAGGAGCTGTGGTTTAGTAAGATGATCACATTCAAGCTGGACATCAGAGAATTTTTATGGTTTGACTCGGTTCTGATTCTGATCTTGTCAAAGCCAATGCACATGTTTCATGACAAAATGCACAGTGTCATATAAGGAGGTCAATAAAGAGTGTTTTGCAGCTATATTTGCAGAGTAACACAATCTGTCCTCTGGAAATAGACCTCAGGGACTGTGTTTGGCAAGACACCAGAGTGTGAGTATTTACATACATGTATATGCGCTGCACTTGCCCACATTTAACTGTCTGCACTTTGCAGCTATTTAGAGACTTAGTGATAGTATACTGTAACCAATAGAAATGCCATACCAGGCTGTGCATGCACGCACACACAGTACGCTGCTTTCCTGTAACACCCTGGAACTGCCACATAATCACATTTTTTGAAGACAACAGGGGGATCATGCATACCTTGTGCATGCACATAAGACATGTTTTTCTGACCACAGTAATATTGCTTCATGCCACTTTAATGGCGGTCAACATGACATCACTTTTATCATGTAATGGCAAATATTTTACTGATGGATAAAGGCTTTGGCTCACCTGTCTGGCCCTATTAAGAAGAAGTATGTCTGATATAAGTCCTGAAGCCAGTTGGTGCCTGTGCTTATCCATGGATTCAATAACGCAAAATGGACGTGAGTCTACAATTCCCCCTGGACAAGACATCAGCCCAGTTCCAGTTTACTTCTCCAGCCAAAGGCTGGTATCTATTTACAGCTGAGTGGACTGAGACAATGCACATGAAGTGTAATGTCCAAGGACACAGACAGATAGCGTGGCTGGAAATCAAACCCAGGTCTTTGTATTGGTAGTCTAACTCCTTATCCCACTAACTACCTGATCTTACCCTGTTAGTTTTGGAGAAATCCTGGAAAATGTGTGTGTTTTTTTTTTTTTTTTTTGGACAATTATGATGTCAATTCATTTTGTCTTTGTGTCGTGACTTTATCCTCATACCTTTTCATTACTGTCGATTGATTAACATTAGCTTTATGTCATCTTCCTTTTATGACTTCATCGTGACACGGCTTATACCAATCAATAACAAATTTGCTGATCAATATACAGGTGATTCTTAGACTACAGGCACTTATTATGTCCTTTGATCCTATTGTATGAAAAACAGAAAAAAGGGGAAATTTCACACTTTTATAGTTATCTTTACAATGAAAGTGTTAAATTTGTTCTAGTAGTCTATGATGACTTTTTCACCTTTTTTCAGCATCATTATATGTAAATATTGCCGTTTTGTGCTTGTCCCACACCCAGACTTTTGATCTTCAATGATAAAAATGAATGGTAAAGAAACATTTTTTCTAATGTTTTAAAATATCTCTGAATAAAATATCAGTAAAATAATCAAAACATAATTGGGGTATTCAATGTCATACAACTGTTGTGATTTTTTTAAAACAAAATGTAGTTGTCCCACACTATTGCCGTAATTTCCACCACAACACTGTAATGTCCCTTTAAACAGTTTGTATGAAAGATTGTTTGGGTAGTTTCTATGGAGATAAACAGTGACATCAGAGCACATGTATATAGCGCCAAATCACAACAAACAGTGTTGTGTGGGCCGCTGAAGAGGAGGTACTGCTGGCCCACCACCACCAGAGGGCGCCCTGCCTGGAGTGCGATCTAGTCATACGACTCGACAACCGGTTAGAGGAACGCCGTCGGGAACGAGGCGAAGGGCGTGGCCAGGCACGCGTCGTCCCTCTCCCTTCCGGGTCCGATCGAGCTCCGCCCTCCCCACGCTCCTCTGTTCCTGCGCTCCGTGCGCCTATGGCTCCCCCTGCTGACGAAGCTATGGACACGAGCAGGGCAACATTTAGGGCACCTGGAGCACAAAGGAGGCGGGCCCACGGAGCTTGTTATGTTTGTGGCTCGAGTGAGCATATGGCAAACGACTGCCCCGAGCGGTTAAACTCCAACGCCCGCCCCTAGAGACTGGGCCAGGGGTGGGCCAAAACATTCATGTGGGACACACCCACATTGCTACACGACTCCCAGTCACGATCCTTTATGAGGATTCAACCCTGAAGGCCCCAGCACTGGTGGACACGGGCTCTGAGGGGAATCTGCTTGACAGTAGATGGGCCAGGGAGATAGGGCTCCCTCTGGTGGCTCTTACCTCGCCTGTGCAGGTTCGGGCGCTAGACGGCTCCCTACTCCCACCAATCACACATAAGACACCTCCAGTAACTCTGGTGGTGTCAGGTAACCACCGGGAGGTGATCGAGTTCTTCGTGACTCAGGCCACCTCCCGTGTGGTTTTAGGGTTTCCATGGATGCTAAAGCACAATCCCCGGATTGATTGGCCGTCCGGGGTAGTGGTTCAGTGGAGCGAAACCTGCCATCGGGAGTGTCTAGGTTCCTCGGTTCCTCCCGGCTCCCAAGCTAAGGAGGAGGTCCGAGTCCCGCCCAATCTGAAGGCGGTGCCAGCGGAGTACCATGACCTCGCTGATGTGTTCAGCAAGGATCTGGCTCTCACGCTTCCTCCTCACCGCCCGTACGATTGTGCCATTGATTTGGTTCCAGGCAGTGAGTTTCCGTCCAGTAGGCTGTACAACCTCTCACGGCCGGAGCGTGAATCAATGGAGACCTACATCCGGGACTCATTAGCTGCCGGGTTGATCCGGAATTCCACCTCTCCGATGGGTGCTGGTTTCTTTTTTGTGGGAAAAAAGGATGGCGGGCTTCGTCCATGCATTGACTATAGGGGGTTGAACGAAATCACGGTTCGCAATCGATACCCGTTGCCCCTGTTGGATTCGGTGTTCACCCCCTTGCATGGAGCCAATATCTTCACCAAACTTGATCTTAGGAATGCCTATCATTTGGTTCGGATCCGGAAGGGAGACGAATGGAAGACGGCATTTAACACCCCGTTGGGCCATTTTGAGTACCTGGTCATGCCGTTCGGTCTCACTAACGCTCCCGCGACCTTCCAAGCGTTGGTAAACGATGTCCTGCGGGACTTCCTGCACCGGTTCGTCTTCGTGTATCTGGACGATATACTCATCTTTTCCCCGGATCCTGAGACTCATGTCCGGCATGTCCGTCAGGTCCTGCAGCGGTTGTTGGAGAACCGCCTGTTTGTGAAGGGCGAGAAGTGTGAGTTCCACAGCACTTCTTTGTCCTTCCTGGGGTTTATCATCTCCTCTAACTCCGTCGCCCCGGACCCGGCCAAGGTTGCGGCGGTGAGAGATTGGCCCCAACCTACAAGCCGTAGGAAGCTGCAACAGTTCCTCGGTTTTGCTAATTTTTATAGGAGGTTCATTAAGGGCTACAGTCAGGTAGTTAGCCCCCTGACAGCCCTGACCTCTCCAAAAGTTCCCTTCACCTGGTCGGACCGGTGCGAGGCCGCGTTCAAGGAGTTGAAACGGCGCTTCTCGTCTGCACCAGTTCTGGTGCAGCCCGATCCTAGCCGCCAGTTAGTGGTTGAAGTGGATGCCTCGGACTCAGGGATAGGAGCGGTGCTCTCCCAGAGCGGGAAGACCGATAAGGTCCTTCACCCGTGTGCCTATTTTTCTCGCAGGTTGACCCCCGCTGAACGGAATTATGACGTCGGCAATCGGGAACTCCTTGCTGTGAAAGAGGCCCTCGAAGAGTGGAGACATCTGTTGGAGGGAACAGCCGTGCCATTCACGGTTTTCACTGACCATCGGAACCTGGAGTACATCAGAACCGCCAAGCGTCTGAACCCCAGGCAAGCCCGCTGGTCACTGTTCTTTGGCCGTTTTGACTTCCGGATTACCTACCGTCCCGGGACCAAGAATCAGAGATCGGATGCATTGTCCCGGGTGCACGAAGATGAGGTCAAAACGGAACCGTCGGATCCCCCGGATCCCATCATCCCGGAGTCCGCTATCGTGGCCGCCCTCACCTGGGACGTGGAGAAGACCATCCGGGAGGCCCTGACCCGTGTCCCGGACCCCGGAAACGGACCAAAAAACAGACTATACGTCCCACCAGAGGCTAGAGCTGCAGTCCTGGACTTCTGTCATGGTTCTAAGCTCTCCTGTCACCCAGGGGTGCGAAGGACCGTGGCAGTCGTCCGGCAACGCTTCTGGTGGGCATCCCTGGAGACCGACGTCCGGGACTACGTCCAGGCCTGTACCACCTGCGCCAGGGGCAAGGCCGACCATAGGAAGACCTCAGGGCAGCTACAGCCATTGCCCGTGCCTCATCGCCCCTGGTCCCACATCGGCCTGGACTTCGTCACGGGTCTCCCGCCATCCCAGGGAAACACCGTCGTCTTCACGATAGTGGACCGTTTCTCCAAGGCGGCCCACTTCGTGGCCCTCCCGAAGCTCCCTACGGCCCAGGAGACAGCGGACCTCCTGGTCCACCACGTCGTCCGTCTGCATGGCATACCATCAGACATCGTCTCCGATCGCGGTCCCCAGTTCACCTCACATGTCTGGAGGAGCTTCTGCCGGGAACTGGGGGCCACGGTCAGCCTCTCGTCTGGGTACCACCCCCAGACCAACGGGCAGGCAGAGCGGGCGAATCAAGAACTGGAGCAGACACTTCGCTGTGTGACAGCCGCGCACCCGACGGCCTGGAGTACCCACCTGGCCTGGATCGAGTACGCCCACAACAGCCAAGTGTCATCAGCCACCGGCCTCTCCCCGTTTGAGGTGTGCTTGGGGTATCAGCCCCCCTTGTTTCCGGTGGTTGAGGGAGAGGTCGGTGTGCCCTCGGTCCAGGCCCACCTACGGAAGTGCCGTCGGGTGTGGCGGGCCGCCCGCTCTGCCTTGTTGCAGGCCCGGACGAGGGCGAAGAAACATGCAGACCGGCGGCGAGCCCCGGCCCCCAAGTATCGTCCTGGGCAGGAGGTCTGGTTGTCCACGAAGGACATTCCCCTACAGGTTGATTCTCCAAAACTGCAAGAACGGTACATCGGACCTTATAAGATCCTCAAGGTCATCAACCCCGCCGCAGTGAGGCTCCAGCTTCCGGCCTCACTGCGGATCCATCCAGTCTTCCATGTTTCCCGGATCAAGCCTCTTCACACCTCACCCCTCTGCACCCCGGGTCCGGCGCCGCCTCCTGCCCGGATCATCGACGGAGCACCGGCTTGGACTGTCCGCCGGCTCCTTGACGTCCGTCGGATGGGCCGGGGTTTTCAGTATCTGGTGGACTGGGAGGGGTACGGCCCCGAGGAGCGCTCCTGGGTGAAGAAGGGCTTCATCCTGGACCCGGCCCTCCTGGCCGACTTCTACCGACGCCATCCGGACAAGCCCGGTCGTGCGCCAGGAGGCGCCCGTTGAGGGGGGGGTCCTGTTGTGTGGGCCGCTGAAGAGGAGGTACTGCTGGCCCACCACCACCAGAGGGCGCCCTGCCTGGAGTGCGGGCTCCAGGCACCAGAGGGCGCTGCCGCATCATGGGAGTAGCCTGGGTGACAGCTGTCACCCATCACCAGACACAGCTGTTCTACTCAGCACCGAGGTATATCAGGAGGACTGCGTCTCCACCTCAGTGCCGAGATAGCGCCTAAGACCAAGGTAGTATTCTCTGCAGTTATACATTGCATTATCAGCTAAGACTGTTAAAACCTTTTTCAGGACTGGTGACTACTGAAAACCTCATTCTTTGGATAAGTACTCACCTTCCTGCTATACTTTGCCAAGAGGTGGAGGCGGCTTCTCCCCTCTCTGTTACTGGGTGCGTTCATCCACTCCTGTGTGTTGTTGCTCTCTCCTGCCAGCAGTACCGGATCCGACGAGCGGAGGCAGTGGCCACCTGGGAATTCGGGACTTGGCGGTTCCAGTATTTCCAGGGTTCGGTGGCGGAGGAGATCTGGGTGGTTCCGGTTCGACTGAGACAGACGTCTCCTACCTTCGAGCCTGCCCACACGACACCAGCGGATTCGACCCCAAATTGTGTTTGTTGTATTACTCGTGCTTGTTTCAGTAGTAAATCTTGTTATTTACTCTCTCCATTGTCCGTTCATTGCGCCCGCTGTTGTGGGTCCGTGTTCCTACACTTTCACAACAAAACAGTTGCCCCAAGGCGCTTTATATTGTAAGGCAATGGTGTGGTGGAAATTACATTTACAAGGCCAATAGTGCCCGTAGTTAAAGAATCACCCATAAACTTTAGATCCATTGGGTTGTGGAGATAAAATAGAAAATATGTCTTTTGCACCATGTTTTTGTTGACCTTGAACTTTATCCAGTCCTCTCCAAAAGTGACAAAAGTTAATCATCTCAAGGTATCTGCCAAAGTAATCGTCTAAACACATTTGGTGAAAATCTTCTCTCTTTTTTTCACAATTATTTTGCACAGACCCTGGTGTCAAATATCTTTTGGGTAGTTTTCAAGAAAGTTATTCAAGAATTTGGTCTTCACAATTCAAGTCAAGACTAAATAACTCAATAAGATATATGTTTTGCTGCTGACAAGTCACAAATCAGTACCAAAAGAACAGCCTCATGTTAGGTGTTCTTGCATCTAATGGGGAGGTGATGGTCTAGTGGTTAAGCATTGGGCTTGAGACCAGAGGATCCTTGGTTCAAATCCCAGCCTGACTGGAAAATCACTAAGGGCTCTTGGGCAAGGTCCTTAATCCCCTAATTGCTCCCAGTGTGTAGTGCGTACCTTGTATGGCAGCACCATGACATTGGGGTAAATATGAGGCATTACTTATATAAAGTGCTTTGAGCGTCTGATATAGATGGAAAAGCGCTATATAAATGCATTCCATTTACCATTTATCGAATGCAAAAGCACATATAGAAATAAAGGCACACTGACTTTGACTAGAATACAAAAATACATCCACACCAACAATTAGTGCACAACTCTTATTTCTGCATTTGGAAAAGCCACATTAAAATGCACAAATCAGTAACTGCTTTTGGTGGTTTCAGATTAGAAACACTTTATTACTTTGTTTTTCGTATATGTATAGTTTTTAGTATTTCAAAAACTGGATATATGATATCTCACAATGACCTGTAGACCAATGTTAAAAAGTTTCTATCTTTCAGTTTACTTTCATTTCTTCCCTGTTTTTCCAACTGGCTTTGTTACATCACAAAGCTATAGATACATGATGCCACAATGACCAAATACTACCCAGAGGTACAAAATGATCTGTAATACTTAGTGCAGTGTGTGAGGCACCAGAGCTGCTTTAACTGAAGTTTTTACCTTTCTCTCCACATTATAAATAATAATAAAAAGAATAATGCCTTTCATTGTTTTTAACAGTGCACCCCCAGTGCGTCATTGTCAGTGCATGTCATGAATCTTGAAAGCTGGCTGCTGATGAGTGATGACACACTGTGCAGCAGCCGGCGAGTGGCAGCACATTCCTCCAAGTTGTTCCAGCAAGTTCGAAGTTGGCCAAAATATTCTTCAGAAATATAAAAATCCCTTTGGCTTCTCCCTTTATTCCACTCAGTGTCACCACAGCAGATCTGATATGGATCTGCATGTCATAATATATATATATATATATATAAATATACACACACACACACGCACACACAGTGCGTCCAGAAAGTATTCACAGCACTTCACTTTTTCACATTTTGTTATGTTACAGCCTTATTCCAAAATGGAGTAATTTCATTTTCCCTCAAAATTCTACTCACAACGCCCCACAATGACAAAATGAAATAAATTTTTCTGAACGTTTCGCAAATTTATTAAAAATAAAAAAAGCTATAAAATCACATGAACATAGTAAATAGAACAAAGTAAATAGACTGCATTAGTGAGCCAAGCCAGGCTCACTGAGCCAGGTGAGCCAAGTAAATAGCCCTTTTCCATCTGAATCAGAAGCTCAAAGCACCTTACAATTATGCCTCACATTCACCCATTTACACAGACACATTCATGCACCAATATCATGGTGCTGCCATGCAAGGTGCTCACTACAGACCGGGAGCAACTTGTGGATTAAGGACCTTGTCTAAGGGTCCTGAGTAATTTCCTAGTCTGGCTGGCTTTTGGAGTGAGCATTCATAGCCTTTTCTCAATACTTTGTTGATGTACCTTTGTCAGCAATTACAGCCTCACATCTTCTTGAATATGATGCCACAAGCTTGATGAACCTGTCTTTGGGCAATTTTGTCCATTCCTCTTTGCAGCACCTCTCAAGCTCCATCAGGTTGGATGGGCAGCAACGGTGCACAGCCATTTTCAGATCTCTCCAGAGATGTTCAATCGGATTCAGGTCTGGACTCTGGCTGGGCCACTCAAGGATATTCACAGAGTTGTCCTGAAGCCACTCCTTTGATATCTTGGCTGTGTGTTTAGGGTCAATGTCAATCAATCAATCAATTTTTTTATATAGCGCCAAATCACAACAAACAGTTGCCCCAAGGCGCTTTATATTGTAAGGCAAGGCCATACAATACTTATGTAAAACCCCAACGGTCAAACGACCCCCTGTGAGCAAGCACTTGGCTACAGTGGGAAGGAAAAACTCCCTTTTAACAGGAAGAAACCTCCAGCAGAACCAGGCTCAGGGAGGGGCAGTCTTCTGCTGGGACTGGTTGGGGCTGAGGGAGAGAACCAGGAAAAAGACATGCTGTGGAGGGGAGCAGAGATCAATCACTAATGATTAAATGCAGAGTGGTGCATACAGAGCAAAAAGAGAAAGAAACAGTGCATCATGGGAACCCCCCAGCAGTCTACGTCTATAGCAGCATAACTAAGGGATGGTTCAGGGTCACCTGATCCAGCCCTAACTATAAGCTTTAGCAAAAAGGAAAGTTTTAAGCCTAATCTTAAAAGTAGAGAGGGTGTCTGTCTCCCTGATCTGAATTGGGAGCTGGTTCCACAGGAGAGGAGCCTGAAAGCTGAAGGCTCTGCCTCCCATTCTACTCTTACAAACCCTAGGAACTACAAGTAAGCCTGCAGTCTGAGAGCGAAGCGCTCTATTGGGGTGATATGGTACTACGAGGTCCCTAAGATAAGATGGGACCTGATTATTCAAAACCTTATAAGTAAGAAGAAGAATTTTAAATTCTATTCTAGAATTAACAGGAAGCCAATGAAGAGAGGCCAATATGGGTGAGATATCAATCAATCAACTTTTTTCTTGTATAGCGCCAAATCACAACAAACAGTTGCCCCAAGGCGCTCCACATTGCAAGGCAAGGCCATACAATAATTATGAAACACAGTCTACGTCTAAAGCAACATAACCAAGGGATGGTCCAGGGTCACCCGATCCAGCCCTAACTATAAGCCTTAGCGAAAAGGAAAGTTTTAAGCCTAATCTTAAAAGTAGAGAGGGTATCTGTCTCCCTGATCTGAATTGGGAGCTGGTTCCACAGGAGAGGAGCCTGAAAGCTGAAGGCTCTGCCTCCCATTCTACTCTTACAAACCCTAGGAACTACAAGTAAGCCCGGAGTCTGAGAGCGAAGCGCTCTAATGGGGTAATATGGTACTATGAGGTCCCTAAGATAAGATGGGACCTGATTATTCAAAACCTTATAAGTAAGAAGAAGAATTTTAAATTCTATTCTAGCATTAACAGGAAGCCAATGAAGGGAGGCCAACACGGGTGAGATATGCTCTCTCCTGCTAGTCCCCGTCAGTACTCTAGCTGCAGCATTCTGAACCAACTGAAGGCTTTTTAGGGAACTTTTAGGACAACCTGATAATAATGAATTACAATAGTCCAGCCTAGAGGAAACAAATGCATGAATTAGTTTTTCAGCATCACTCTGAGACAAGACCTTTCTGATTTTAGAGATATTGCGTAAATGCAAAAAGGCAGTCCTACATATTTGTTTAATATGCGCTTTGAATGACATATCCTGATCAAAAATAACTCCAAGATTTCTCACAGTATTACTAGAGATCAGGGAAATGCCATCCAGAGTAACGATCTGGTTAGACACCATGCTTCTAAGATTTGTGGGGCCAAGTACAATAACTTCAGTTTTATCTGAGTTTAAAAGCAGGAAATTAGAGGTCATCCATGTCTTTATGTCTGTAAGACAATCCTGCAGTTTAGCTAATTGGTGCGTATCCTCTGGCTTCATGGATAGATAAAGCTGGGTATCATCTGCGTAACAATGAAAATTTAAGCAATACCGTCTAATAATACTGCCCAAGGGAAGCATGTATAAAGTGAATAAAATTGGTCCTAGCACAGAACCTTGTGGAACTCCATAATTAACTTTAGTCTGTGAAGAAGATTCCCCATTTACATGAACAAACTGTAATCTATTAGACAAATATGATTCAAACCACCGCAGCGCAATGCCTTTAATACCTATGACATGCTCTAATCTCTGTAATAAAATTTTATGGTCAACAGTATCAAAAGCAGCACTGAGGTCCAACAGAACAAGCACAGAGATAAGTCCACTGTCCAAAGCCATAAGAAGATCATTTGTAACCTTCACTAATGCTGTTTCTGTACTATGATGAATTCTAAAACCTGACTGAAACTCTTCAAATAGACCATTCCTCTGCAGGTGATCAGTTAGCTGTTTTACAACTACCCTCTCAAGAATCTTTGAGAGAAAAGGAAGGTTGGAGATTGGCCTATAATTAGCTAAGATAGCTGGGTCAAGTGATGGCTTTTTAAGTAATGGTTTAATTACTGCCACCTTAAAGGCCTGTGGTACATAACCAACTAACAAAGATAGATTGATCATATTTAAGATTGAAGCATTAAATAATGGTAGGACTTCCTTGAGCAGCCTGGCAGGAATGGGGTCTAATAAGCATGTTGATGGTTTGGATGAAGTAACTAATGAAAATAACTCAGACAGAACAATCGGAGAGAAAGAGTCTAACCAAATACCGGCATCACTGAAAGCAGCCAAAGATAACGATACATCTTTGGGATGGTTATGAGTAATTTTTTCTCTAATAGTCAAAATTTTGTTAGCAAAGAAAGTCATGAAGTCATTACTAGTTAAAGTTAATGGAATACTCAGCTCAATAGAGCTCTGACTCTTTGTCAGCCTGGCTACAGTGCTGAAAAGAAACCTGGGGTTGTTCTTATTTTCTTCAATTAGTGATGAGTAGAAAGATGTCCTAGCTTCACGAAGGGCTTTCTTATAGAGCAACAAACTCTTTTTCCAGGCTAAGTGAAGATCTTCTAAATTAGTGAGACGCCATTTCCTCTCCAACTTACGGGTTATCTGCTTTAAACTACGAGTTTGTGAGTTATACCACGGAGTCAGACACTTCTGATTTAAAGCTCTCTTTTTCAGAGGAGCTACAGCATCCAAAGTTGTCTTCAATGAGGATGTAAAACTATTGACAAGATACTCTAACTCCCTTACAGAGTTTAGGTAGCTACTCTGCTCTGTGTTGGTATATGACATTAGAGAACATAAAGAAGGAATCATATCCTTAAACCCAGTTACAGCGCTTTCTGAAAGACTTCTAGTGTAATGAAACTTATTCCCCACTGCAGGGTAGTCCATCAGGGTAAATGTAAATGTTATTAAAAAATGATCAGACAAAAGGGAGTTTTCAGGGAATACTGTTAAGTCTTCTATTTCCATACCATAAGTCAGAACAAGATCTAAAATATGATTAAAGTGGTGGGTGGACTCATTTACTTTTTGAGCAAAGCCGATAGAGTCTAATAATAGATTAAATGCAGTGTTGAGGCTGTCATTCTCAGCATCTGTGTGGATGTTAAAATCGCCCACTATAATTATCTTATCTGAGCTAAGCACTAAGTCAGACAAAAGGTCTGAAAATTCACAGAGAAACTCACAGTAACGACCAGGTGGACGATAGATAATAACAAATAAAACTGGTTTTTGGGACTTCCAATTTGGATGGACAAGACTAAGAGACAAGCTTTCAAATGAATTAAAGCTCTGTCTAGGTTTTTGATTAATTAATAAGCTGGAATGGAAGATTGCTGCTAATCCTCCGCCCCGGCCCGTGCTACGAGCATTCTGACAGTTAGTGTGACTCGGGGGTGTTGACTCATTTAAACTAACATATTCATCCTGCTGTAACCAAGTTTCTGTTAGGCAGAATAAATCAATACGTTGATCAATTATTATATCATTTACCAACAGGGACTTAGAAGAAAGAGACCTAATGTTTAATAGACCACATTTAACTGTTTTAGTCTGTGGTGCAATTGAAGGTGCTATATTATTTTTTCTTTTTGAATTTTTATGCTTAAATAGATTTTTGCTAGTTATTGGTGGTCTGGGAGCAGGCACCGTCTCTACGGGGATGGGGTAATAGGGGGATGGCAGGGGGAGAGAAGCTGCAGAGAGGTGTATAAGACCACAGCTCTGCCTCCTGGTCCCAACGCTAGACAGTCACAGTTTGGAGGATCCCAAAAAATTGGCCAGATTTCTAGAAATGAGAGCTGCTCCCTCTAAAGTGGGATGGATGCCGTCTCTCCTAACAAGACCAGGTTTTCCCCAGAAGCTTTGCCAATTATCAATGAAGCCCACCTCATTTTTTGGACACCACTCAGACAGCCAGCAATTCAAGGAGAACATGCGGCTAAACATGTCACTCCCGGTCTGATTGGGGAGGGGCCCAGAGAAAACAACAGAGTCCGACATTGTTTTTGCAAAGTTACACACCAATTCAATGTTAATTTTAGTGACCTCCGATTGGCGTAACCGAGTGTCATTACTGCCGACGTGAATTACAATCTTACCAAATTTACGCTTAGCCTTAGCCAGCAATTTCAAATGTCCTTCGATGTCGCCTGCTCTGGCCCCCGGAAGACAATTGACAATGGTTGCTGGTGTCGCTAACTTCACATTTCTCAAAACAGAGTCGCCAATAACCAGAGTTTGATCCTCGGCGAGTGTATCGTCGAGTGGGGAAAAACGGTTAGAGATGTGAACGGGTTGACGGTGTACACGGGGCTTCTGTTTAGGGCTACGCTTCCTCCTCACAGTCACCCAGTCAGCCTGCCTTCCCGACTGCACGGGGTCTGCCAGGGGGGAACTAACGGCGGCTAAGCTACCTTGGTCCGCACCGACTACAGGGGCCTGGCTAGCTGTAGAATTTTCCACGGTGCGGAGCCGAGTCTCCAATTCGCCCAGCCTGGCCTCCAAAGCTACGAATAAGCTACACTTATTACAAGTACCATTACTGCTAAAGGAGGCCGAGGAATAACTAAACATTTCACACCCAGAGCAGAAAAGTGCGGGAGAGACAGGAGAAGCCGCCATGCTAAATCGGCTAAGAGCTAGTAGCTACGCTAAGCTAGCGGATTCCTAAAAACACGCAAAGTGAATAATGTGTAAATAATTTAGAGGTGATTCAGCAGAAGGAGTGCTTTAGTTAAGGCACGTAAAGATTACACTGGAAAACAAATCGTAATCTAGATAACTAGATCAATCTAACTGCGCAGATTAAACAGCTAACAGATACAGAAAAACACCGCTGTGCTCTGGAACAGGAAGTGATACAATACCGCAGTGAGAGCCAACCACCAGTAGAGGCAAGCAAGAACCTGCTGAAAGATGAACTGTCACCCCTGTCTGAGGTCAAGAGCACTCTGGAGCAGGTTTTCATCCAGGATGCCTTTGTACATTACTGCATTCATCTTTCCCTCAATCCTGACTCGTCTCCCAGCTCCTGCTGCTGAAAAAGATCCTCACAGCATGATGCTGCCACCACCATGCTTCACTGTAGGGATGGTGCCTAGTTTCCTCCAAACATGATACCTGGCATTCACACCAAAGAGTTCAATCTTTGTCTCATTAGACCAGAGAATTTTGTTTCTCATGGTCTGAGAGTACTTCAGGTGCTTTTTGGCAAACTCGAGGTGGGCTGCCATGTGCCTTTTACTGAGGAGTGGCTTCCATGTGTCCACTCTACCATACAGGCCTGATCGGTGGATTGCTGTAGAGATTGTGGTTCTTCTGGAAGGTTCTCCTCTCTCCACAGAGGAATGCTGGAGCTCTGACAGAGTGATCATTGGGTTCTTGATCACCTCCCTGACTATCGCCCTTCTCCTGCGATCACTCAGTTTAGATTTCGGCCAGCTCTAGGAAGAGATCCTGATGGATGTGAACTTCTTCCATTTACAGATGATGGAGGCCACTGTGCTCACTGGGACCTTCAAAGCAGCAGAAATGTTTCTGTACCCTTCCCCAGACTTGTACCTTGAGACAATCCTGTCTCGGGGGTCTTCAGACAATTCCTTTGACTTCATGTTTGGTTTGTGTTCTGACCTGCACTGTCAAGTGTGGGACCTTATACGGAGGCAGGTGTGTGCCTTTTCAAATCATGTCCATTCAACCAAATTTACCCCAGGTGGACTCCAATTAAGCTGTCGAAACATCTCAAGGATGATCAGTGGAAACAGGATGCATCTGAGCTCAATTCTGAGCTTCATGGCAAAAGCTGTGAATATTTATGTACAGGTATTTTCTTAGCTTTTTAAAATAATTTTTTACATTTTCATTATGTTTGCCTAATTTTGTTTAAATACTTATTTCTCACTTTCCGTAAATACTAGAAACTTAATTTCACTTCTCAAATATCAGTGTGTTTGTCTGCTATATGATATATTTAACTGAAATTTCTGATTCAGACAACCAGTGATTTATAAAGAAAAATTATCAGGGGTGCCCAAACTTTTGCATACATCTGTGTGTGTGTGTATGTATGTATGTATATATATATATATATATATATATATATATATATATATATATCAAATCAATTTTATTTATATAGCGCCAAATCACAACAAACCGTGGCCCCAAGGCGCTTTATATTGTAAGGCAAAAGTCATACAATAATTACAGAAAAACCCAACGGTCAAAACGACCCCCTGTGAGCAAGCACTTGGTGACAGTGGGAAGGAAAACTCCCTTTTAACAGGAAGAAACCTCCAGCAGAACCAGGCTCATGGAGGGGCAGTCTTCTGCTGGGACTGGTTGGGGCTGAGGGGAGAGAATCAGGAAAAGGACATGCTGTGGAGGGCAGCAGAGATCAATCACTAATGATTAAATGCAGAATGGTGCATACAGAGCAAAAAGAGAAAGAAACACTCAGTGCATCATGGGAACCCCCCAGCAGTCTAAGTCTATAGCAGCATAACTAAGGGATGGTTCAGGGTCACCTGATCCAGCCCTAACTATAAGCCTTAGCAAAAAGGAAAGTTTTAAGCCTAATCTTAAAAGTAGAGAGGGTGTCTGTCTCCCTGATCCGAATTGGGAGCTGGTTCCACAGGAGAGGAGCCTGAAAGCTGAAGGCTCTGCCTCCCATTCTACTCTTACAAACCCTAGGAACTACAAGTAAGCCTGCAGTCTGAGAGCGAAGTGCTGTATTGGGGTGATATGGTACTATGAGGTCCCTAAGATAAGATAGGACCTGATTATTCAAAACCTTATAAGTAAGAAGAAGAATTTTAAATTCGATTCTAGAATTAACAGGAAGCCAATGAAGAGAGGCCAATATGGGTGAGATATGCTCTCTCCTTCTAGTCCCTCTCAGTACTCTAGCTGCAGCATTTTGAATTGACTGAAGGCTTTTCAGGGAACTTTTAGGACAACCTGATAATAATGAATTACAGTAGTCCAGCCAAGAGGAAATAAATGCATGAATTAGCTTTTCAGCATCACTCTGAGACAAGACCTTTCTGATTTTAGAGATATTGCGTAAATGCAAAAAAGCAGTCCTACATATTTGTTTAATATGCGCTTTGAATGACATATCCTGATCAAAAATGACTCCAAGATTTCTCACAGTATTACTAGAGGTCAGGGTAATGCCATCCACAGTAAGGATCTGGTTAGACACCATGTTTCTAAGATTTGTGGGGCCAAGTACAATAACTTCAGTTTTATCTGAGTTTAAAAGCAGGAAATTAGAGGTCATCCATGTCTTTATGTCTGTAAGACAATCCTGCAGTTTAGCTAATTGGTGTGTGTCCTCTGGCTTCATGGATAGATAAAGCTGGGTATCATCTGCGTAACAATGAAAATTTAAGCAATGCTTTCTAATAATACTGTCTAAGGGAAGCATGTATAAAGTGAATAAAATTGGTCCTAGCACAGAACCTTGTGGAACACCATAATTAACCTTAGTCTGTGAAGAAGACTCCCCATTTACATGAACAAATTGTAATCTATTAGATAAATATGATTCAAACCACCACAGCGCAGTGCCTTTAATACCTATGGCATGCTCTAATCTCTGTAATAAAATTTTATGGTCAACAGTATCAAAAGCAGCACTGAGGTCTAACAGGACAAGCACAGAGATGAGTCCACTGTCTGAGGCCATAAGAAGATCATTTGTAACCTTCACTAATGCTGTTTCTGTACTATGATGAATTCTAAAACCTGACTGAAACTCTTCAAATAGACCATTCCTCTGCAGATGATCAATTAGCTGTTTTACAACTACCTTTTCAAGAATTTTTGAGAGAAAAGGAAGGTTGGAGATTGGCCTATAATTAGCTAAGATAGCTGGGTCAAGTGATGGCTTTTTAAGTAATGGTTTAATTACTGCCACCTTAAAAGCCTGTGGTACATAGCCAACTAATAAAGATAGACTGATCATATTTAAGATCGAAGAATTAATTAATGGTAGGGCTTCCTTGAGCAGCCTGGTAGGAATGGGGTCTAATAGACATGTTGATGGTTTGGAGGAAGTAACTAATGAAAATAACTCAGACAGAACAATCGGAGAGAAAGAGTCTAACCAAATACCGGCATCACTGAAAGCAGCCAAAGATAATATGTCTTTGGGATGGTTATGAGTAATTTTTTCTCTAATAGTTAAAATTTTATTAGCAAAGAAAGTCATGAAGTCATTACTAGTTAAAGTTAAAGGAATACTCGGCTCAATAGAGCTCTGACTCTTTGTCAGCCTGGCTACAGTGCTGAAACGAAACCTGGGGTTGTTCTTACACTCAACAAAAATATAAATGCAACACTTTTGGTTTTGCTCCCATTTTGTATGAGATGAACTCAAAGATCTAAAACTTTTTCCACATACACAATATCACCATTTCCTTCAAATATTGTTCACAAACCAGTCTAAATCTGTGATAGTGAGCACTTCTCTTTTGCTGAGATAATCCATCCCACCTCACAGGTGTGCCATATCAAGATGCTGATTAGACACCATGATTAGTGCACAGGTGTGCCTTAGACTGCCCACAATAAAAGGCCACTCTGAAAGGTGCAGTTTTATCACACAGCACAATGCCACAGATGTCGCAAGATTTGAGGGAGCGTGCAATTGGCATGCTGACAGCAAGAATGTCAACCAGAGCTGTTGCTTGTGTATTGAATGTTAATTTCTCTACCATAAGCCATCTCCAAAGGCGTTTCAGAGAATTTGGCAGTATATCCAACCGGCCTCACAACCGCAGACCACGTGTAACCACACCAGTCCAGGACCTCCACATCCAGCATGTTCACCTCCAAGATCGTCTGAGACCAGCCACTCGGACAGCTGCTGAAACAATCGGTTTGCATAACCAAAGAATTTCTGCACAAACTGTCAGAAACCGTCTCAGGGAAGCTCATCTGCATGCTTGTTGTCCTCATCGGGGTCTCGACCTGACTCCAGTTCGTCATCGTAACCGACTTGAGTGGGCAAATGCTCACATTCGCTGGTGTTTTGCACGTTGGAGAGGTGTTCTCTTCACGGATGAATCCCGGTTCACACTGTTCAGGGCAGATGGGAGACAGCATGTGTGGCGTCGTGTGGGTGAGCGGTTTTCTGATGTCAATGTTGTGGATCGAGTGGCCCATGGTGGCGGTGGGGTTATGGTGTGGGCAGGCGTCTGTTATGGACGAAGAACACAGGTGCATTTTATTGATGGCATTTTGAATGCACAGAGATACCGTGACGAGATCCTGAGGCCCATTGTTGTGCCATACATCCAAGAACATCACCTCATGTTGCAGCAGGATAATGCACGGCCCCATGTTGCAAGGATCTGTACACAATTCTTGGAAGCTGAAAATGTCCCAGTTCTTGCATGGCCGGCATACTCACTGGACATGTCACCCATTGAGCATGTTTGGGATGCTCTGGACCGGCGTATACGAGAGCGTGTACCAGTTCCTGCCAATATCCAGCAACTTCGCACAGCCATTGAAGAGGCGTGGACCAACATTCCACAGGCCACAATTGACATCCTGATCAACTCTATGCGAAGGAGATGTGTTGCACTGCATGAGGCAAATGGTGGTCACACCAGAATTCTGACTGGTATCCCCCCAATAAAACAAAACTGCACCTTTCAGAGTGGCCTTTTATTGTGGACAGTCTAAGGCACACCTGTGCACTAATCATGGTGTCTAATCAGCATCTTGATATGGCACACCTGTGAGGTGGGATGGATTATCTCAGCAAAGGAGAAGTGCTCACTATCACAGATTTAGACTGGTTTGTGAACAATATTTGAGGGAAATGGTGATTTGTGTATGTGGAAAATTTTTTAGATCTTTGAGTTCATCTCATACAAAATGGGAGCAAAACCAAAAGTGTTGTGTTTATATTTTTGTTGAGTGTATTTTCTTCAATTAGTGATGAGTAGTAAGATGTCCTAGCTTTACGGAGGGCTTTTTTATAGGGCAACAGAATCTTTTTCAAGGCTAAGTGAAGATCGTCTAAATTAGTGAGACGCCATTTCCTCTCCAACTTACAGGTTATCTGCTTTAAGCTGCGAGTTTGTGAGTTATACCACGGAGTCAGGCACTTCTGATTTAAGGCTCTCTTTTTCAGAGGAGCTACAGCATCCAAAGTTGTGCTCAGTGAGGATGTAAAACTACTGATGAGATAATCTATCTCACTCACAGAGTTTAGGTAGCTACTCTGCACTGTGTTGTTATATGGCATTGGAGAACATAACAAATAAGGAATCATATCCTTAAACCTAGTTACAGCGCTTTCCGAAAGACTTCTACTGTAATGAAACTTATTCCCCACTGCTGGGTAGTCCATTAAAGTAAATGTTATTAAGAAATGATCAGACAGAAGGGGGTTTTCAGTGAATACTGTTAAGTCTTCAATTTCCATACCATAAGTCAGAACAAGATCTAAAGTATGGTTAAAGTGGTGGGTGGACTCATTCACATTTTGAGCGAAGCCAATTGAGTCTAATAATAGATTAAATGCAGTGTTGAGCCAGTCATTCTCAGCATCTATGTGGATGTTAAAATCACCCACTATAATTATCTTATCTGAGCTAAGCACTAAGTCAGACAAAAGGTCTGAAAATTCACAGAGAAACTCACAGTAACGACCAGGTGGACGATAGATAACAACAAATAAAACTGTTTTTGGGACTTCCAATTTGGATGGACAAGACTAAGAGTCAAGCTTTCAAATGAATTAAAGCTCTGTCTGGTTTTTTGATTAATTAATAAGCTGGAGTGGAAGATTGCTGCTAATCCTCCTCCTCGGTCCGTGCTACGAGCATTCTGATAGTTAGTGTGACTCGGGGGTGTAGACTCATTTAAACTAACATATTCATCCTGCTGTAACCAGGTTTCTGGTGGCAGAATAAATCAATATGTTGATCAATTATTATATCATTTACTAACAGGGACTTAGAAGAGAGAGATCTAATGTTTAATAAACCACATTTAACTGTTTTAGTCTGTGGTGCAGTTGAAGGTGCTATATTATTTTTTCTTTTTGAATTTTTATGCTTCAATAGATTTTTACTGGTTGTTGGTGGTCTGGGAGCAGGCACCGTCTCTACGTGGATGGGGTATTGGGGGGATGGCAGGGGGAGAGAAGCTGCAGAGAGGTGTATAAGACTACAACTCTGCTTCCTGGTCCCAACCCTGGATAGTTACGGTTTGGATGTTGGGAAGGTGTCGTAGCACGGACCCACAACAGGGGGCGCAAATGAACGGACAATGAATTAAGCCAAAAAGTAACAATTTAATGTTGTGATGATACACAACGAAATACACAGAATTAGCAAAGTCAATTGACACCAGGTGACGTGTGGGCAGGCTCGAAGATAGAAGACCCCCGACGAGAGAGAAGCCGCGTCCCACGCGGCTTCCACCACCAACGGTCTGAAGAACACCGGAGCCGCCAAGTCCCGAGTCCCCAGGTGGCCTCTGTCTTCGGCTGTCGACCCTGGTACTGCTGGCAGAAAGCAGAGACAAGATGAATGAGTGTGAGTCCGCACACTCAGTAATCCACAGTCTGCACACAGTTAGGAGGGAGCACCTCCACCTCCAATCACACACTCGTGCAGCTCCTGGTTAACCACTTATCTGGTTTGGGGTGTGAGGCGAAGCCATCGCTGTCACACCAAACGCCAATCCCACAGACAAGGCAAAACACCAGGAAAACGGCTGCAACAGAAGTTCAGATTATTACACAACGTATTAGTCAGCAGAGAAATTACCTCTTCAGTAGTTGATTTCTCGGCGAGGAGGTGGAGCTGCAGTCCGGCCTTTATGGTGATGATGATGATGATGATGATGATGATGAACGAGTGACAGCTGGTGCAGAGGATGAATGACAGCTGTCACTTCTTCTGGGTCTGGCGCCCTCTCGTGCTTGGAGCCCGCACTCCAAGCAGGGCGCCCTCTGGTGGTGTTGGGCCAGCAGTACCTCCTCTTCAGCGGCCCACATAACATTGGAGGGTTTAATAAAATTGGCCAGATTTCTAGAAATGAGAGCTGCTCCATCCAAAGTGGGATGTATGCCGTCTGTCCTAACAAGACCAGGTTTTCCCCAGAAGCCAATTATCTATGAAGCCACCTCATTTTTTAGACACCACTCAGACAGCCAGCAATTCGAGGAGAACATGCGGCTAAACATGTCACTCCCGGTCCGATTGGGGAGGGGCCCAGAGAAAACTACAGAGTCCGACATTGTTTTTGCAAAGTTACACACTGAGTCAATGTTAATTTTAATGACCTCCGATTGGCGTAACTGGGTGTCATTACTGCCGACGTGAATTACAGTCTTACCAAATTTACGCTTAGCCTTAGCCAGCAGTTTCAAATTTCCTTCAATGTCGCCTGCTCTGGCCCCCGGAAGACAATTGACTATGGTTGCTGGTGTCGCTAACTTCACATTTCTCAAAACAGAGTCGCCAATAACCAGAGTTTGATCCTCGGCGGGTGTGTCGCCGAGTGGGGAAAAACGGTTAGAGATGTGAACGGGTTGGTGGTGTACAGGGGGCTTCTGTTTAGGGCTACGCTTCCTCCTCACAGTCACCCAGCTGGCTGGCCTTCTTTCCCGGCTGCTCGGGATCCGCTGGGGGACAGGTAACCTTGGTCCGCACCAACTACAGGGGCCTGGCTAGCTGTAGGATTTTCCAAGGTGCGGAGCCGAATCTCCAATTCACCCTGCCTGTCCTCCAAAACTACGAATAAGCTACACTTATTACAAGTACCATTACTGCTAAAGGATGCCGAGGAATAACTAAACATTTCACACCCAGAGCAGAAAAGTGCGGGAGAGACAGGAGAAGCCGCCACGCTAAACCGGCTAAGAGCTAGTAGCTGCGCTAAGCTAGCGGATTCCTAAAAACACACAACGTGAAGAATGTGAAAATAATTTAGAGGTGATTCAGCAGAGGGAGTGCTTTAGTTAAGGCACGTGAAGATCGCACTGTGAAACAAATCTATCTAGTTATCTAGATCAATCTAACTGCGCAGATTAAACAGCTAACAGATACAACAAAACACCGCTGTGCTCCGGAACAGGAAGTGATGCAATACCGCAGTGAGAGCCAACCACCAGTAGAGCCAAGCGCATATATATATATACGAGGTCTGTCCATAAAGTATAGGTCCTTTTAATTTTTTTCAAAAACTATATGGATTTCATTCATATGTTTTAACGTCAGACATGCTTAAACCCTCGTGCGCATGCGTGAGTTTTTCCACGCCTGTCGGTGACGTCATTCGCCTGTGAGCACTCCTTGTGGGAGGAGTCGTCCAGCCCCTCGTCGGAATTCCTTTGTCTGAGAAGTTGCTGAGAGACTGGCGCTTTGTTTGATCAAAATTTTTTCTAAACCTGTGAGACACATCGAAGTGGACACGGTTCGAAAAATTAAGCTGGTTTTCAGTGAAAATTTTAACGGCTGATGAGAGATTTTGAGGTGATACTGTCGCTTTAAGGACTTTGCACGGTGTGAGACGTCGTGCAGCGCTCTCAGGCGCCGTCGTCAGCCTGTTTAAAGCTGAAAACCTCCACATTTCAGGCTCTATTGATCCAGGACGTCGTGAGAGAACAGAGAAGTTTCAGAAGAAGTCGGTTTCAGCATTTTATCCGGATATTCCACTGTTAAAGGAGATTTTTTTTAATGAAAGACGTGAGGGCGGATTGCAGCGTCGGCTCACAGCCGCTGTGACGCTCCGCCACAGGAAAAACACCTCTGTTGGAAGCCTTAAGGACAAGTTGGAACATGTCCAGCTGTTAAACAATTTCTCATATACTCACTCCACTGAAAGCCATCAAAAGCTGCCTGGATTTTACAAATGGTTATCAACACGGAGGTGTTTTTCCTGTGCCACCGCGCCGCACGTCTTTCATTAAAAAAATCTCCTTTAACAGTGGAATATCTGGATAAAATGCTGAAACCGACTTCTTCTGAAACTTCTCTGTTCTCTCACGACGTCCTGGATCAATAGAGCCTGAAATGTGGAGGT
This sequence comes from Thalassophryne amazonica, assembly GCF_902500255.1. Classification (NCBI taxonomy): domain Eukaryota; kingdom Metazoa; phylum Chordata; class Actinopteri; order Batrachoidiformes; family Batrachoididae; genus Thalassophryne; species Thalassophryne amazonica. Next base: position 37,481,132 of record NC_047113.1, read on the forward strand.
TTTCAGCTTTAAACAGGCTGATGATGGCGCCTGAGAGCGCTGCACGACGTCTCACACCGTGGAAAGTCCTTAAAGCGACAGTATCACCTCAAAATCTCTCATCAGCCGTTAAAATTTTCACTGAAAACCAGCTTAATTTTTCGAACCGTGTCCACTTCGATGTGTCTCACAGGTTTAGAAAAAATTTTGATCAAACAAAGCGCCAGTCTCTCAGCAACTTCTCAGACAAAGGAATTCCGACGAGGGGCTGGACGACTCCTCCCACAAGGAGTGCTCACAGGCGAATGATGTCACCGACAGACGTGGAAACCTCACACATGCGCACGAGGGTTCAAGCATGTCTGACGTAAAAACATATGAATGAAATCCATATAGTTTTTGAAAAAAATAAAAAGGACCGTTTCTTTATGGACAGACCTCGTATGTATATATATATACATATATATATATATATATATATATATGTATACGCACACATATGTGTGCGTGTGTTTGCAGTTTTGACACATATCTGAACCACATAATAACAATATGAATGGAGGATAGAATGCAGACTTATGCAAGAGCAGAGATGACATACACACACACACACATCTGGGTGTTGTATATTTTATTATTTTCCATCACCACAGCATTAAACATAAGAGTTAGAAATATATATTTTTTGGAGTTTATATCATGCAATTGTCCTAGCACGGTTGGTGGCCAAGTGAATAGTGCGCTTGGTTTCAGTGCAGAAGGTTCCCGGTTCAGACCCCACCCCTGCCACATCTCTCTATGTAATTTGGATTTACATTACGACGGGCATTCGGCGTAAAACCGGTAGCAATTCAACATGCAGATCCACCTCGGATCTCCTGTGGCGACCCCGGGTGCAAACAAGGGAGCAGCCAAAGGGACTTACTTTTCATCATGCATGTGTCATCCACATTTCCTCCCTCTCTTATTAATTTAATGTAGTCTGAGTCAGCAGCCAACGGTCAGTGGATGGTCAGTCAGTGAGGTCAGTAGAGCAGTGCAGACAGACGCTCCAGCTATCCTTGGAGGTGTTGTCCGTGTTGTTTTATTTTTGGCTTGGCCTCAGGGACAGTTACTGCTTTGGGCCCAGCGTGGGGGGGGACAGCAGGGTTCTTACTTAAACTGAAAGATCCAGGGTCATCAGGTTCAACATGCTTTGTTCTAGAACCATAGATTAAAATAGATGTGATGTAATATTAAAGGCTGGGATGTGGAATTTCCCCTCTTATACAGATTTTCCATTTTTGCCTGGGTTTGATTTCCTAAAGTTCACACTAAGGTTCTGCTTGCCAGTCAGACAAAAATCATTTCAGAGCCAAAGTTCTTCTGTGAGACATTCATCTTCAACAATGTGATTTTATTTCACTTTGCACATTTCATTAGATAAAACTCCAGAACATAAGCAGTATAAACTTTATAACCACCATTACGCCCCATTACGTGTGTGAAGCCATGATTTAATTATACCACAAGTGGGGAACAGTTAAGCAGCCATTTTTCATTTCTCCATTTCTTTCAGATGATGTCATCAGACCACCTGACCAGCGGTTGGCTGCAGCAGCTACTTCTTATACTCATGAAGCTTTCACTGACTTTTGCTGGACCTTTGAGACCAATCAATAGCACTGAATGCACAGCCAAGCATCCTGCTTCCTACATTGTGGTCTTTACTGGTCACTGGAGCCCACAGGCCTTCCCCAAACAATATCCACTGTTCCGCCCCCCTGCACAGTGGTCCAAACTCATAGGTAAGGAAAAAACCCCTCAGAAATAGACACTGGTTCACCTTTAACACGTGATGATTAATTTCTTACCTCCATCATTATTTGCTTGCTTGTTGAGGAGAGGTGGAAAAGCAGGCCTTGTTTCAGATTCAAATCAAAGAGTGAATTTGCCTTTGATATTTGATGCTTATTCCTTTGACATCCTCTGTTATGCTTTGATCTTATAATTAAGATCAGGAAAAATATGGACCAAAGCTCAGCAATCAGGATCAAAGCTCACCAAAAAATATTGTCGCTGGTGTTTCCTCACAATGTAAGTGCAGTCCAGTCTCACGTTTTTTTTTTCGTGCTCCCATCACGAAATGAGCCAAATTTTCCTGACTTTTTTTTTTAAATCACTATTACTAACCCTACTCCTATTCCCAACCCTAACCATAACCACCCCAGACCCCACTTTTAATTTCGTGCAGCCATCATGGAATAAATTATAATGAATTTGTGCTGCTGTGAGGAAAATGAGGCACTTTTCGTCACAATATCACGAACCAATAGATTAATGTATATTTCGTGCTGCTGAATCACGACTTGCCATGAGACCGGATTGGTAAGTGATAGTCCTCATCTCAGTCTCCCTGAGTAAGCAACAAAGAAAGGGAATAACAAAATATTTGCTTAACTTTGAGAAAAATGTACCATTAATGGTTCCTATTACACATCATAGTTATCTGAAAGTACCAATCAAAGAGAAATAGAGAGAAATGTGACTAGAGATGCTGTTGCTCCAACACATTGATGTCCATGTCAAAATATGACTTTGATTGCCTGCTTTTTATTCTGAATCAAGCTTGACTCCGTCTGATGTCTATTTTTTCCCAAATGCAATTTACATCTGAAAATGACTGTATTCTGTTTTCTGAGTGATGATGGGCTTTGTTGGGAATTTGGTGGCTCAAGATGTGACCTTCTGTAACAGGATATCAACAGAAGAACAAGGTGCACTGACTGTGTTGAAAAACTTGCTCTGACATGTTTTCTTGTGGAGGCCACTGCCTTCGGAATGAATCTCATAACGAATGGTGAAAGCGGAAAAAATGACTGGGGTTTGCCCTTGTCTGAAGAAAAATACGTCATTGGTCTGAGACTGTGATTATAGGGGAGCTAAACTGGATTAAGACAAGAAGCATGTGCTGGTGTTGTGTGCTGCAGCATCCACTACCTTTCTGAAGAATCCTGTGTCTTTACTGACAATCATCAAGGCAGACCCGTAGCTCACCCCTGTCTCCAGACAGATGTCTTGCTTCAATATTATTACCTTTATTACCGTGGGAGTGCCATCACTGAAGCACATTAGCAAAACCTCATAATATATCCAGCCTGGATCACATACAGCTTCCAGACTTATCCACTCAAGGTTGACTAAGACAAACATATTTTTCTCAAGTGGGGGAGAGTGGCCTTCTCTTGTCTTATTCCCTGAGGACAGTTGTCTTTTGTCTTTTCACACTCTCAGCATTAAGTGATCACACTTAAATGTAAAGTTAACACAATATATATTCAGCATACATGATATCAATTAAAGAAAACTCCACATTCTCCTATCATCATGATAATAATGAAAAATAATAAAGCACAAGAACTTTTCCAACAGTTCCCCCACACTGCCGGTAACACACCTCAAGTGGGTTCTTCAAGCAAAGTTATTCCAGTGGTACTCAACCATAGATTCTCCTGAGAGACCTTGTACCAAAGATGTCCAGTCATCACATCAGGTCATCTTAGGGTCCAGATATCACAACAAGACAAACTAGAAGCACTCTGAGAGAGGTCCACCGCTACCAGAAATCCACTGCTCCCAGAATTTTATTTTATTTTATTCGGTAAAAAAATTATATAAGAATACATAAAAATACTGCCGAGGAATGCTTCCAATATGGATGCTTATTTACATTGTGGTCCTCGAGCACCGAGCTGCTGATCCACAAGCTGCCCTTCTAGCGCCTGGTGAGAGAAATCGCTCAGGACTTCAAGACAACCTCCGCTTTCAGAGCTCCGCTGTGATGATCTGCAGGAGGCCGGCGAGGCTGACCTGGTCGGCAGATTCCTAATTCACAATATCGCAGTGTGACACTGTCGGCCAGTTCGTTACATCACCACTAAATTCACTATCTGGTATAAGATATGGATCCACTGACCAACTGCTACACATCTATCATGATAAATAGCTTTATCTCGAGCATTTAAAGCATCATAATAACCGTACATTCTCTCCATTTTTCTATCACGCGCCAGCCTCCTTGTAATCCAGAATGGAGACGGCACCTGTCCTGCAGCAAATCGGTCACGTGATTGAAAACCCTCTATAAAGAGAAACTGCATGAACTACATGCATGAAGTTTTTATTTTTTATTTTCTAATAACAAGTTTATTCAATGTGGAGAAACAAATGCTAAATTATTGTTGTATTGTAACTTAATTTTTGTTCAGCCTTTGTGACCCGTCTTCATGAAGTTAGATGCAAAAATGTTGAAATTGGCCCTATCCTGCAATGATAAAGAATCCTTTAAAAAAATTACTGGATCCGGATCGTGTTCCGGATAAATAACGAAATTTAATGACTTCTAAATTAGGTCAAGATACACCCCTGGTAAAAATTTCATTGAAATCTGTTGAGGATTTTTTTGAGTAATCCTGCTAACAAACCAACCAACCAACAAACAAACGGACGCAACCGAAAACATAACCTCCTTGGCAAAGGTAAGAAACTTGGATCTTAATCCTTCTACAAAGGTATCCCCATACACCTCTGTCTAGTGATCTCATGACTCCAGAAGCTCTTCCCAGATGTCTTTTATATTCATAGACTGAGCTCCCAGAGGCATGAATGTCACTGCTGAAGAAAGGAAAAGTCTCAACAAGTTCAAGACTCTCTCAACATACAGACCCAGTGCTGATGGCTGAGTCCAGGAAGTCATGAAAAGCCTGGATCTTAGTTTGGATCTGGGATATTGCAAACCTAGACACATTGAGACTCCCACCAGGTAGAGGAACAAAGGAGACCAAACGAATGGTGGAAATAGAGTTTGTCACAGTAAAAGTGAAGCATAAACCTGTCAAGGGGTTTACAGGCCTCAAAGGTTTTAGGTTCCTTTATTGTGGGGACAGCAGACCAAGGACACTGCCAAAGAGAAGCGGGAATGGAGTATGTCATGCCCAAAGAAAAAACATAAGCAATTTAGTAGAGGAAAGAAGTGGGCTTTAACATCCTGGTGGGGCTTAAATATGATGTGGTATCGAATTTCAAGCTCTTAATGCTTGTGGGAAATTTGAAAGGATGGAAATGAAATTAAGCACATAAGTAATGGCAGAGTGGGGAGAAACAAAATCGTGTGTGAAGCGTGCAGGGCAGATTGTGTGTGTGGCACAGTGCAGGGTATGCGTCAACATGCTTGCTTGTGCATGTGTGCCTCTCTGTCCCTTAACTCTGAAAAGTTACAAAAGGCAGAACCATCAGAGCATTTGTCAGCATGCTTCTGGCTAACCTTCCGCTGTCCTTAAAACCACTGGCCCAGATCAGTGGCTCTGCAGAATTCTGGACAGAAGAACTCCAGGACCTGCAGCATAAAGAGTTTAACCCAACATCAGCCTTTTGATTCTTAACAGATTTCATTGATAACCAAAACAAATTATTGCAATGTGGTGCAAATGGTGCTACTGGAATGACAGATCACAAAAGTGTACACAGGGAGTTTTTCCAGAGATTCTTTGACTCATGTGGTTGCTGACTCTGAGATTCTGCCCGATCCTCTGGCAGTTCCACAGTGTGTGCTGTGGTTTTATCAGAGATACATGACAAACGTTTGCAACTGTGACCATGCAATAATGCTGAAGACATGCGTGTGGACAGTCAGAATGATCGGTTTAAGTGCAGGATGTCAGATGCAGCCATAGAAATACATAGAGGCTCCCCAGTGGAAATGATCTCACCGTCTGGCCAAGGTTCTGTCTGTGGTACCTCACTGACATTAATATGTAGCCCACTGCATAATCATCTCACTCCAGTAACTGTCTTTTCTTCTTTCTCATATTTCTTCAATCACTTTAGCGGTCAGTCATAATTGCCATTTTCGCCTCTGGCAAGAAGGTGCTGCAGCAAGTGTTGGGGTGCAGAACTTTGCTGAACTTGGAGTGACAGTGGAGCTCATGAAGGAGGCCAAGGAGGCCCGAAAGAAACGCACAGTTGGTGCCATGTACCGAACAGCTGGCATCCCAAATGGCATTGGGCACAGCTCCACTGAGTTGCTCATGCAGCCCCGGTATTCACTGGTAGGTGTGATGCACCAAAGTGTTTGTGACTCTTCCAAAGAAATAATGGATTTTGGCCAAACTGTTTGCGTCCTCTGTAGACAGAATCTTCCCTTCTGTTATATCAAATGAACAGACTGATCAAAGGAAGGTATTCTTTTTTAATATACATACCCTTTTTTCTATACTATACTCCAAAAACCATAGTAATCTCCCTGAAGTGGTAATTTCATTGGATGCTGAAAAAGCATTTGATAGAGTGGAATGAGAATTCCTTTTCGCAGTCCTGAAGAAATTTGGTTTTGGCAAAAGATTCATTTCTTGGATTCATCTCTTGTATACTTCGCCTCAGCTTCTATCTGTATTAATAATGTAAAATCCGACTATTTTACTCTGTCACGTGGTACACGTCAAGGTTGTGCCCTCTCCCCTTTACTTTTTGCTTTAGCAACAGAGCCACTATCAATAAGCCTCAGAACCTCTTCCTTGTTCCGGGGTTTGATTCGTGGGAGTACAGAACATAAGGTTGCTTTGTATGCAGACAATTTACTTTTATATGTCACAAATGGCTGGACACAAAGGACAGACAAGTAGCTCCGTATGTGAAAACAGTTTACTGAAACAGTAAGCTCGGTCCGGTAGACAAAAAGGCAGTCCAGCATGAGCAAAAGTACAACAACATCAGGCTTAGGCGTGGTCGAGTTAACAGGCAGGTGGCCATGCACACAAGGATGCTAGCAGGACAAGGAAACACAAGGAACAACACTGGAAGGGAAGGCACAGGGCACATCGATCTGGCAAGGGACTAGTGCAAACAGTGAACCTTAAATAGGAGACCATAGTCTTATTTGAAACCTGTGTGATACTGTGAGATTTGACCACTTACGGGGACCTCCATTTAATATACGTATATACAGCATGGATAAATGGTGTACGGCTTTGTTTTTAGCTGCAAACATCCAAGCAGTCGCGAAAGTTTTTTTTTTTCCGTTCCCAGTGGAGAAGAAAAGGCCTGGTGGGAGACGTCGTGTCGGTAAGTGTTAGCTTACACAGCTAACCAGAGTAGCTGCGTTCTCTCGCCTGAAAAACTGCCTCAACACATTTGTGCTCCGGATCATAAACAAACCGCAACACGTGTCCACTTTCCCACTGCATCGTCACTTTTTATTTGCATTTTCATTTTGTTTGTGTGTAATTTTCTTAAACCCCATTGAAAATACTGTGGTTTGTACCCCGGAAGTAGAGAAATAACGTCATATGCATCATATTTTACCCCTTTAGCACCCATCCCCAAATGAGACTGCGCTGCCCTATACACCCAGGTGATGAGCTGCAGATTAGAAACAGGCGTGTATGCAAAGCACCAGAACAAGAGTGTGGCCAGACAAAGGGAAACGACCACCAGCAAGCACCAAGAGAAAGACAAGAGAGATAGGGACAGAGAAAACCCAAGCAGGAAAGAGACCAGCAAGAGAACTAACATATAAACAAAACCAATCAAACAAAAATAACTAAACAAAGCAAGACAGGCAAAACACAAAGCAAAAATTCAAATCCTGACAAATCCAACTAGTCATTTAACATGTATTATGGTAGTACTCCAAAACTGTGGCTCTTATACTGGATATAGGCTTAACATACAAAAAGTAAATGCTTGCCTATAAATTTAGCTGCACAGCATCTCAGATAAACTGATATTCCATTCCATCTGACTCATTCTGGTTTTAAGTACTTGAGAGTGAATGTAACTGGTGCACCTCAGGCTCTGCAGGCTGCAAATTTTACTCCTTTATTGTCCAATATAATCATGTCACCTTTTTAAAGATGGACTAATTCTCCAGTGTCTCTTTTAGATAGGATTAATATAGTGAAAATGACTATTTTACCCATGTTTTTATTCCTCTTTCAGTGTATTCCTCTGCTCTTACCCAAAACCTTTTTAAAAATATATTACTCAAATGATTTCCTCACTTATATGGGAAGGTAAAACTCCAAGAGTACGTAAATCATTATTACAAAAATGATGGCTCAGTGGAGGTCAGTCTTTACCTAATTTGATATTTAATAATAAAGATGATGCTAATAATAATAATAATATTAATAATAACAATATTAATAATACAATCTTTTTTTCAACAATTACAATTTGTTTTTATTCAGTTAGAAATTGCATATTTAACAACATTACAAACGTTTATCCAAGGAGTTGGCTTGCTCTGTTCCTGAAATAACAATTTTGAAAAATATTAGAAATAAAGTCTTCTGAGAATGTTGAAACTGGGTGGCAACTCTTTCTGAATTTTTTAAAAGTTGTCTGTCAGACAGTACAACATAAAGTAATCTTTTGGCATGTGTTCAAGAGTAAAGCCCCCGTCACACATGTGCAGCAACCATGCCCGACATGGTAAATATTGCCATAATCCGACGCAGTCGGGAGGAAAAGAGGCGTGGTCAGCAGTGTCAGAACGCATCCAGATTACCTCATCCACACCTGCACGCTGGCATCCAAAGCGCATCTCGACAACAGGTAGATGACACAGACTGCTGTCAGACGGCCATTAAAGGCGCTGCAGACTGCCTGATGTCGAAACATCTGATGGGAGGCAGTGCTGTGTTCCTAAAGCGCATGTGTGGGGCTGAAATTATCATTCAGCTCTGTGTGTGTATGTGTGTGTGTGTGTGTGTGTGTGTGTATATGCATAAGCCTGCATGAGTTACTAAGCGCGTGCACGCCACTGAACAGCTTTGCTGAAAGTTTGCTGGCAGTGGACCATGCTGTCCCATGCATCAGACGGAGCCTTTCCAGCAAACTTTAATTGATTTTTGTGTGTGTGTGTGTGTGTGTGTGCTCACTTCAGCAGCACAACACAACTCTGGACACAGCGATGGTTGGATTATCACATGGGATTTATTGTTTCGTGGTTGATTCCAGCACACAACAGCTGGGTGAGAGGATTTTTACCACAGGCTGCGCTCCCGACTCCACGTCCACACTGCGCTCCTGGGCCGCTGTTGGAGGTGAGCTTCATGTTTAGTCATTCTTTCACGGTCTTGCACAACAGTTCCACGTCATATCTCCTACAGAGTTAGAAGGTGATCATTTATTACAGTGGTCAGATCCATTCAGCTCAGAGCCTGACACGTGCAATGACGCGTTACTGCACACCACGGAGAGGCGCAGCTGCCCGTGTTATACGAGGTCTATTAGACAATAAACTGACCCTTTTATTATTTTTTTTAACTATATGGATTTGATTGACGTGCGATTCCACCAATCATGCTTGAACCCTCGTGCGCATGCGTGAGTTTTTTCACGCGTGTCAGTGAGGTCATTTCCCTGTAGGCAGGCCTTGAGTGAGATGTGGTCCCGCCCTCTCGGCTGAATTCCTTTGTTTCACATGCTGCTCCAGACGGCGCGCGTTGCTTTATCAAAATTTTTTCTGGACCTGTGAGGAATATCCGAGTGGATACTACTCGAGAAATTAAGCTGGTTTTCGGTGAAAAGTTTAACGGCTGATGAGAGATTATGGGGTGTTTCTGTCGGTGTAAGGACTTCCCACGGAGCAGGACGTCGTGCAGCGCTTCCAGGCACCGTCGTCGGCCTGTTTTGAGCTGAAAACATCCTAATTTAAGGCTTAATTCACCTAGGACGTCGTGAGAGAACAGAGAAGATTCAGAAGAGGCCGGCATGAGGACTTTATGCGGACAATCCACTGTTTAAGGACATTTTTTAATGAAAGACGTGCGCGCAAATTCGCCGAGTCGTTTCCGTGACGACTCGGCAAATCTGTGTGCACCGCGACAGGAAAAACACCTCCGTGTTGAAAACCATTTGTAAAATTCAGGCGGCTTTTGATGGCTTTCAACAAGTGAGTAACTGATAAATTGTTTAACAGCTTGGGCATGTTCCAACTTGCTCGTTAAGGTTTCCAACGGAGGTGTTTTTCCTGTCGCGACCCCCCGCGGTCGGGTCCGGCCCGACATGCGACTCTGCCCGCACGTTCTTTCATTACAAAATGTCCGTTAACAGTGGAATGTCCGAATAAACTCCTCATGCCGACTTCTTCTGAAAGTTCTCTGTTCTCTGATGACTTCCTGGGTCAACAGAGCCTGAAATGTGGAAGTTTTCAACTTGAAACGGCGAGACGCTGCCGCCTTGAAGCGCACATCGCCGTCAGGCGCCGTGGGCCGTCCTTACGGCGACACTACCAGACCAAAATCTCTCATCAGCTGTTAAAATTTTTACCGAAAACCAACTGAATTTATCGAATGGTGTCCACTCAGTTGTGCCTTACAGTTTTGAAAAAATTTTGATCAAACAAAGCAGCAGTCTCTGAGCCATTCCTAAACAATGAAAAAATCGACGAGAGGGTGGGCGACTCCTCACTCAAAGACTGCCCACAGGCGAATGACGTAACCGACAGGCGTGAAAAAACTCTTGCATGCCTACGAGGGTTGAAGCATGTCTGAAGTAATCACACGTGATTCACATCCATATGGTTTTTGAAAAAAATAATAAGGTCGGATACTTTTCTAATAGACCTCGTATATGATGGAGACAATAGTTCACATTATTTATGTCACACATGGGAAGGAATAGACAAATATCTGTACTGTAAGGTCCATTGTGGAAATAACGGACTGTTCATATTTACGGCAGCATGTGCGCAGGAGTGCATGGTGCTTTTGGTTTGATAGTTGCTGTTCACATTCACTGTACATGATAATAATTCATAATTATTATCAGTATCATGATGAAGCCACATACATTTCAACAGTTCCTTTGCGGTCTGGGGGGGTGTGGGGGTGGGGGGGTGTTACATTATTATACATTGCACGTGCAGTTCATACCGGCAGGCTTTGCGCCATGTCAGATTCATCTTGAGGTTCCCTCGTATGCACTAAAATCATTTGGGATCCTGTTTTGCTGCCATCAGAATATGTAAATTGCAGTCAGATGGTCCTGATTACACATGGACCGCCATCGGATAGGTGTCCCATCTCAACAATGGGTTTTGAACAGGTGCATCACACTCGGGGTCGCTGGCTGATTTTGACCACCTGTGTAGACTCTTGCAGATGGCTGTCAGAACGTTTTGGAACTGAAACCCGATACTTTTCGGATTTGCACCAATTCACCATTCTGACGCCATTCTGCGTGATTCTGGTTATGTGTGACGGGGGTATAATAAATCTTTATTTTTTTTGTATGAAATTCAAGTGCAAATTGCACAAAAAGGTCATAGCTCTTTACTTTTCTTTTATCTATTTTTCTTTTCACGTTTCCCAAGTATTTCAAGAAGTGTCACAATGACCAAGGAGTAATAATAATACAGGTACACTCATGAACCTTAAACCTCTGTATTTTCCTTTTTTTTTTTTTTAAATCAATAGTTTAAGAACATCTATATACATCACATTTCCTGTTCACCCACATTTGAGGTGTTGGAGAGTCTTTTATCCATTTATCTTTTGTTGGTATTCAGATTGATTGTCTTTATAATATCATAAATTCTTACATTTTACAGCTACAGAAAAATCCCCAAACAACCCACAATGGAGGCAATAATTTTCATAACTCATGTAGATGAGATGAGGTGGACAGTCCTCCTTCTTTCGGCTGCTCCCATTGAGGGTCACCACAGCAAATTAATTGTTTCCATCTCACGCTGTCCTCTGTATCTTCCTCTGTCACACCGACCACCTTCATGTCCTCCCTCAGCACATCCATAAACCTCCTCTTTGGCCTCCCTCTTCTCCTCCGGCCTGGTGGCTCCATCCTCAGCATCCTTCTCCCTATATACTCTGGGTCCCTCCTCTGCAGATGTGCAAATCATCTCAATCTTGCCTCTCTGACTTTGTCTCCAAACCGTCCTACCCCACTAATGTATTTATTCCTAATTCTATCCATCCTTGTCACTCTTCAAGAAAATTGCAACATCTTCACCTCTGCCTCCCATTTGTTAGAGCCACAGTTTCTGAGCCGTACAACATAGATGGTCTCAGTACTTTGTTGATTTTGCCCTTCAGTCTTGCAGATATCCTGCCACCATTCTCCATCACATCCACCCTGCCTGCACTCTCTTCTTCACCTCTCTACCACACTCTTTGTTACTTTGGACAGTTGATAGCAAGTATTTAAACTCATCTACTTTCACCACCTCTACTCGTTGTAACCACACTATTGCAACGGGCTCCTACTCATTCACACACACATACTCGGTCTTGCTCCTATTGACTTTCATTCCCCTTCTCTTCAGAGCATATCTTCACCTCTCCAGGCTTGTCTCAACCTGCTCTCCAGAATAGAATAGAATAGAGCCTTTATTGTCAATGTACATACACACATACAGTGAGATTTGTCCTCTTCATTTAACCCATCCTAGTTACAGTTAGACACAATCCAACCACTAGGAGCAGTGGGAAGCCACAGTCTGGCTGTACTCTCCCTACAGATCACAATGTCATCTGCAAACATCATATTCCATGGAGGCTCCTGTCTCTTCTATAAGGTAGACAGTCCAGTCCATCATTCAGAAAAGTCTGGTGTCATCACTGTGCTTGCACTTGCTCATTAAGCCCCACCCACCTTCAATGTTACCATAGACAGTAGAAAATCCAGTGCAAAGTTTGATTCCATTTGGAAGAATGTCATATTACAAAATTAGTTTTATTGTAAGGTTCAATCACACAAACTTATTTTTAAACTCTAATTCTCTAGTAATGTGGTGACTGACAGTGGAAAGAAATGCCTGGTTAGAACAGATGGGCAAGTCAAGGGTGGGCAAGATGGGCAAGTCAAGCCCATCTGTTCTAACCAGGCATTTCTTTCCACAGTCAAACTGCCAATGTTTAGCCCAAATAATGAAGGTCTGCAGTCACAAATGCCCACATCAATCCTGCACTGTCAGAACTCGGTCTACCACCAGTACAACTGAAACCTCTGAGCTTAGGAATGGAACACATGACTGACTGCAAAGGTTAATGTGATTAAGGCTAAAATTCAGGCTGCATGGGAAGTTGTTGTTTTTCACATCATCAGGTGTAAAGGCTGACAAATGCAGACTGCTTATGAGCTGTAGGATTAGTGTCAGATGAAAGTGTGACTTTGCTCAATACCACCAAACAATGAGTGAGTCTGGTTTAAAAGTCATACCTGTTGCTTTTTTTTTTTTTTTTTTTTTTGGCGTGTGCTGTTTGACGTATAGGCTTAAAAAAGACAAAGGTGGTATAGGGTGTTAATCTAGTCACAGAGTTAAAGTTGGAAAAAGGTTTTCTTTCTTCTGATATTGTGGATAAATACTAATATTGGTTATGTCATTGATAAATAATCATGTGGGTGGGCATCTTCACTAAGCACATGTCAATAAGATAAGCTTAACAGTTTATCTATGTGATGCTCGTCACTGCAATTAAATGTGGTATGAATAGTAAGTGTGTGTGTGTTGGGGGGGGGGGTGTAAAACAAGAAGGGCCCTTGACATCTGATTAACTCTGTCCAAAATAGAACCACTTTATCCCTGATTAAGGGCAGCCTCCCACTGTTGATTTTCAGCCCAGGTTGCCATTTCAATTCCAAAAATGAGGTAATGGACCTGCTTGTCCACAACAGCAGTCTAAAGTTGCATAGCATGTATTATACACAATTATACACCAGGTTACTGCTACTTACAAACAACACTGAACACAGCCCCATGACAAAGGAGCTGCTAGGCATGCTCACAATGGTACTGTGTGCAGTCTATACACTAATGTCTGTAAACATCTGAAAACTGTCCTCTGCTCACGCCTGTTGCAACAAGGTAAGCAAACCAATCAGTTGCCTGGGGATCCGACCTGGTCTGGGGCCCCCAGACAATGACTGGTTATGAAATTGATGTAACGACAAGCTGTGTGAGCACCCCTTTAAATTCTGTTACAGTCGATGCAGGAAAGTGCAGCGATGCTGTTATCGAAATCCCCCTCAAGGGGGCCTCTCCCACAGTAGTCAGCCATGTCACATAGCTCAACTGGATTGGTGAGGTGTAAAGTCCAGGGATAGAGAGAGATGCGCATGCGCGGTGCAGTTGCGAGGTGGAGCTCATCTGGATGGGTACTAGTTCAGTAATAGGACTCAGCACACTGGCAAAATATAAAACTTCAGCAGTCATGAAGCTGAGTTATCTGTCATGAAGCCAGAAAAGAAAGAAGAGAAAAGAAGAGGAAGAAAAAAAAAAAAAAACAGGCCAGTGGTCAGTAATAATTTACATTGGATAAATTAGGCCTGTATCAACAAAATATAATGTTTATGTTAGCTATGTTTTTGCATTTCATTGGGTTTGGTTGGTTTCTTCTCTTGCTGGGTTTTTTTCTGCTTGGGTCTGCCTGTCTTTGTTTCTCTCGTCTTTCTCCCTTTGATCTTGGTGATGGGTGTTTCTCTCTCTTTCGGGCCACGCCTTGTTCTGGTGCTTTCCATGCACACCTGTTCCTGATTTGCTGATTACTACCTGCGGTTATTTAAGCTCACTGGGTGTGTTTGTCTCTCGCCAGTTTGTCATGCCTTGTGCCCTCATTCCAGCTCTGTTCCTGCGTACCATAGTCCTGCCTGCCTCTTTGTGTGTACCTGACCTGCAGCCTGTTGTTTTGACCATGCCTGTTTGCCTGATGCTTTTTGTACTACTACTTTTCCTGGACTGCCTACTCGTGTATCGACCTCCGCTATCTTCTACAGTAAAACCATCTAAAAACCAGAGCTGTTTGTTTGAGTTGTGCATTTGTGTCCTGCAACTCCAGACCATCCAGCCTAATAACCTGTTCATATTTAAATGTTAACTTATTTTTAATAACATTTTTAATGTATGTTTGATTTAGTTACTGTACACATTTTTTGTGTTTTGTAGTTACTACACAATTTGCACTTTCTTTATATGTTGGTTATTATGGGATGGTGCTGGAGGTTTTGCAAATGTTCAAATGTGCTGTAAAAGAAATATTTTATTGATTATGAAGTATGAGCTTAAATGGTGTGTCTCTGCTGTGGTTTGTGTAGGCTTTGGGCAGACAGAACAGGGTAGTGAGGCGTAGGGTGCCTCCAAGTCCATTTTACTTGGTGTCCCCAAATGCCTTGAAATGACCCCGCTTCTGCTGAAGAGTGTGGCATGCCTCTTATGGGATTATGGATGTATATTATATTACCAGAGGAAATTTAATGAGGTCAGCAAACAGTGAGACTATTAACACACACATGGACACAGACTAAATTGTGCACTCTGCTCCCCCCTCTGGTTAATGAAATCAGCCTGCTCCAAAACAGAAAACAATCTGCATTATATTTAAATTTTAGCCGTTAATTTTAACCTGGTATCAAAGTGACTGCATGGCCAATTTATCATTATTATTATTAGTAGTAGTCATAGTATTAATTAATTAATCAATTAATTAATTTAAAGATGCTGTAATGAAAGACACAGTGGCTTAGTGGTTAGCATTGTTGCCTCACACCAAGAAGGTCATGGGATCACTTCCTACCTGGGGCCTTTCTGTGTGGAGTTTGCATGTTCTCCCCATGTTTGTGTGGGTTAGGGTTATGGTGAGATGCTCCTGCCATATCCAAAGACAACCATGTTAGGTGAATTGGAAAGTTTAAATTGACTGTAGGTGTGCGTGCGGGTGTGAATGTGTTTGTCTGTCTGAATGTGGCCCTACGACAGACTGGCGTCCTGTCCAGGGTGTACCCCGCCGCATGCCCTATGACTTCTGGGATAGGCTTTAGACCCCCCACCCCCCCACCTCCCGTGACCCTCAATTGGAGTAAGTGGGAATAGAAAATGGATGGATGTAATGACAGAAAGACCAAAGATGTAAAATTAAAGTAAACACATATTACCCCGTATCTGCAGATTACATGCAATTATTCACATTGGTGGAACATGATGTGTCACTACGTGGCAATTTTTGTTGAACAGCCACTGTTATCACAGATTGTACAATATGGCATGCCCTGACTGGGCAGCTGATGTGTTTTTTTTTTTATTTACATAAGTGAACAATCAGGTTCCAGAAATCAACAATGGACAGTGAGTGAGAGTGTTTCAAATGAATGCTGAGACAGACTCCAATGCCTCCATGACCCATAAGATAAGCTACATGCCTTTATTGTCACTATACTCAAGATACAGTGAGATTGCAGGTGCCCTTCACAGTAAACCGTTCAACATGAACGCACATAAAAAGTCCTATATACACATATGTACCTAAAAACAGTTTCATATAATATAAAAATAAATTAATAAATGCATAAATTGTAATAGTAATTGGAATAATCAGGTATAAAAAGTGAATGAATAAATGCTTTAAATTAACAATGATGTCCTGTAATTTGACCCAAGGTAAAAGGTGATGTGACCAATAGAAAATAGATAATTTCATATTAGTGTTTAATAGCAATCATTAAATATTTCCTAAACATTAGGCTCAAAGTTTGACCTTGCTTTGTGACCTTGACTTTAAACCAATTCCTCACATTGTCTGTAGCTGACCATAAAGCATTCCACCGAATTTGGTCCAAATAGGATTCAAACTCATTGAGTTATTTTGATTGCAGACAGACGGACACACAAGACCAAATACAATACCTCCTCCTGTGCTACGGTACACTTGTGTAATAATGATCAGTATGTTTGTGTGACACAAGAGAATGACAGGGCGACTGATTGATAACTCTTGTTGATAACTTAACCTATTACATCATTTCTGTCTGCGTTTTTAATTCTCTCACACATACATAAATCACATCCTTTCCCCTTCCCCACAAACCAAAACAGTCATACGCAATACCTCAAAAATCCCAAACACATGTGAGTCATACCTCCATATTCATGAGCCTCCTGCTATTGCTGTTAAACATATAATTACACAGAAGAATGACACTTAAAAAGTCCATCCAGAGGGCAGGAGGCCATATTCCTTAAGACTCTTTGTTTCATATAGTCACTGGCACCAGACAATAGACAGCAGCTACGCATTAGTCCATTTTCAGATGTTTAAACACGTTCTCTGACCATTTATTTCATGTGGGCCTTTTTTAAAGGTTTCTTGTGGTGGACAAATGAGAGATGAATCATGCAAGTTTTGAGTTACTCTCAGGCAGTTTTGCCCAACCTCTTATGTGTTCTATACCCTGGACGTACACCAAAACAACCTCAACCTCCTATATTATACAAACAAGAGCATCTTTTCCCAACCTTTTATGTGCTAAAACTTTTAATAGTAATGAAAAATGTTAAATATGTAACATTTATAAATTCATATGTAAAATACGTATAAGTAAAATTTGTGACAACTTTTTATTTACAAAAGTACATTCATTTTATTTTTTTGTGATCATCAGCAGTTGTCTTTCTGTTGTCACATACCAGGCAGTGTCCCAACATATAAATACAGATCTAAAAATAAGACTTGTAACTGAGAAAAACTTTGTATATTTAATAAAATTGCATATTTTTAAAATAGGAATATTTGGGCATTTCAACTGTGTATTTTCTGTTAATTCACAATAATTGAAATGTTACATTTTAATGAAAAAAACCTTGGGTGTTTGAAAGTTTTTGCACACAGTCTATCAGTCACAGCCCTGGAACTTGTTTCTGCTTGTATTTGTTTGTGTCCAGTTGAGGCACCTGGGCCCATTGCATCTGTTTCAGGTGTGAAGGATCTCCATCACTCACATTTTAGTTGTAAATAAATGTTTTATTAAATGCTCCATTTTGCATTTGTTTATTGATTTGTTTTCAAGCCAGACATAATAAATTTATGAAGTGAGAGGTCCCAGTTTTGGTTCCCAGATAAAGATGGGTTTGGATATTTTGTGTCTTTGGGGGGGGGGCACTGCAAATTGTGCCATGCAGCCCTGGGGTGGGATGAGGGTGCAAATTTGAGCAATAGTAAAATAAATGTGAGCTATAGAGAGTCTCAAGTTGAGTGATGTAGCAGCTGGTCCTTTATAGCTGAAGCAGAAGCAATAGGCCCAGGTGCCTCCATTCAGCCAATCAGCCACTCAGACGAGCTCTCCTCACAACACCTGGACATAAACAAATACTGGCAGATGCAAGTCTCTCTCTCGCTCTCTCTCTCAGGACATTCCATTGATCTCCATGGTTACTGTGGTTAAAGTGCACCCCTTGTTGGGAACTTAAGGTCCCTCCCCCATCTGTTGTTTATCTCACATCCACCTGATCAGTGTATCAGCAGGGATGTATTTGGGAACATTGTCCATCAGTCTGAACATTTGCCACTGTATTTCCAATACTCTTGGGCCCACAGTAACCAAACTTGACACACGTGTAGTCCCAGTGGGGGGAACAGTCACCACTGCAACAGTGACCTGATTTGCTGATTAATTTGGTCACATGTACAGTGAATGTAAAATCACATTTTAGCACATAGAGACGAGTGCGCACATTAAGTGCACAAAAAAGGCACCTGTCAGAGTTAGTTTGATTCTTTTGCCTGCTCCATTTTTTTTTTTTTTTTGCTTGGGATCACCACAGTGGTTCAGTATGGGTCATTTGACAAAAGTATTACACCAGATGCCCTTCTTGAGACAACTCCAGATGTGCAGGGAGATTGGTGGACAGGTGGATTTTGAATCCTGGAACTTCTGGCTGTGAGGCAGTGACCTTTCTATTTTGGTCATGGAGTCATGGAGGGCAGAATTTTACCCAAAGATGAATGGGGATATTTGCCAGTTTAAAGATTCTTGTTTGATCAGTTGCAGGATTCTTGAAAAAAACAAAGCTGACCTGATCTTCATGACACTTGATATAGAGGTGCATCATGGATTTAAAAGAAATCATAAAATTCTGAAGCCAGTACAGAAAAAAAAATAGTGGGTCTAGGAGCACGTATGATCAGAAGAATCAGAATCATAGCCTTTATTCGCCAAGTATCTTCAAAGAATACAAGGAATTTGACTCTGGGTTGAATGATATGAGGTTCAAATTGGCAAAGATGAAAAGAGATTAACTTCATCATAAAACAATGCACAGTATGACTTTTTTTTTTTTTTTTTACATCCACCAAGGACGTAATAAAATCATCAGCATTTAGCAGGATTACATCAAAACTACTGCACGGACTTTGACGAGATTTTCACCACAGATAGATATTAGGGCATGGAAGACTCCATTAGATTTTGGAGATGATCCAGATCCAGATGCTGGATCAAGATTTCACTTTATGTAGGCTTTAAACTAAAGGATTATGTAAAAACTACTTCACAGATTCTCACCAAATTTTCACCACATAGATATTAGGGCATGGAAGACTACACAGAATTTTGGAGGTGATCTGCTTCTGGATTCTGGATCAAGATGTCACTTTATTTAGGCTTTGAAGGATTACATCAAAACTACTTCACGGATTCTCACCAAATTTGCACCACAGATAGATATTAGGGCATGGAAGACTCCATTAGATTTTGGAGATGATCCAGATCCAGATGCTGGATCAAGATTTCACTTTATATAGGCTTTAAAGGATTATGTCAAAACTACTTCATGGATTCTCACCAAATTTGCACCACAGATAGATATTAGGGCATGGAAGACTCCAATGAATTTTGGAGGTGATCCAAATCCGGACTGGTATATGTCAGAAATCTGGCATTGCTCTTGGTTTATATTATTTTGCTGCTTTATTTGAGAGCCTGTTGTACTTTAATGTAGACTACTCTTTCTGCTGAGTGCTCCTCTAGTTCATTTTCCCTGCCGGCCACCATGCAGTGATTAAGTCAGTAATGAGGGAAGATCCTGAGCAGACGTTGTTGTTGATCCGCCCAATGGATAAAACAGGACAGAGGATCAGAGAAGACCGGAAAGGAGAGGAGGAGACAGCAATAGCAGCAATGAAGGAGGGAAAAAAAAGAAGAAAAGGGATTAAAGCAACAGAACATCTGATTTGGTCTCTCTCGTCTTCGGCGTGTGTCACAGTCAACAGAGGAGGTGTGTCATGACACAACTGCCCTCCTCTCCCAAGCAGTTTGTTCCACCCTGATGAACGTTTAGTGTGATGTGTCTTCCAGCACTCCTCCATCCAGCTTCTCTCTTCAGCCTATCGGATCCCAGCCCACCCTTGTCCAAAGCCTTTTGAGCCCACGTATCCTGTCCAAAACTGTAGCAGCTTAACCCAGACTCTCAAATATCAGGCAGCGAGTTTCAAAAGTGCTGTTTCCTAGGCTTCTGCCACCTCCATGTGCACCGGCCCCCAAGGCCAGTTCCTGTATGAGATCATAAGCTTTCAGGAAACATCCATCACAGATGAGACACAGTGGAACCCTGCACAGGAAAATGTGTGGGTGTGTACATATCACACATGCAATGACCTGTCTCTGCATTTGTAGCTGAAAAAATTTAAAAAGCCGGTATCAAGTGTGTGTATACTTGTGTGCACAAAATGCTGAACTTATCTGTATGAAATTGTAAAGTATCACTGAGATGATCAAAGTATTGTTGTGTTTGTAAGCCATGAGGGAGTTTGTACCTGTAGTACATTGTCTTTTTTCTGCAAAAAGGGGCAATGGACTTTAAACTCATGTCTTAGGATGTATTATATACAACTCTGTGATGTCACAAAGCCAATTTTGAAATTGTGGAAATAGACAAACACAATAATTTGCATGTTTCTGGTGGCCTGATGGTTACAGAGACAGACAGAGATGAACTCAAAGTGCCCTTGAACAAGGGATTTAATTCCGAGGTGGCAGCTGAGGACCTCAAATGTTAGCATGCAGATATGTGTGGTTAAATTTGAAGCGTGATTGTAAAGTGTTCTGAGTGTTTGCATCAATTTGAAAAGTCCATTTACCATTTTTGGGTAGTACTTATAAAGTTGAGACTAGTATAAGGTGTTCATAGAAACATTAATTGGTCCTTGGGTCGCTGGTTCGAATCTGGCTCAAAGGACCAACTAATGTCAGAAAAATAATAATAATGTAATAATAAAAATAATAACAATAATATGAAGCTCGCTCATGGTACGGGGCATCCTAAACAGGAAGTGCCAATTTTCAAACCCACAGTAAAACAGGAAATGATCAAATTCAAACACTTCCTGGATTGACAGATGAGATCCCATGGAATTTCGCAGGAACTCAGTATCAAGCTCATTCTCAAACAGGAAGTGCTGAATTCTCACTCACAGTGAAACAGGAAATGTTCAAATGTCAAACACTTCCTGGCATGGGTGGAGCTAGAGCGGAGGCTGGGGTTTCACTAGACTTTCCTGAAATCTGATTGGACACAGATGATTGACATGTCACAGCACCACACGTCTGGTTGAAAGACCTGCATTTTCATACCAGTGAGTCACACCGACGGCTAGCTTCCTCCTGTCCAGTAGTTTGTGCTGTGTACCACAAAAGGTTCTAATCCACCTTAGTAGAAGAAGAAAAATGTTTGCTCCAGATTTGAACTGAACACATCGTTTGAACTATGGACTTCTAATCACACCAAACTTATATTGGTGAGTAAATGACCGTATTTTATGACAGAAATGAGGTCCAGGTTGTTAAAAGCAGCATTTCTCCTTTATTTCAGGTGGCCTTATGTAGACATTTTTAAACTAAGACAGCAGCTTGTTCATGTTGGCTTATTAGTGCAGCAGATACCTGAAACAATCCTTCAAATTGTGATACAAGCATCAAATTCAGCACAAATACAGCTGGAGCAAAATTAATGGAGCAACTTTAACTTTTGACCTCTGTACAAACTAAAACTGACCTTTGTCACCATTCTTGCTGTTTTTACCTCATAACTCCATAACATTCAGTCACAGATGGACTATACCCTTTTTTGGAATCTTTATGATCAGGCAAATAATGTGTTGTAATTTTCTATATGACTGGAGCACCTTTTAATTTAGACCAGGGGTGGACAACTTGTTCCAGAAAGGGCCAAGAGGGTGCAGGTTTTCTTTGCAGCCACTGACTCCACCAGGTGATTTTACTGATTAATATCACTTTGAGCAGATGGAATCAGTTAATCAGTGAAATCACCTGGTGGAGTCAGTGGCTGCAAAGAAAACCTGCACCCTCTTGGCCCTTTCTGGAACAAGTTGCCCACCCCTGATTTTGACCCCTGTGTAATTATTCAGTTGACCCCTACCTGGCTGCCTATTGAAAATTCAAGTGGCCAATCAGTTTTATTATATTTTTTTTTAAGAGCTAATGTCTATGAATTATTTGTGCCAAATTTGGTGCTTGTATCATCATTTGCAGGATTCCACTCTAAATATTCTCTTATCTGCTGAACTATATATAAAAAGTAAGATGATGCTTCTCAGTGTTTCTCAATTGCCCTCAAAAGTATTGTAACACTTGGTATTTCACACATTTTAATTTGTTTATTCTATTTCAAAGACATTTTTTTCTAAAATTATATTCCTTAACTCAAACTGCAAATCTCTACAACTTGATATAAATTAATTAAAAATATAAAATCCAGCTTCCTGATGAAGTGGTGTAGAGGAGGATTTTCTTAAAAAGAAGACCTGAAAGTTCAGCTACAATTTGACAGAAAGTACATTTGAGATGAAAGTCTAGATTTGATGTTTTGGTGAAAGAAACTTTTGTATTTCTTCATAATTGATGTAAATAAAGTCCATAACATATTCAGTGACTTGGAAATGTTCATGTTTCCAGCACCTGTCTAAAGAAAACTGGCAGTAAAACGGATTATTATTTACAGATTTTATCAAGTTTTAGTGATTTGCTTTCAGTTTGAGTTTGAGGAAGATAATTTTAGAAATTTTAATTCTTTTTTTTTTTTTTGGATTTCAAGTATTTAAAATGGCATAAACAAATTAAAACATGTGAAATTCCAAGTGTTTCAATACTTTTGGAGGGCACAGTATAATAACCTTATGATGAGTACAAAATGAGTGTGGTATTATTACTGTTTTGTTTAAGAATGTTTAATTTTCACTGTTGCTGCACTGTGTCAAATCATAATCATATCATATATCATACTGATATGAAAATTCAGTAAGGTATATCTTCTGTTATACATTCCAAATGGAAAGTGGAACTCTACTAGCATTTACTAAGGTACACATAAATATCTTAAAGAGAGTAGAGCCACTTAGGTGCCTGGTCTTGAGAACCAGGGATGGTAGGTTGAAAAGCTTTTTTTTATCCCATGAGAACTCTCCCTACCCACCTAAGCGGCTCAAGAATATGGACAGCATGTATATAAGTGACATTTACATGACAATTTATTTGACAATACTGAGATACGATAATTTGGCCATATTGTACAGCCCTACTGTCAACTAGCTGAGCACTTTGAATATTAATTTACATCTACAATAAAAAAAAATGCTTAAAGTGACAGGGGGTTAAGAGGGCTGTAATTGGGGGGTCAGCTGAAAAGCAAAAAAAAAAAAAAAAAAAAAAATGCTTAAAAAGGTGGGGAGTATAGGGGGCAGAGCTCCCCAGAAGCTGAAAGGTTTTAGTCATGCTCATGCTCCCAAGAACAATTTTGCTGAAAAAGTCTGAAGGACCTAAAGGACATGGTTAGGTGGCGAGGAGCTTTTCCAGGCATGTGACAGACAAATAAAGAAAATGCTTAAAAAGGTGGGGGGTGGGGGTTTTGCCATGCTAATGCTCCCTTGAAGCATTTACTCAAAATAAAGTCTGAAGGACCTAAATGACATGGTGAGATGCTGATGAGCCTCTCTCATTCATGTCTGCGACATATGCATATTATAATAATAATAGTAATAATAATAATAATAACCGCCCTGACTCGCGGCAAAAGAAGAGGAAGACAGATGGCTTGCTTCAGTTTGAAGTCTTTATTACCGTGGGAGTGCCATCATTAATGCACATTAGCAAAACCTCAGAATGTACACTCAACAAAAATATAAACGCAACACTTTTGGTTTTGCTCCCATTTTGTATGAGGTGAACTCAAAGATCTAAAACTTTTTTCACATACACAATATCACCATTTCCCTCAAATATTGTTCACAAACCAGTCAAAATCTGTGATAGTGAGCACTTCTCCTTTGCTGAGATAATCCATCCCACCTCACAGGTGTGCCATACCAAGATGCTGATTAGACACCATGATTAGTGCACAGGTGTGCCTTAGACTGTCCACAATAAAAGGCCACTCTGAAAGGTGCAGTTTTGTTTTATTAGGGGGGGGATACCAGTCAGACCACCATCTGCCTCATGCAGTGCAACACATCTCCTTCGCATAGAGTTGATCAGGTTGTCAATTGTGGCCTGTGGAATGTTGGTCCACTCCTCTTCAATGGCTGTGCGAAGTTGCTGGACATTGGCAGGAACTGGTACACGCTGTCGTATACGCCGGTCCAGAGCATCTCAAACATGCTCAATGGGTGACATGTCCGGTGAGTATGCTGGCCATGCAAGAACTGGGACATTTTCAGCTTCCAAGGATTGTG
Source organism: Thalassophryne amazonica (assembly GCF_902500255.1). Taxonomy (NCBI): domain Eukaryota; kingdom Metazoa; phylum Chordata; class Actinopteri; order Batrachoidiformes; family Batrachoididae; genus Thalassophryne; species Thalassophryne amazonica. The sequence goes on from NC_047113.1 coordinate 37,505,623, forward strand.
TACAGATCCTTGCAACATGGGGCCGTGCATTATCCTGCTGCAACATGAGGTGATGTTCTTGGATGTATGGCACAACAATGGGCCTCAGGATCTCGTCACGGTATCTGTGCATTCAAAATGCCATCAATAAAATGCACCTGTGTTCTTCATCCATAACAGACGCCTGCCCATACCATAACCCCACCGCCACCATGGGCCACTCGATCCACAACATTGACATCAGAAAACCGCTCACCCACACGATGCCACACACGCTGTCTGCCATCTGCCCTGGATAGTGTGAACCGGGATTCATCCGTGAAGAGAACACCTCTCCAACATGCCAAATGCCAGCGAATGTGAGCATTTGCCCACTCAAGTCGGTTACGACGACGAACTGGAGTCAGGTCGAGACCCCGATGAGGACGACGAGCATGCAGATGAGCTTCCCTGAGACGGTTTCTGACAGTTTGTGCAGAAATTCTTTGGTTATGCAAACCGATTGTTTCAGCAGCTGTCCGAGTGCTGGTCTCAGACGATCTTGGAGGTGAACATGCTGGATGTGGAGGTCCTGGGCTGGTGTGGTTACATGTGGTCTGCGGTTGTGAGGCTGGTTGGATGTACTGCCAAATTCTCTGAAACGCCTTTGGAGACGGCTTATGGTAAAGAAATGAACATTCAATACACGAGCAACAGCTCTGGTTGACATTCCTGCTGTCAGCATGCCAATTGCACGCTCCCTCAAATCTTGCGACATCTGTGGCATTGTGCTGTGTGATAAAACTGCACCTTTCAGAGTGGCCTTTTATTGTGGGCAGTCTAAGGCACACCTGTACACTAATCATGGTGTCTAATCAGCATCTTGATATGGCACACCTGTGAGGTGGGATGGATTATCTCAGCAAAGGAGAAGTGCTCACTATCACAGATTTAGACTGGTTTGTGAACAATATTTGAGGGAAATGGTGATATTGTGTATGTGGAAAAAGTTTTAGATCTTTGAGTTCATCTCATACAAAATGGGAGCAAAACCAAAAGTGTTGCGTTTATATTTTTGTTGAGTGTATATACAGCAGCAGTAACTTTGCAACAATTTCAAAGTTGTAACCCTTCCCATAAATGGTAAATGGACTGCATTTATATAGTGCTTTGCCATCTGCATCAGAGACTCAAAGTGCTTTACAAATAATGCCTCACATTCACCCCGATGTGAGGGTGCTGCCATACAAGGTGCTCACTACACACTGGGAGCAACAGGGGATTAAAGACCTTGCCCAAGGGCCCTTAGTGATTTTCCAGTCAGGCGGGGATTTGAACCGAAGATTTTCTGGTCTCAAGCCCAACACCTTAACCACTTTTGTCTTTTCACATAAAAACTCTCAGAATTAAATGGTCACACTTAAATGTAAAGTTAGCACAATACGGTATATGCTCAGCATACATGATACCAATTAAAAGAAAACTCCACATTTTCCCATCATGATAATAATGAAAAATAATAAAGCCCAAGAACGTTTCCAACACAATGGATGAAGGAACACAGGAAGAGAAGATAAAAGAAAGCAGTAAATGTAAAAAACTTGAGTCTACAGACTGTTGTGAAAGCATATGTGTCAACCTTTGCGATGTCATAAAACCTATTCCTGAAATTGTTGGAGAAACAAAGGAAAAAGAAAGACACACCATTAAACTGAGCTTACAGGTTGTTGTGACATCATCAGCATAGATATTTCTGACACCATGAAGCCTATTCTTGAAATTATATATAAAAACAAAACAAAACAAAAAGAATAAAAGAAAAAAATAGTTATCTGTTAAAACTGGGTTGAGTTGTCTTAAAGGAAATCTTGGAATTGTGGAACAAGGTCAAATACAAACAGAAATAAACAGGAAAAGGAAAAATATAAACTATTAAACTTGGTAAACCTGTAAAATCATCTGTAATGAACTTTGTAATGTCATATATCCAATCCTTGAAATTATTTAAAAGTATAAAAGAAAAAAATACAGGAATAGAATGACAAAGAAGATATTAAATTATTAATATCTTCTTATTAAAGATAAGATATTAAATTGGGAGTAGATGACAGTGAATATGATTGTAGTTTACATCTCCAAATCAGAGACGGTTGGGATGATATGGGGGGGAATCTCCCACCTTTTTTGGAATCTGTTGCAGGCCTTAATTCCAGGAATGGGTGCATATTAACACATGAAATGAAGTAGACCACAAAACGTATGAAATATCTTGGGTTCATGTTGTCTGCAATGAAACAGAAAAACTAAATGTAAGAATCACTGCATCATGCCCCCCCCCATATACTAAGAAATGGTGATAAATACATGGATGGATGGAAGTGAAAAAGGATAACATTAAGAAATTAACAATTTCCCTTTTTGGAATCAATAAATTACCACTAACATTTTACTATGTAAAATATTAAAATGGATGAAAGGTATACAATGCATTCTGTTTAATTTTTGTAAATATAAAAGCCAGCACACATTAAATAGATTAAATAGATAGATCACTTTAAAGCACAGCAAAGAAGGTTTTTTTTAAGATTTGAAAGTAGTGATCAATTTGGCTTAGTTTACTGACAGTGAAAAATTGCACCATAGTTTGGAAGCTCTTACGGAAAGACTGATTGATTTAACCCATTTTACTTTTTGAGATTTTTTTTTCATTGATTTATTACCGGTCTTCCAGAAAAGCAGTGAGACAGGTCACTCACATCCAGAATTCAGCAGGGAGAGTTCTGACAGGTGCCAGAAGACTATTCTGATCTTGCCCACTCTTAATATGCTCCACTGGCTCCGAGTCCACTAGAAACTAGGGCCTGTATTTATCAAGCTTCTCAGAATTACTCATAACAACACTGCTAAGAACTGACTTAAGAGTAAAAAAATTCTTGGCTCAAAGTCACACTTAAACATTCAAACATAGCAATCTTAAGTGTCAGTCTTACAGCTGATTCATGACATGTTGCTGTGCTGCAAACAGGATTGTGGATGACAGCACTGACAAAGACCATTTTTCAGAATATTCTCTGATAAACAAGGTTGGGTTGGATTACTTTGAAAGAATACTTGTGGATTACATGTATGTATGTACATACATTTGGATTACTTGTAATCTGATTACTTTTGGATTACATTTCAAAGTAATCCTACCCAACCTTGCTGATCAACATCACACTGAATGATGAAATGCGTAAGAGTTTGCATTCCACATACTAGAGGTGGGCGGATCGATCCTAATATCGATAATATCGATACCAACGCTGGTATTGATATTGAACGATCCTCGTGTAAAAGATTGATACTCAAACTTTTTTTTCTCTCCCGCACGCACTAACTGCTGTGCATGCAGATTCATCAAAGTGTACTCTCTGTCTGTAAGAGCAGCGCTGCGCTGTGTCGCACAACATGGAGCAGCGCACCCTCCTCCTTGGTCTTTTGTTGTTGCGCCATCACGTGGCTCAGCGGTGCCAGCCAACAGCCATGCAGGTAGGCTCAGCCTGGCCCGCCCACTCAGCGCTCTCTCGAGTCAGCCCTCTACCTCAAGAGATTTTGTTTTAAGTTGTGTTGCGTGATATTTCTTAAACAAAAATGTTGATTGTGATAAAGTATTTTGTTGTCATGTACAAAGTTTTGGCGAAATTCTATCCTAGGTCTTTTGGATCCTTTGGATCTATGAAGCTTAAATATGAAAAAGTATCGGTATCGATATCGGCGATACTGGGCCTGTATTTACTTGGTATCAGATCAATACCAAAATTCCCGGTATCGCCCACCTCTACCACATACATTTCACAAGAGAGAATATACAAGACAATACATTATGAAATACACATTTGACCTATTTAAAAATGATCAAAATGTTGCAGCCTGCACGTGTTTATGCTGTGGGAGCTCTTCCTGTTTTCGTTCACTCTGAGAGCAGTGATCATAAGTGCAATCAATTGCAACTCCCCCCCCCCCCCCCCCCCCCCCCGAAAAGCCAGCTTTTTGCATGAACTGAGTTTGTTTCTGTTGGATTATGCAGGGTGTTGTTCGGAAAATACGTACAAATGTGTGGAGTTGTAAGTTCCAATAATTTGATTCCAAGACGAGGGCTAATCGATGGTTGTGATGGCCCCAAATCATCATCATTGCATTCGTGCATTTTTACTGTGGCAAGGAAACGAAGTGGCATCATCACCTTTGACTCAGCATGGCTGCTTGAAGACAGCAGTGAGATGACATCTCTCAACAAGTCCATGAGGAAGATACTGTTTGATTAACTTTGTGTCATAAAAATTAATAGGTAAAACTCAAAAACATTCTTCCTCTGCTAATGTTTGTCTCAATTCTGAGCTTTAAGAAATTTGATAACTTATTACATCTGCCAAGGTTGTAATAAAATCATTGCCGTTTATTTATTTGTCTGTCTGTTAGCAGGATTACATCAAAACTACTGCACAGAATGTGTTGAAATTTTCACCTCAGATACATATTAGGCCATGAAAGAACCCATTCAATTTTGGAGATGATCCGGATTTGGATCTGGATTCTGGATCAAGTTTCACTTTATATATGCTTTGAAAGATTACTGTTAGCAGGATTACGTAAAAACTCCTGCACGGATTTTGATGAGATTTTCAATACAGATAGATATTAGGCCATGGAAGACTCCATTAAATTTTGTAGGTGATCTGGATATGGATTCTGGATCAAGTTTGACTTTATAGAGGCTTTGAAGGATTACGTCAAAAATACTTCACGGATTCTCACCACATTTTCACCACGGATACATATTAGACCGTTTTGGAGGTGATCAGGATCTAAATCTAGATTCTGGATCAAGATTTCCCTTTGTATATGCTTTGAAGGATTACTTCAAAACTACCTCACGGATTCTCACCAAATTTGCACCACAGATGGATATTAGGGCATGGAAGACTCCACTGAATTTTGGAGGTGATCTGGCTCCGGATTGGCAGACGTCAGAAATGTGATTGCTCTTGTTTCTATCCTTAAGTTTGAAACTAGGAGTAAATTTCATGAATTCCCACCACTTTAAACTAAAACGTCACTTTGAGAAGTTCAATAAATATGGGCTTAGAGCTGACTGCTTTATGCTGAACTCCGTTAATGAGTGTTTCTTGCAAACTAAACCTTTACAGTAGAAAAAAGAAAATGTAACTATTCACTCTCTCTGTACAACAGCTGTCCCTGATGGTGAAGGTGATTCCCAGCCCTGACTGGTTTGTTGGCGTGGACGGTCTAAACCTTTGCCACGGCGACCATTGGAGGCAGGAAGTGTCCGTTGACCTTTACCCTTATGATGCCGGCACAGACAGTGGTTTCACTTTCTCCTCTCCAAATTTTGTCACTGACCCAGCTGAAAACATCACAAAGGTGAGCCAGTCATTGTGTTAAATATTTACTCATCCAGTCATGGATTCACTCATTAATGTAGTCATTTCATGGTGACAAAAGATGGAAAGCACTCATCTTACTCTAAGTATATTTTAGTAGCGCATTGGACTGTGATATCATTTCAAGCTCTCTCCTCTTAAGTGATTGCTTGGCAGGTGTCATGTCTGACCTGATGTGTTTTAGGCACACATAGAAAAAAGAGGTGGTGGTGGGGGTGCGTGCTTTCTTACATAATAGATCATCTATCCCTGCACAGCATGTGTTTTAAATTGGGATACTGTATATTTGACTTTCACTTAGGTGCTGAGATGTCTGATTATTTTTGCTGTCTTGTCCAGATTACATCTCAGATGCCAAACCACCCAGCCAACTCCTTCTACTATCCACGTCTAAAGGAGCTCCCACCAATCGCCAGCATAAAGATCACGCAACAGAGTAGATCATCTGATCATCAAATCCACATGTCCAATCATATTCTGCCAAATTCTATCAGTCCACGGCGCTTTTCAGGTAAAACTACAGGGCTGCTCCGATAAAGACAAATGTTTGAATTTACAGGGAACCATGAGCAAATCGTAAACAGATAACGTTAGATTATATACACATTATTAAAAAATTGACACACACAGATAAAAAGGTGGAGACTTTATGACCTGGGCAGGACAAATTAAATTTTAACACAAGCTCAGTTGACCTCAGTTCGAATGTTTATTAAATGTTTTGGGGGGCTGACCAGTGGTGCAGTCATCCCCAAGCTTCCAATAACTGCTACAAATGCTAACGCCATTAGCATCTTACAGACAAGCTCAGCTAACATCAGTTCCAGTGTTTATTAAATCATGTTTTGGGGTGCTGAACAGTGGCGTAGCCATTAAAAGTTCATACCTGTTTATTTCCTCAGTAATTGTGGATTAAGTCGACTTAACATCTACAAGGTACCGATAATTGCTACAAATGCTAATGCTGTTAGCATCTTACCAACAAGCTCAACTAACAGGCTAACCTTGTTTTGGGTGTTTATTATGCCATATTTTGGGGGGCTGAGTGGTGACTCCCATAATGGTGTTTCTTTGGTGTGGGCCATAGAATTTATGACCTGCTTATTTCCTCAGTAGTTGTGGCTTAAGCATCATGAAGCTACCAATATAGCTGCTAAAAAAAGGCTAACATCGTTAGCATCCAAAATTACATCACACAATAGAGTTCTTCATTAGGAATTGTTGTAATACTATAGGCTACTCCATTGTCATGTAGTTTCTAGTATATCTGTTAGTGTCTTATTTGTTTGCTCTAGTACTACATCCAGTTTTGTGAATAACCTATTGTTGATCTTTGTGGGTTTTGATTTTGCTCGCAAATGTATTGTGACCATGTGACTGACATATCTTTGTCGCCTTGGCCATGTTGAGGTTCAAACACCAAATTGCTCGTATTTATGACCAATAAGGCTCTACCAGGAGCCTTCCCCACTAACCAAGCTAGTCGGGGAACATCTTCAATCTGGACTTCACCTTGTTACAGTATCAATTTTTCTCAAGACAGTCTCTAGCCTGGGATGGCCACATTCTTTCAAACCCAAGTCTTCTGATGGATACTTCTTTCCTTTATTGATGAATTTCTGGATTTCCCCCTTGCACCCACTGCAAAACCAACACACGTTATCCCGTTGATGTTTTGGGAGGGCTTGGAATTCTTGTTGGGCGAAAGCCATGCAAGTTAGAAGGATTTCTCACAGCCATTGTGTTTCAATGCCACTTGCTTCTTGACATTTTGTTGGATGGATATGTTAATAATACGGTTCTCAAATAAAAGTGACTCACCGTATCTCTCCCCACTACTAACTTGTTTGTCTCTTTGGGTGGTCTCCTTGGTTGGCCCACTCCACCGGCTCCCTTCTTTCACCTGGTTTTGATACAGTTCTTCTTAAAATACTTGATAATTTCACTTGACACAAATACCAGCAAACACACATCTTAGACAATCCATTCAGAGAAGTAACCACACAACAAGACGTATTATTACAGATATTTGAAAACAAATGCTCAAATAAGGCAGGCCTTCGCTGCAGCCTGCCCACCCTCTAGGCAACCACAACGATAACACACACGAGGTGTCACTATAAGTGGCCATGCCACTGTGTTAAGACAACTGGGCTTTAGTGAATGTGATAATGATAATGAGCACAATGATGTTGATATCTGAAAGGCAACAAATATATTTTTAAATTGTAGCACTGGCTTTGATCTTACATGTATTTTGATCTTAGATGTTTTCATTTTTTAAAATTTGCTTCAACAGAGTATTGAGCATTGTATATTCAAAGATGATGACAATAACCATTGTTTTCCCACAAAAAAATTAATAAAAAAAAAAATGACAGCACCAGTAGCCAGTATTTACACTCTTTTTCGATCACTTCATTTGCTGACTACTACTGTTACTGCATGTATAGATTTTTTTGCTTATTTTGCGTTATGCATTCTAACCAAAAGGTATTTTTGCTTGATAAAAGCTCTTAAGAGTTTTGTTCAAGCTTGGATGAACACACAGGTCCACAAACAATACCCCTGTAATTACAAAAATAAGTTTGGTTTGCAACATCTATTATTCATCTATTCTTCACTGTAGGGGAGAGAGTTCAGAGTTAACGGGGTATTGGTCATTAGTCATGGTTGTTCATCAGAGTTGAAAGCATATAATAAATAAAAATAATTCAGATTGGATGAATGTCGCAGGAATTATCGTGCTTTTTGTGTGTAGCCCCCATTTTTAAAGGACCAAAAGTGATGGTACACTTGGCTACTGAACTGTCATGGGCAGTTGTGTTTTGACGTCATTATCTCATTGACAAGGTTCCAGATAAAAGCTTGAGTGTTTAGAAAATATGCAGATATATTTAGATTTAATCATGCAAGTGTTGTTTTTGAGATCTGTCCCCACAATCCTTTGTACATGAATCTTTCTTCCCTTATGTTTTTTCTCAATCTTCTTTCTCCTTGAATCAGTGACACCACTGGATTGTGAAGTGTCTCTGTGGTCATCCTGGGGTTTGTGCCTTGGCCCCTGTTCCAGAGGTGGCATTCGCCATCGTAGCCGCTTCATCCTCTTGCGGCCAGCCAATACTGGTGCCCCCTGTCCGGAGCTGGAGGAACAAGAGGAATGTATACCACAATACTGTCTGAAACTCAAGTAACCCACGAAAATGTTCAAGCACAGCCAGTATGCAACACTGGGATAATCGTTTTATTTCTGCTGGTCTGAGAAATTTGCTGCCCCTTAGTGAAAGGGATTTTTGTTCCAGCTAACCTTTGCAAATTTAAGACCCATCTTGCACTATGTGCGTAGCCAATTTGAATAGATTATTCCAATGGCAGTAAAAGGAACCTGTGTGTTTCATAGTGTTGGACACTTATTTTGGTTATTTTACTGTTAAGGTGTTAGAATTAAAGTGGGTTTTTGAAAGCATTTGCCGTAATTGTAACAAAGGTGTACTGTTGAAGGCCTCTTTTGCAGTTATAATGGTGTTACTGTATATGCAGCTCCACATGCATTTAAGCTTGGTAGTGGCCAAACCAAAGTCACAAATGTGCATCTTCTTCATATGCATGCCAACTTATTCTTGCATACACGCACACATATCTGCACACAAGAAAATGTTCTTGCACATTACAGCATGTATTTGCAGCGACCAAAGCCTTGGTTGATGGTGGCAACCTGCACATGCTGCAACTATGCCGAAATAACCTCAATTTATGAATGTCACCTTTCATAAGAAACAATTAACAGCAGACTCGAGCAATACAAAGACGTTTGTCCATTTTACAAGATGCATATTTTATATTAAGAACTGTATTATTATTATCTTTGAATATTCTGTTGTTTTGTATATAGTGTATAATGTATGTCATGAATATATATATATATATATATATATATATATATATATATATATATATATATATATATATTTTTTTTTTTTTTTTTTTTCAAATAGAACAGCTGTTTATTTTCTCACTCTGATTTTTGAGTTGGAATGTGAAAATCTTCAGACCAAAAAGTATTTCTGATTCTCAGGCTCTTCTGTCACACATGAATATGAAGGTGTTAACATTCATTAGTGCAGAAACAATACAACCTTAACACAGAAATACTCAGCAATAATAAAATGTGACATGACAATTGTATTATTTATTGCTTGGCTGCATGGGCCTGGGCTTCATTCCTCATAGGATTTGGATTGCTTACATATATTGCAAAATTTAATTTATGTCTGATTAAAGTACGAGGCGTCAGCTGCTGAACATCAGTAGAAATAAACTGCCCACTAACTGCTGTCTGGACTTCATGGCGATGTAGCACCCCCTCGCGGTTGTGATTGCTACTACTATTAATGATCATCCAGCCATCCATTTTCTAAACCCGTTTATTGGGGTCGGGGGGAGGGGAGATGGGTGGGTGTGGCTGATCAAAGGTTTGATGACGTCAGGAGACTTTTTTATGCTGCAGCTATTTCTATCATGATCAATATCACATTCACTTATGTGAAACCTCTTTAAATCTAAATTTTCTGTCTTTTAAAGGGACATTATACATAACCTAGATCTACAGGATGATGCATTTTAGAATTTTGAACAACCAAAATGATTGAAATGAAATGATTATGTTTTCGCCTGTTTCTTTGTCTGCCTGTTTGTTTGTTTGGGAACAGCCCTGAGCCCATAATTTTTCATATATCATTATGATTTATTTTTTATTTTTTTTATACTAAATATTCATATTCTGATAGGTAAGAACTGATTCAGTTTTCAAGATCATAGGTCGAAGGGCAAAATCAGGAAAGTTCCCTATCTTTAACATTAAACACAAATTTTCAAAAATTCATAACTCTGTCAGAAAAGATCAAATTGCTTTCATATTTGAGTGTTATGTAGGATGGTGTCCTTTATCGACTGACAAAGTTTGATCCAGATCTGATCCAGAATGAAGATTTTGTGGCTAGTTATGTTTAACATTAAAACCAATTTAATGTATATTTTACATTATATCTGAATCAAACATGCCCCAATCACTCTCATATTTGAAAGTGAGGTGCAGACTGGCACTCACTATCACATGACAAAGTTTGACCCGGATCTGATTCGGATTGTGGATTTTGTGGACATTTGAATTTAATATTGAAAAGTCCATTTGGTGTACATTTTGCATTATATCTCAATCAAAAGTGCCTCAGTCATTCTCATTTGTGACAAAATGAGGTTCAAACTGGCATCGATGAATAGAATGAATATCGATGAATAGATAGACTAATAGACTAGTTTGACTGGCATCGGATCTGTATTGTGAATTTAGTACCCTCTTTTTTGTGTGTGGGATTCTAGCATCCAATTTAAGATAGGGGCTCTTCCGTCATAATGGGAACAATTAGTCGCACAAGTGTACATTCTTACTAGGGGTATGAATGCAGAAAAAAAGGCCCTTGGGGGAAGTGTAGTTCTCAGGATAGCTTCCAGTTTTTAGTCCCTAGAACTGATTCCCGAGAACAGCTTAATTTGAAAGCACCTATAGTTATGAGAACAATGTTTTATTAAAAGCACCAAGGTAGGAATTCTCCTAGCACAACACCAACCACTAGTGTTGTAAGTGTATATTCCTACCCTGTTCTAGAGGTGGGCGATACCGGTAATTTTGGTATTGATCCGATACGAAGTAAATACAGGCCCAGTATCGCCGATATCGATATGATACATTTTCATATTTAAGCTTCATAGATCCAAAAGACCAAGGATAGAATTTCACCAAACATTGTACGTGACAACAAAATACTTTATTATCGCAATCGACATTTTTGTTATATCACTCAACACTTAAAACAAAACAACTTAAAACAAAATCTCCTGAGGTAGAGGGCTGACAAACCACAATGCAATACAAGGGTGCGCTGCTCCGTGTTGTGTGACACAGTGCAGTGTTGCTCTTACAGACAGAGAGAAGACTTTGATGAATCTGCGTGCGCAGCAGTCAGTGCGTGCGGGAGAGAAAAAAGCTTGAGTATTGATCTTTTTACACGAGGATCGTTCAATATCAATACCAGCGTTGGTATTGATATTATCGATATTAGGATCGATCTGCCCACCTCTACCCTGTTCCTAATGGCAGTGCAAATGCAAACACAAAAAGGCCCTTGGGTGTGTAGTTCTTGGGGAGCACCACTACTGGCAGACTGCCACTAGGTAGTCCCCAGAAGTGAGTATCTAGAAAACACTTGAACATTGCTTGGAAGGACATTCTTTTGCACAGACACAGTAGTTTATGCAATCACCATTTCCTTTTCAGAGGGATGACAAGTTCCTTCTCCGATGTAGTCTCCAGTGCAGTGACTGCACGCTGGAAGGGTCTGATCGTCTGCCGGTAGAGGTCGCTGTTTCTTCACACTTCGTTTCAGGCTCTGCACTGCAGCCAGTCTTGAAGCAGCGCGTTTGATTGTTGCATTGCTCAATGGCGGACAGAACAGCATAGTGGTGATAACAAGGACAATAACGGCTCTTCCTTGTGGATTCTTGCTAGGAGTTCATCCACCGACTTCAAACGAGGCTTTTTTTTTTTTTTGCGTTGGATTTAAAAAAAAATCGGAGCAATTATATTCCCCTCGTCTCTCGGTTTTCGAGCTTTGCTGAGTTCTTATCTGAAGAGGAGAAGTTACCCCCTTCATGGTGGCTTACTGACGGTAGTTAGCTTATGAGCAAACCATGGGGGACTCTCTTGAATTGATAGGGAAAAGACTGCTGTTGCTCCTCGGCGACGGAAGATCCGCTGACGGACCTGAGCCGGAGCGAGCTGTCTGGGCCCACGACTGGCTCCGCGGGACTGTGCGGGCAGTGAGCGTCATCGGCCTGGCTGCCCCCGAGGTGATCGGCGGAGAGGCGTCAACAACAGCCGCTGCTGCGGGGTTGACGGTAAATGTTGACATTACACAGACCCACTAAATGACCCCCAGAATAGTGTAAAAATAATAATAATAATAATAATAAGATTCAACTAGTCAGGTTACATTTTTTTTTTAAATCTACTCGTTTGGGTGCTTTAGCGTCGGTGTGTTTGTTGGCAATTAACGTTAGCTACTGTGTTCACTATAGCTAAAAATCATCGAGTTAGCCTTCAGCGAAGCAAAACTCGAGGTCGGGGATTTTTTGCGGCCTTCGCTTTGTTCGCTTTGACAGCGGTTATTCATCCGTGACATCCAGCTTGGACAAACTATGTAAACTATAACGTCGGAGTGCTCGGTTGCTTTGTGCAGACGTGTCGCTGCTAATTGTGAAGACTGGCGATAATGTCGCTAATCGACGGTAAACGGAAGCGAATACATAGCATTAGCTAAGTTAGCGTTATTTCAAGGCCTAACAAGTCCAGATGAGTGTTAATAATTAGACCTAAACTTTACTTTTACTTTCATCAGTTTATATTTAAGAGTATAGTCAACATGTAAGCACAAAATGTAGTCTACATTGAGCAGTATTCCCAACTCAGATTTCGTTCGATCTAGGGAAAATGGGGTGGGTATCCTGCACAAATTTAACATACATCTCAGAGGTAATAATGCATGTTTGAGTAATAAGTATCAGCTTTGTACAAGAGAACATAGCTGTTTTGGTATAGCACTTAAAAAAAAAAAAGATTATAGGACATGAACATATCCAGTAACTGAGACAGTGACGTAACGGTATTTCAGATAAACAAAATCTCTTACAGTTGGTCTGTCCACACATCTAGGAATTTGGTGGGTCCCCCTTCAGTTGCCAGATGTTCTTGGCTATTGCAAGGTCCAAGCAACAACGGCGCAATAGCAACATCTTCATGTGAAGCAAGTATTATGATTAACTCGCACCTCAAACCAGGGCCAAGTATAACCAGAAACTTGATATTTGTAATCTAGAGAACACTGGGGCATGGTGAACTCTATTAGGTTACAGTCGGGAGAGACACATCATCATGAACTTGTTACGGAGGTTCGGCATCCACCAGAGGACCGGCCTCTGAGTCCTGCTGGGTGCTGTGGTCAAAGGGCCTGCTGAGTGGGAAGAACACCCCATTGAAAGTCCAGCAAAGAGGCTGGGAAGTGGGGACCTTCCTGGGGCAGGTAACCGCTGCCTCTTAGTCAGTGTTGGGGAAGTGGGAACAAGTGCCCCACAAGGGTCCTGAGAATGAGGAGGGCTAAGGGGAGGTCCGCCTGGAAAGCATCCCAGTGGTGAAAACTCACTGCCACATGAGCTTCTGCCGAGCCTGGGGTCAGTTGCAGCAGAATGCTGGTTGTTGTGACATGTCCACCAGACCCGGAAAGGGATGTACTGTAGATGGCCTCCTTCAAAGCACCCCACAGGCAAGAGCTCTGTTCCTTGTATGTGCCTGCTAAGCCGACGTCGAGCAGCTAGAGAAATGTAGGTGTTCACTGAAAAGTACTCCCAGAATGTACTAGCCCTCAACCTGCACCATTTGGGCATATAGCTGTTTTATCATGTGCTCATTTTGCTACCTGTCACACTCTTCATCACTGGGGCTCTTGCATGCTGGCTCATGCTCAGAGAAGCATGGCAAAATGTCATGGCAGATGTTCCTTCACAGTGCCTTAGGTCACTGGTCAGTGTCCAAGTCTCACATCCATACAATAAGATGGGAAGATGTGGACCTGAAAGACTTGGACCTTTGTTCTCTTGCAAAGGTGTCAGTATCACCAAACACCTCTGTCCAGGGACCTAATGACTCCATAAACATATCCAAGGTGTCTCAGTCTCAGCTGCAGTGGACCCAGAGACATGAATGTCCTGACAAGATAAGTGAATCTTTCTACAAATTTGACACTTTTACTGCATACAGGTGCACTTCTGCTTACTGAGTCCAGGAAGCAGAGGTGGGATGAAGTCGCTGTCAAGTCATTCTCAAGTCATCAGTTTGCAAGTCTCAAGTCAGCTTGCAAACAATTGGTGGTCATTATGACTTGAGACTTGACTTGGGACTTGTTGATTCATGACTTGATGGTGACTTCATCCCACCTCTGCCAGGAAGTCCTGAAAGCCTTGATCTTGGTCTTGATTCAGGACTATCGCAAATCCAGATGCTCTTGACTCGTCACTCAGCTTTTCAACTGCTGTGATAATGATGATTCCACATGGATCACAGCATGGTCCATTGTCAAGGTCAGTAAACCTTTCCTCACCAGCCACTAGCTGGTGTTAAAAATACCAAGCACTTGTTTCCCATATGTTATTTGTGGCAACCCCCACAACAACATTAATTGAAAGTGCTTCACATGAGTCAATACACTTGTATACTTTTCTTATGGAAGCAACCACTTTAAAGTCATTTTCAGATGAAGACTTATGTCACAGAAATATTGTTAAAGTTGTTTACTGTTTTGTGCAGACATTCCTGCTTGTGTAAGCCTTAACGAATATTAACCAAACAGCTACTTATGTTGAACACACAAAACTGTAAAACAATTGGATTCATTAAATATTTCATACAGGTTTTAACTGTAATGCTGCATTCACACCGGACGACATGCGAGTGACAGTGGCAACAGGTTGCCATGTAATCCCTATGGAAGGATGCGTTGTGGAGCGATAAAAGTCCAAGCCACGCAATGAGATGTGAATGAAGCGATTTTAAGCGATTGGGACGTTTGGAGTTTATACTTCATGTGGACATGTCCTGTATTTAGCAGCCAGCCTGTGATCAGGACTTATGCCCCTTTTGTTATTTATTTCACAATTTAGTGCAGCAGATAAGAAAAGGAATGATGCAATGATAAAGTAATGATGCAAGCAAGAAATGTTGCACAATAGCTCAGTAGAACCTTCTCTTTCAAAAAGTTTAGGTACCCACAAAAAATTTCAAGATGGCTGCCATTTTTCAAGACGGCCGCCAGCTATACTAATTTATGATGATTTCTGCACACAATGGATGAAACAAATGCACCATTTCTTAGCTAAAATGTGTTTTTGGGCTTGTACAATAGTTAAAATCAACAGTATAAGAAATATCATTTTGAAAAGCATATCGTTCAAATTGCTGGGGCAAAATCGTCTTTTTAGCAATTACGATTTCAGCCTATAGATTGAAAATTTCTGATGTATCTGCATATTTCACATTATAAGGTTTTATCAGAATAAAAAATATAAATTATATGGACACATCATATATACGAGGTCTCTTAGATAATAAACCGACCCTTTTTTTTTTTTAACTATATGGATTTGAATGACATGCGATTACACCAATCATGCTTGAACCCTCGTGCGCATGCGTGAGTTTTTTCACGTGTGTCGGTGACGTCAATTCCCTGTGGGCAGGCCTTGAGTGAGATGTGGTCCCGCCCTCTCGGCTGAATTCCTTTGTTTCACACGCTGCTCGAGACGGCGCGCGTTGCTTTATCAAAATTTTTTCTGGACCTGTGAGGAATATCCGAGTGGACACTATTCGAGAAATTAAGCTGGTTTTCTGTGAAAAGTTTAACGGCTGATGAGAGATTATGGGGTGTTTCTGTCGGTGTAAGGACTTCCCACGGAGCGGGACGTCCTGCAGCGCTTCCAGGCGCTGTCGTCGGCCTGTTTCGAGCTGAAAACATCCTAATTTAAGGCTTAATTCACCCAGGACATCGTGAGAGAACAGAGAAGATTCAGAAGAGGCCGGCATGAGGAATTTATGCGGACATTCCACTGTTTAAGGACATTTTTTAATGAAAGACGTACGCGCAAATTCGCCGAGTCGTTTCCGTGACGACTCGGCAAATCTGTGTGCGCCGCGACAGGAAAAACACCTCCGTGTTGAAAACCATTTGTAGAATTCAGGTGGCTTTTAATGGCTTTCAACAAGTGAGTAACTGAGAAATTGTTTAACAGCTTGGGCATGTTCCAACTTGCCCGTTAAGATTTCTAACGGAGGTGTTTTTCCTGCCGCGACCCCCCGCGGTCGGGTCCAGCCCGACATGCGACTCTGCCCGCACGTTCTTTCATTACAAAATGACCGTTAACAATGGAATGTCCGAATAAACTCCTCATGCCGACTTCTTCTGAAAGTTCTCTGTTCTCTGACGACTTACTGCGTCAACAGAGCCTGAAATGTGGAAATTTTGAACTTGAAACGGCGAGACGCTGCCGCCTCGAAGCGCAGATCGCCGTCAGGCGCCGTGGACCGTCCTTAAAGCGACACTACCAGACCAAAATCTCTCATCAGCCGTTAAAATTTTTACCGAAAACCAGCTGAATTTATTGAATGGTGTCCACTCAGTTGTGCCTTACAGTTTTGAAAAAATTTCTATCAAACAAAGCAACAGTCTCTGAGCCATTCCTAAACAATGAAAAAAATCGACGAGCGGGTGGACGACTCCTCACTCAAAGACTGCCCACAGGCGAATGACGTAACCGACAGGCGTGAAAAAACTCTCGCATGCCCACGAGGGTTCAAGCATGTCTGATGTAATCACACGTGATTCAAATCCATATGGTTTTTGAAAAAAAATAATAAGGTCGGATACTTTTCTAATAGACCTCGTACATGTATATGTATACCACAATCATATATATATCATATATATATGTATATACACACATGTGTATATGTATGTGTATATATGTATGTATCAATCAATCAATTTTATTTATATAGCGCCAAATCACAACAAACAGTTGCCCCAAGGCGCTTTATATTGTAAGGCAAGGCCATACAGTAATTACGTAAAAACCCCAATGGTCAAAACGACCCCCTGTGAGCAAGCACTTGGCGACAGTGGGAAGGAAAAACTCCCTTTTAACAGGAAGAAACCTCCAGCAGAACCAGGCTCAGGGAGGGGCAGTCCTCTGCTGGGACTGGTTGGGGCTGAGGGAGAGAACCAGGAAAAAGACATGCTGTGGAGGGGAGCAGAGATCAATCACTAATGATTAAATGTAGAGTGGTGCATACAGAGCAAAAAGAGAAAGAAACACTCAGTGCATCATGGGAACCCCCCAGCAGTCTACGTCTATAGCAGCATAACTAAGGGATGGTTCAGGGTCACCTGATCCAGCCCTAACTATAAGCTTTAGCAAAAAGGAAAGTTTTAAGCCTAATCTTAAAAGTAGAGAGGGTGTCTGTCTCCCTGATCCGAATTGGGAGCTGGTTCCACAGGAGAGGAGCCTGAAAGCTGAAGGCTCTGCCTCCCATTCTACTCTTACAAACCCTAGGAACTACAAGTAAGCCTGCAGTCTGAGAGCGAAGCGCTCTATTGGGGTCCCTAAGATAAGATGGGACCTGATTATTCAAAACCTTATAAGAAGAAGAATTTTAAATTCTATTCTAGAATTAACAGGAAGCCAATGAAGAGAGGCCAATATGGGTGAGATATGCTCTGTCCTTCTAGTCCCCGTCAGTACTCTAGCTGCAGCATTTTGAATTAACTGAAGGCTTTTCAGGGAACTTTTAGGACAACCTGATAATAATGAATTACAATAGTCCAGCCTAGAGGAAATAAATGCATGAATTAGTTTTTCAGCATCACTCTGAGACAAGACCTTTCTAATTTTAGAGATATTGCGTAAATGCAAAAAAGCAGTCTTTCATATTTGTTTAATATGCGCTTTGAATGACATATCCTGATCAAAAATGACTCCAAGATTTCTCACAGTATTACTAGAGGTCAGGGTAATGCCATCCAGAGTAAGGATCTGGTTAGACACTATGTTTCTAAGATTTGTGGGGCCAAGTACAATAACTTCAGTTTTATCTGAGTTTAAAAGCAGGAAATTAGAGGTCATCCATGTCCTTATGTCTGTAAGACAATCCTGCAGTTTAGCTAATTGGTGTGTGTCCTCTGGCTTCATGGATAGATAAAGCTGGGTATCATCTGCGTATCAATGAAAATTTAAGCAATGCCGTCTAATAATACTGCCTAAGGGAAGCATGTATAAAGTGAATAAAATTGGTCCTAGCACAGAACCTTGTGGAACTCCATAATTAACCTTAGTCTGTGAAGAAGATTCCCCATTTACATGAACAAATTGTAATCTATTAGATAAATATGATTCAAACCACCACAGCGCAGTGCCTTTAATACCTATGGCATGCTCTAATCTCTGCAATAAAATTTTATGGTCAACAGTATCAAAAGCAGCACTGAGGTCTAACAGAACAAGCACAGAGATGAGTCCACTGTCTGAGGCCATAAGAAGATCATTTGTAACCTTCACTAATGCTGTTTCTGTACTATGATGAATTCTAAAACCTTACTGAAACTCTTCAAATAGACCATTCCTCTGCAGATGATCAGTTAGCTGTTTTACAACTACCCTTTCAAGAATTTTTGAGAGAAAAGGAAGGTTGGAGATTGGCCTATAATTAGCTAAGATAGCTGGGTCAAGTGATGGCTTTTTAAGTAATGGTTTAATTACTGCCACCTTAAAAGCCTGTGGTACATAGCCAACTAATAAAGATAGATTTATCATATTTAAGATCGAAGCATTAAATAATGGTAGGGTTTCCTTGAGCAGCCTGGTAGGAATGGGGTCTAATAGACATGTTGATGGTTTGGATGAAGTAACTAATGAAAATAACTCAGACAGAACAATCGGAGAGAAAGAGTCTAACCAAATACCGGCATCACTGAAAGCAGCCAAAGATAACGATACGTCTTTGGGATGGTTATGAGTAATTTTTTCTCTAATAGTTAAAATTTTATTAGCAAAGAAAGTCATGAAGTCATTACTAGTTAAAGTTAAAGGAATACCCGGCTCAATAGAGCTCTGACTCTTTGTCAGCCTGGCTACAGTGCTGAAAAGAAACCTGGGGTTGTTCTTATTTTCTTCAATTAGTGATGAGTAGTAAGATGTCCTAGCTAACGGAGGGCTTTTTTTTATAGAGCAACAGACTCTTTTTCCAGGCTAAGTGAAGATCTTCTAAATTAGTGAGACGCCATTTCCGCTCCAACTTACGGGTTATCTGCTTTAAGCTGCGAGTTTGTGAGTTATACCACGGAGTCAGGCACTTCTGATTTAAAGCTCTCTTTTTCAGAGGAGCTACAGCATCCAAAGTTGTCTTCAATGAGGATGTAAAACTATTGACGAGATACTCTATCTCACTTACAGAGTTTAGGTAGCTACTCTGCACTGTGTTGGTATATGGCATTAGAGAACATAAAGAAGGAATCATATCCTTAAACCTAGTTACAGCGCTTTCTGAAAGACTTCTAGTGTAATGAAACTTATTCCCCACTGCTGGGTAGTCCATCAGATTAAATGTAAATGTTATTAAGAAATGATCAGACAGAAGGGAGTTTTCAGGGAATACTGTTAAGTCTTCAATTTCCATACCATAAGTCAGAACAAGATCTAAGATATGATTAAAGTGGTGGGTGGACTCATTTACATTTTGAGCAAAGCCAATTGAGTCTAATAATAGATTAAATGCAGTGTTGAGGCTGTCATTCTCAGCATCTGTGTGGATGTTAAAATCGCCCACTATAATTATCTTATCTGAGCTAAGCACTAAGTCAGACAAAAGTTCTGAAAATTCACAGAGAAACTCACAGTAACGACCAGGAGGACGATAGATAACAATAAATAAAACTGGTTTTTGGGACTTCCAATTTGGATGGACAAGACGAAGAGTCAACTTTCAAATGAATTAAAGCTCTGTCTGGGTTTTTGATTAATTAATAAGCTGGAATGGAAGATTGCTGCTAATCCTCCGCCTTGGCCCGTGCTACGACCGTTCTGGCAGTTAGTGTGACTCGGGGTGTTGACTCATTTAAACTAACATATTCATCCTGCTGTAACCAGGTTTCTGTAAGGCAGAATAAATCAATATGTTGATCAATTATTATATAATTACTAACAGGGACTTAGAAGAGAGAGACCTAATGTTTAATAGACCACATTTAACTGTTTTAGTCTGTGGTGCAGTTGAAGGTGCTATATTATTTTTTCTTTTTGAATTTTTATGCTTAAATAGATTTTTGCTGGTTATTCGTGGTCTGGGAGCAGGCACCGTCTCTACGTGGATGGGGTAATGAGGGGATGGCAGGGGGAGAGAAGCTGCAGAGAGGTGTGTAAGACTACAACTCTGCTTCCTGGTCCCAACCCTGGATAGTCACGGTTTGGAGGATTTAAGAAAATTGGCCAGATTTCTAGAAATGAGAGTTGCTCCATCCAAAGTGGGATGGATGCCGTCTTTCCTAACAAGACCAGGTTGTCCCCAGAAGCTTTGCCAATTATCTATGAAGCCCACCTCATTTTTTGGACACCACTCAGACAGCCAGCAATTCAAGGAGAACATGCGGCTAAACATGTCACTCCCGGTCCGATTGGGAGGGCCCAGAGAAAACTACAGAGTCCGACATGTTTTTGCAAAGTATACACCGATTCAATGTTAATTTTAGTGACCTCCGATTGGCATAACCGGGTGTCATTACTGCCGACGTGAATTACAATCTTACCAATTTACGCTTAGCCTTAGCCAGCAGTTTCAAATTTCCTTCAATGTCGCCTGCTCTGGCCCCCGGAAGACAATTGACTATGGTTGCTGGTGTCGCTAACTTCACATTTCTCAAAACAGAGTCGCCAATAACCAGAGTTTGTTCCTCGGGCGGGTTGTGTCGCCGAGTGGGGAAAAACGGTTAGAAATGTGAACGGGTTGGCGGTGTACACGGGGCTTCTGTTTAGGGCTACGCTTCCTCCTCACAGTTACCCAGTCGGCCTGCTTTCCCGGCTGCTCGGGTTCTGCCAGAGGGAAACTAACGGCGGCTAAGCTACCTTGGTCCGCACCGCCTACAGGGGCCTGGCTAGCTGTAGAATTTTCCACGGTGTGGAGCCGAGTCTCCAATTCGCTCAGCCTGGCCTCCAAAGCTACGAATAAGCTACACTTATTACAAGTACCATTACTGCTAAAGGAGGCCGAGGAATAACTAAACATTTCACACCCAGAGCAGAAAAGTGCGGGAGAGACAGGAGAAGCCACCATGCTAAATCGGCTAAGAGCTAGTAGCTGCGCTAAGCTAGCGGATTCCTAAAAACACACAAAGTGAATAATGTGTAAATAATTTAGAGGTGATTCAGCAGAGGGAGTGCTTTAGTTAAGGCACGTGAAGATAACACTGTGAAACAAATCGTTATCTAGGTAACTAGATCAATCTAACTGCGCAGATTAAACAGCTAACAATACAGCAAAACACCGCTGTGCTCCGGAACAGGAAGTGATACAATACCGCAAGATGAGAGCCAACCACCAGTAGAGGCAAGCAAGAGCAATGTAGGTTAGTACTAGACAGTAGGTTCTTTCGAGAATAATAATCTAATGTGTGTATACGTATATGTGTGTGTATACGTGTATGTGTGTGTATACGTGTATGTGTGTGTATATATATATAGAAATAAAAACGTACCTACAAATATAGACTCAGACTCAGTATTGGAAGTGAATTGGAGGCAGTTGCAAGGCCATTCAGATGTATATTTGTTGATCTGTACTGTAGTGATAGACACAATTTCTGACAAAAAATATATAAATAAAGAAAATGTTGACCATCTGCTACAATGATACATTGCTTATATTGCAAAGAACTTGACAAGATAAAGAAAGCTTTGGCAGTTCCAAATAAAAAAGAGGATCTCCAAACAAGTGACTCAGAATTAGAAGAGGATCAATACGAATTGTGAGAGCACATCATAAAAAAGTAGATACATGGCTACCGAAAGGAGATTGAGGCTACCTATACATCACACTTGCAACTACACAAACCTGTGCAGAGAAGCCCAAGTCTGTAGCACTTACACCTGCCACTATAGCGAGACTTACAGCCACACTTTGTCAGCTGTTCACAGCTCTTTACTATTGGAGAATTGGCAGTCCAGAAGACTTTCCATTGATCCCCATTCTTCTCCCAACCCCAGTCAGCTGGACTTTCTTCTTCTGGCTGGCCGCAGAATTGTTTGGGCCCAGACCCAACCTGCCTGATATGCCGAGAGTTTTGTGTGTTGAAGCAGAGCTGCATCCTAGTTGGAGGGATGGCTTCATATGGCCTCTGCTTTCTGCCAAACAGGTCGAGTCTGGCCACTTGTCCGGTCGGACAACGATTTAGAGCTATTAGTTGTCTGATCACATTTTACGCTTGTCCCGGACAGTCGGACAAGCGTTAATGTCGATGGTCGGACTTTGACAACATTAATAAAAAACTGTCGGTGCTGTTACTGTTTTTCTTTTTCTCTCACTCTGCCCCTCACCTCACTGCTCTGGGAGACGCGCAGACAGCCTGAGCCTGACTAGCTTCATATCACTGCCTGACTTGTCATACTGAGACGTTACGACTGCTTAAACAAAAATAAAGATTTGTTAACTTGCCCAGACACTGAGCTCTCCCCTTCCTCGTTGATGAATCCGACATGCTTTCGTTTGAGATGCATCATTACCGTCGTACTCCCGTGCCATGCAAGGTCCGACTTGCAAATGTTGCAGTTAACAAATGTCTTTGCCTTAACGTAAAGTGCTCCCACACTTTTGAAGTCTTGCAATGTGTTGCCAACGCCTGTTGTATTCAAATTTTATCGAT
This sequence comes from Thalassophryne amazonica, assembly GCF_902500255.1. Classification (NCBI taxonomy): domain Eukaryota; kingdom Metazoa; phylum Chordata; class Actinopteri; order Batrachoidiformes; family Batrachoididae; genus Thalassophryne; species Thalassophryne amazonica. Next base: position 37,528,592 of record NC_047113.1, read on the forward strand.
TTTATCGATTCGTTGTTGCAGCCTTAATTGAGATCATTCTCTCCGATCACTGATGGGTACTGGCTCAGTTTGGAGAAGACTGTGGTGGCCTCTGGGAATATATCCCATGTCTGCCAAGCTGTCTTCTTGCCCTTGTTTCTGAAGGCTGAGACCACATCGCAACCTGTAAAAGCATGGAAGAACAACATACCTTTGGCCTGCTCTTGGCCAATGCTGTTGTACAAGTTGTGAATCCCAATCCATCGAAGGCTTGACGGAGGCCGAGGGGCTATCCTTTTACCACCTTTGTCAAGTATGCACATTGATGTATGGAATGCATCTAGGTTCGGTTACCCTACACCTAGCCTGATCATTCATTCAATGTCATTTAAGTCCCGTGTGATCTGTACACCGTCTGGGTAAGTACATGGGTAACCCATGTATAGCCCCCTCACCCTTGGCTCGGCTCTCCCGCGTTAGCACACCCTGTCAATTCAGGTGCGGCTGTCTAACTAAATCTACCAACTACTTTCTACTAGCTAATTGATTTGGGGCTGCTAGACAACATTTGGGACACTATTCTATGCTAAACTGCACTACAACTAGCGCTAGCATACCATTTTGGTGTTAGTAATACTAAGTATGGCATTAATAAAGCAAGATTAGCTGACACTGAACCCCATGCTGAGTTGAACAGCAGTGAAGTCACCAGTGTGCCCTGGTTGTGCATTGACTTTCACTCTTTTAAATATAATACAAAATCAGCAACTTCACACCAAACTGAATTGTAAACCAATTGTGGGTGACATATTTAATGAAATGAACACTTCTGCATGACATAAAAACATCGCCAAGAGCCTTGTAAATCATTCATGTGTTCTGATCGGAAATATGGCTGCCATATTTGTGTATACTTGTAAATCTATATACTATATTAATCAGTATACAAATATCCAGCATATATTTGCTTGGGGGTGTCGATTTAAGCAAATAAAACCAATACAAATGCTTAGAAACATGACAAAAGTTGCGAGAGTTGCGATATGGAAAGTCGACTGGCGGCCATCTTGAAATTTTGACTGGGTACCCAGTGAATTTTCACAAGTACACTATGGGGAATATCTGTGACAATTTTTTTGCTTGCATCATTAACTGAAGTGTTCTAGTGAAAAATTGAACTTATCTGCTGCACTAATTATGGCAGAGTTTGAGGGGAGAGCGAGCAGCAGCACCGCAGCAGCCAGTTTTTTTTTTTGTTTTTTTTTTCGTGTGCGCGCGAACAAATCGTCTGAAGATAATTTTATTAGCTACACAGATGTATGGGTCAGGCCATCTCACATCAACCAATGAGTTAAACCCCACCTCCTCTAATTTTTTATGAAATTTGGTATATAGGTAACTCATAGCCAGAAAAGCCAGAATTTCAAATTTGAACTTGATCAGACTAGTAGTTTTCGAGATATTGCAATTTTGTTTCTTCACTTTTTTGTGAAAAAGGGTGTGGCCGCCAAATTTCAAATTACTGTAACTCGGCAACCACTGCTCTGATTTAAAACAAACAAAAAAAAACCAAGACATTTCTGTAATGGGGAGAACATAAGGAATCTAAATCTGGCATTGTTTTGTGCTTTTGGGTACTTTTGAGTTGGATGACCTTTTGACCTATATTTTGACCCTGAAATTGATACTGAGGGACATGCCCGACCTCTTCGGCCCCCTTTATGAAAAATGTAGCCCTATATGTCATCTACAACATATAAAAAAATTGGAGGGGTTTTCTTCTTTATTTTCATGCTATACCTTGTGGAAGTTTACATACCTATTCCTTCAGAGATCCATTCTGTATACTTCAGTACATTTATATACATAGTGTCTTCAGTTGATGTATTCCACAAAATATTGTCAATCACAAACCAAAAGTAAATGAAAATTTCACAAATGTCTCAGTCTTATGAACACTAGGTGTATGATTTTTACTTCTTGTCAACAGGCCAATTCAAACAGTGATCAGAAATTCTGGCTAGGTCATTATGAGAAATACTGTAGTCTCTGGTTGAAGATGATTTGAAGAATGGAGTGCTTATCACACAGTGTACATCAGATTCAGTAATCCAACAACAATCATCTCTGGATGGCCATTAAAAGGTTTTAGCTGGTCCATGAGGGTGCATAAACGTAACCCTATAGTCACCAAACTCCTCTGAGACGTCCTCCACCAAACTAATCCATGGTACATTATCATAGCTGCAGCATGCAAAGTTTTGAGGTCTAACAACAAAAGGCATTTCAGCACTGCCCTCATGTTCATCACACAAGAGTCCTTGATCTGCCACCAAATCTGGAGGGTTGATCTGTTCACTGAGTTTATAGACATGCATCTTTGCCAATGAAACAGGGACAAAACGATGGAATTGTAATGATCCTTTAACGGTCTGAGCCAGGTTGAATCGAGGCTTGAGTTCTTCTTCACAACTGGCCACCTCATCTGTTGGTACATGTTGGTACATACTCTACAGATAGTCAATCTGTCAATAATGCCTGGTTTCTCCACCGTCATGATGCAGCTCCACTTGGTCAGAAACACCAGTGTCTGAAGGACTTTATGTTGGATGTTGCCAAAGGACTCAACTCCCTTGAAAAGCAGAAAAGGGGACGTCTCTCCAAAGAAAATTAAAATACACCACCAAAAGTAATCAAACAGCCAAAAGTCCCCAAGCCTGTGGATGATAGGAGATATGACAGGATTGACCACTTCCCTATTCTGTCAGTGAAAAGTCGATGCAGGATATGCCAGGATGCACAGACCTCTATCATGTGTCAGAAGTGCAGTGTGAGGCTTTGCATTGTCACTGGTCAAAATGCTCGCAACTGTTTACTCAGCTTCCACTGCCAATAGGATGTTGTTAGTGTAAAAGCTCCAGAGGGAAGATGTTAGTTAGAACGGGAGTAGGATCTTTTCTGTACATACGTTAGTTTGTGTATACATGTTAGTTAGCTTGTTTTTTATAGACTTGTTTCCGGTGCTCAATACATGTGAATGTGAATCATCAATTGTTCAAGATTTTCCAACTTTTTAAAAAACGTGTGCAATATTTTAAAGAGAGTAGCTAATTAATTGTCTGTAATATGTTTTCAAAGTTAAAAATGAAATATTTAAAAATTCATACCCTAAATGGACAATGTATCTCTGGGGATACAGAGTGTAAAATTGAAAATAAAGATCATATTTTGATTAAAAATCATGGAAGTGTGTTATTATAGCCTTGATACATTAGAAAATAGCAATTAATTAATTTTCAAAAAAATGTACGTCATTGACCATTTAAGGGTTAAAGAAACCATGAAAGTAATATAAAGTAATATCAATTCCATGAAGAAATTAAAAACTTGAAATGGTAAATAATTTTATGAAACTCTGGAGTACTTACATTTCTCACATGTAGAAATCGTTAAGGAAATTGGAATTAGGACTCTGTTCTTCCCTTGTTTTAAGGAAACTAAAAACTTGAAATTGTTGTTGAGGCTCCACTTTCTTTGTGCAAGCTGCTCACAGCATGTGACCAGAGCCTTGCGTATACTCTATGCTTCGGATTAGAAACACTGACTTCTTCCTGGAAATTGCTATCACAACATAGACTGCCCAAAAAACTTAGTTAGCAGCCAAATGGCAAAAAGTAATCAGAAAACTAAACTGTAGTGTAAACATTGATTAGAATAGGGGCTTATTTAGAACTGTTAAAATGGCAAGGTGGTACCACAGCTGAATGACATACATATTGGCTCTGTATGCATATCTTCTGCACTCTGTATACACAGAATTTACCAGCTATCTTGAGGTAGCCCTATATTGTATCCCACTTTGCACAAGTATGAAAAAGAAAACCCCTCCAATTTTTTTGTATGTTGTAGTTGACATATAGGGCTACATTTTTCAGAATGGGGCCGAAGAGGTTGAGCGTGTCCCTCACTGTCAATTTCAGTATCAAAATATAGGTCAAAAGGTCATCCAACTAAAAAGTACCCAAATGCACAAAACAATGCCAGGTTTAGATTCCTTAGGTTCTTCCCATTACAGAAATGTCTTGTTTGTTTGTTTTTAAAATCGGACCAGTGGTTGCTGAGTTACAGTAATTTGAAATTTGGCGGCCACACCCTTTTTTGCAAAAAAGTTAAAAAATGAAATTGCAATGTCTCAAACTACTGGTCTGATCAAGTTCAAATTTGAAATTCAGGCTTTTCTGGCTATGAGTTACCTATACAGTGGTCCCTCGTTTATCGCGGGAGTTACGTTCTAAAAATAACCCGCGATAAGCGAAATCCGCGAAGTAGTCAGCGCTATTTTTTGCAATTATTATAGATGTTTTAAGGCTGTAAAACCCCTCACTACACACTTTATACATTTTTCTCAAACAGGCATTAACATTTTCTCACTTTTCTCTCCTGTGTAAATACTCTTTTTTTTTCTTCTGGCCGAGAAGATTATAAACAGACACACGCAGAACTCTCCCTTCGCTCACTGCCTCCAGAGCTAAGGATGTTGGACCCGCAAAGAATCCAAGTCCTCTCTCGGTGGCCACAGAGCTCTGCGGCTGCGGTCAACATCCGCATCAACACAGCGAGCGTAGTCTCTGGACCTGCTACCAGATTTAGCACAGCTCAGCACAGCAGACAGGATGGCGTGGTCCGCTGCTGCATTTACCAAGCCCGCAGAAAGCGCATTGGAGGCAGTGAGAGCAATCGCGGTGATGCCAACCGGTGCTGCGACTGGTCTGCCTGATAAGGACGCAGAACACAATGTGCTGTTTAAAAAAAAGAAAAAAAAAAGGCATGCAAAATTGCACTAAAAATCGCGAAACTGCGAGGCCACGAAAGGTGAACTGCGTTATAGCGAGGGACCAGTGTATACCAGATTTCATAAAAATTGGAGGAGGTGAGGTTTAAAAATGCTTCTTTTTTTTTTTTGGGTGATTTGAGATGGACTGACCCGTATAATAAAACAAATGGTGACTGGTTTATAACACAAGTATGACAGAGTTTGAGGGGAGAGTGAGCAGCAGCAGCAGCGGCAGGCAGTTTTTTTTTTCACGTGCGAGCGTGAACGAATCGTCCATGAAGATTATCTTATTTATTAACTACACAGATGTATAATAAAACAATTGGTGACTGGTTTCTAACACAATTATGACAGAGTTTGAGGGAAGCGCGAGCAGCAGCCAGTTTTTTTTTTGTTTGTTTTTGTTTTTTCATTTGCGCGCGGAACGAATCGTCTGTGAAGATAATTTTATTAACTACACAAATGTATAATAAAACAAATGGTGACTGGTTTATAACACAATTAAGACAGAGTTTGAGGGAAGAGTGAGCAGCGGCAGCCAGTTTTTTTTTTTTTTAATTGTTCACATGTGCGCGCACGAACGGGACAAGAGGTCCTCAGACTGGGTCTTGGAGAGGCGGAAGTACCATTGAAAGTGGCCGTCATCCAGACGCAGCTCCTGCAGCAAATAATGAAACTCCCCGAATTGGGAACGTCTCATGAAGATGTTGTGAACCTAGGGACGGCGCCGCTGGCAACGTTTGTCAGCTTTCCACAACAAATAGAGCACAGCAACTCGCTCCGTGTGATCAAGGTCCGGCATGTTGACTTGACGGCGAGCGGAATGGAAGCTCCTCCTATTTGATGACGCGTTGGGGCAAATTTTCACAGCGAAAGCAGAGCGACACACTGGGCGATGGTGGCACGTCCCTCGAATTTGTTGTGTCGTGTGTTGTCCGGTGTGAACATGGCATAAAGGAGCAGATATGCAAATGAAAATGGTCTGAACAAAATAAGATAATTGTTGAAGGTCCCAGAGGAGGTGATGGTCTTGTGGTTAAGTAGTGGGCTTCAGACCAGAGGATACTCTGTTCAACCCCAATCTGGCCACACAATCACTACAGACCCTTGGGCAAGGTCTGGTGTGTAGTGAGCGCCTTGCATGGCAGCACCCTGACATTGGTGTGCGAGTGTGTCTGTGTGAATGTGAGGGATCATTGTAAAGAGCTTTGAGCTTTTGATATATATATATATATATACAGTCCATTTGCCACTTCCATTTTAGTGCAAAACAAGTTTTTAATCTACCTTTTGCATTTTCATATGTTTTTAATAATATTGTCATCAAAGTCACACAGTTCTGTGAGCTTTTTTTTTTTTTTCCAGACATTTTCCTACTGTAAACATTATTTACACCTGACACAGTTTGGTTGAGACCTTTGGGATATATATAACGAAAACACACAGTGACCCTGGATTGCAGCTCTATTCTAAAAATGATAAATATAAAATACTATCTTAATTGAGGCGATTAAAAAGTTTAAATACACTTTTGTAGTTCAGCAATGAATCATGCTCAATGTGTTGGTGATGTGCCATTTTTGCATAATTCATAGGTTACAGTTTACTTTTGCATTTCTTCCTCACTTTTTTTCTGCTCTGTGGGCCTTACCATTTCAGTTTTCGCTTAGTGGTAGCAGGAGTATGTTGTATATATGCCCTGAGTCCTGTTGGTGCCTCTGCTTCTCTCAGGATTACGTAGAATGAAGTGGAGGGTCTATGGCTCCCTCTAGACGAGACATCACTCTGAAGTAGGTTACTTCCACAGGCAAGACCAGTATCCATTTACCCATGTGTAGACACAGAGGATGTTGATTGTCTAATTCAACTACAAAAACAGGTAGCATGACCACGAGCCAAACCACGTGTACTCCTTGGCAGGGCAGCTCCTTATCCACTGAGCAACCACAAGGCAATTTCTCTGTGAAACATTGAAGACTATTAGATGAGCGTGTAAGGCGCTTGGATTGCAACTAATGAGAAAAAGTCTATTGATAGTTGTTAGGTTCATAAGATGACAGAAAACGGCGAGAAAAAATGTCAGTTCTTTCAGAGCGTAAGATGGTTTCAAATGTCTTGTTTTGTCCACAAGCCAAAGATAATTAGTTTAGCCAGATAAGACTATCTGTCTTAACTAAACAATGCAAATTAACTTGCCTCGTAGCTTATTAAAACTTTCATGTCTGTGCCTTGTTGCTTTTTATGTAAGCAAACCACTGCCATGTAATTGATGTTGGGGTTATTTTTCTTTCAACAATTTTCTTTTATCAATTCTTTCTTACAGTCATTAACTCAAAGAATGCTTTGCAGTAGGAAACGTGTGTGCTTCAACATACAAGTCAAAAACTGCACACTGACTGGTTGCATCGTAAAAATAACAGGCACTTTCTCTGGATTTTTGTTTTCAATGACAACAATAAACAGCTAATCACTACAGTGGCTTTCGTGTCACATTTTGACATATTCTAAAAATGAAAAAGCGTTCTTTGTGATGTTTCTAACAAACAGCTAATGACTATCTTACAATGTGTAAGCTGGTAAAAGCACTCTGTCTGCAGGAACATGGTGTCTGTCTAGTTGTTTGCAAAAGTTTTTAATTAATTATATATACATATTTTTTTGACTATAATCAGTCAACTGCAGGCAGAGACGGCAAACCTAGATCTTTGCTGTTTTCCTGGGGGTCTGAAAAGTGTCTGATTGGCTGCCTGAAGATACAGTGAATGTATTTCTGAAAAGATCCAGATTTTCACTTTAAAGTGCTCGGAACAGCCACACTGAAAAGATTAAGCATTCTGAAAAATGGTGCTGATAGGGTGCTCTTTCTCCCGGCACTTGCATATGCTCTATTTTCATTTAGAGTAATTATAAAAAAAAACACTATTAGTCGTGGGAGAAAAGTTACAGGGAAATGGGGCTAATATGCTGTTAGATCAAGTAAAATTGTGCAAGCCTTATTATGGAAATTGGCATCAATTTAATTGTGATGTGGGAGAACATTTAATTGCCCAGCCACAGATGGTATTCACATTTAAGAGGGGGAAATAATATTTGGATGTTTTAACAAATAACTCTGATTGTTCAATTATCAAAACATTTGTTGATTAAAGCAAGACCCAACTGCTTTGAAAATTGCTTCACAGAGCTAGAAAAATGAAGTAATTGGTGAAAGAGTGAAGGGTGCCTAATCCCTGGTATCTGGCTAAAATTGGTCAGAAACTTGGCCACGAGATCAAAACTTTGGTTTTCATCTAAACTTTCGATCGGCTGAGTCTGAACGTGCCAGAAATTATACTTGTATGATTTTACTTGTGTGCGCGCGCGTGTGTGTCATGATATCAAAAAGGTGTGCAAAATACAGGCATCTCCCAGTTCAGCGTCCTCCACCATAGAGTAAAAGTGTAAATGAGAAGCTGGAAAATTTCACACAAGACTGCATTCTGCACGTCTGTTGAGAGACTGCTGCCCACTGTGATAGAGAGCTGGCTGACCTCCCGTAGCAGGAGGATCATGAACTGAAGCTGTGACTGTATGCCAAGAATCAGTAACTCAGTTCAGTTGAAACACAATGTGTTTTAACCATAACAGTATTTTAGACTGCCAGAGATTTTAGTTTCTTGTGTAAGTGATGAAAGTAGATTGTAGTAGGGCTGCAGCTATCGAATATTTTTGGAATCGAGTATTATATCGATTATTTTATCGATTAATTGGATAAAAAAAGTACTTTTGTATTTTTAAACAATATCAGTAGTGGCAGGGCTCTCCCTGAGCAATGGCACAATGTCGCTGTGCCATCATGCAGATTTAAGTTTAGGAAGTTTAGGATGCGCCCTCTCTCTCTGTTTTCCCAGGTAATTATTTATTTTTTCACATTATTAAGAGTTTTGGAGCTTTGCCAAACCATAAGCCCAGGCGCTCTGTGAAATCTTCAGTCTGCAGACAGGACATTCTCTTTTTTTTTTTCTTATTGCACATTTCATTTGCATTTTTTATTGCTGTGATTTATTCAGTGTTTAGTGTATATTTCTGCATGCCGTACAGAGTGGCTCAAACCAAAGTCAGATTCCTTGTTTTCTGTGGATACTTGACGAAAAACAAAGTCTTTGAAAAAATGGCTGTGGAGTGCAACATTTCCACAACAGCTGCACTGATAAATTAACTCTACAGCCTGTTGATAAAACTCTTATCAAATCCAAAAAAAGCATTTTTTTTGAATAGTTAAACATGATTAATTTAAAGTGCGCTTCCTTTCGCTTCATCTGCGGAGGTGGAGAGCAGCCAGTGGAGCAAACCACATAAAAAAAAAAAAAATAATAATATATATATATATATATATATATATATATATATAAACATAAACACACTGCTTCACTTTAAATGCATAATAAGTCTGTTTGAGACGATCAGCACAGACCCTTTCTCTTAAAAGGCTTTACTTTACTCAGCATGTGGCTTTGTAAACTTGTGGCATCGCCTGCTACATTGATAAGCGCTTACATTAGTTATGGGCATGCTCTGCGGTCTTCTTGGTTTTTTGAGGAAGCATTACAGTGCCACCTACAGGCCTGGCATATGTACTACAGCTTTAAGCGAAGCTCCGAGGCAAAGAATTTGCCTCGAACATTTTTGTAATCGAATTATTCAAATTACTCGATTAATCGTTTCAGCCCTAGATTGTAGTGTTTGAATGTAGTTCCTGACTGTCTGACACACTTCAGTATTTAAAATACCATAAATAGTTCTTTGATATTGTAGTGAGTTGTTGAGACTACCAGAGATTTGAGTCCAATTTTAGGCAACTCACCTGTCTGTGATCAGTCTCTAATAAAAAGGGTTGGGTGTTAAAGATACCAGCCTCAAAGTCAGAGAAAATGTATTACTGTATTGGTGCTGTGAAAAATCAGCAGATTTGTGGAATTCCATGGATTTTGTCATGGGGGTCGGGTTAGTGTTGTACTCTGCTGATGGTTTGTAATTGTGATTGTCACCGAGTTAGGAGAACTGTTATTGCAAAGCGTTCTTTTTTTTTTTTTTTACAACATTGTACAAATTTTTTAAAACCGCGGACACTATCCGTGGATTCACAGAAATTCTGCAGAGTAAAATGCCTATCTCAATAGCTACAACTTTCCAATGCGACACACAGAGTGAAATAAAGCCTTTTAGGAGAAAAACGGTCCACGCTGATCATCTGAAATAGTGCAGCAGATAAGTGAATATTTACTGAGGGATCCTTCAAATGGTGATGCAAGCACCAAATTTGGCACACATACTCCTTAGACATTACTCTTTTAAAAATGCCGGGTACCCACGTGAACTTTCAATAGGCAGCCAAGAAGAAGATTTGTACAGGGGTCAAAAGTTAAAGTTGCTCCAATTTTGGTAAAAAGTGATGCAAATTATTAGTTGGGTGAATACGGTTTTAAAAAGGAATAGTTTGCATCATGCATCATGCTTAGTTATCATGTTACAGGGTAGCATATGTCACATGTCATAGAATCCAATGGATGCTGATATTGTTTAACCTTTACTTTGCAAACTAAGCACGCAACACAGTCAAAACTATTCCATTTATTAATCCTATTAGCTCAACCAGTAATTTGCACCACTTTTACCAAAATTGGAGCAAGTTTAACTTTTGACCCCTGTACAAACTGAAATTGACCTTTCTCAGTGTTCTTGCTGTTTTTACCCCATAACTCCAGACCATTCATTCACAGATAGTCCAAACTATACCTTTTTGGAATCTTTATGATCAGACAAATAATATGGAATTCCTTTCAATATGATTGGAGCATTTTTAAATTTTGACCCCTGTGTAATACTTCAGTTGACCCCTTCTTGGTCGCCTATTGAAAGTTCACGTGGGTACCCGGCATTTTTAAGAGTAATGTCTAAGGAGTATGTGTGCCAAATTTGGTGCTTGCGTCACCATGTGAAGCATTTTTTCAGTTATCCGCTGCACTAAAATAGCTTACTGCACATTTAAAGTGAAGCAGTGTGTTTGTTTTGTTTTTTTTAAACACCGTTTCATCTGCTGCCTGCTCTCCGGTCTACGTGGGGAGTGGTTATTCATGCAGTGGGCGGTGGCTGTCTCCTTCTGCCCGGTTTGAGCGGCTCAGCACTGCCCTCACAGCTCCGTCCCTGCCCACACTCAGTTTTGTACTGAGTGTTTCGCTTTTTTAATTTTCGCTTTTTTGGGCAGCACACAATGCTTCACAAACACGGTAACTAATATAAATAATAAAAATAAATAAATAAATAAATAATAAAAACTGACTGCGGGGCTTACATGTTTAACCTCCAGCTGGAATGCATTGGCTGAATCACAGAGAAAAGGATAAAAAAAAAAAATCACTATCACTCAGGGACCCAGTTCACAAACCTTTAAAAAAAAAAATTTTTTGAAATGGTTAAGTTTTACAAGTTGGGGAAAACAAAAAACAGAAAGCCACATCCCATCGCCATTTCAGCAAAATGTCAAGACTTTGGCCCGATTTTGGCTAAGCTCCTGATGCCAGGAAAGATCCAAAACTTGTAAAGTTGTGAAAAAAATAAATGAGTGCTCAGGATAACAAAGAGATGCACTAAATTTGACAATCTGTGTGATGACACGGTGACATTGTGCCATTGGTTAGGGAGAGCCCTGGACTGTTGATGTTGTTAAAAATGCAAAAGTGACTTGAATAAGTAAAATAAATACTTTATTTCTACTACTTAATAATCGATAGAATATTGGAATACTAAAATAATCGATGGCTGCAGTCCGACTAATTACATTTTGGACCAACACACCTTTCAAGCAGGTGGCAGCAAATAATCTTTATATTAAAAGCTTCAGTGTAAGTGCATGTAATTGTAAATGCATTAAAAACACATGGATGACACAAGAAAGTGAAAACACTTATTTCCATTGTGGTCCATTTAAAAATCAAATGACAAAATAGAAGTCATAATAAAATAAAAATAATGATGAGAATAATAATAATAGTGTGTATATGATAACAACAGCAAACAATTTATAAATACATTAAGACAGTAAATTAACATAAATTACATAATTAACAGTAAATAAAAGGGTTGAGTTCCTTTTCTAAAAATTGTTGAGGTCTAAGGTTCAAAAACATTCTGGACTTGCATGCCATTCCAATTCATTGCATAATTTATTACAACCCTTAAAAAATGTCAGCTATCTATTTTATAAACACTACCCAATCTTGATCCTGTGGAACCCCACGGGCAACACTCTAGTCTGTATTATCATTTTACACACTCATCTTAATTTTTGTTTTATTTATTTCTTGTTGGGGTTACCTGAGGATTGGTGACCTTATTGTGCCTGGTCTGCAGTTGAGTCCTTGCCCTGTCAAGTGCTTTTGGGCAACGTGTTGTCATTTGGCACTATATCAATAAAACTGAACAGAAAATTGTTGCTGTTCATCCCACTTCTGTTTTGTTGTTCAGGGTTGCCACAACAGATCCAGTCATGCACATTGGGATTTGGCAAAAGTTTTACACTGGATGCCCTTCTTGACTCCGCTGCTTGCTGCAGCTCGCTCTTCCACCAAAAAACTGTCATAATTGTGTTTAGAAACCAGTCACCATTTGTTTTATTATAAATCTGTGTAGTTAATAAGTAAAATAATCTCCAAAGAAACTCTCGCTCCTGCTTGCTGTGGTGCTGCTGCTTGCTCCAAAAACTCTGTCATAATTGTGAAATAAAGGACAAAAGAGACATAAGTCCTGCTCACAGGCTGCTACCAGAGACAGGGCATTTTCACATCTTCAGTCAAACTCCAGACATCTCCACGTCACTACATATTCAGTCCCTGATTGATCATCATGGTGCGAGACACACGGGAGTGGGACTGATTTTGAGTGGGATCGGGATGGGATTGGGAGTCATCTTTACAGGAGTGGGACGGGATGGGATTTATTTTTTTACTCCAGTCCAGGATTGGGACAGGATGGGATTTTTTTTTTGTGGGAGTGGGATGGGACGGGAGTGAAAATCCACTCCCGTGTCATGCTCTAGTTTGCACTATGCAGAATTTGGGCATGGCATCTCTTTCTGATTTTATGAAATATTCAACAGGTCCTTAGGTTGCAGCCTCATGCATAAAGCATACCCATCTTCTATCACAAAGTAGTTCTTACATGTGTTGTGTCTTTCTGTTTTTCCTGCTCCAGGTATATGTGGAGTTTGAGAATACTTCGCAGCAGTGTTCCTGGGTGCAGGTGTACGGGGACGGTGTGAGGGCTGTGTTGGTGGAAGACTCTGTTGTTTGGGCCACACGGAGTGAGAACACTGGGACTGCTGGAGTCCCGCCATCAGCCACAGTCTGGCCTGCTCTGGTGAGTGCTCCACTGGAGATGAGTCGTAAGATGACTCTTCAGGGTCATAAAAGTTCTTCCATCAAACTGCCTATAAACAGCTTTGGCGTGAATATAATTGAATCCTCTTTAACTTTTGCTTCTCATGTATTTGCGTATGCCAGGTGCAGTGGATGATACAGGATTGTATCAAGATATTTCATGCTATTTTTGGCAATAATGATATAAATGACAGTATGAAAATGGTACCATTCACAACACTTACCCATAGCAAGAATCCACCGACATCCATAAAGAATCTGTGTGAGGTGAAGATGGATGTTTCTGTTGTTTTAAAGTCCTCAATGGGAGCAGCTGAAAGAAAGGACCAGTTAGGCCTGTCCCAATAATTACTATATTGACTTATTGTTTTATATATATATATATATATAAATATATATATACACACACACATTTGAGTTGAATACTGGCACCGTAGGAGATCAGTCCGCTGCATGGGAGTTTAGATGCCACCTACTTATTACAAAAGCTGATGTTTTATATGAATTAATATATAAATAATGAATGTTTTTGAGTTCAATGGTACTAATATTTTATAAGTTGAAAGCTTTCACTGAATTAAATATTCGTTCTATTGAAAGAATGGAAAAAAACATTCATTGTTTTATATAAAGGTGAAAATAGATGCTTGTCATTTGATAGTTTATGAATTTATAAACAACAGAAAATGGACTTACATTTTGGTGTGCGGCACTGCTGCTTAACAGTCCAACATGAATGAAGTCCAACATTGTTCTCAGTCAACTTGGAAAAACAGTTAGATAGTTCAAAAACAATTCTGACAATGCAGTCTGTGATGCCTTGCACTGACTTTGTGTACTTCCACAAAAAAAACCCAAAAACAAACAAAAAAAAAGTTTGTGTACTTCCTCAGACCAGCGAAAAATTACATCAGAAATTAGTCCAGCTTTTCATCCTAACTTCATCCTCTTCATGTCTCCACACGGCTTACAGCATAGTGGATTTGTTTTTTGTGTGTGTGTATGTGTGTGTTAGAAGAATTAGCACTGTCAGTTAGCTCCTTCAGATTGTCGTCTGCCAGCAAAACAAATCTGCCATGTTTAGCTAAACGCTGCCCCCAGTAGTGTGAGCGAGTGCGGTGGTCGGGGCGTGCAATAGCACATTTCATATAGCACAAAAATTGCACGCTAGAAAGAACTATTGCATAGTAAATGAAACACAACGGCAAATGGTACAAATAATCCATGTCATGTGACATACAAGCCACCAGTCAAACGACAGGGATCCAGTTAGCCGTTATATATTTTGTGGATGGGTTGGTCGTTGAATAGCAACGCTGCCTATAGTGATTTTTAATCTGTACGGACTGATGCTTCATGACATGCTATCAATTGTGAAAAATCAAACTTAAAATTCACAATACTGACACGTATTTGGGAGGTGACAGGGGAGGTGATGGTCCAGTGGTTAAGGCGATGGGCATGAGACAAGAAGATCCTTGGTTCAAATCTCAGCCTGACTGGAAAATCACTAAAGGCCCTTGGGCAAGGTCCCCTATTGCTCCTGGTGTGTAGTGAGCACCTTGTATGGCAGCACCCTCACATCAGGGTGAATGTGAGGCATTATTTGTAAAGCGCTTTGAGCGTCTGATGCAGATGGAAAAGCGCTATATAAATGCAGTCGATTTACCATTTACACATCAAAAATCCATTTAACATGTTGCACAACATGAACACTGAATTCATCAATCATGATTGATGAGATGTAATCCAGTTCAAAAACATTTAGCAAAAAAGAAAGTTTGCATTTACACTTTTCATAGTGCTCCAGAGCGTGACAAAGCTCAACTCTGTGCCTCAGTACATTAAGTTTCAATTTATTACAATTCAGTTTAAATTTATTTCATTTGGATAGCGCTAAATCACAACAAAATTGCCTCAAGGCGTTTCACACAAGTAACGTCGAACCTTACCAACCCCTCGAGCAAGCACACATTAAAGCTACTGCATGTAAGTTTAACATGGCAGCAAATGCTGTATCTATCCAACATTGTTTTAACCTTAAACATTAGTTAAGACCTATGCATAACATCAGATGACATGAAATATAACGTGTAGTCTTATGTCAATTTGTGATCAGGTAAAGTGCAAATAAATTATATCTTATACTAGTAGCATTTGTTTCGCTGTGGATCATGGCCTGTTTCACAGACGGGATCGAGCTGCTGTCAGTGTGCTGCTGTCCTTCCAACTGATCATAAGTACATAACAACAACAGTCTTTTATTGTGATTGTATCCCCCCCGAAAATACAAAGAACTCAAAATAAATGTTAAAAGTTTATTTACATATGTACTTAATCTGCACTGTGAGGGAAATCATGCAAATACAGGCCAGCTTTTGGTTGTGTAATGGAAGTAAAGGCCTTTTGGGGGGGGGGGGGGTGGGGGGGCTGCCATGACACATGGCATTTGCTGCCCCGGCCTGCAATCACAGCTTACCCTCCCCATCTGAATTGTTTCTGTTCATTTGACAAACCTACTGGGCTTGCAGGTTCAGCTTTGTCTTTGCCCATCATGTTTAACTTGACGTACAGGAATAAGACATACATCTTACTTTGAAATGTGCACAAGAATCAGGCCTTCAAACCTTCACTGACAAACAGGAGTCTATATTTGGCCACAAAAGGCCAGATGTGTCACAGGGTTTTTGCTAATCACATTTGAACTTGATCTCACACACCATTTTTCCTATGCGATTGCTGTCAGTCACTTGTTCGGTGGTTCTGACACACTTTTTATCAGAGAAAGTGTCCCGAGACACGTAGTTGGATGATTATTATTTTTTTTTTGGGATACATGACAAAGCAGATGAACAAATGATTGTAACCCTTCTTCTGAAGAGCATCTACCATACATGTTGTCTTTCCACAGCTCTTGTTTGGCTGAGCACACCTGACTGAGTTTAGCTGAGGACTGATGAGTCTAACAGTATTTCAGGCCAGGATTTTATGTCTGACCAAATATGTTGACTCTGGCTGGGTGGTATCACCAATGTAACACTGGTATACAGTTGATATACTTGATATACAATCAAGAAGAACTTGCACAGTCAGTTATTGAACACATGAAATCAGTAGTATCACAGAGGTTGCAGCTGTTTATAACAAAATGTTATTTTTTATCAGTATAATGAAAAGCAGCAGCAAATTCTCTTTGCCTTGTGTTCAGTTTTTGTTAATTTTTATGCTCTGAATTGCTTTAGGGGAACTCTATGAATCAATGTAAACCTGATTAATTAAAAGTAGAAACACTGCCTTACCATCTCACTGGGGGGATTAAAAAGGTTTCTATATCTCAAAGGGCTACAGTGCACCTGGAAAGTATTCACAGTGCTTCACTTTTTCCACATTTGTTATGTTACAGCCTTATTTTTTAAATGGATGAAATAAATTTTTTTTCCCCTCAAACTTCTACACACAATATCCCATAATGACTGGGGGGGGGGAAAGGTGTTTTTTAAAATTTTGGCATTTTTATTAAAAAATAAACTAAGAAATCACAGGTACCTAAGTATTCACAGCCTTTGCCATGAAGGTCTTTTTTTTAACTTCCCCCTGTCTGCATATGTAGTAATGGTAAATGCCACACTGACGGAACCATTTACATAGATAAGTACACATATGCAATTAGATTTGAATTTGATTTGATTTGATAGTTCTTGCAAGGCAGATACAATCTCAGTCCCAATGAAGTTGGGACGTTGTGTAAAATGTAAAAAAAAAACCCAGAATACAGTGATTTCCAAATCCTCTTCAACCTACATTCAATTGAATACACCACAAAGACAAGATATTTAATAAAAAAGAAGAAATAACTGGTGCAGCACAGAAATAAGTGCAAAAAGTCTTTAATAAGGTGCTGAAAGGAAAAAAATGTTCAAAGGGACTGACGTATATATCGAAATACTCGTATATGCCAAATCTTGAGAGTAGACAGTCCTTAAAAACTGAGGGACTGCAAAATGGGACTAGTGAGGAAAGCCACCATAAAACCCATGAAAACACTGAAGCAGTTGTGAAGCTTTGCATCATACCACATTTGTATTTCCAGTTATACAGCCTCGTGGTTGAGTGGAATAGAGGATGGATTTCATAAAATGCGGGGCTCGCCTCAGGAATTTCAGACATGATGGCACTAGAGGTCAGGCACATGGGGTGGGGGCAGTAGACGGGCTACCCCTGTCCTTTCTCTCAACACCCCATACACAGATGCACACACATACATATCGGGAAGAGGCTGCAGTATTTTGCCTTTTTCAAATACCATTGGAAGCCAGTTACGGCAACTTCACCTTTACATCTTATCTAAAATTGCAAACTGAGGCCTTGTCCACGTGGAAACTGACACAAATTTTCTTTTAAAGCAATATCTCTATACAATAAAGTATAAAAAAATGACATGGAGCATCCGCATAACCGTTGTAAAGAGCTAGTCATCTATCCAAAGCGGCACACTAAGTAAAATAAAGCCTTTTAAAGTGGATATCACACTTAAAGACAAGGTAGTCTTATTACATGTAACAAAAGTTATATAATTCAGTCAGCCTAAGCGTTTTGGGAAAATGGACGCAGTTCTCCCGTTATATGTAACATGTGAATGTCCCACCACTGAAAAATGTGCACGCCCCGTGAACAGCTTCCGCTGAGCACCAAACCGAAAATACATCACTACGTGTAGACTGTATAGGCTTGCGCGCCTGGCGGCCGTTTACACCTTTTTTTAGCGGCAGAAACTTTGATTAAACACAGCTCTCAGGGACTTGCTTGTCGATATGCATGACCAGTGTGTCACAGCATATTGCACAAACACAAAGGCAAAAGGTTTTAGCCTTTTTAAGTCCAGGCAGATTGATCAAAAGCTGCGGTGTTGTGTGATGCACGAAATGTCCGGCTGCCGCTCGCTCCGCTCGCACACACGCATTTGCTCCCGACAGCAGACACTTTCCTCTACCGTCTCCATGTTCTCGCACCGCTCACAGGAACACATAAAATGTCAACCCCAAATAATATGTTCACATCTTGAAATGGTCAAGAAACGTACGTAGTAAACGCGGCGGCGGCGGCATGTAAACGCGGCGGCGGCGGCATGTAAACGCGGCGGCGGCGGCATGTAAACGCGGCGGCGGCGGCGGCATGTAAACGCGGCGGCGGCGGCGGCATGTAAACGCGGCGGCGGCGGCGGCATGTAAACGCGGCGGCGGCGGCGGCATGTAAACGCGGCGGCGGCGGCGGCATGTAAACGCGGCGGCGGCGGCGGCATGTAAACGCGGCGGCGGCATGTAAACGCGGCGGCGGCATGTAAACGCGGCGGCGGCAACGCGGCGGCTGGTTCAGTGTTTTCAGCGATCTTTTTTGAAAACTTCGCCGTTTATTTCCTATTCTTTTGTGAAAATAACGTAACTAAACATGATGAATGCAATGCCAGGCACTCAAACGGCAAAACCCGAAGGTAAATGACAGTAGTCCACAAGTAGTAGCTACACTATCACTGCTCCGGAACAATAACAAAGGCAGTAAACAGACGCTCGAATCGAAAATGCTATACAGTAATTAGAGTGTTATAGACGGCAGCAACAAAAATCAAAGCCTACCTTACCATTCCATATTCTGCAGCCTTTCAAAATCCATCAGAATTGGCACGTCTCTTGCCTCTGCTTTGGCTCCACTATAAACACCGTCTGCATTATTTTCGCTGCCAGAATACTCCTGGTTTGAATGTTAATCCGAAAGATACGGCTCCAGTCTGTAGGGTCTAATCACTGCTGTGACATCCTCAGGATCCGAGTCAGAAATAATCCACACTTGAAGAGGAGTCAGAAAAGTTCTTGATCTCGTCACTGTCCATGCTGAGGTCCATCTGTTCCTGTTGTTAATCTAACAGACAAAGACGGGACTGTACATTTTGTGACCTCACGGCATCACCGCTGATGGAACGCTACCAGCACGCTTTCCAAGAAACACACTTTTGAGAAACTCTACAAACTTTATTTCTCAGTGATAATAATTAAAACCACTTTCAACTTACTATGCTGTATGTATATTTTGATATTTCCGAGGTATCTTATAAAACTAACCGGCAGTTTTATTATAAAAAAAAAAACTATATGAATTTGATTGACATACGATTACACCAATCATGCTTGAAACCTCGTGCGCATGCATGAGTTTTTTCGTGCGTGTCGGTGACGTCATTTCCCTGTGGGCAGGCCTTGAGTGAGATGTGGTCCCGCCCTCTCGGCTGAATTCCTTTGATTCACACGCTGCTCGAGACGGCGCGCGTTGCTTTATCAAACTTTTTTCTGGACCTGTGAGGAATATCCGAGTGGACACTATTCGAGAAATTCAGCTGGTTTTCGGTGAAAAGTTTAACAGCTGATGAGAGATTATGGAGTGTTTCTGTCGCTGTAAGGACTTCCCACAGAGCGGGACGTCCTGCAGTGCTTCCAGGTGCCGTCGTCGGCCTGTTTCGAGCTGAAATCATCCTAATTTAAGGCTCTGTTGACCCAGGACGTCATGAGAGAACAGAGAACATTCAGAAGAGGCCGGCATGAGGAGTTTATGCGAACATTCCACTGTTTAAGGACATTTTGTAATGAAAGACGTGCGTGCAAATTCGCCGAGTCGTTTCCGTGACGACTCGGTGAATCTGTGTGCGCCGCGACAGGAAAAACACCTCTGTGTTGAAAACCATTTGTAAAATTCAGGCGGCTTTTGATGGCTTTCAACAAGTGAGTAACTGAGAAATTGTTTAACAGCTTGGGCATGTTCCAACTTGTCCGTTAAGGTTTTCAACGGAGGTGTTTTTCCTGCCGCGACCCCCCGCGGTCGGGTCCGGCCCGACATGCGACTCTGCCCGCATGTTCTTTCATTACAAAATGTCCGTTAACAATGGAATGTCCGAATAAACCCCTCATGCTGACTTCTTCTGAAAGTTCTCTGTTCTCTGATGACTTACTGGGTCAACAGAGCCTGAAATGTGGAAGTTTTCAGCTTGAAACAGCGAGACGCTGCCGCCTCGAAGCACAGATCGCCGTCAGGCGCCGTGGGCCATCCTTACGGCGTGACTAGCAAACCAAAATCTCTCATCAGCCGTTAAAATTTTTACCGAAAACCAGCTGAATTTATCGAATGGTGTCCACTCAGTTGTGCCTTACAGTTTTGAAAAAACTTTGATCAAACAAAGCAGCAGCCTGAGCCATTCCTAAACAATGAAAAAATCGACGAGAGGGTGGGCGACTCCTCACTCAGACTGCCCACAGGCGAATGACGTAACCGACAGGCGTGAAAAAACTCTTGCATGCCCACGAGGGTTCAAGCATGTCTGATGTAATCACACGTGATTCAAATCCATATGGTTTTTGAAAAAAATAATAAGGTCGGATACTTTTCTAATAGACCTCGTATATCAGTTTTACCTAATTTTTTAGGTGTCATATCCACTTTAAGAGAAAGAGGGTCCATGCTGATCATCAGAAACAGACTATTCGGTTGCTATGTGTTGGTCCATTGGCTGCTCAACACCAAACAAATGAAGCGAAAGGACATGCACTTGAAGTGAATAAAGTTTAACTATTCAAAAAAAACATTTATTGGGCTCATTGTTATCGGATTCAGTCAGTGTTTTCATCTCATTACATTTTGTGAACAGGGTCCACAATGGATTTATCAAATGTGGCTTTTGAGGAAAAGCTGCACTCACATCTCAGTTTTTAACAGGCTGCGTTCACATGCACGTGCAGCCTGGCTGACTGAGGATTCTGCCGACTGCAGTGTTTGTGGTCCGGGAGAGCTCCAAAACTCGTAGCGATGTGAAAAAATAAATACTTATGTGGGGAAAAAACGGAGCGGGAACACTCTAAATTTGAAAATCTGCAGGATGGTGCTGAAATCCTAGCATGATGGCACATGGCGAATATTCCATTGCTTAGGGAGAGCCCTGCAAAGAAACAAATCAGATCTAGGATCAATTTTCCCATGTGTCTTTTTGCAAACCTAACTGAAATTTCATATCTCCTTCATAAGCAAATCCTCGAGATTTTAAGAAAAGGAGATAATGAATGGGATTAATGATTTCAGAGTCATGGCAATCTTTCTTGGCCTCCAAGATGGTGATCATGTGACATAATTATGTCAGAAGGGCAAGGTCTATTAAATATAAAACTGAAATTGGGTATTAGGTTGGTTGACCACATTTCTCTATAAAATGAGAGGTTTTTTGTACTAGTAATTAATCTGTAATTCACACTTTTTTGTCTCGTTGAGCATCATGTGGCAATGTTCATAATCTGATCATAGTTGGAATAGGTTGTTGCCTTTCTACTCAAAAGGTTAACTGAACTGCAGTGTTTCCCCTACAGTTTCTTGTTGTTCTGTATTTATGAGGTATTTGACAGCTTCAATCAGTATGTTTTTTTTCCTTGTTTTATTATAACAGAGGTCAGCTGACAGTAGTGCAGTGTGAAAAAGCATCAGTAATGTTAGGCTCAGAGCTTTCAGTAGAAGGTGTTAGATGTCACTCTGATTGCTGCTGAACAGATTTGGTCTTCTGTTGACATATAAAAAAATGTTCTTCACTTCTCTCCTGGAATCTGTTGTGCTGCAGGCTTGTTTTAATGAAGGACTCTCACCGTTTGTGCAATTTGTTGGTGCTGTGCCATTTTGGAAAAAAGGTTAAAACTTTCATGATTTGCATGATTGTTTTGTCAGAGAGCATTTTGTTAAGTCAGCTGCTGTGCAACACCTGAATCAGGGCTGCAAGTTTGCAGCCCATGGGTCATATCTGGCCCAACCTCTGTTTGTTGTGAAATGATTCACAAGGTCTGGAGTTAAATTTTCCAGCAACAGTGGAGGCATGTGCGCCATCAGATCTACCAGATGACTGAGGGACTCTGACATCTCCTGCACATTAAAATGATTCTTTTTGTCAAATATGTTGTTTGCAACCATACAATTTGCAGTGGAGAGGTTACTCATGCTGAAACTGAATGATCCTCATCCTTTTTTTATGCCTGTATTTTTGTTGTTGTTTTTGTGTACCACTAGGTCATAAAAAAAAATCAGAGGGGAAACACTGGTTTGTGCATAATGATATTCAGTATAACTATTGCCCTGCTTTTCTTACTTAATTACACAACTTTCTCTTTTTCCTCAGGTCTTCCGGTCCTTGGTGGACAGAGTGGGTTTAGGAGCTGTAGTTCCAGTGGAGTATTTTGGAATCAAGAATTTTGAATTCCTCCCTGATAACAAAGCTATCAAGAGGTTTGAGGTGTGTTAAGTTTGAGTTACAAGATTTTTGATGGTCCTGTGGCAAGAATTGGGTTAATTTTTGCTTCTTTAAAGATATTCTTTAATGAATATGGTGAATTCACCAAATATGGTGAATGTGTTAGAATGGGCCTGCAATAAAAATGGAAGCCAATAAATAAAATAATAGCTTCTCTATTCTATGAAATGAGCTTTAACCTCTTAAACCCTAGAGTCCCCAAAAGTGGGGACTTGCCCTGTTTTGGAACATTTGAACACTCATAACTAACCAATGCTGACACCAACATACACTTATTATACATCAAAATGTCAAGCAAAGTCTCCTCTACAAAGTATCCACTTCAATCACATATCAACTAACCACAGCTGAAACACCAAGCAAATAAAGACATAAATCGGAATTCTTTTGTGTGCCTTTCAATCACGAAAGATGCTTGGACCCAGTCACTTGGCACTTGTGGTTATATTTTCTATTATTATTGCAGTTGGAATACTTGTGGAATGACTATTTTGTGAAATTTATGGCATATGAAATGTATTAAAGGATTAATAATGGAATGGGTGAAGCCCTGGCACTATAGTCTAACATAATATGGAGGAGCGTTGCAAAAAATATCTTTAAAATTGATTAAGAAAACACTGAGTGTGACATCAGCAAATGAACTAATCAAAAATGAAATTTGTCCCCCTCAATTTTTTTTCATGAAGCACATGAGAAAGCCACTTTAAACCTGTTATGCTTGGTTGTGTAAATGTGGGGAAACGTGTCATGTGTTGTATAACAAAATGTCGGCAGTAAAGCTGAGAGAGAAACCCAAGCTAACATTTCTGAGTCTTAACATGCACAACCAACCATAACAAAACCAAGTAGTATACTTTGATGACGTCAAATGAAGCCCTCCCGGAAGTACAAAAAGTTGCAGTTCTTTAACTGGCCGCTTGGGGTGAGCTCCAATACAGCACGTTTCCATTAGAGTAAATTTTAAAATGTCCAGTTTTAGAGCAGAAATAAGCATGTTTACAACCTGGTGCAAAAATACAGTTTTGCTCTGTGTAAAAGGTTTCCTCCTCCATGACATCTGTACAAGGGATGAATTTTTTTCTAACTTAGGTTACGACATTTTAACCCAAAGTTCTGTTAATTTGGGGGCATGGTCGCTTTGACTGACAGCGGTTGAGCATCTCCGCCTCTCACTGTGACTATAATGGGCCTTTCACACTGAACACGTCGGAAGCGTCAAATGCATCAAAAATCGGTCTAAAAAGCATTGTTTTCAATGAGACGCATTGCATTTTAGATGCGTCACAAGCGTTGCGTCAAAAGCCGAGCTAAACCGACGCTTCTGACTAAACTCCGTTGGGCACACCGGGACTTCGCATATATCCAAAAAGTGGGAGATTTTGGACTGAGTGGGTTTGCTCCATCTCCCCGGCTGCCTGCCTCGCTGTCACGGTTTGATCGATATCCCACCAAGTCGTCAGTCCTCCTTCGGTTGGCGTCACTCCAAAAAGTAGCTGAAAAAAGCTTCTCCCAGCAGGGTGATGGGAGAATCGTTCTGCTGTGTTTTAAAGCTTTTTTGTGGTTCAGGCGATGCAAATTCAAGATGGCGATCACTCAAATTTTTTCAGGTTGTGGAAACAGCCAGAGTGTGACGTAGCAATCTCCGCCCCCTTGCCGCTTCCGAAGCAAAGCGTCTGACGTCATGCGTCACCGCATCCGACGGATTTGGAAGCATTTACGGATTGGCCTGAAGTGTTCAATGTGAAAGGCCGATAACTCTTTGTCCCCTTGATGGGGCTGCAAGCTGTTGTAGAGAGCTGTCTTTTTTGTTAGGAGTACTTTATTACAAACACCTGGAATAATGTTCCTTGTTGTGTGATGAAACATCCTTATGGATCATCTAAGACATGTCTGCTGCAATGTTCGCGCTGAGTGAAATTCTGGTCAGATTTAATGTATGCTTGCAGAGTTAGCAGCTGTCCATAGTTTCATCCGTTAGGGCCAGTTAATGCACAATTACTGAGAAAATAAGTGGATCAACATTAAAAGTTAGTTTGATGTCCTCACCAAAGCAAATCTTTCGTAGAACCACCGCACACCCACCGTTTCCAAAAATATGATGTAATAAACACCCAAGCTGAGGTTAGGTTAGGTGGTTGGACACAAAGCAAGAGACTTGTTCAGGCTTCTTTTGTCACACACACTGAGCCACCCACACTGCACCGCTTTAAGCATTTAAGCTCATCGTGCATCAGCTGCCAACATGGCAACGGCCAGACACGAGCTTCATATCGGCTGTTCCGAGTCTCTATAGAAAACCTATGGGTAGCATCCAGCAGGCTTTGTCCCGTGTACAGTCTGTGCTTGAAACATGCAGGCAACAACCAAAAGCTCTTAATTTGGACATTTCTGTATTTATTATTTTAATATTTTGGTTGTGGTTGTGTATGCCTTGAACAGCTAATGAAGAGCATAATTGAGAAGCCAGCAGAGAGAATCAGGAAGTCAAGTTGGCATGTAGCTGTAGACTAATCATGAACTCCAAATTTAATTTCACAGCCCACACTACCATCGACATTAACGCTTGTCTGATTGTCTGGGACAAGTGTAAAATGTGATCGGACAAGCAATGTGCTCTAAATCGTTGTCAGACCAGACAAGTGGCATTTTTTTTTTTTTTTTTGGTTTAAAATGTTCAAATTCTTTATTTTCATCGCTCGGAACCAAAATACCTGACCGCCGCCTTTTTGTTTTTTTATTTACATCACGTCTTGTGTCGCACCTCGCAAGAAAGCGTCTTCGGTTTTTGCTGCCACTCTCCACGCAGCGGACAATCGGAAAACATGATATCACAGAGTTCTCCCCAGACAATGGAACAACGGCGCCGCGCCATCAGTGGTATGACAGCACCGTCGCATTCTGCCCTGCTCTTAGGTAGTTTTCTAAAATCCAGCCAGGCTGTTTGTGCTGAACTGCCCGCCTGCCCCTCTCCCGCCAGCAGGCAGCAGCGCAGAGAGCACTGTCAGAGTTGAACCTGGGAAAAGAGACAACTCAAATTATTGCAGAGAATAACCACACAGAGAGATTGAATTTCTTTCCTGAATCAGGGAGAGCCAGCGGACACGACCCTCATCACTGTCCGTCAGACAGCTCTGAAGGCCCCGCCCACTAGCCTCCTGTATTGATTGAAACAAACTTGCATACAGACATATGGAAGAGACAATATGCAAAAACACAGCGGCGACTCATAGTGTGTTCTCACATCGATATGAAAATTGTTATGGCTCTCCACCTCCAGTCTCACGGTCTGTTTTCAGACAGATATAAGTCTTCTCATAACATGAAGAAAACAGCGTCAACCCTGAGCTGGTGTGCTGGTCACACCACTCTCTGCTCAAGGCTGGACTGTTAATTAAAATGTACATCTGTGCTTAGCAAAAACATGACCTACACACTCACACTTCTCATACAAGCAACAGGTCATTTCACAGTGTGACACAGTTCAGTGATTAACTAGAAAAGTAATATTAAGTGAAATCACAATGTGTGTGTGTGTATATATATATATATGTGTATATGTATATATATGTGTATATATATGTGTGTATATGTATATATATGTGTATATATATGTGTGTATATGTATATATATGTGTATATATATGTGTGTATATGTGTATATATGTGTGTATATGTATATATATGTGTATATATATGTGTGTATATGTATATATATATGTGTGTATATATGTATGTATATGTGTATATATATGTGTGTATATATGTGTATATATATGTGTGTATATATGTATATATATGTGTATATATATGCGTGTATATGTGTATATATATGTGTGTATATATGTATATATATGTGTATATATATGTGTGTATATATGTATATATATGTGTATATATATGTGTATATGTGTATATATATGTGTATATATGTGTATATATATGTGTATATATATGTGTGTATATATGTGTATATATGTGTGTATATATGTATATATATGTGTATATATGTATATATATGTGTATATATATGTGTATATATGTGTATATATATGTGTGTATATGTGTGTATATATGTGTGTATATATGTGTGTATATATGTATATATATGTGTATATATATGTGTGTATATGTGTGTATATATGTATATATATGTGTATATATATGTGTGTATATGTGTGTATATATGTGTGTATATGTGTGTATATATGTGTGTATATATGTGTGTATATGTGTGTATATATGTGTGTATATATGTATATATATGTGTGTATATATGTGTATATATGTGTGTATATATGTATATATATGTGTGTATATATGTGTGTATATGTGTGTATATATGTATATATATGTGTGTATATATGTGTGTATATATGTGTGTATATGTGTGTATATATGTGTGTATATATGTATATATATGTGTGTATATATGTATATATATGTGTGTATATATGTATATATATGTGTGTATATATGTATATATATGTGTGTATATATGTGTGTATATGTGTGTATATATATATGTGTGTATATATGTATATATATGTGTGTATATATGTGTGTATATGTGTGTATATATATATGTGTGTATATATGTATATATATGTGTGTATATGTATATAAGAGTTACAGCGAAATTCATGCCGATGGCTTGGGCACAAAGCTGCTGATGGCGGAACCGTGCCACCGTGTTGAAGTCTCACAGGACATGCTGTGACATGCTCACCTCTTCCACAATTTCTCGGATAGTCACACGACTGAAAAGCCACCGAAAGCCGTCTGAATCTTCCCAATTGTGGAAGAGGTGAGCATGTCACATGTCCTGTAAGGCTTCAACATGAAGGTGCTTTTGCTCCATTAGCAGCTTCGTGCCCAAGCCATCGGCATGAATTTTGCTGCAACTCTTTTCATGGCAAAATCTTCTGTCACAGTGGAATGTGCCGAAAAAGTGCTGATGTCCACCTCTTCTGCAGTTTCTCGGATAGTCACACGACGGTCCCACATCACCATAGTGTTCACTTTGGAAATGATCTGGTCATTTCAGCATTTTGATGAATGCTCTCCACCGTTGTGCGGCCATCTTTAAACCGGTTGTACCGCTCCTTAATCTGTGTGATACCCATAGCATCGTCACCGAAAGCCGTCTGAATAATCCGAATGGTTTCCACCTGGCTGTTGCCCAGTTTCTGGCAAAATTTGATGCAGTCGCGCTGCTCCAGTCATTCTGCCATTTCCTTGCAAAGAAAAAACGATGAGAGACCACACCCATCCTCACACAAAGGCTGCTTACAAGCAAATGACGCAATCGACAGGCGTGAAAAAATTCATGCATGCGCACAAAGGTTCAAGGTTTGTTCATGCAAGCACACGTGATTCAAATCCATCAGGTTTTTGAAAAAAATAAAAAGGTTGGATAATTTTCTAACAGACCTCATATATATATATATATATATATGAAGAACAGGATCAAAGACATTAATAATTGATAAATATCTTGAAATTTACTATCAGCACAGTGGAAACAAAACTCCATCAAAGTCTTCAGATAAAAAGAGCTCCTTCTGCTTGCATAGCTCCAGAAATTCATTTATAGGCTTTATTTTACAGTTGAAAGCCTTCATGTTTCCAAAGATTGCTCAGATATGATGTGAGTGAAGAGTCTCTCGTACGTACACACACACACACACACACACACACAGGCTACACGCTGTAAAAAGCAGCGAAGCAATTTTAATAAACGATCATCTTCACCACACAGCCTCAGTGAAACAGTAAAGTGTGAAAAACTGATTTAAAAAGTTTTTCATCCATGAGTTCATCATTAAAAGAGCAGATTTACTCCTTTACTTCTTCCAGAATAATTTATTTCATTTTCTTTTTATTATTGTTGTTTATGCACTAATGACACCCGATCAGATTACTTGTACGTGAGAACTTACTTGGCAATAAATTTGATTCTGATTTGACAATCAAATCAGTCCAGATTTAGCTCTTGTTCAAACAAGACAATTAGGAGTTATATTGTTTTTTTTTTTGTTTTTTTTTTTTTAAATAAGTATGCAATTCCATTCAAAAATGTTGAAAAGAAAAAAAAACTGTCAACATGACAGAAAAACTCTGCCTGGACTCTTACTGGGCTAAAGGTACAGTGTGTCATTTTTAAAGAAGAGAGCAAATGTGATGTCCATCAAATATTAATGTGTTTTTAAACTTTTCAATGATGTTACTTATTTTACTTATGATATAATAATTGATCAACATATTGATTTATTCTGCCTTACAGAAACCTGGTTACAACAGGATGAATATGTTAGTTTAAATGAGTCAACACCCCCGAGTCACACTAACTGTCAGAATGCTCATAGCACGGGCCAAGGCGGAGGATTAGCAGCAATCTTCCATTCCAGCTTATTAATTAATCAAAAACCCAGACAGAGCTTTAATTCATTTGACAGCTTGACTCTTAGTCTTGTCCATCCAAATTGGAAGTCCCAAAAACCAGTTTTATTTATTATTATCTATCGTCCACCTGGTCGTTACTGTGAGTTTCTCTGTGAATTTTCAGACCTTTTGTCTGACTTAGTGCTTAGCTCAGATAAGATAATTATAGTGGGCGATTTTAACATCCACACAGATGCTGAGAATGACAGCCTCAACACTGCATTTAATCTATTATTAGACTCTATTGGCTTTGCTCAAAATGTAAATGAGTCCACCCACCACTTTAATCATATCTTAGATCTTGTTCTGACTTATGGTATGGAAATAGAAGACTTAACAGTATTCCCTGAAAACTCCCTTCTGTCTGATCATTTCTTAATAACATTTACATTTACTCTGATGGACTACCCAGCAGTGGGGAATAAGTTTCATTACACTAGAAGTCTTTCAGAAAGCGCTGTAACTAGGTTTAAGGATATGATTCCTTCTTTATGTTCTCTAATGCCATATACCAACACAGTGCAGAGTAGCTACCTAAACTCTGTAAGTGAGATAGAGTATCTCGTCAATAGTTTTACATCCTCATTGAAGACAACTTTGGATGCTGTAGCTCCTCTGAAAAAGAGAGCTTTAAATCAGAAGTGCCTGACTCTGTGGTATAACTCACAAACTCGTAGCTTAAAGCAGATAACCCGTAAGTTGGAGAGGAAATGGCGTCTCACTAATTTAGAAGATCTTCACTTAGCCTGGAAAAAGAGTCTGTTGCGCTATAAAAAAAGCCCTCCGTAAAGCTAGGACATCTTTCTACTCATCACTAATTGAAGAAAATAAGAACAACCCCAGGTTTCTTTTCAGCACTGTAGCCAGGCTGACAAAGAGTCAGAGCTCTATTGAGCTGAGTATTCCATTAACTTTAACTAGTAATGACTTCATGACTTTCTTTGCTAACAAAATTTTAACTATTAGAGAAAAAATTACTCATAACCATCCCAAAGACGTATCGTTATCTTTGGCTGCTTTCAGTGATGCCGGTATTTGGTTAGACTCTTTCTCTCAGATTGTTCTGAGTTATTTTCATTAGTTACTTCATCCAAACCATCAACATGTCTATTAGACCCCATTCCTACCAGGCTGCTCAAGGAAGCCCTACCATTATTTAATGCTTCGATCTTAAATATGATCAATCTATCTTTGTTAGTTGGCTATGTACCACAGGCTTTTAAGGTGGCAGTAATTAAACCATTACTTAAAAAGCCATCACTTGACCCAGCTATCTTAGCTAATTATAGGCCAATCTCCAACCTTCCTTTTCTCTCAAAAATTCTTGAAAGGGTAGTTGTAAAACAGCTAACTGATCATCTGCAGAGGAATGGTCTATTTGAAGAGTTTCAGTCAGGTTTTAGAATTCATCATAGTACAGAAACATCATTAGTGAAGGTTACAAATGATCTTCTTATGGCCTCGGACAGTGGACTCATCTCTGTGCTTGTTCTGTTAGACCTCAGTGCTGCTTTTGATACTGTTGACCATAAAATTTTATTACAGAGATTAGAGCATGCCATAGGTATTAAAGGCACTGCGCTGCGGTGTTTTGAATCATATTTGTCTAATAGATTACAATTTGTTCATGTAAATGGGGAATCTTCTTCACAGACTAAAGTTAATTATGGAGTTCCACAAGGTTCTGTGCTAGGACCAATTTTATTCACTTTATACATGCTTCCCTTAGGCAGTATTATTAGACAGTATTGCTTAAATTTTCATTGTTACGCAGATGATACCCAGCTTTATCTATCCATGAAGCCAGAGGACACACACCAATTAGCTAAACTGCAGGATTGTCTTACAGACATAAAGACATGGATGACCTCTAATTTCCTGCTTTTAAACTCAGATAAAACTGAAGTTATTGTACTTGGCCCCACAAATCTTAGAAACATGGTGTCTAACCAGATCCTTACTCTGGATGGCATTACCCTGACCTCTAGTAATACTGTGAGAAATCTTGGAGTCATTTTTGATCAGGATATGTCATTCAAAGCACATATTAAACAAATATGTAGGACTGCTTTTTTGCATTTACGCAATATCTCTAAAATTAGAAAGGTCTTGTCTCAGAGTGATGCTGAAAAACTAATTCATGCATTTATTTCCTCTAGGCTGGACTATTGTAATTCATTATTATCAGGTTTTCCTAAAAGTTCCCTAAAAAGCCTTCAGTTAATTCAAAATGCTGCAGCTAGAGTACTAACGGGGACTAGAAGGAGAGAGCATATCTCACCCATATTGGCCTCTCTTCATTGGCTTCCTGTTAATTCTAGAATAGAATTTAAAATTCTTCTTCTTACTTATAAGGTTTTGAATAATCAGGTCCCATCTTATCTTAGGGACCTCGTAGTACCATATCACCCCAATAGAGCGCTTCGCTCTCAGACTGCAGGCTTACTTGTAGTTCCTAGGGTTTGTAAGAGTAGAATGGGAGGCAGAGCCTTCAGCTTTCAGGCTCCTCTCCTGTGGAACCAGCTCCCAATTCAGATCAGGGAGACAGACACCCTCTCTACTTTTAAGATTAGGCTTAAAACTTTCCTTTTTGCTAAAGCTTATAGTTAGGGCTGGATCGGGTGACCCTGAACCATCCCTTAGTTATGCTGCTATAGACGTAGACTGCTGGGGGTTCCCATGATGCACTGTTTCTTTCTCTTTTGCTCTGTATGCACCACTCTGCATTTAATCATTAGTGATCGATCTCTGCTCCCCTCCACAGCATGTCTTTTTCCTGGTTCTCTCCCTCAGCCCCAACCAGTCCCAGCAGAAGACTGCCCCTCCCTGAGCCTGGTTCTGCTGGAGGTTTCTTCCTGTTAAAAGGGAGTTTTTCCTTCCCACTGTAGCCAAGTGCTTGCTCACAGGGGGTCGTTTTGACCGTTGGGGTTTTACATAATTATTGTATGGCCTTGCCTTACAATATAAAGCGCCTTGGGGCAACTGTTTGTTGTGATTTGGCGTTATATAAAAAAATTGATTGATTGAATTGATTGACTTATTTTCTTAACATAGACAGAAAAATACAAAAAAAACTTTGATATGACAACATAAGTGTAATTTTTTTTTGTCTATTATTCTTGCTTTCAGTGCATCTAAAACCATTGAAATTTGAATTTTACCACCCACACAGGAGAGAAGCAATTTATGAAAAAGTGTAATTTCAGTACTTCGACAGTAGCATGTCCCCAGACACCCCTAGGTGACACGCGCCATTGGCAGCTCGCTCCTGCAGCGCTCGCTTGTCCGGACAACCAGCTTTTCCTATAGGACAAGTAAACTGCCAGGGTTACTTGTCCTGTGGACAAATACACTAAAAAGCTTAATGTCATTGCCTGCCACATGTGACAACTTGTATCTAGAATCGCATCATAAATTGAGATTCTCAATCCTGGTCCAAGAAGATGACTACCCTGCATGTGTTCCTTTTCTCCTTGCTATCATGACTGTAGCAACAAGCATGTCATTTGGTCACAGATCTGCAAAACTCTGCGTGTTGAAGTACCAGTTTTGAAACCTCATGTGACTCGTTCACATTTTATGAGCAAATAAATAGGGCATAATAGGGGTGGGGGGTGTTAGAGTGACTGTCGATCAGATGAATGCTAACACTAGTGTTATTTAGTATTTTCATGTAAAGATCTGTTGAGACTCGAGTTTGTTAAAAATATTGTTAAAAATATGTATGTTAAAAAATGTTCCTTTTTTTTGTCTAATGAACAAATGTTTGACAACCACTCGGGTGGTTTCACACAAACCATTGCTTTGGTTAAAATGAGTGCCTGATTATTTTCCTACTTTTCTCGTGATTCTAATTATGACTTAAGGGGAAAACCACTTTAAATCCAGTCATATGGAAAGTTATAATTTTCCATGTGACTCTGAGGAATTTAGTGAGCTTACATGAAAGAAAGAAGTTACAGTGTTGTGATGAGTGTTGCTGCTCTCTGTTATATGTGCAGCTGCTAAAGTTCTCTGCTTACATCTGTGTTACTGAGTTTCACCGTAAAAGCTAAATGCTGAGACAGATGTGACTAAAACTGGATGTCATTGACCTACATCTGGCTGTGGCATGTGACATGCCCACCTCTTCCACAATTTCTCGGATAGTCACACGACTGTTTTTTTTTGGTTCCTGCTGGGTCCTGCCTCTGAGCTGATCATCACAGCTGTCACTCATTATCACCTGCAGTATATCAACCCTGGTTCGACGCTTCCGCCTTCACAAGAAACTCTTTATTTATTTATTTATTCCCTTCCTTCATGAGAAACTCAGTTCTCACCTCCACAGATCCTGCATCTTGTCAGCTCCGTGGGCTACCACCTCACTTTTTCATCTTGAACAAAATTGCAAATGTGATACGGACCGGTTGTCATGGCAACCGGTCTGATATCCAGTCAGAGCGCACATAGCGTCACATCCATATAATAATAATTAGAAATAATTTATTATGATCATTAATAATTCCTTTGTGAGTGTACTGGCCTGTAGAATACTGCAAAAACACAGTTGCAAATGATCATGCAATATTAAAATGATTGTAAAACACAATTACTCTACAGTATTTTGAGTTGTGTTTTCCTAAAATAGTTTTGAGGTCCTGTGACTTATACTCCGTTGCGACTTATATATGGAAAAAAAGTCACATGTAAAGTTTTCAGATTGATTATTATTAGAGTGGAATTTCATGTACTTGATTTATGAATATCAGGTTTTCATCATTTTTAATGCACTTATGATGCATTATATGTCCCTAAAACATTTGCACTGCACTGTATATCTGTGGTTAAACATGCTCATAATCACATAAGAGACCTCTTAAGATTTTGAATGAATAAAAACAACAAATTAACCTATTTAAACTAATTATTAGTTGTAGTCCTGGTATGAAGCTTCGTACATTTTTTAGAGTTGTTGCTATGCCACTATCTTGGTGTAATGTTGTTTGTGTCCTTGTTCAGTTTGATAAAGACATAAGACACCCTCTGCTGCTGGAGCAGCCCTCTCTACAGGCTGCCATCTCCAGCTGGCGAAGTGACTTTGAGCTGCAGGAGATCTTCAGGAAGGGTGAGTCTTATTCCTTGTCTTAACCCTGTTTTCACTGCTAATGGAAAAATGTGTGGCACTGTTCCTTAAATAAATAAAATTCTGCTCCTGTCCTCAGGGTCCTATACTATTCAAGGACGCAGGGTTCGTGTATACCAGCCAGAGTTTGAGGAGTGCTGGTCTTCAGGAATGGTCTGTCAGCATGACCCTGTCTCACACATCATGGAAATCACCATGGATAAGGTGGGTACCACTCATGTTGTGGCCGAATCTATTCTGGTTGTAGCAGAGGTGGAACCCTCTTAATATGTACTTGTTTTTTTGCTGCAGGGATGTGAAAATCAGATGGTAGATCCACGTGTGATGCATGTCATGCTAGTAGAGGAAGAGGTACGTAGTCACTGTAACACTGGTGTCTATAAAGTGATGAACTGTATCGTACATGCATTTGCAATATTATTAATAATAAATGGACTCTCTCTTTCCCAGCTTGGTAAGAATGGGCGACGGAGAAAGGACAGTGAAACAGTGAAGGCAGATAGTAGCCGCAGACGTAGGACAGCCTCCGAAGGTGAGGATGATATGAACTTGAAACGTTTTAAAGCAGCAGGAGATATGGCAGTTGATAGGCAAAATTGTGGAAACTTCAACAAAGCCATAGTGGAAAGAATGGTATGGGGAGGAGAGTCAAGTGGAGGTGAAAGAGTGAATACCACCACCAAAAGTGGCAGCCCTTCTGAAGCAGCCTTTCCTCAGGGTGTAGTATCATCTCCGAACACCAGTTCCTCACTCCAGATGGACCAGTCGAGTGCAGCTACTCGCTGTCCTGTCCATATCAACGAAAATGGTCGATCACTCTCTGCACAAGGGGCGGTAGACTGTGTTATTCCTGGTACTCATGCTCCTACTCCTCCTCCTCTCAAACCAGCACCCTCTGCCATCTCCAGCACATCTTTTCCCTCACTAGGGCAGATGCCAAGCTTGGTTCCTGGAGCTCCATCCCCCAAGGTCTCACTATCCTCACAGACAGAGAGAGAGGAGACGTCTCAGTCAGCTTATCCCAAAACGACTGCTCTTGTTTCACCGGGTCCTGTCACAATTTCTTGGTCTTCACATGACAGCAGCCCTAATGTGGCCCTTTCTGCATCTGTGGGTTTCACTTCCAACACAACCACCTGGAGGAACCAGACTGAGGTAATACCATTACTGTCAGCAGTCTAGTCAAGACCATGATAATGTGCTTTTGCAAGACATTGATTTTTATATATATATATATATATATATATATATATATATATATATATATATATATAAACCTTCATTACATTAATATGGAACTTTATTGGCTTGAATCTGTTTTTGTTGTTACTGCATTGAAATTATTTTTTTTCTGTCAGGGTTCTAAGACTCCATTGGACTTTTGTGGGTCTCAGGCTACGCCAGCTGTGGTTCCACTATTTGGAGATGTCACCTCCCAGACCAACGGCGTCCTCACCTCGACCACAGCTTCCAATGATGCTCCCAGGCCCTTTGGCTTCGGCTTTGGAGTATCAAAGAATGATGTCCAGTCCCAGCAGGACAAAAACTTGTTTTTTCAATGCATGACACAAAATTCCAGCCCCAATCCATGTACATCTACTTGCCAGGCCCAAACTGAGGGCAACAATTATTTTGCTGCATTGTCAGATGGCCTAAGCAAGGAGCCTCCAAGACTCTTCAAGTCTACAATGGCCATTGAAGGGCAGAAAACACTTATGGATATTCCAGCCTCAACTGGGTTATTTGGCTCAGGTCCTGTATCTCGCGTACCACAAAAAGAGCAACTCAAAGTGCCTGAGACCCATGCAACAGGAAATGGTGTACTCAACAAATCCTCATTAGCCTTCCAGGGTATTGTTGGTTCTGCTGGGTCTTGCCTGGATACTCGTGGTGTAGCTGCAGTGTCTGGAGCCCAAGGTCCTGCTAAGAAAAGCAGCAATAATGGAACTAATGTAGGTGGTTTAGGATTGAATTCTGGATGTGCATCTTCAGACAGCCACCAGAACATTTTCCTCCAGGCATCCCAAGAGCCAGCAAATCCATTTTTGGGATATGGGGACAAGCCACCCCACACCTCCTTTGGTAGCTCCTCTGCAACTGAGCCACAAACCTTGAGTCCTGCCTCAGAAGGCAAACAAAATCTGTTTGCCATGACAGAGCCCCCAAAGGGAATTCTATCTTCCCCTTTCACAGCAGTGTCAACAGTGGCTTCCCTCAGCTCTTTATCCTCTCCAGCACATCAAAATGAAGGGTCTGTAACAAAGGAGGAACAACAATTTGGGGAGCAACCTACATCCACCTCAGTGTGCACCATGTTTGGAAACTCTGCAATGGAGGACGGTCCTATGAACTTTGATCAACGTCAGAATCAGAAGTTTTCCCTGGAAGAAAGAAGCCAGTCAGGCAGAAAAGACTCTGATTCAAGCAGCAACAGTGACCTGTCAGACCTGAGTGAAAATGAAGATGACCTGGATAAAGACCAAGCCTTTGGAGGACCACGACTCACCTCCAAGGATGCGGCCATGTTGCAAAAAGCGAAAGCCGCAGGGGCTGCAAAAGGTCGCCCACGTAACAAACCTTTTAAAGGTAAGATTTACCCCCGCTTGACTATTTTGCTGCCATCATCAAAGAAATAGAATTAACATTGCATCTCTCTCAGTGGGCCAGTCTGTGCTAAAAGACCAGACAAAGGTGCGCCGGCTGAAGCAGTCCGGTGAGTCGTTCCTCCAGGATGGTTCCTGCATCAATGTGGCTCCTCATTTGCTCAAGTGTCGTGAGTGCCGTCTGGAACGTTACCGGAAACGGGTTACTGATGGTGACAGTGATGATGATGATGACCCCAATGTGGCCTGTCGCTTCTTCCACTTTCGCAGGTAGGAATGTAGACTGGTGCTGTACTTGTATGCATGTTTGTGCAAGGCCTGCTGTGTGTTTGAAGCATTGTAGAATAAAATTATTAGAAGAGAGAAGTTGAATTGTAATTTTCTACACTTGAGGAATAGTAAAATTCTCATGCAATACTGCACTAAATAGCTGCTCGTTACTCATCTAAACTTTTTGGCTCTGACCAGGCTGGCCTTTACCCGTAAAGGAATATTGCGTGTGGAAGGATTCCTTAGCCCCCAGCAGAGCGATTCCATGGCCATGGGTCTATGGCTACCTACACCAAATATCCAGGAGGGTCTTGACCTTGATACATCAAAATACATTCTGGCCAACGTGGGTGACCAGTTCTGTCAGTTAGTCATGTCTGAGAAGGAGGCCATGATGATGGTGGAACCTCACCGTGAGTGTTGGCAACAAATGTATTTTTTCTTCACTGTTATTAAGTTTCAATCAGGCTGACTTGAAAATGATGAAATGAAATGAAAATGTCAAATTTTTGTTAAGGGCGATCAAGGTGATCCACTGGATTTTTTTTTTTTTTTTTTTTTTTTTTTTTTTTTTTAGTTCCCTTTTAATTTTACTCGGCAAAAGAAATTGAAGTTTTTGTTTTTAGCATTTTGTATCTTGAGTCTTGATGCACAATTTCTCTGCCATTTAACATTTTAACATATTTAGTATAATTTTTTTTGGTGGGTGTGGGGTCTTTCCTTGTTTCAGAGAAAGTGGCGTGGAAACGTGCTGTGCGAGGTATCAGGGAAATGTGTGATGTCTGTGAGACCACTCTATTCAATATCCATTGGGTGTGTCGCAAGTGTGGTTTTGGAGTGTGTCTGGACTGCTATCGACTGCGCAGGAACAGGCCAAGGGAGGGTGCGTATTACTATGGTAATGTAACTTTGAAAACACATTTTACTACAGTCTTTTTTGGTAATTTAAGTTTATTCCTTTGTAAAGCTTTGTAAAACTCTGAATTGAAAATATAAGAAGCTGTTCTTCCCTTCAGATGTAGAAACAGTTCCAGATGATGAGGTTTTCCCTTGGTTGAAGTGTGCCAAAGGTCAACCACATGAACCACAGAACCTCATGCCTACACAGATTATACCTGGGACAGGTAACAAGCATGCATAGTATAGATAATCTATCGTTTTGTATTTTTAATTTTACATGGA
Source organism: Thalassophryne amazonica (assembly GCF_902500255.1). NCBI lineage: Eukaryota > Metazoa > Chordata > Actinopteri > Batrachoidiformes > Batrachoididae > Thalassophryne > Thalassophryne amazonica. Next base: position 37,566,765 of record NC_047113.1, read on the forward strand.
TATTAATTATGGCCAAGTACTGGTGTAGTAAGAATTATTTTATTTCTTCATCTGTCTCTTTCAAAAGCTCTATACAGCATAGGTGACATGGTGCATGCAGCAAGAGGAAAGTGGGGCATTAAAGCTAATTGCCCCTGTACTAGTCGGCACACCAAGCCCTTAGTACGCCCAAGTGCCCCGAATGGGATCTCACAAGTACTGTGTTTCCACATCATATTTTTATGAGTTGACAACAAAATGTTAAACCTTAATGTTTAATGGTTGGATGTTCTTTTATTACCAGTCCACACCAAGCAGTGGTAATGGCCTTGGACCTGGAGCTGCTCCTGCAACTTCAAAACCAGAGGGAGAATCACCAGTTGTAAAACCTGAGGCTACACCGACAGTGGGGTCATCAGATAGTGGGGTCGGTGAAGGTGTAAGCAGTATGACTAACTCCACCAGTGGTACATCATCCCCATGTAACCTTACCCAGTCCTCTGCCAAGGAGTCACGTTCTTCAGGGGAGGGCACCAGCTCTGCTTTGCACTGGCTAGCAGACTTGGCAACACAAAAAGCCAAGGATGACACCAAGGGTACGTAGTAAAGCAGAGGCAGTTATGTTGAGTTCAGAGTGAAATTTGGTCTTGAAATAGACTTTGCATCAACATTATCACATACTTGCCACCTACTTTCAGAATCTGGTTTGCTGCGCTCTGTGATGAACCGTGACAGCCGACCTTCCTTTGGTCTGGACTCACTCAGTGCCCTGTCAAAGCCTTCTGCTTCCAGCCCTAAGCTATTTAACAGCCTGCTACTGGGCTCCACCATGGCCCAGTCAAAACCAGAGGGATCTAGTTTGCGGGACCTGCTAAACTCCGGACCAGGCAAGCTTCCCCAGGGTCCTGGAGAAAGTGGAGTTCCATTCCCTTCTGTCTTTACCTCAGCAGGAGTATGTATAAATTTTTTGTATTCCCTAGTCATTTAAGGTCTCAGTGTTTAATTTCAAAGCAGAATTAGTGGAGAAAAAATCTCCTGGAATGTTTCAAAATATTCCAGCAGTTTTTGTTTATCATTCCTTTGGCAAGCTTTGAACTTTTGTAGTTAGTATTAATCCTCCTGTCTACTCCTCCGGTCACATTCATATCCAAATGGTTATGCTACGAAAGAATGGTCAGCATGCAAAGTCCTCTCTCTCTCTCTCTCTCTCTCTCTCTCTCTCTCTCTCTCTCTCTCTATCTATCTATCTTTCTCTATCTCTCTCTATCGCTATCTAGCTATCTAATTTTATGCATTCGCTCATTTATCTCCTCTACAGAGACCTGGGACTAGTATGTGTGGTGCTTTATTTCCCTTTACTAACTATGTGAGAGCATAGCACATGGTATTTTGAGGATTTGTTTTAATTTATATGCTGCTGCTGATAATTGTCATTATTGCATTTTGAGTAAATGAAGTTTTATACCATAAAGGAACACACAGTAGTTCTGTAACCTAAAATGCCTCTATCTGTTAGAGTGATAAGGTGAAGAGCAGTCTTCCAAACTTCCTGGATCACATTATAGCCTCAGTGGTGGAGACCAAGAAAGCCGAGAGCCGTCGGCCAGGGTCCTCTGAAGCTGGTGAACTTAGTGTTTTGGGAGCTCGCAGAGATGGAGTGATGGGCCTGAGTGTTCTGGAACCACATACTTCACACTCATGGCTCTGTGATGGACGACTTCTTTGCCTTCAGGATCCCAGCAACACCAACAACTGGAAGATCTTCAGAGAATGTTGGAAACAGGGCCAAGTAAGAATGCAATATATGCACTTTTTGAGGCTTTTGTGAAAGAAATGCAGAAATACAACACTTGGAGACAATAGGCTGTTATTTTACCTCATTATCTTCTGTCATCATTTTTCTGATTGTTTGTTTTTTTTTTTCTTTTCTTTTCCTCTTTTATTGTATCAAGCCTGTGTTAGTATCAGGGGTACATAAGCGACTGAAGAGTAACTTGTGGCTTCCTGAGGCCTTAAGTGAAGAGTTTGGAAACCAGGACGTAGACCTGGTCAACTGCAGAAATTGTGCCATTATCTCTGACGTGAAGGTACGAGACTTCTGGGACGGCTTCCAGGTCATTTCCAGTGAGTGCCCAAATATCATTATTTTGTTTTTATTTATTTATATTTTTATTAACAACTATAAATTCTTGCCTTGAATTTGCTTTTGTCTGAAAGCAGGATTATTCAAATCTTAATAGGCTTATTATTTAAAAAAAAAAAAAAGGTGGAAGAAGGTGGCTTTTACAGTGGGGGGGGGGAACCCATTAAATTTAACTCATGATCTGGAGCCATATCAAGGTGTTAATTACCACCCTGATAGGCAACAGCCATCAAGGAAGACATTTCAAAAACTGTGAAAGACATTGAAATCATAGCAAAAGCATTTAAGTAGCTTTGGCAAGGAGATTGTGAAACAATAGATCACCTACAGATGTATTTGTAGGTAAGTAACACTCCTATTCCACAGGACACCATTCTGTTAGATCCCCCCACGATCCATAAAAAGTGCAAAACTGGGATCAAACCGCTTATTCCGGCATGCCCCATCAGGCTGGCTTATAAAGTGCAGACCTGGCAACTGCCGGCTTATAAAATGCATACCTGGCAACTCGCTTGAAGACGAAAGTAAAGCTGTACCTGGCTGCGTTCTCAGCCACAACCTCAACAAACACTGCTATTGCTTCATATTTTTACCCCGATGGAGCACAATCAAAGTTTCAAACTGTACTCACCAGGACTACCCTATTTAAAGATGTTTGAACATGACTGGAGCTGTTAAGACTGCAAACACCCGGAAGTCACCGCATAATGATGTCAGTTTGGCGAATTGGAATGAAATTTTTGAGCAACTCGAAAGTTTCACCCTGATTTCAAAACTGATGCTGATGATGGCTGTAACTACTGCGTATTAGGCATGGGCCGGTATGAGATTTGGACAGTATGATAACCGTGGACAAAAATACCGTGGTTTTATGGTTTCAGCGTATTATGTATAGCTTTAAAATGTACTTTAACAACATTATGGCTATTTGCATATGAAGCGCGCGTGATTCAGGTGCACTAGATAGATAGATACTTTTAATGACGCGATGTCTACCGCTATGAGCACAAAACCACTGATAAATTTAGAAAAAATACCAAAATGATAGTCACTCTTTTAAGCATTTAGCATGTGTCCCGTGGGAAACATGACTTACTTGCTTAGGGAGAAACATGGCTGGAATAACGTCCGGAACTCCAGATGCTCAATATTGGCCCAGCTTCACCAACAAAGTGCTTGGAATAGATGTATTTGTCCTTCTTGGGAGAAATTTCGTCAAGCACAAGCACGACTCGAGTCCACCACTTGTACTTCTCAGTGGTTTCAAAGATGGGATAAAGTTTACTCTTTCCATGTAATCCTTTGCGGTTATCATGAATCACTCTGAGTCCGACACAGGCCAAAGCTACGATGCTTTGTTGCCACCGTTTTTGGCTTGAAGGGCTATTCTACGGAAAATAAAATGAAAAAGCCAACTTGGTCCTTTTGGAGAGGGAAAAGTTCAGCGCAGGCTTAGTCTCCTTCAGCTATGCTGCAGAGCTAGCTAATGTTAGCTGGCTGTTTGTAAACAGAGACAGAGGTGCACGCTGGGGGAAGGGCGGCAGCGGTCGCATCCACTCTGCCCTGTCAAGAATTCTCATAACTCACTCATAACATGCCCCGATTTGCTATTCGGGATGAAATGGTAAGGAATGGCGCTCTGTATAATAGGGGTATAAAGTCTGTACAATGTTGTTATACTGTTCTGATTCTGGGCTCACAGAGGAATCAGTGAGCAGGTGACACACATCTGCATTCATCTAAATCTACACTTCATCCCATCAAAGTCACTGCCATTGATGGCACAGTCCTGAGAGATGATTCTGCTATACCATTCCATTGAGCCAGCTACTTTAAGTAGTTACATAGACTGATTCCCGCTGCTGGGATGTTGGACATCACTGGTGATCAGGTCTGGTGGCTTATCCAGCACTCATCTGCACACCACTAAATCTGTGTTATATTGCAAAGGTGGTGAAAAGACTGAAGGCAGGAAGATCTGCAGGGATCTGTGGTGCCATGGCTAAACTCCGTCAGGCAGGTGGAGATGCTGTTCTCCCAGAATTTGCAAGCAACATTTGCTTCCACCTGAGAGATGCTTATCATGCCAACAGATTGGAAGAAAAGACTTAATCCTCCATATCTGCACAAGCTCACAGTAATGAGAAAAGAAACAGAAATGGTGTTTCAGTGGTGCTTCGATCAGAGTCAAAACCCTCCCACTGACTTGAGCTTCAGCTCTATTCTTGAGCTAAAATATTCAGCTTTCACCAAATGTTATTAAAATCAGTTCAGTTGCCTCAAGGCACTTCACTTCTGTTAGGTCTAACCTTACCAACCCCTAGAGCAAGCACACAGGTGACAGTTGAAGGAAAAACTCCCTCTTATGATTTGAGAAAGAAACCTCAAGCAGACCAGACGCAAAGGGTTAACCCTCTGCTTGGGCCATGCTACAGACACAATTAACAATACGAGTATACAGGAAATTTTGGGAGTCCATGCTGGTGATTGTCGGCCACTAGCCCCAAGCTTCACTAAAAGACCCAGACTTTAGAAAAAAGTTGGGGCTGCAGCCCACTTCATTTCCTAATAAAATTAATTTAAAAGGGTAGAAAGCATAGTACCATACTATGCCATTATGCTAGCCATATGAAAGGGAAAATAAGTGCGCCTTAAGTCTGGACTTGAAAGTCTACAGAATCTGTTTTATTTATGCAGGGAGATCATTCCACAAAACAGGTGCATAAGAGAAAGCTCTGTCATGTGTAGACTTTTTATTTTCCCTAGGGACACAAAGTAGTCCTGCACCCTGAGAACGCAGAGCCCAGGCCGGTACGTAGGGTTTAATTAGGTCAACTACGTAGGGAGGTGCCAGTCTGTGAACAATTTTATGGGCTAGTAGCAGAATCTTAAAATCTGATCTCACAGGGACAGGAAGCCAGTGAAGAGATGCCAAAATGGGTGTAATGTGGTCAAACTGCTTCATGTCAAGAGTCTGGCAGCAGCATTTTGAACCAGTTGGAGACCCCTAATGCTGGACTGCAGTAAACCAGAAAATATAACACTGCAGTAGTCCAGTCAAGAAGAAACAAACACATGAATCAGGGTCTCAGCGTCAGGCATAGACAGGATGGGACAAATCTTTACTGTGCAGGTGGAAGAAAGCAGTCCTCATATCTACAATGTGGAGGTCAAAGGACAACGTAGGATCAAAAATTACCCCAAGGTTCCTCACTTTGTCAGTGTGATGTATATGACACACGAGCCTAGGCTAAGCGTTAACTGGTCAAATTGATGCCGATGACAAAGGCCCTTTTCCTTGGTCTGGATGGTTCTCTCTCATGCTCAGTTTTATTCATATTCACCATGTATGATCTTATTGTCTGATTAAAGGCATTTACTTTTATATACATGACACCTCTGCCACACATGCACAGAATCATTCTTCCCTTCTCAGACGCGGCCTATTGCATGTTTTGACACAGCATATGATACACTGATGTCCAATCTCACAAATCAGTTCAAATCCAGATGAAAATCAGGTTTGGAGTTACAGTTGGTAGTTTGTGGAGGTATGCAGTATGATTGCTGCTGTAATGGCTGTGTTACTGCTTTCTGAGGCCATTGCATTCATAGTTGATTCTATTTGTTGATGTGTTTTGTGATTGTAGAGCGACTTCAAGATGCCGAAGGTCAGCCCATGGTGTTGAAATTAAAGGATTGGCCTCCAGGAGAAGACTTCAGGGATATGATGCCCACAAGGTAAAACTAAGTTATCTTTTGTGTGTGGTTGATGTTTTTGGCATCAGCTGGACTGCAAACAGGTCTTCATTTGTATATCAGCTGAGGTGAACTATAGCTCTTGGATGTTTTTGTGACATTTTGTCCAGGAAGAAAGTTGAAGGTATCTATTAGTAAGTTCTTTCAGCTTCCTCCCTCTTTGGAGTCGCCACAGCAAATCAGAGATGATCTGCATGTTTTACACCGGATGCCCATCCTGACCATATTACATGGAAGATGGCCATTGATAGTCTTGAACTGGGAATCTTCTGCTCTGGAATCAAGTGCAGTAGCCGCTTGACCACTACTCTGCCCACTGAAGATATCTCCTAATGCATAGTTATTGTTAGCATTGGTCTTCATCTCCTGGAGTTTAGTACCAAGTGATGCTTTTTGATTATGTGGGTATTTGTCTTGTAAGAAATGAAAACATGAATTTCATTTTAGCAGTTTTTTTCTGTGGCTTTATGACTAAATATTATTTACATTAATTTTATGATGTTGATAGTGATATTGTTTATTTGAAATATCAAATGATCTCTTACGGTTGTTCCAGGTTTGACGACTTAATGGAAAACCTCCCCTTGCCAGAGTACACAAAGCGAGATGGTCGTCTAAACCTCGCTTCCCGTCTGCCCAATTTTTTTGTGCGTCCTGACCTCGGACCCAAGATGTACAATGCCTATGGTGAGAAGACGATGGATAGACTCTTGGAAATGTTTCTTTCTCACAGATGCATCAGTTAATGTCTCACTTTGTCCTTATATCTTTGTTGTCATTTGCATTCAATCCCCATTTCTTTGTCTGTCCCCAGGGTTGATTTCCACTGAGGACAGGAAAGTAGGCACCACCAACCTTCATCTTGATGTGTCTGATGCTGTCAATGTGATGGTCTATGTTGGCATCCCTGTTGGAGAAGGAGACCATGAAGAACGTGAGTATGCACACACTCTTTCTATTTCTTTCACACACATGTCACAGATTTACAAGATACTTATAGCCTAACTACATCAGGTATCTACATCAAATGCATTACATGTCTCTCATAAAACACAATGGGCCTCATTCACAGATGGTTTATTTTACGTTTTTTGGAGGAAAATCAAATACGCGGTGATCAGCCTGGGTTCACTTTGAGTGGGACAGTGCCTTTCATTTTATTTGAATGGATTCATTGAAGAGCGAGTGCATTATTACAGAGCCACTCTGCAGTCTCTCAGCCCTCCAAGTTGAAAATAATTCAACTTAAGTTGCACAAAGCATGCAGTGGAAAGCCTGTTTTGGTCGAATTTGTACAAAGTCAGCTTGAAATACTGGTTTTGGTCAGATTGATATAAAGTCAGCCTGAAATAGTGCAGTAATTATCCATTGTCTTGTCCAAAGTCTTGGATTAAGTGCTGGTAAGGTATGTGAATATAACCTTTCGCAGTTTGTTTGTCAAATGCTCAGATTTGCACAGGAACCTTACCTATGTTTGCCAAATTAACTTGGACAGAAGAGCGACAGCAAATGCCCATTATTTAGCCATGGTTCTAAACTTGTGCCAGAAAAATAGTCAGGTCTGTAAGTAGATGGACAGTGACAATTTTGTGTCTGCACACCATCACAGTGGAGATGAAATTTAATGATCAACATGTGCTTGTGGGCTGTGAAAAGGAACCACAATGTATAAAATACTAAATGCCTAAATGTTTAATTCAGTTTTCTTGTTAAAGTCCTGGAATTAAAAAGTCTACACTACAAACACATATTTTGTGTAATTTCATTTCTATTGTGGTGGTATATAGAGGTAAAATTAGAACTATTGGGTCACTGTCCACATACGTATGTATCGAGCTGTATGTGATTGTAGCCATTCAGGTTTTTAATTTATTGTTTTAGCCATTTCATGGCCCTGAGCTCATGACAGTTTGAGTGGCTGGGCTGCTAATAAATTACGGATTTGCATCTTGGAAATATGACAACAGTGATGTATTACACAAATGTTAAAATTTGTGTGTGTGTTTAAGGAATGAGGCCCAATGATGTTATATTCACAAAATGTGTAATTCATTAACATTGTAGACATAGTATTATATCATTATATCTCAGCCCTGTAGAGTGAGCATTAATAAAGACAACTTATTTCTGTAACCCCAAATCAGAAAAAGTTGAAACAATATGGGAAATCAAAAAGGAGAAAAAAATTGCAGTGATGGTTGCATTTAATTTGACTTCTGTTTCATTACAGACTGTGTAAACCCAACATAATTCATGTTTTGTGTGGTCACCTTCACTTCGTTTAATATATAGCCATACATTTAAGGCCAGCAGCACATTCCAAAAAAGTTGGGACAGGGTAGTTTATTCAAATATAAGTATTAAATAATCACTGTTAGAGCTAGTTTTCTTGAAACAAACATGGATAAAGGTTCTCAGTTGTTACAACAGATTTCCGTCAACTGGGCTGGCAAAAAGCAGGTTTGCACTGACCCCATCTTGATGCAGAATCAAGGCTGGATGCAAGATATAAAATTTACCAAGTTCAAAATGTTCAAAAATGGATTTTTAGAATAACCAGAGGCACATCCAGATGGAAAGAGGGTGTTGTGGGGGAGATATGCCCTCCACAGCACCCCTTGATTAAAAGTCCACTTTTGAAGGCATTTTTCATACTACTGCTACTACATGATGGTAATAATAATAATGATGATGATGATAATACAGGGCTGTGAAAAGTCCGCTGATCCGCGGGATTCTGCGGATTTCATCATGGGGAGGTGGGGCGGGGTGTTAGTGATGTGCTCTTTAATGAATGAATGAATTTATTTGACACACAAACTCAACAATAATCCTGAACATCACAGAGTTTTTAAAATGCTTATCGCAACGCGTTCTCTTTTTTTTACGACATCGTGTAAGTTTTATAAGTCCGCGGATACTGATCTGTGTGTCTCAGATACAAATCAGTTTCCTCGGATCCGCGGAGTTTTGCAGAGGAAAAATGCCACTCAAAGCGTAGCTGTTACGACAGTTGTCGTAAAGCAGGACTGGTTGGTTGCTGCGGCGACGCTGTGTGGGTCCTGTGCAATGCCACAGCTAAACTTAGCATGTGGACATCCCAAACTTTTATAGCTTTCAATTTTTAAAAGAAGAATTGTGCAGCATGTCTGTGTCACGGCCTGATGTCGCACAGAGAGAAGATGGCGAGAAAGACGGTTTGAAAAAGTCTTATAAGGACAATAATCCGTGGAATTGTCACTGGCTTCATCAACACACCTGAAAGATAAAAGAAACGGGAAAAGTGAACTGTATTCTCTCAGAAAACAAGGTAAGAATTTTTCTCTCCCTGGAAAATAAACATTCTGCTGTTCAAACAGGATTTTAGCCAAGATTATGTGACTTTTTTCACTAATCTAGACTTTCTTTCATTGTAAAAAAAGACGTGGCTGAATGGATTTAGGCTACATGAAGTTACACAAGAATATTATTATAATAATTATAATATAATATTAATATTTTACGATGATTTTCCAAATATTCTACAAGCTTTAGCTGTGGTTTTTGAAGTCTTCATAAATTTCATGTATTTTAATTGTTCTGAGTTGATGCATAATTTGGTTTACAATTACAAGGAAAATCATTCCAGGTCCTACTTCCGCGTCATATTCTGTTATTTCAACATCATCATTGACGGGTCAAATAAAAGGTTGAATATAGGATCATTTAAATATCCACTAATTTTGAGATTTGTTCTTCCAGGAGATGCTGAAAAAGTATCATTTATTTCTGGGGCCCCACAGGGCCCTAGACCCTGGCTCCTGGGGTGCTGAACCCCAGACACCCCCCCCCCCCAGACCCCTGCAAATTTTCCCCGGATTTCACAATTTTCATTTCACAGCCCTGGTAATCATTTTAACAACCAAAATATTTAAATTGGTATTCTGGGCATACATTTTATGGTAGTTATGGACAAAGTTTGAAGAGCCGAATAAAAATAAGTTTAGTTCAACATTTCAACAGAAATAAAGTGGGATGTGAAGCAATATCTTTTTAAAATGTAATTTCTTAGCTCGGCATTACTGGGTCAGTTTGGAGTTCTAGCTTTAAAATCAGGTGAATTAGGATGAGGAAAGCCAAAAAATGTGGTTAAAAGCAAAGGTGAAAATGTGCAAAAGAAAATAAAAATACAATACACATTAAACAGTACAACAAAATTGAGGGAGATCGAGGTTAAACAGTAATTAAAAACCCTCCAGAATGCATCGCTGAACATCAAATCCAAAATTTTCCTGGGACCGGTTTAGGTCCCAGACCCCTTGTCAATAAAGGTCCACTTTCCCAAAAAGCTCCCCCCATTCCTGAGATTTTAATTGGTATTGAATTATGTAAATGTTCTAGAAAACCTGTCCCCTTAATGTGTTTATCCTGAAGAATTTAAATAATGTGTAGGTTAATGTCTTTCTATATATGCTATGATGCTGCATTAGAAAAGAGCAGCAAAAATGGTTAGTGAGTGAAATAAAATCTTGTTCAGCAGCAGAACAATTTCCTGTTTATTTAGCTGTCTCCACCTTGTTTTACTTTAAACTTGAGGATGTGATTGCAAAAGGGTTTCTATAAAAAGGTAAATGGTAAATGGCTTATGATTTGGCCATGAAAGAAATTTTCAGTCAGAAGATTTTTTTTTTTTAATTTGTCAAGGGAGTCATATGGGTCATTGACATATTTCACATCAAAAAATTATAGTAATAGATTTGTTCGTTTGGAAATGGCCATTTTTATGTCAAAAACAGCCAGTTTGGATATTTGAACCCAAATTTTTAAAAAACTGTCCGATAACTTTTCTTTGAATTTAACAAGATCACATTGTTTCCATCCCAAAATTATTTGCATAGATTCATTCATTTGGAAATGGCAGCCATTTTTATGCCAAAAATGGCATTTTGCCTTGGGCTTTAATTGAGCCGGTAAGCCACTGATTTAGGGTTGCAGTTGAACATTGTAACTGGGTCTTTTTAGTAACTGAGCTCACCTGAGTAGGCCTGTTTCACAATTCTAATTTGTTACAATTGTTATGGTTTTATTCTAGCTGCTCCAGGCATCAGTAGTTTTCTGAATAGACCCTTCATTGGGTCTCACTCTTTTACTCTATGGTAAAATTTCTCATTCACAGAGCCAGAGATCTGCGGACGCAAAGGTCTGTAGACTTTATTTGTGTCACTTAAATAGCATGCCCTTCTTCTTAACTAACTCCCTTTTTTCCACTGTTCCACCCTGTGTTTTTGTTATATGTGCATTAGGGGCCAGAGCACTGTGACTAAACTTTCAGCTTTATTCTGGCTTGTTTTGGGGCATTGTTTGACATTTCTGCTTAAATGTAATATTTGCTCATCTCTGCAATGAACAGCTGGTAGCATGGAAATATCTGATTTGCGCTTTCTTTAATGTAGTCTTCAGGATTGGCTCCCTCCCCCATTTCCTTACGAGTTGGTAAATAAAGTAATTTGAATTCCATGAGATGATGTGGAATTCAAATAATCCATTTGCTGAATTTCATCCCCTTGCTTGGGAATATTTTAAGTTTATTTTACTTGTGAGGTTGTTGTGCTCTGGTCCTTAAATTGTGGGAGATGAGTTTTAGTGAAGGGCAGCTACCGTGCATCTGGAAAGTATTCACAGCACTTCACTTTTTCCACATTTTATGTTACAGCCTTATTCCAAAATGCATGAAAGTCAATTTTTTTCCTCAGAATTTGACACACGATACCCCATAACGATAATGTAAAAAAAAAAATACATATATATATATATATATATATATATATATATATATATATATGCAAATTTATTAAAATAATTTATTAAACTAAGGAATAACTAAAATAAGTATTCACAGCCTTTGCTGTGAGACACAAAATTGAGCTCCGGTGTATCCTGTTTCTACTAAGCATCCTTAAGGTGTTTATACAGCTTAATTGGAGTCCACCTGGGGTAAAATCAGTTGATTGGACATAATTTAGAAAGGCACACATCTGTCTACATATAAGGTCCCACAGCTGACAGTGCATGTCAGAGCATAAACCAAGCTTGAAGCCAAAGGAATTGTCTGTAGACCTCTGAGACAGGATTGTCTTGAGGCACAAATCTGGGGAAGGGCACAGAAACATTTCTGCTGCTTTGAAGGCCCCAATGAGCGCAGTTACCTCTGTCATCCATAAGTGGAAGAAGTTCAGATCCAACAGGACTCTTTCTAGAGCTGGCTCCCCGTCTAAACTGAGTGATCAGGGAGGTGACCAAGAACTCGATGGTCACTCTGTCAAAGCTCCTGCATTCCTCTGTGGAGAGAGGAGAACCTTCCAGAAGGACAACCATCTCTGCAGCAATCCACCAATTAGGCCTGTATGATAGAGTGGCCAGACGGAAGACACTTTCAAGTAAAAGGCACACGGCATCCCACCTGGAGTTTGCCAAAAGGCACCTGAAGGACTCTCGGACCATGAGAAACAAAATTCTGTGGTCTGAGGCGGCAAAGATTGAACTCTTTGGAGTCATGTTTGGGGGAAACCAGGCATCATCCCTACAGTGAAGCATGGTGGTGGCAGCTTCATGCTGTGGGGATGTTCCTCAGTGGCAGGAACTGGGAGACTAGTCAGGATTGAGTGAAAAATGAATGCAGCAAAGTACAGAGACATCCTACATGAAAACCTGCTTCAGAGCGCTCTTGACCCCAAGACTGGGGTGACAGTTCATCTTTCAGCAGGACAATGGCCTGCAGCACACAGCCAAGATATCAAAGGAGTGGCTTCAGGACAGCTCTAACCCTAACCCTAACTGCCCCAAGATAGGTGCATCATATTCAAGCAGTATTTGCCCTAAGTATTGAGATATTCCATAATCCTTTGCACACCAGAGAGTTGTTGCAGCCTCTTGCTGCAGCTGATGAAAAGAAATAAAAATGTACATTTTGGTTGTATAATGTTCATTTACAATTGCCGTCATGTGGATTCTCTCTGTACTGTTTAAACTGCAGCAACTCTCTGGCATGTAAAGGATTATGGGTTAGGGTTTGAGTATCTGGGTGCCAGTAGATGGCAGTGTTCTATGCATTGTGGCCCCAGTTACATCAGACGGTTGTCTAATCACAACTTGACCTTTGGCTTTTGCAAATGGCTTTTTTTTTTTTTACATATGAAAAAATGGCATATTTTACAAAAGCACATTATATGTAAACACCAACACACACACATCACAATAATGTGTTGGTTTTTACATAGAATGAATGAGTCAACCAATCACTCTTAACGGAGGCTCATTTTACCCATAATCCCTTTGGCATCTGTGTGTGTTTGTTTCAAAGCTTCAGAATTAGTGCATTATTTAAAATTAAAACTTTGTACAAATGACAGAATTGTCATTAATGGAGTTATTCTATCCGGATTAATATGATTTATAACTCAAAACCGTAAGTCAAAACTGCTTTATTTTCCAAGATCTCTGCCTTGCGACGGGATTGCTGTATGCTGTTAAGAAATAATGACTTTTGTTTATTGATTTATTTATTTTTTGTGGCAACCTGGTGGTCAGGCCCCTTTTGCTGGGGTAGATTTGAGCTTAGCGCATCTCTACTGCTTCACTGTTGCAAAATATGTAGCAAACAGGAGCTTCCAGCATTGAGCAGGACGCACAAAGACAGAAGTGGTGACTCATTGTTTGGGTTTGTGATCGTGGTGTTAAAACTCAAAATCAGCTTGTTAGTAGTTGAGAGTGTACCGGAGACAATACTGAAAGTTACTGGTTAGCTGTAGCTTCCGATAAAATTTTGGGTGGTTTATCGGTTCAGCTTTATAAAAGATAACGTTTCAGTTAACTGATTAGCTGTTATCAAAACTAACTTTTTGGTTAGCAAGCACCCCCCCCCCCCCCAAAAAAAACCCCACTTTTTTCATGTTGTCATTATGGGATGTTGTGAGTACAATTTTGAGGGGAAAAGTGAATTTTTGAATAAGACACATAAGAAAAAACACATAACAAAATATGGACAAAGTGAAGCGCTGTCAGTACTTTCTGGATACACTGTAGAATGGCCATCTCTGTTCCCGTCATTCATCACAATATTTTATTTTAAACACACACACCACAACAAATATTTAGTTATGTAGAAAGGTTTTTGTTAATTTATTCAAGCGATCAGATAATGTAGTGTGAATACAGGTACATTGACCACCATATTACATTATTTACAGATTTAAAATGCACATGGTTAGTTACTAATGGAAATGTATTTTTTGTTAAGTAGCATTGAGCGAGATGAGGGTTAAGGTCAGACATGAATAACCACTAAGACCTTCCTGAATTTTAGTTCCCATTTATTATATCTTGAAATTAGACATAAATCTGTTCTGTAAGCAGTCACATGTATTCTGTGTTCACTGTTTCTGGTTGTAAATGTGAACGCTGTGCCAGTAGATGTGATTGTGCAGTGTGTCGCTTGTCCTTTGAGTGGTTCTCAACTGGTCCAGTCACAAGTCAAAACTAATCATTATGTTCTTTGTGATGCATCTTTTAATAATTAGTTTTTTTTATTTATTTATTTTTTCAATTAAGCAAGTCAGTCAGTGACCTAGACTTGCCATACTGGTCATTTTGATGCTGGGCCCAAAATATAGAATAGAAAAACATGAAAACCAAACCTTCCTTGATACCAATTATTTTGGTTCATTCTGCTCACCTTGGACATAGTAGAACTGGTCCTAAGAGGGGTAATCTATCATAACATATACCTACCTTTCCACTGAAGGAACTATGGCCTGACTGCTGTTTTTGCATTTACCGAAGTGAAACAAAGCTCTTTATTTAACATTGCTTGTTTGTACCAGGCTGAAACAAGCTTGGTCTTTCTCATTGGTCTGCTCTTATGTATGTCAGTGAAACAAAATTAAATATTGAGCGAACAACTATAAATAAAGTAGTTGTTTTGTATAAATAGTTATCAAGCGGATCAAAATCCCATAACAGAAGAGCAGTGTTCAATCAAGTCAATGTTTTTATAATTTCTCTGTCAGAAAAGATGAACACAGATTAATAACTGCATCTTAACATTATGAGTAGCCATAATAAGGCTGTGATGGGCCTGTTGCAGGGACCAAGTGGCTGCACTGAAGCCTGTTTTACACCAAATGTGTTTAGTGTGTTTGTTTTGGGGGTGGGATTGGGAGCGGGGAGCTAATCTTTTAAAATCTAGATAGACCCTGTAGGTTGTAGACCCCTTTGTGACTTTTGTTGAGGAGCGTTTAAAAAAGTGAAGATAGGAAAATTGATTTATTGTAACCATTCCCGTAGAAGCCCATTTTTAAACATTCAACTTAAGATTGGAAAATTCTACAGCTAGCCAGGCCCCTGTAGTCGGTGCGGACCAAGGTAGCTTAGCCGCCGTTAGTTCCCCCCTGGCAGATCCCGAGCAGCCGGGAAAGCAGGCCGACTGGGTGACTGTGAGGAGGAAGCGTAGCCCTAAACAGAAGCCCCGTGTACACCGCCAACCCGTTCACATCTCCAACCGTTTTTCCCCACTCAACGACACACCCGCCGAGGATCAAACTCTGGTTATTGGCGACTCTGTTTTGAGAAATGTGAAGTTAGCGACACCAGCAACCATAGTCAATTGTCTTCCGGGGGCCAGAGCAGGCGACATCGAAGGAAATTTGAAACTGCTGGCTAAGGCTAAGCATAAATTTGGTAAGATTGTAATTCACGTCGGCAGTAATGACACCCGGTTACGCCAATCGGAGGTCACTAAAATTAACATTAAATCGGTGTGTAACTTTGCAAAAACAATGTCGGACTCTGTAGTTTTCTCTGGGCCCCTCCCCAATCGGACCGGGAGTGACATGTTTAGCCGCATGTTCTCCTTGAATTGCTGGCTGTCTGAGTGGTGTCCAAAAAATGAGGTGGGCTTCATAGATAATTGGCAAAGCTTCTGGGGAAAACCTGGTCTTGTTAGGAGAGACGGCATCCATCCCACTTTGGATGGAGCAGCTCTCATTTCTACACTCAACAAAAATATAAACGCAACACTTTTGGTTTTGCTCCCATTTTGTATGAGATGAACTCAAAGATCTAAAACTTTTTCCACATACACAATATCACCATTTCTCTCAAATATTGTTCACAAACCAGTCTAAATCTGTGATAATGAGCACTTCTCCTTTGCTGAGATAATCCATCCCACCTCACAGGTGTGCCATATCAGGATGCTGATTAGACACCATGATTAGTGCACAGGTGTGCCTTAGACTGCCCACAATAAAAGGCCACTCTGAAAGGTGCAGTTTTATCACACAGCACAATGCCACAGATGTCGCAAGATTTGAGGGAGCGTGCAATTGGCATGCTGACAGCAGGAATGTCAACCAGAGCTGTTGCTCGTGTATTGAATGTTCATTTCTCTACCATAAGCCGTCTCCAAAGTCGTTTCAGAGAATTTGGCAGTACATCCAACCAGCCTCACAACCGCAGACCACGTGTAACCACACCAGCCCAGGACCTCCACATTCAGCATGTTCACCTCCAAGATCGTCTGAGACCAGCCACTCCGACAGCTGCTGGAACAATCGCTTTGCATAACCAAAGAATTTTTGCACAAACTGTCAGAAACCGTCTCAGGGAAGCTCATCTGCATGCTCGTCGTCCTCATCGGGGTCTCGACCTGACTCCAGTTCGTCGTCGTAACCGACTTGAGTGGGCAAATACTCACATTCGCTGGCGTTTGGCACGTTGGAGAGGTGTTCTCTTCACGGATGATGCGAAGGAGATGTGTTGCACTGCATGAGGAAAATGGTGGTCACACCAGATACTGACTGGTATCCCCCCCCCAATAAAACAAAACTGCACCTTTCAGAGTGGCCTTTTATTGTGGGCAGTCTAAGGCACACCTGTGCACTAATCATGGTGTCTAATCAGCATCCTGATATGGCACACCTGTGAGGTGGGATGGATTATCTCAGCAAAGGAGAAGTGCTCATTATCACAGATTTCGACTGGTTTGTGAACAATATTTGAGGGAAATGGTGATATTGTGTATGTGGAAAAAGTTTTAGATCTTTGAGTTCATCTCATACAAAATGGGAGCAAAACCAAAAGTGTTGCGTTTATATTTATGTTGAATATAGAAATCTGGCCAATTTTCTTAAATCCTCCAAACCGTGACTATCCAGGGTTGGGACCAGGAAGCAGAGTTGTAGTCTTACACACCTCTCTGCAGCTTCTCTCCCCCTGCCATCCCCTCATTACCCCATCCCCGTAGAGACGGTGCCTGCTCCCAGACTACCAATAACCAGCAAAAATCTATTTAAGCATAAAATTCAAAAGAAAAAATAATATAGCACCTTCAACTGCACCACAGACTAAAACAGTTAAATGTGGTCTATTAAACATTAGGTCTCTCTCTTCTAAGTCCTGTTGGTAAATGATATAATAATTGATCAACATATTGATTTATTCTGCCTTACAGAAACCTGGTTACAGCAGGATGAATATGTTAGTTTAAATGAGTCAACACCCCGAGTCACACTAACTGTCAGAATGCTCGTAGCACGGGCCGGGGCGGAGGATTAGCAGCAATCTTCCATTCCAGCTTATTAATTAATCAAAAACCCAGACAGAGCTTTAATTCATTTGAAAGCTTGACTCTTAGTCTTGTCCATCCAAATTGGAAGTCCCAAAAACCAGTTTTATTTGTTATTATCTATCGTCCACCTGGTCGTTACTGTGAGTTTCTCTGTGAATTTTCAGACCTTTTGTCTGACTTAGTGCTTAGCTCAGATAAGATAATTATAGTGGGCGATTTTAACATCCACACAGATGCTGAGAATGACAGCCTTAACACTGCATTTAATCTATTATTAGACTCTATTGGCTTTGCTCAAAAAGTAAATGAGTCCACCCACCACTTTAATCATATCTTAGATCTTGTTCTGACTTATGGTATGGAAATAGAAGACTTAACAGTATTCCCTGAAAACTCCCTTCTGTCTGATCATTTCTTAATAACATTTACATTTACTCTGATGGACTACCCAGCAGTGGGGAATAAGTTTCATTACACTAGAAGTCTTTCAGAAAGCGCTGTAACTAGGTTTAAGGATATGATTCCTTCTTTATGTTCTCTAATGCCATATACCAACACAGTGCAGGGTAGCTACCTAAACTCTGTAAGTGAGATAGAGTATCTCGTCAATAGTTTTACATCCTCATTGAAGACAACTTTGGATGCTGTAGCTCCTCTAAAAAAGAGAGCTTTAAATCAGAAGTGCCTGACTCCGTGGTATAACTCACAAACTCGTAGCTTAAAGCAGATAACCCGTAAGTTGGAGAGGAAATGGCGTCTCACTAATTTAGAAGATCTTCACTTAGCCTGGAAAAAGAGACTGTTGCTCTATAAAAAAGCCCTCCGTAAAGCTAGGACATCTTTCTACTCATCACTAATTGAAGAAAATAAGAACAACCCCAGGTTTCTTTTCAGCACTGTAGCCAGGCTGACAAAGAGTCAGAGCTCTATTGAGCTGAGTATTCCATTAACTTTAACTAGTAATGACTTCATGACTTTCTTTGCTAACAAAATTTTAACTATTAGAGAAAAAATTACTCATAACCATCCCAAAGATTGTTCTGTCTGAGTTATTTTCATTAGTTACTTCATCCAAACCATCAACATGTTTATTAGACCCATTCCTACCAGGCTGCTCAAGGAAGCCCTACCATTATTTAATGCTTCGATCTTAAATATGATCAATCTATCTTTGTTAGTTGGCTATGTACCACAGGCTTTTAAGGTGGCAGTAATTAAACCATTACTTAAAAAGCCATCACTTGACCCAGCTATCTTAGCTAATTATAGGCCAATCTCCAACCTTCCTTTTCTCTCAAAAATTCTTGAAAGGGTAGTTGTAAAACAGCTAACTGATCATCTGCAGAGGAATGGTCTATTTGAAGAGTTTGAGTCAGGTTTTAGAATTCATCATAGTACAGAAACAGCATTAGTGAAGGTTACAAATGATCTTCTTATGGCCTCGGACAGTGGACTCATCTCTGTGCTTGTTCTGTTAGACCTCAGTGCTGCTTTTGATACTGTTGACCATAAAATTTTATTACAGAGATTAGAGCATGCCATAGGTATTAAAGGCACTGCGCTGCGGTGGTTTGAATCATATTTGTCTAATAGATTACAATTTGTTCATGTAAATGGGGAATCTTCTTCACAGACTAAAGTTAATTATGGAGTTCCACAAGGTTCTGTGCTAGGACCAATTTTATTCACTTTATACATGCTTCCCTTAGGCAGTATTATTAGACGGTATTGCTTAAATTTTCATTGTTACGCAGATGATACCCAGCTTTATCTATCCATGAAGCCAGAGGACACACACCAATTAGCTAAACTGCAGGATTGTCTTACAGACATAAAGACATGGATGACCTCTAATTTCCTGCTTTTAAACTCAGATAAAACTGAAGTTATTGTACTTGGCCCCACAAATCTTAGAAACATGGTGTCTAACCAGATCCTTACTGTGGATGGCATTACCCTGACCTCTAGTAATACTGTGAGAAATCTTGGAGTCATTTTTGATCAGGATATGTCATTCAAAGTGCATATTAAACAAATATGTAGGACTGCTTTTTTGCATTTACGCAATATCTCTAAAATCAGAAAGGTCTTGTCTCAGAGTGATGCTGAAAAACTAATTCATGCATTTATTTCCTCTAGGCTGGACTATTGTAATTCATTATTATCAGGTTGTCCTAAAAGTTCCCTAAAAAAGCCTTCAGTTAATTCAAAATGCTGCAGCTAGAGTACTGACGGGGACTAGAAGGAGAGAGCATATCTCACCCATATTGGCCTCTCTTCATTGGCTTCCTGTTAATTCTAGAATAGAATTTAAAATTCTTCTTCTTAATTATAAGGTTTTGAATAATCAGGTCCCATCTTATCTTAGGGACCTCGTAGTACCATATCACCCCAATAGAGCGCTTCGCTCTCAGACTGCAGGCTTACTTGTAGTTCCTAGGGTTTGTAAGAGTAGAATGGGAGGCAGAGCCTTCAGCTTTCAGGCTCCTCTCCTGTGGAACCAGCTCCCAATTCAGATCAGGGAGACAGACACCCTCTCTACTTTTAAGATTAGGCTTAAAACTTTCCTTTTTGCTAAAGCTTATAGTTAGGGCTGGATCAGGTGACCCTGAACCATCCCTTAGTTATGCTGCTATAGATGTAGACTGCTGGGGGGTTCCCATGATGCACTGTTTCTTTCTCTTTTTGCTCTGTATGCACCACTCTGCATTTAATCATTAGTGATCGATCTCTGCTCCCCTCCACAGCATGTCTTTTTCCTGGTTCTCTCCCTCAGCCCCAACCAGTCCCAGCAGAAGACTGCCCCTCCCTGAGCCTGGTTCTGCTGGAGGTTTCTTCCTGTTAAAAGGGAGTTTTTCCTTCCCACTGTAGCCAAGTGCTTGCTCACAGGGGGTCGTTTTGACCGTTGGGGTTTTACATAATTATTGTATGGCCTTGCCTTACAATATAAAGCGCCTTGGGGCAACTGTTTGTTGTGATTTGGCGCTATATAAAAAAATTGATTGATTGATTGATTGAGATTAGAAATAAACATGTTTACAGCCTGGTACTAAAAAGGGTTTTGGTCTCTGTAGATAGTTTCCACCTCCATGATAACTGTATGGGGGTGAATTTTTTTCTGACTTCTTTGTTTAAGAAGTTTTAATTAATAAAATTCTGTTTTGTTGTGGGCTTGGTTGCTTTGACTGACGGCAGCTATGTCCATCAACGAGTCCTCTCGTAATCTCTGACCGAAATGGAGCCACTTGATTTTGTGTCTGGAGTATTTTATTACAAACACCTGGAATAATCTGTTTTGCTGTGCGGTAAAACATCCTAACAGATTATCTAAGACATTCCTGTTGTAATATTCATACAGAGTTAAACTCGTCTTATTTAATATTGTATGCTAACAGTGTTAGCAACTTTAACAGCTGCCGGTATTTCAGCTTAATGCACGAGTACTGAGGAAATACCACAGCACAGTCCCCAAAACTATGTATTAATAACAAACACCCAAACTGAGGTTAGCTGTTAGCTTGTGCTTTGGACTCGTGAGGGGGGTGTGTTCAGGCATTTTCCCTCGCACACCTTTTTAAGACCTTAGCATGAGAGCCCGAGTGTACTCACACTGGCGGTGATAACATCCAGCTTCTTGGAGAGAAGGTTCCAAATATTTGCATTATTCACCCACCCCTGCTTTGAAGAACTTGTAGTTGTCCAGTTTCTCCATGAGGTACACCATGATGTTGCTGAACTCCAAGGCCAGCAGTGTCACTCCAGGTGCAGTCAACAAAGAAAACATCACGCCCGTTGCTGTGTATGGGTCACAAGCACCCAAAACAGCCATTTTTGTCCTTGTACCGCTGTAATTCAGCACCAGAAAGATGCCTGGTATGATCGTGTACTCCACTATCGGGTTCAGACATGATGAGTTCATCTCTAAGCTTGTCCCACACTTCGCAGTACGTATGTTGTTTCTCATGTAAATCCTGGAAGCACTGCGCATGGCCGGCAACATAGTAACTTGGGAGTGGCTGGGTCACGTGAATGCAATAGGTCTATAGAAAGCCAGTGGTTGAAGTCATGCAGGCTCTGTCCAACAGTCTATGGATGGTGTTTGTTTCTGTGCTTGTTATAGATTATTTTTTACCAAAAGTAATAAATTCTCATGAGTGCCACACTTCACTATTGCACTGTGCAGAGCTGAACAACATTGGGGAAACCGCTATGTTGTGTTATTTTGTTGTGTTAGTACTCAACCTTTTAATCAAACTACTCTGTTCTTCTGAACAATGTCTTGAACGTCCCATTTTCCTCAGGCTTTCAAAGAGAAAAGCATGTTCAACAGGTGCTGGCTTCATCCTTAAATAGGGGACACCTGAATCACACCTGTTTGTTCCAAAAAATTGACGAACTCACTGACTGAATGCCACACTACTATTATTGTGAACACCCCCTTTTCTACTTTTTTTTTTTTTACTAACAGTCCAATTTCATAGCCTTAAGAGTGTGCATATCATGAATGGTCTTGTTGGATTTGTGAGAATCTGCTGAATCTACTGGTACCTTGTTTCCCATGTAATAATAAGAAATATACTCAAACCTGGATTAATCTTTTTAGCCACATAGCACTACTATTATTCTTAACACTACTGTGTGTATGTGTGTGTATATATATATATATATATATATATATATATATATATATATATATGTGTGTGTCAATATAAAATAATTTATTTTTAATTGTCTTGTCATGGTGCAACACTTGGGGCACTGGCATAACTGGCCTCAGTTTTCATTTTATTTTTGTAGTCTTCTTTCAGTCAGGATATCAGATGCATCTGTTTTTTTTTGTTATTTTTCCCTGGCTTTTTCTTTTTTTTTGGTGCATTTTTATTTTGCATTTTATCAGTCACATGTCTTGAAAATGATGACACCTTGTTCATATCATATCTGGCCCTAAAGAGAAAACCACTGAAATGCCACTCCTGGTTTTAATGCATATGTTGCATCCAATGTTTTCATCTTAAATGTGCATTAATATTAAGCTACATATCACAAATGTAGCATGATTGTGATTTGGCCTTTGTTGGTGAATGCCATACAGACTTCAGTACAGAGGCAGGAGACTCTACTTTGACTTGTTGAAAAGCTTCTGTGTGTTTTGATTTCCCATAATACTTTTCTGTACATTACCCAGAGGCCATGCAGATGTGCAGCAAAAAAAGGCTCCTTGATAAATCATTGTCATTTTTCCCTGCTTTCTCTGGTGGAGAAAACCTTTTTAAATCAGGCACTAGTTCCTATGATGGAAAGGCACTTATTGTGGGTGAAGTTTTAGTCCCTGAAAGTTTAACACTTTAAAATTTTATTTGCTGTTGAAATTGATTCATTATTTATTTGACGGAAAGCATGTTTGATAAACATTTATCTTTTCTATTCAACTTTCCAACATAATGACAGCAGATTGAGAAACTGTCTGATTGAAGTCATGTGGTAGAAATGACACAGTTCTGTGGCATCACCAGGAAAATGTCTCTTTTGTCATGCTTTGCATTGCAGATAAATGCTAAACTGGATAGTTTAGGGAAAAAGATCAATGGGCAGTCTCATTGTTGCCTAAAATGAACGATCTCCCTCAAGACCACTGCAAGTTTCAGGAATTTAATTTTAAGTACCAGATTGAACTGAAGCCAGGGTGATCAAGGTAAAACAAATAAAATTTCTCCATTTGAGTTTTGTGGTTTTGAAAATTCTTTCCATTAATGAGCTCTGTGATCAATAAGACGAGTATGGTCCCTTTAACTGATTAACTGGTGATCAAAATAGTTGGTTGATTCTTCTGCAATTGGCTAATTAGTCAGCTTGGATCACATTAAAAATATAAATATCAGTAGGTCCCTTTGGCTGCTCCCTTGTTTTCACTTTGGGTTGCCACAGCAGATCTGAGGTGGATCTGTATGTTGATTTGCCACAAGTTCTGGTTGAATGCCCTTCCTGATGCAAACACGTATTGGAGAATGGGCAATGGTGGGCTTGAATTGGGAGCCTTCCAGAGTGGAAATAAGTGCACTTAACTGCTTGGCCACATGTAATTCATCTGTAGAATTGCTCTAAATTGCATGTAGTTGTTCAAACCCTAGCTATTTTAATAGGCCTCATAGCAGCTAGCCTCATAGCTTGACCATGATTATGTTACATCTGGCAAATTAACTGTTCACTTAGACACAGTTCCTCTTTTTCTCAGTTTTTTTTTTTTTTTTCCTTTCGGTGGGGGGTCAAATGGGAGTTAACAACTCAGTCGCTTGGTGTGTTGGTGTGGACAAGAAATGGGACAGGAAAGAGCAATAAATATTCCTTTTGGGCAACTTCAAAATCACAGTGAACATTTGTCTATGTTTATATGTATTGTATTCACAGTTCTACATCTTGAAAAGGACCTGTGACCCACTATTGGTGGTATCCCACCATTTGAGAACTATGGCTGCTTTTTTTTTCTCTAAATAGTATTTAATTTACAGGTTGTTAACTTGGCTATTTTAAGACTGTGTGTTTTAAAAAAAATTGGAAATAGTCCAAAATATTCTTAAAGGAAAAGAAAACCCACTGATAAAATACAGCTGGAAAGATAGACTGTGCTACAAACTAATGACTGATCAATGAAAATAAGGAGCTCTTACAACTGAAATATGCGTCTCGAAAGTCGGCATTTAAGCAGAACTTGACGATTTCATAAATCCGTCATTGACACAATTTTAGCCATTCATAAAACAACCCTAATTGCTTGTGGCGCTGCTGTGATGTAGTATGAACACGGAAAGCCACACGTGGTGAACATGCGCTGATGTACAAGTCCTCTCGCTCTCTTTCTCACTCTCTCTCCCTCCCTCCTGCTCCTTTGCTCTCTCTGTCTCTCCCTCTCTGTTTTCCTGCTGAGCAAATACGAAGTCTTTCAACTGTAAAATAAACTAAATTGATCAGTGCTTACGTGAGTAAATGGGTGTAAACACTGAAGGATTTTGGTGGTTTTCCAGTTCAGCGGGGAGAAAGTGAATCTCTGATCGACTGTTCTCTTTAGCTGTGCTCCGATTGAGCTACGGCTGTGAAGCTGCGAAGCCTCGAGCTACGAAGCCTCAGCTCCGAGTAAGCTGAAGCTTCACAGGCGCAACTCTGAGTGCTGCGCCTGTGAAGCTGCTGATTTTCAGTAACAGTTCAGTTCATTTTTCAGAAAATTCATGCTCTGGGACACAGACCAAGAGCTGGGCGGAAATTTGCCGTAAACGGCTCGCCTTGAGCGCAGAAACCTCCCCCCACTCCCCCTCCTCTCCTGCTGCTCAGCAGTAAACAGAGCAGGCAGCATGACAGAGGTTTCTCTTCAGTATCGCAAAATCCTGCAGGTTGGATCGGGAAATTTCAGTCCGCGAATTACGTCTGTATCGGAACCCGATACCGATGTTGATTGCTGCTTACGTGCTTTGCCCCTTCTATACTGAAGGGTGACACTAGAGAGTTGTGAACCTATGTGCCCATGTGACGTCACACATCGCTGTTATAGCAGCTAACAAGGCTGCCTGCTGGTGGCTTTAGACCAGCCATACAAAAATGCTCTTAACCTTAACACAAATGATCACATGTGCCTGCAATTTTTCATATGGGCTCTCAATAAATTATCAGTGGGTTTTCTTTTCCTTTAAACTGGGATTTGCTCCATTGATTGTCATCAGTGGAACATGAAGCAAAGACATTAGCATTGGTAGTCATGGCTTCAGTCCTAATTTAAAGGAAAGCTTTGTGAAATGCTCTCATTTATCAGATGGTTGTTGACCTTTTGATGCCCTCCCTGTTCATGTTCATGGCTGTTTGGTTCTCTAGAGGTCATGACCACCATCGAGGAAGGTGATGTGGATCAAATGACAAAGAGACGAGTGTATGAGGGAAAGGAGAAGCCTGGAGCACTTTGGCACATTTATGCTGCCAAAGATGCTGAGAAGATCAGAGAGCTTCTTCGCAAGGTGAGCAGACAGATGTTAAACATTCAAGATGACATTTGATTGTTTTATGATTCATTCTTTTTTTGGGGGGGGGGGGGGGGGGGTGCTGGACTGGCATGATTTTTCTCCATTTTCTCTTTTGTTCATCCAAAGAAAATGATCTTTTTTTTTTATTATTAATTTTGATTGTCAAGTTGATGTGACAATGACTTGATTCATTGCGATGCACATAAATGCTGCATGATGCATTGATGCTTCACTTTGGTCTATGTGCATAGACCAAAGTGAAGTCAGTCCTACATGAGCACACATTTACACAGGCGATGGAAGCAGAGGAACCCCCCCCCCAGTTTTTAGAATTTAGAATCCATGAATGATAGTCCCGCATGTACAAATATGGATAAGCTGTTAAAGTATTGGAAATAAATTCATTATGGATCATTAAAAATACTTGGCTTTGAAAAGTAACTAGTAGTCACATATTAGGGTATCGATACCATTCACTTGGCGTGCTTTGCAGTATTGCGATAAATGAAGAGAATTCCTGTTGTTTAAATTATTCAATTATATCTGTTCATCATATGTCAGGTGGGAGAGGAGCAGGGCCAGGAGAATCCTCCAGACCATGACCCCATTCATGACCAGAGCTGGTACCTGGATCAGGTGCTCCGGCGCAGGCTGTATGAGGAGTATGGTGTTCAGGGCTGGTCCATTTTACAGTTCTTGGGAGATTCTGTCTTTATCCCAGCAGGAGCTCCTCACCAGGTCACACATAGTTCTACTAACCGAACCTTTTATATATATATATATATACACACACACACACACACTTTTGTGTTATGTTAAAAATCTCAACTGTCTTCCATGTATATATGCCCTGACATTTGAGTTCTGTGTGATTTTCTTATATGAGCTGGTCTTCCTATCTTTATTCACAGGTTCACAACCTGTACAGTTGTATCAAGGTGGCAGAGGACTTTGTTTCTCCTGAACATGTGAGGCACTGTTTTAGGCTAACACAGGAGTTCAGACATCTGTCCACTACTCACACAAACCACGAAGACAAGTTACAGGTCAGTGCTCATGCTAATGAATGCTACAGTGGCCTTTGTTGACTATCAGCAGTTTATGTAGCATTTGTACAGAAATAATTGCTGTAGAGTTTAATTAAAATACTGATGACAATGTGTTCTGTGCACACTTTGTTGTTGCCATATTGATTAATAAGTCCTGTTGTTGTACCAAACATAACCCAAAAGTTCCTGTAACCACGGTAAGGGTGCTATCACACCAACCTTGTTTGGTCTGAACATTGAGATAATTTCAGTTGGATGTGAACCTAAATAACAAGTGTGAAAATGACCTCTGTCCGTGTTCCCGACCAAGGGATCAAAATTTTGTCCAACCTAAAGAGATGCTCTGTCTGGATCAAACTGAACAAATGTCTGTTTTGTTTGCAGTGTGAAAACACTTTTTGATTGTTCAGACTTTTGGGCCAATTAACAGGAAGTTGAGGCAGGTTATCACCCATTAACAGAGTGAAAAACTGCCAGTTTTTTTAATTAATTGAATTATGCAACAGAATTTTGCCATTTTTGCACAACATTGTTAAAACAAGAAGATCTGGCTCCAGTGGTTGCTTAAAATTTCAAGTTTTTCGGAGGTTGTAGCTTCATTCTTTTCCGGAACAGCAAATTATTCATGTTTGATTAAAACTAAATTACTCTTTTGCACTTTAATAGCCCATCTATCTCACCCCCCCCCCCCCCCAAAAAAAAACCCTAAATAAATAAATAAAATAAAACTAGTTCCGTGTTGTCCTTGTTGCTGCAGGATGTGGAAAAAGTTTAAATTTTAAGTTTTGATGGCAAGTGCTACTGGTAAAAAAAAAAAAAAAAAAACACCATAATAATAATGTTTTCTCTTTTTCATTGAAATATTGCATGCTCTCACTCAAACCTCTGCCATTGCACTCAAATAGTCCCTGCTCAATCACAAATTTGCTGTTCTTGTTCAAAGCTGTACATTTGCACGCCGATACACTGCTACTTGCACAGATTTCTTGTGCTCCAACTTAAATTCCTCCTGCTCATGATCAAGCTGTGCGTCCTCAAAAGTTCTCCTCAGCTCTCTGCTCTTTCTCTTGGATTTTTGTGATACAACCCTGCCAAAACTATCTTAACTAAGAGAATGTCAGATATAGTGCTGATCAGTGAAGCTATCCTTGAGGGTGCGCTCACTTTCCTTCTTTACGGTGCTCCTTACGAGCGAGTATTGTTTCATTGTTTATTGCTTTTTCCTTACCACTGCTGCTCTGGGGATTAGTAATGTCTGGTTCACACAGCAAGATAATTAGGCTGATATCGGACCCGATCTTCCCCTTCCGACAATCTTATGGATGCCCCAACAATCGTGATGATGCTAAAGATAATCTTATCAGATAATCCTGCCGTGTGTGGTGTGTTAAGAGCACTCTGATCTGTTCGGAAGGATGTCAGGAGCACACAGCCTGCTGAATGTGGCATGCAGTCAATAAGAACGCAAGGTGACGGACGCACGGAGCGGGAAATAAAATCAAAACGGCTGTTCTGACTTACCAGAAAGTCCGGTGGTTGCGCTGTCTCCACTCCTTTTAAAGAAAGCCTTTTTCTTTTTGTATTGTTTTTTCCCCTGTTTTAAATAGTCCACAAAGTATCTCCATTTGTTTATTCTGAGGTCACGTTTAATCTCGAGAGATTTTGCGAGATTTATTGTCTGACCTGGGAATGCTGGTGTGTGGTGTGTTTTTACCGTGTGGCTGAACACCACACACTGTACGACCAAATCTGTTAGATCTATGATTTTTTTTTTTTTTTTATCTCCATGTATGTGGTCTCTCGGGTTTTGGAAACCTACAGATAATTTTAAAATCCTGCCATGTGAACCAGTTTTAAGGTTAGAACTTACTTGTGTGAAGCGCCTTGAGGCAACTCTGTTGTGATTTGGCGCTATATAAATGAAAATAAATTGAAAATTAAGTTGGGGAAAAAAAACCTCTTTAATCTATTTCTACCCCCCAGGGCAATGTACTTCACTTGTTTGCTTGTAGGACTTGTGAAATGAATTCCTATACTATTGTTATATTTACTACAATAGCTACCGATAAGAATATAATAGCAGCTCCATATGGCAGATGTACAGTTTTGACCAACAGCAAATCTGTGGTTGAGGAGGGAGTATTTGAGTGCAAGGAGACGGCATGCAAAATCTGAACGTGAAAAAGAGAACGTATGTTGTATGTTTGAAAAGTATTCTCTTGAATAGTCTGTAATCTTACCTCATATTTTGCCATCACCAAGTGATGAAGCGTTTATCAGGTGTTGTTTTGTCTACCACCACATTCAAGCTGAAAGCATTTTGTGGCACTTTGCTTAACTACAATTGCTACATGGCTTGTGAAAAACGTAGACGGGGAGCAGTAACCTGTTGTATGAGACAGCACTGTGTATTGAGCTCGTATGTTATTCCAATTGCTTGAGGAATTGAAGCACACATATAGTAGAATAGTTATGGTGATGGTAGTGCCCCCCTGTGGGTCGATTCTGGGAACTGTTGGATCTGTCTTTCTGTGCTGTTTATGAAATTGAGATGAATCCTTGATGTTTTTATTATTATTTTTACATGTGCTGACTTGAGGTGTTCAGTTATTTATTTTTTTGGTGAAGGAGGTTGCTTGATTGACTTTGACTGATTCTTGTGGTTGGTTTCTTCAGGTTAAGAACATCATCTATCATGCAGTGAAGGACGCTGTTGGAACTCTGAGGGCTCACGAACCGAAATTGGCACGCCCTTAATCCCTCACTTAAAAACTGTCTCCAGATGACCCGCATCACAAGACCACTTCTCTACGTGCACACACACATTGGATACCAACACAGACCTGTACAATCTGCAGTGTACTAAAATAAGAGTATCGGGTTTTGGGGCAGTGAAAATCTGATGTTGGGGAAAGAACATTTGAGGTTGGGATTATATGGGGAGAGGCTAATCAGCGCTTCGATGAAGAAATTCCTTTATCGCTGTGTAACAGTATGCTGAAACTTGTTTTTTTTATTATTATTAACTCTATATTTAAGGTCAGTGTGTTTGTTCTGTTTTCATTGTATATGTAAGATGTGAGGGTAAGGGAAGTAAAAGCTGACGTGCCTTTGGAGCAGATGTTCAGCTTCCATATAAGCGACTGACAAAATGTGAGTACTCGCTAACTTTATTATTTTGATGACCGTAATTTTTTTCTTCAGTAGAGTTTCACCTGTTTTTGTAGATCTTTTGTTACTGCAGATTTTAAACAGTCATTTGCTTGCTGTCTGTGGCTAAAATGAATTTGTGATGCAGCCAGTGGATGGCGGCAGACCAAAGTTTTGTAATTTTAGTTTTCTTATTTCAGTTTTAGAGTAAGAAGTCTTCTTTTTCTACACCAGATGGTTCAGAGTGGGAGGGCTTCTTTTGTCACCTGTCTTTGTCCCATGGGCTAAATGACCTGCAGATTTTCAACTTTGTTAAAGAATCACAATTGCAGCTGAATGGAACTACTGGCCATTAACGTTGTATCAATATATATATTGATCTTAGCAGTCTGTTTTGATTTTTCACAATAAAGTGTACAAAAACTACTTGTCATGATTACTTGACAAATTTTTATCATATAAAACAAGTTTTCTGAAAGGCATCAGAGGGTCAGTGCATACCTAGTGTTTATAAAATACTGTATGACAATTCAAGACGTAGGAGTGACATGAATAAGACGGACATTAACCCTATTGGTATGAAATGGTTTTTGGACAATAGTGACATCACTTATACCATGTAATGACAAATGATGAGCTGATCAATCAGGATCCATTGTGCAGATAGCCTGAGGGGAAGTGTTAAAGATGACAAAATGTCATTTCATTACATCTTTGATATCACATTATTAATGGATAATGTTTTACAACTAAATAATTTGGAGATACCCTGTCACGTTTGGCAAAAAAAATCTGATAACCCGTTTATAGTTATTGTGTACACATGCACACGTGTGAGACTGGTGATTACAATATCCTGCTGGGCACCAGTGTAAAAATTGCCAAAGGTCGATCTCATCTAAATTAGATGTAGCACATTAACTCAGATTGCCTCACAGGGTGAAGTTTATTCCCTGTTGACCTATTGTCAAAAAGTGCATTAGGGGATTTTAAACTCATCTTTTTAATTTGTATTATATGGGTTTCCTGAACAAGTACCACAGCATAAATTTTACAGATATGGTCATTCTAAATCATCCTGAGCTGTACTGATGCGGCATGAATTTTGAATGTGGAAATTCCTCTCTACTCAATATTACTAAGAATGCACTTGTTCTTTGCCCCGCCTACATCCTCCCCTGGAGCAGAAATCCTGGTGTCAAAAAACAAACAAAAAAACGCTTCTGATCACGTGTTGGTTTCCTGCGAGTGGGCGGGGCTTTGAGGGCAGATGTGTTTGAGACAGAACACAGTTTAAACCGAAACGCGTTCTGCTAGCAATCTGTTTCAGGACAGCCTCTCCTGCCCCAACAAACCGCCCCGGAGGGGAATGGGGGTCCCGTAGCCCGCTAGTCAAAAAGCTAGATTTCCTAGAAGCGGAGAACTCGCCTTTCAGCAGGATGGTTTCGTGGATCATTTCGAGGCTGGTTGTGTGAGTATGTGCTGGATAAAACGGTTAGCCTACAGCAAACTCCTCCATTCATCAGCTGTGTGACGTCAACTGCTCGGACATACGCTTTGCTATTACTTAAAAATGTACACTTGTAAATCTTTGGGGGGGGGGGGTGAACTCGAAAAAATCCCTCGAGGCGTGTTTGGCATTTTTTTCTTGTTTTAATGATGAAGCACAATCTGCATCCAGCGTTCATCTAGCTAACAGGCTAGCAGTGCACCTGACAGATGTGCCACATGATCCTTAAGAAAGAAAATGTATACACTGTACACCTGTTGGAAACACGTTAACCTACACTAAACTGTCAGCCACTGCTTTTTAAGAAGTTTGTTTTGTTTTAATCACGACCCTGTACAGTGAGCATCTCAGCACCATATGGTACAGTGCAATAGGAGCTAGCAGTAGCATCTATGCGCTCATCGTCCACCTAAATCTATCTACGCATAAAGTGGTGTTTACATTTTTCAATCTACTGGATAGTATTTGCAGTTAATGTGCACTCCCCAAAGTAGAGAGTTTTAAATTTTATTTTTTAATTGCTGGGATGAGATGATCAGAAGCATCAGCTCAGGCCTGTTTCCACATTTACACAGTCTGGATGACTCAACTAATGACAGCGATCATCATCATCCTGGATGATGTTTATCATTTTTCTAATTGATTGAGGGGAAAAAAATGTCAGTGTTTTCCAGAGCCTAAGATGAGGATGTGAAGATGAAGCCTTGAAATGTTTTGTTTTGTCCACAGCCCAAAAAGATCAGTTTCCTGCCAGAAAGGAGCAAACAAATTATTCATATAAAACAGAAAATGCTCATATTTCAGATGCTGAAATCAGAGAATTTGGGCGGTTAAAAAGCAAAAAAACCTAAACAACTAATGTATGATCGAAGTAGTTATTGATTCATTTAGTAGTCCATTAATAATCATTTCAGCTCTAATGGAGTAGTTTTCTGTCTGGGTAGTTGCCATCCAGGAGTCCCAAGTTGGTTGTGTGGTGTGGTGGATATGGTGTGGCATAACAGCAGCTCATACTCCAAGACCTGACCTGACCTTAAATTTGGGAATCAGAAAGTCTAAAGAAGTTAGGGTTACCAATTTTTGTATATCCACAAGTCTATGCATATTCATAAGTTCCTGAAAAAACAAAAACATGTTACCACAAGCAACTGTGCAACTTGAGACATACAAACTTTAGTTCATTGAGGAAGCATGCCCAAATTAACGACCAATAAAATAAAAACAACTTTTGTTCTAAGGATTCACTACAACCTTCATAACTAAGGAACTAATGAAAAATTTGGAGGCATCAGATGAAACACTGTTCAACTTGAGAGCATTATCCTGACAGTAAGGCAGTCCAAAATGAGCAACAGTACAAAATACAGTTAGCTTTATACATATACACTTTTCAGTTAGCTTTATATACATTTAACTGTTTTCATAGCGATAAATACATTTTTAGATTCAGATAGTTATTTTAAGTAAATTTTAGATTGATATCTTTATATTCATTTAGCTATTTGCATAGCTTTGCATGAATTTATATGTTCAGTTAGCTTTATATACATTTAACTGTTTTCATAGCGATAAATACATTTTTAGATTCAGATAGTTATTTTAAGTAAATTTTAGATTGCTAGCTTTATATTCATTTAGCTAGTCACATAGCTTTGCATGAATTTATGTTCAGTTAGCTGTTTTTCAGTTAACTTTATATACACTTATCTATTTTCATAGTAATAAATACATTTTTAGATTCAGATAGTGTTATTTTATGTCAATTTTACAATTTTACTTTGTTAGCTTTATATCCATTTAGCTATTGCTTTGCATGAAATTATGTTCATAGTGATAAATACATTTTTAGATTCAGATAGTGTGATTTTAAGTACATTTTAGATTGCTAGCTTTATATTCATTTAACAATTTGCATATCTTTGCATTAATTTATGTTCAGTTACCTGTTTTTCAGTTACTTTCAGATTTATTTAGCTTTATACACACTTATCTGTTTTCATAGTGATAACGGTTTCGACTGTGATTGTTT
Source organism: Thalassophryne amazonica (assembly GCF_902500255.1). Taxonomy (NCBI): domain Eukaryota; kingdom Metazoa; phylum Chordata; class Actinopteri; order Batrachoidiformes; family Batrachoididae; genus Thalassophryne; species Thalassophryne amazonica. The sequence continues at coordinate 37,599,992 of NC_047113.1, forward strand.
TAAATGCATTTAGATTTGGTTAGCTTTATATTCCCTCAGCCCCAACCAGTCCCAGCAGAAGATTGCCCCTCCCTGAGTCTGGTTCTGCTGGAGGTTTCTTCCTGTTAAAAGGGAGTTTTTCCTTCCCACTGTCGCCAAGTGCTTGCTCACAGGGGGTCATTTTGACCGTTGGGGTTTTTCTGTAATTGTTGTATGGCTCTTGCCTTACAATATAAAGTGCCTTGGGGTGACTGTTTGTTGTGACTTGGCGCTATATAAATAAATAAATTTGATTTGATATTCCGTTTGTTAGCTTACAAGCTATAGTTACATTGCGCTAGATGAATTGTTTTCGGTTTAGGTTGAGTCAGATTTATTTTCAGTCAGTTTTAGATTGTTTCAGGTAGGTTTTCCTGGAGCTGCACTCACTTTGGTTTTGATTAAGTTGGCTTTGTGTTTTTGTTGTTTTACAACACAGATATTGTTTATTCAAGTATGGCAGTGGTAGGTCCATGACCTATACGGGATCTAGGCGCTCCCGCCATCACGAGCCTCCCAGCTGACTGGGTTATAGCAGTGGGTAGATGGGAGTCATTAGCCCTGTTAAGGCGGTCCACCTAGGGGAAGGAAAACCCTGATGTTAAACTCCCAGCCTGGGTTACTGCCCCCGTGCCTCCGAGGAAGGTTCTTTAGCCAGAGGCTAGGAGAAGGTCACTCTGATGTAAAACCTACAGCCTGGTGGTCGCCACAGCCGTCTCAGCTTGTCTGTGCCACTGTGGAGTGCCACCTTGCCTAAAGAGTGGAATTGGTGTGCGCGAGCTGATCCCCACTTTAAGCAATGAGTGGAGGCAGGATGGGAAGAGGCGAAAACAGCAGGTGCATGATGGCACTGGGAGCTGCAGTCTCGATCCTGCATGCAGGCGGCTCAGGAGCTATGGTCGTTTGATTGCTGACCCGAGACAATTGCATCATCCGGCAGGGCCCTGGGTGACCAAGCAGCCCTGTTTAGGGATAGCCCTGCTTGCTCCACATGGAGACAGACCTAGTTTAAAGGCCTTCCCACTATCCTTGCAAGCGAGGAAACTGCCAACAATCCTGACCATAAAGGTTGATCTAAAATTGCTTTATAAACACAGGTTTGGTCTGTGTTCTGTGATAAATTTTATTTTTCTTAAATTCATTTTTCTTGTTCTGTTGTTCAAGTTGAACAAAATCTCAATGGTCCCATGTTTCATATATTTTTGTACACTAGAATGCACAGTTCCTTTTTTGAGATGGCTGCTAAAGCGGATCCTGGCTTGCAGTGATACAAAATTTTGTTCTTGATAACACGGCTTAATTCTTTAAATTTTCTTCTTGCTCTTAAAATGCAAGAAAACACTGTCTCCACAGTTAGACTCTTAAGAACACCCAAAGACTCAAGGTGTAGGTAAAATTATGCCCAAGCAGTGTTGTATAAAGTACCGGAAAATCACACTTAAGTAAAAGTACAGATACCCAATAAAAAATGACTTTAGTAGAAGTTCAAGTCACTGATTGAAATGCTACTCAAGTAAAAGTCTTAAAGTATCTAGTATTTATTGTACTTAAGTATGACAAGTAATGTACAACTAAATGTACTCAAGTATTGAAAGTAAAAGTACAAGTAAATGTTAATAATCAAAAACTGATTTTTTTTTTTAAATATTACAAAGTTTATCTAGGCTTGTAAATGACTGGTAGTATTAATCAAAATACTGAAAATTGTGCACATCACACAAAAACATTTCAGAAACAAGGTTTCAAAACCTAAACGAGAGTAGGCTACTCACTAGGTGTTCACAGGAAACAGTTATTTCTATATGTATTTATTTATTTTCATTGTTACATGGTTTTATCTTTTGTTGTGTTTTGTTTCATTAGGTTCTTTTTGTCTCTTTCGCTAAAATTGTGTTGTAACATTATTAGTCTATTATTATTGACTATTATTGTCTATTATGTAGACTATTATTGTTGTTGCTATAATATATGAATAAAAATAAATTAAAAAAATTACAATTTGACTCTTTTATGACAACGAACACTGAGCAATTAATTATACAGAAAACAACACAAACGTGCTGATGCGAACAGCTTAATTCTAACTTTAACATTGAAAACGCCATAGACATGCTAACGCGTTATCATCGGTCCTGTTGTTAAGTTATAAAATACATCTATCAACTGTTTCAGAAGACCATAACAGGTCCGTTTAACAAAAATATTAAATATTACTCACAGACATATGCTCTTCAGGGTTTTAGCGGGGAAAACTTAGGATAAAGCAATCAATCCACGAATCGTAGGTCGAAGCGCTGCTTCGACCTGCAAATCACTGCTTCGATTGGTTCAAGGTTCAGAGCCAAGCAGCGCTGCAGAAAAGTTGATTACTGACCCGCTGCAGGTCTGTAATCAATGTAGAGAAATTATAATTTTCCTGACAAACACCCCCCCAAGTGCGCAACTGCAAAAAAGCCTACCGGACATGCCTCATGACAAATCGGCCTGCATACATGTCAACCCCTTTGAGGGTCCACCTGTATAACCAAGTGAGAAAATCCATAAAATCAGCACAAAATCCTTATAACCTCCAAATCGTACCAAAATCAGTTTTATTACAGTACATACAACCACATAGCGGTATCACGTAACTGGGTTTTTGTCCACATATTATGAGTTGCCACAATGACATTAAAGTCAGGATCATTAGTATTTTCTCCACAGTTGAATTTCAAACAATAGAGATCTAGTATTCATGCTTCAAGCTGAATTTTATAGAACTGAATGTCAAATTTAGTTATTTTTTTACAGAAACAAGAACTGTGTGTCACTAGTGGAAATAAAATCATGAAAAATAAATCGAATATAATGAACAAAATAAAACATACCTCAGAACTTCATCAAGTGTATCGAAAAATCGTCTCGCCAGTGCCGATGTTGCAGACTGACATATCAATGATCCTCGACTTCACCCCGTGTTTATTAGGGATGGGTATCGATAAGATTTTATCGATACCATTATCGATTCCGCTTAACGATGCGATTCCTTATCGATCCCTCTTGTGAATTTTTTGTGTACTAAAAGTAGACTTTACAGCTTTTCTATGTCAGCGGGTCAAACAGCTTTTTCTAATCGTACACCTGCTCTGTGGAACAGTCTTCCTGCGACCGTGAGGCAGTTGGAGTCTGTGGACATTTTTAAGTCAAGCCTTAAAGCCTATTTTTATTCTCTTTCTTATGAATAGTTTTTATTTTTTATGTTTTATTCGTTTACTTCTGTTTTTATTTATGTATTTTAATTTTTTTATTTTTTATGTTGGAACTGTGTGAGGTGCCTTGAGATGGATTTTGTTGTGATTTGGCGCTTTATAAGCCGATTAAATTGAAATTAATTTGAACAACATTTTATTGAGTCTTAAAGTAAATAAATATGAAATTGGTCACTGGATCCTTAGACTTTGGACATAATAAACTCTACGTGGTGGATCCTTGATCTCTGGATATAAATAAACAAAATCTGTATTTTTTTGTCAAAAGCATTTCCTTTCGGACATTATTGGCATGAATGTCTTTCCATATATCTGAGCTGAGCTCTTACAGCTGGCTGTGCTTCACGTCAGCATCAGTTTAATTCATAAAGAACACAGGATGTCTCATTTTGGGAAGGAAAAAAAAAACGCTTTAGTCGATTGTAGTTTATTTTCTGTATTACAGCGTTTGGAAGGAGGTGTGTTTTATTTAAAGCATTTTATTTACAACATGACAAGTCCCAGTTAGTGACTTTATTCCACACAAAAGAGATTCACGATATTTTAATGGCTTTGAGAGGAGTTAAGACGGACTTACCGCTTCTGAAGAGCAGCGAATCAAAGAACCACGATCCAGTGGTTCGAAGCATTGCTTCAGTGGTTCACGCATCAAAGTGGAGTCGCGCTGCAGAAACGGTTGATTACAGACCCGCTGCAAACCAAACCCTGAATATCCGTAAGACTTTATTTGTACGTCTGTATGACTCTGAAACTCGGAAAATCCGTATAGGTTGACATGTATGGGCCTGACTTCGTTGCAGTCACTAGTAATCAGTGGTGTATCTGGGTGAAAACATGACTTTTTTTCGTGTGTGTGTGTGTGTGTGTGTGTTTTTTTTTTTTTTTTGTAACAAGTAACGACAGGGCGAATAGAAAATGTATCGGACTAGAAGTATGCTATTAAGGTCGGAAATGTAGTGAAGTAAAAGTGAAAGTAAGCTGAATTTATAAAACTCAAGTAAAGTACAAAGTCTCCCAAAACGTACTTAAGTACAGTAGTGAAGTATTTTTACTTCGTTACTATACAACACTGTGCCCAAGACTGTATGACTACTCTCCTATGCAACCTGTACCAGCAATTATCTTTTCTTTGTTTTTCCTCTTTTGTATTGTTAGCTGACTACAGGTACATGTTGTGCTCCTGCAGGAAAAGATGCATTAATATTAAGTGAACTCTGTGCACACTGTCATCTCTGATCTGGCACCTTCAGTTAGAGGATGGGATGGTCTCAGACTTAGTGTACAGTGAGCATCTGAGATGAATTTCTTCGAGGCCTGCTACGAGTTGCCTTGGCTTACTGTGCTGAGCCAAGCAGTGCTGCACACCTGACTGAGCAGCTCAGATATGCTGGAAGCAGGGAAGGGGGGAAAAAAAACAGCTGAGAACAAGGGATAAGATCTTGTTGGACTCCTAGACAGATACTGTGAATCTTTGACACTTTAACACAGTGTGACATGTTAGTAGGAGAAACTAAGGATTAGAATTCTAAATGCAAGTATCCAGAATGGTGAGTTTCTGTGTTACTGTTTGCGCCTTTGCTTGGTATTCGGTGTCATGTCACATCAGCATAAATGACGGCGGCACAGGATGTGACCAGCTGCGTTTAAAAACACAGTTCTTTGTGCATATGTTGACCCACCTCTGTGGTTTTAGTTCTCCGCCCACTTTAACACACTACATTCTTCCTGTCTCCATGGTCCCCATTATGTCCTACTGACACACTATTAAGCCTGTGTGTTTTCACAAGCCTCTGTCACATTCTGATTAAATTTATTGTTGACACTGTTTCACTCTAACAATTTTATGATGTATGTATGTAAATTGGTCAAAATCAACATCTATAGGCCATTTTGCTGCTTCTGAGCCTCCGCCTTTGACTTCTTGCCTCTTTGTTGTCTTTTTAGCCTTGCATTTGGGACACTCTACCCAGCATATTCGTCCTATAAAGCTGTGAAAACGAAGAATGTGAAGGAATATGTGAGTATCAGCTCTGGTTTCAGTCACTGTCCTGCGCTGTCTTCCATTTGTTCCTAAACTAATGATCAGCTCAGTCAGGTGAAAATGTGCAGTGCTTTGGGTCTAGAGAGCCAGCATTGGGAAGCAGTGACTTTAATGCTGTCAGCTACTTCTGGCTAATGATTTAAAATTATGGGCTGTAATGCAGAGTTCATATAGGCAGTGAGGCCACTCACCTACAGAGTGTTTGACAGACCATAAGGTTTATACCCATTTTGTCTATAACCATTTTTAATTTATCTCACTAACTTAAGAAATAGATCAACTGGGGTGTTACAATAATACAATTGAGTCAGTTTGTCAAAAAACTGACAGGAGCTACTACTGTTACAATTACTTGGGGCCTATATGAAAAAAAAATAAATCTTTGAGGTGTCCCAGGTTCTTAAATGTAATATTTGCTTCATTTCTGGTTTATTTGCCAGAGTCTAATACAGTATCTGTGACCGCTACAGGAGTGGATGTAGAAGCTCTTAATTTTTTTTCCTTGTGAAAACTACTGCTGATCAAGGATGTGTTTGGCAGTGATGCCGGTAATGCGTTACTTAGTAACGCATTCCTCTAATCTGACTGCTTTTTTCAGTAACGAGTAATCTAACGTGTTAATCTTTCTAAATCAGTAATCAGATTAAAGTTACTTCTCCAAGTCACTATGCGTTACTATTATTTTTGTATTGTGGGTCGATCTCAGAATTAAAACCATGCTCAGAAGGGGGAGCGCTGAGCAGCACCTCACACCGCTGTCAGGAGTGTGGCGTTCAGTTGAACTGTCCGCTTTGCCCACTTTCAGCAAGCCGGAAGCTTTTCCTTCGCTGTGCTCAGAGTTGAAAAACGGTTTTCTCTCAAAGCGCTCAGAGCTTTGGCTTTACAAAGACATTTTTGAGTTTTTTTTTTTTTTTTACCCCTCCTTTATTTAAAACTGTGCCACTCTGTGTCTCCTCGCTAAAAACAGCTGATCTGCAATGCTTTATCAAGAAATACTAACACTTTTTTGTGCCACCCAAATGCACCAAAATGGCACTTTCTGAGGACGAAATGATGTAAAAAAAAAAAAAGGTGATAAAACTTTCTTATGTCAATCTGGTCATTTTTGATGAGACAGCAAGTCGGGTGAATCCACACGGGACGGGAGGGTGTGTGTGTGGGGGTGGGCTCCCCACAACAGCCCTAGGAGTGTGTTCACAATGCTGGGCATCAAAACCAAATACCTTCATTTCAAGTTTCAGAAACAGACAAAACTCATTTTTCAAAGAAGTTATTGGCCTTATTGTTTTGCCACTGCTCCTAGGAATCTGTCAAGACAAATTCAGGTGGCTGGTGTGTTTAATAGTCCCACAGTGAGCATTAATTGACCCAAAAATACGATGGTTGTTCCAAAATAATGTAACATCTTTGATATAATGTAAATTCAGCTGGATAGAAATAAGATGTAGACCTGTTAATCATTAAGAAACATCATATTTACAGCATCCTTATTGTTTCTAGTTTCCATTGATATATGACGTGTTACTTTCGGGGCAGTTACAGCTGGTCCATCCTGTTTTTCTTCAATGAAGCATAATGCAAAACTACCAAAATTTAATGTACACACAGGTCACCTTGCATTTAGTGGATTAAAACATACATGTTAAAACTTCTGGAAGTACCCAAAACACCCGTTGGTTGATCGAAAGAGTTGACAATAATTTTTCTTTAGATTTTTGGAATTTGATACTGTAGTCCTTTTATTTTGGGCATATTTTTTTCAGTCCCACAGTGTCGGTCCATAACGCTACATGTTGCTCCTCACTGTGGGAAGATAAAAAATGTTGACCTAAGTGTGATGAAGACCCACCCACAAGCATACTCTATAATGACATCCATGAAAAAAATTCAAGTGGCCAAATCCCCACAACCAATGAGCCATTTCCGTCCCACAAAATGTCCGTCCGTCACACATGTGACGGACAAACATGTTGTGTGACATTTTTCCTTTGGTACTGTACATTATTATCACTTACTGAGGCGTTGCTGGGCCGGTAGCATAGATTTACATTTACGCTACCTGGCTATACCCACCCGCTGTGCATAAACTGATGACGTCATAGCGCGCAGCCCAAGAACTGTCCGCAGACGAAAAGAAGAAAAGGCGAGAAGTGTGTGTTGCTCCCAATATGGCTATTCCGGATGATTTATCATGGATAGTCCAACAATGAACAGCAGCCAAAGCAGCCAGCTTGATGAGGACGCACTGGCGAATTTGGAGAGCAGTGCGGTACCAGCCAACACGACAAAAGTTAAAGTGAGCCAACTTTTTATGTACGCGTTTGCTGGGTGTCGTGCGTTTTGAAATGACATTAAATATTGTTAATGTGATTCCACGTGTTGTGTATCTCAGTAAGTGATAATAATACAAATAACTTGCAGTTGTCGTGCGGTATGCATTTTCTGAGTCCGTCCATCCATGCCCAGTCGCCTGCAATGACAGATATTCGCCCTCATCTAACTCGGGTGAATATCGGTCATTTTGGGTGACTGGACATGGACATCGGGCATCTGAAAATGCATACCGCCCCCTCCAAAAGCATGTTATTGTATTATTATTTTTATGGAAAAGGTATCATTTGTATGTATAATTTTTGCATAGGTACTGTGTTTACAACAGATATTTTGTGCATTTTTCACAAATTACATTTACTTTTGCATGATGACACATCTCTTAAGGCTCATTGATTTTGTTCTTTTTATGATAATGGAGATGATTTTTCTTCATTCATTGCCAATTTACATACATGAAGGTGACATTTTTTACTCAAATCAGAATTTGTGAAAATGTATTATTCACACACATTTAATTTTGGGATATTGAAGTTTTCAGAGATGGAAATCATCCTTTTGGTCCCACAGTGTCCATTCATCACATGTACAATCGGGAGCTCAGTCTAATATTATTAGTCATTATACAACCCCTGGCAAAAATTATGGAATCACCGGCCTCGGAGGATGTTCATTCAGTTGTTTAATTTTGTAGAAAAAAAGCAGATCACAGACATGACACAAAACTAAAGTCATTTCAAATGGCAACTTTCTGGCTTTAAGAAACACTATAAGAAATCAAGAAAAAAAATTGTGGCAGTCAGTAACGGTTACTTTTTTAGACCAAGCAGAGGGAAAAAAATATGGAATCACTCAATTCTGAGGAAAAAATTATGGAATCATGAAAAAACAAAAGAACGCTCCAACACATCACTAGTATTTTGTTGCACCACCTCTGGCTTTTATAACAGCTTGCAGTCGCTGAGGCATGGATTAATGAGTGACAAACAGTACTCTTTATCAATCTGGCTCCAACTTTCTCTGATTGCTGTTGCCAGATCAGCTTTGCAGGTTGGAGCCTTGTCATGGACCATTTTCTTCAACTTCCACCAAAGATTTTCAATTGGATTAAGATCCGGACTATTTGCAGGCCATGACATTGACCCTATGTGTCTTTTTTTCAAGGAATGTTTTCACAGTTTTTGCTTTATGGCAAGATGCATTATCATCTTGAAAAATGATTTCATCATCCCCAAACATCCTTTCAATTGATGGGATAAGAAAAGTGTCCAAAATATCAACGTAAACTTGTGCATTTATTGATGATGTAATGACGGCCATCTCCCCAGTGCCTTTACCTGACATGCAGCCCCATATCATCAATGACTGTGGAAATTTACATGTTCTCTTCAGGCAGTCCATCTTTATAAATCTCATTGGAACGGCACCAAACAAAAGTTCCAGCATCATCACCTTGCCCAATGCAGATTCAAGATTCATCACTGAATATGATTTTCATCCAGTCATCCACAGTCCACAATTGCTTTTCCTTAGCCCATTGTAACCTTGTTTTTTTCTGTTTAGGTGTTAATGATGGCTTTCGTTTAGCTTTTCTGTATGTAAATCCCATTTCCTTTAGGCGGTTTCTTACAGTTCGGTCACAGACGTTGACTCCAGTTTCCTCCCATTCGTTCCTCATTTGTTTTGTTGTGCATTTTCGATTTTTGAGACATATTGCTTTAAGTTTTCTGTCTTGACGCTTTGATGTCTTCCTTGGTCTACCAGTATGTTTGCCTTTAACAACATTGCGTGATGATTTACCCTCTTTTAAGAGTTTGATAATCCTCTCCTTTGTTTCAATTGACATCTCTCGTGTTGGAGCCATGATTCATGTCAGTCCACTTGGTGCAACAGCTCTCCAAGGTGTGATCACTCCTTTTTAGATGCAGACTAACGAGCAGATCTGATTTGATGCAGGTGTTAGTTTTGGGGATGAAAATTTACAGGGTGATTCCATAATTTATTCTTCAGAATTGAGTGAGTCCATATTTTTTTTCCCTCTGCTTGGTCTAAAAAAGTAACCGTTACTGACTGCCACAATTTTTTTTCCTAATTTCTTATAGTGTTTCTTAAAGCCAGAACGTTGCCATTTGAAATGACTTTAGTTTTGTGTCATGTCTGTGATCTGCTTTTTTTCTACAAAATTAAACAACTGAATGAACATCCTCCGAGGCCGGTGATTCCATAATTATTGCCAGGGGTGTATAACTGCTGAGTGGATCCTTGTCATTTGATTGGTGCTTTGTATGTCACATGACATGGATTTATTCATCCCATTTGTGTTGCATTGCATTTAGAGTGCGGCTTGGTTCTATTTAGAGTGCAAATTTGGTTCCATACGTTTGGTACCATTGCACTCTGCACGCACGTGATCACGTGCATGAGTACATGTGCGCCCGCACATGCTCGTGCGTGCACAAACAAAACAAATCCACTGTGTTGCCTGGAGGCTGTTAGCAGGAAGAGAGAACAAAAGCTGGACTCATTTCTGACTTTTTTTTCTTTGCTGCAATGAGGACGTACACAGTCTTTCTTTGGTAGTACACGCATGCACAAGCACCGATCAGGTTGCACGTTTGTGTGTGTGTGCGTGTGTGCATGTGCGCGCGCAGGGGACAACGACTCTCCCGAGACATTCTTGTCCTAATTCTTGTAAGATACACACAAAACATATCCACTGTGCTGTCTGTTAGTAGGAAGAGAGGGGAAAAAAAAGGTGAATTTCTGATGTGATTTTTTTTTTTTCTTTTTTTTTTTTCACCGCACTGAGGACATACACAGTCGACCGAGCCGGTTGCATGTGTGCACAAGCGCGGGGGACAACGACATGATGATTTGATTGAGCTAACTAACGCTGCTACACACACACACACGATCCACTCCGCTGTCAGCCGTCTGGATGCATGAAAAGCTGTTCAGACGAAATGCTGATGTGATTTTTGACTGGACTGAGGAACTACACAGTCTTTTTTTTTCTTTTTCTTTTTTTTTTACGGAAGTCCGAAGTCAGTGCACAGCATCACTGGACTACATGTTACAATGGAACACCAAAATGTAAGTCCCTTTTCTGTTGTTTATAAATTAATAAAGTATCAAATGATAAGGATCTATTTTAGCCATTATATAAAACAAATAATGAATGTTTTTACATTCTTTCAATGGAACAAATATTTAATTCAGTGAAAGCTGGAACATACCATTAAACTTCGCCTCGTTGAATGGTACGTTTCAGCTTTCAGCAAATTAAATATTCGTACCATTGAACTCATAAACATTCATTATTTGTATATTATAAGTAACCTGTCTTTTAAAGATAAAATTGGTCAAGTACTGATTACATGTTTATGCTTCATTGAATTTAGGGTCCCTCAGATTAATTACTTGCAATGTATCACTTTAGAATGAAGCAGCAGTGCAAGTGCAGAGGCATCAAGTGCAGTTCAATGAGTGCATGCTCAGTGCAATCAGTGTCACAGGGTGCAAGTTGTGAACAACACGTTTATTTTGATCGGTGGCTTCAGAATCCTCATTTGGACTGGAAATCTTGAACTGTACAGATACAGCCCTACGCTATAAAGCTTTCTGAAGGTGAGTCACCATGAGTTTCCTGATTTTCCTAAAGTTCATTCTTTCAAAAGCTGTTTGTCAAATTTGACTTTTGATAATAAAAAATGCATGTGTCAATTATTTTAGGGTCTGCTGAGGTTGGTTTTAGGATGATTCCTTTTTATGCACATCCTGCTATGATTTCCCTTTAAATGCACATCCCACTCTGATAAATCAAGATGGCTACTGCATGCATGGTGGCCATATTAATTTTATTTTCTGCCTTATAAATCTTAAAAATGCCTGTTCCTTTTGTTTTCATGGGTACTAAAAGGGTACTAAAAGTATGTTAGGGTGGTAAGGATGTTTCATATAGATTTGTGGCATGCTCCAATAATCAAGACGCCCCCATGGCAGCCATCTTGATTTTGGTTTCCACTAAATAACTCGTTAATATCTTGTTAATTTGTTTTCATTTCAAGGTATGTTTGGCTGCTTAAAGTTACACTTTATTCATCAATGTTAACCCCTAAAATAAGAGATTATATATTGAAATAGTGACATCTTAAATTAAAACAAGATTTGCAATAGATTACCTTAATTTTTATGATTTTTAAAAACTGACCAGCCTTCCATGTGCTACATGTATGAAGTCACAAGTGCTGATTTTGCACAGCCTAGTGTACATACATGTATAGATACTGCAGTAAAACACCTGAAAATCTTACACTTAAATTATCATGTGGCATCAGAAAGTAGCAAATTATATTTCTTGCTGTTATTTATGAATATTAGTCAAATCATTAGCCTATTTTTGAGATTTTGTAAGGCGTTTTACTGATATCTGTATACACGTGTTTACATTCAACAGTGTGTTAAGAGCACTTGTGATGTCATAGCACAGGCAACTGGAGGAAACTTCATTTGAAAAATTCTAAAAAAAAAAAAAATTCCAATAATTATCAGAAACTGTATTTCAAGGTTGATATGATCATTATCTTTTAGAAACTGCTTTTATAATATGAGTGAAGTGTCACTTTAATGCAGGCTTTTCAAATGCATGTAAATCCTTAAAGTTTGTTGGCAATTTACCCTTAAAGTTATTACTGTAAAATATGTGGTCTATAATTTCACTGATCATTTTTGATGGTCTATAGGTCCCACAGTGTCTGTCCATCACAGATATTTCAACACATTCTCTACATAAAACTATACCCCTTCAGCAAAACCTCTTGCATGAGGCTTGGGCACTACAGAAGGCATGCTTCTTTCTTCTGGTTTTGTTTTTACAGCAAGTGAATTAATGGACCTGTTTTAAAAAAAATGAACTTAACATTGTTTCCACACTGCTGCATGGTGCAACAACTGGCATCAATGAAACTGCAGGAAGTTAGCATAGTTCCATACCTATTTGGAAATGTGTCTTTTGATCATCTGTGAATAAAGATACTTTTGTGGGGCAGGGATCATTATTTTGGCAAAATATTCCAGTTTTTGGGCCTTTTCATGGAAAAGAATGACCAGGATTGTATTCATGAAATGAAGATTGTTAAAAAAAACTACATTCTCAAGACCCTAATGGTCCATACTTAAAAACAAATACACGTTCCACTTGTTTTGAAGAATTTTTTTGTTTTTCACTGTTGCTGTTACATTTTGATGCCCAGCTTGGTGAACACGCTCCTAGATTAAAAGTCCACTTTTGAAGACATTTTTTCATAGTATTACTACTTATAATAATCATAATTTCAACAACTAATGTTGAGAAAGTATTTAAATGTTAGAGAAATGTTGGAAATAATTTAATAATTAGATTTATAAAATGTTGGCTAGAAATTGTAAGTTTTACCATTAAAGTGCTGTCAACAGTTAAATATGAGGTCAAGAAAGATGTCTTTAATTTTTTTTTTTTTTTAAAACAAGTATTCATGTTCATTGAAGTTAAGGAAGAGTGACTATGAAGTGAGTATTGGCAAAACGGGTAATCATTTTCATGTTGAGGTGGTAGTGGTTGTTTTCGGCAGTTGCTTAAAGTAACTAGTAATCTAACTTAGTTACTTTTAAAATTGAGTAATCAGTAAAGTAACTAAGTTACTTTTTTAAGGAGTAATCAGTAATTGGATTACTTTTTCAAAGTAACTGGCAAAAAAGGAGTAATCAGTAATTGGATTACTTTTTCAAAGTAACTGTGGCAACACTGATGTTTGGGCTGCTACACTGTTGTAACGCTTGCATGGACTGGGTGTTGGATGGGGTTACCAGCAGCTTATGTTTCCTTGTTGGCATGTCATGTTAAGTGTCCTGTTGTCATTGCACATGCAAAAACAGAGGCAGTGGCAGAAGACCTCAAAAGCAATACTCTTTTCACTCATGGTAACAACAACATGACACTTAACTAAACTGACTAAACCAATTGAACTACAAAAAGCACAATAAATTAATAACACTGACAGCATTGTAAAACTAACATGAACCACAATAACATTTAAAACCTCAAATTCCCATGATGCATTGTAGCACAATGTCCATTGTTTACTGGTTAGCTAAAATGGCTAATTTCTCCAAAGATATATTAGTGCTGTTAACTTTCCATTTTCGCAGCGTTCATCCTTTACCCAAAATACATAAGCATACCAAATGACAAGTGACAGCTCTCCCTGGTTTCTGCTTGATCGAAGTTGCACTTGATCTGGTGTTATTGGTGCATAAACAACAATAATAAAAAGGAAAACAGAAAAAATACTTCTCTAACAAGTAAGAGTCAAATACGCAAGACTGTGTTCACTGTTAATATAAATAAATATAACGTAGTGGGATGGGGCTGTGTAAAAGCATATGAATGGTGTGCAGCTGTACAAAATACCTTTTAGTGCAGGGAAGATACTGTACATCTCCACACCAATCATATGCTTTTGCACAGATCAATTAATTAATTTCACATTAAAGTAGTTTATCATTAAGGTTTGAGATGGTCTTTTGAAAATGTCTCTTTTTTTCTTAATGTAAATGGGGTCCTCCATGCTGACCTCATTGCTGTAGGAGAAGAGAAAGAGAGGAGACCAGGAGGAGGAGGTGGCTGCAGTTCTCTCTGTAGACTTGCACTGGAAAACAGTCTCCTCCTGACAGGTTACTATAGCAACCCACCCCCCACAATAGCTGCTGAAACAGCCGGCCACAGGAGGAGCAAATGATTAAGGGGACACCATTTTTAGAACAGGGGTTTTCATTCCTCTTCGCTCGATTGGTCTGTTTTTAATCAGTCGAACAGCCATATGTTGCTCTGTAGCACTGTACACCTGTAGATGAATGCCTTTTAAACACACCGCTGCCATGTAGGTTTTGCATCCATTCTATATTTTTATGTTTGCAGTTAATTCTGCAGAATGAAGTTGGTTGTAAGTGTCAAGTTTTCTTTTACATCAGAAGATGCACCACAGTTCCATGGTCAGTGGGAGGTTGGCTGTACAAATTGATAAATGAAAGGCCTGGAGCATTCATTCCATTGCTGGTTTGGCATGTGTGCACTGGATACTGAGTTTCCATGTGCTATTTTTTAAGATTTATTTTTTCCTTTTCTCTATCATTGCCTCTTCTTTTCATGTGTGTGTGTGTGTTTGTTTGTCTCCAGGTAAAATGGATGATGTACTGGATAATATTTGCATTGTTCACCACAGCAGAGACGGTCACAGACCTGGTCCTATCATGGTGAGACAAGAACCATTTGTTATCGCAGCACTAATTCATGAACAACTAGAGGTAATGCAGTCCCTGTCCCAGCAGTCATAGTACACGAGGCGGGGTACACCCAGGACAGGTCGCCAGTCTGGCACCGGACATTATGTGCATTTAAAAAGGATTACATTTAGTCATGTCACTCTTTTTTTTTTTTCCTAAGTCAGCTGTGTAGTGGTGCCTTAAAATCCTAAAGCCTGATTTATGCTTTTCCAGCTTCGTAACTCCATGTGCATGCAGTGCGGTTTCTGACTCCTTGTTGTAAAGTTGGCCATATTTGCAGACCTTTCTGCTAAATATATTTGATCCATGATCAGTGGATGCACTGAAAATTAAAATATGATGGGAGAGGAAGGAGTGAAAGCGGAAAAATTGACAAGTCAGTCATTTGCGGTGTCAGTCATTTAGCAGGTACACGTTATGGGGAGGTTTCACAGCCAAGCAGAGGGCTGTGATCTAAAAGTGGTATGGTTCGTCACACCCAGGGATATGTGTGAAACCTAACACCATATTACAGTGCAGGCAACAACCACCAATTTGTTAATAATTACTGGCCTTGCCTCATTTAGGTCCCATGTCTGAGCACAGTTTGAAACAAAATAAACAGTCAGGCTTTTCATCACAAAATTATGGTACCACTGAATTTCATTTCATACCTCTGTTACTGGGCATGTCCAGACTGCTCTGTGCAATGTTTGCGAGGAGTTTTTAATGGTAATACATTACAGTGGGGTGGGACGTTTTGTCTGATGTGAGCGAAAATCCGTTGTATGCGGTGTTTATTACATGGAAAACCATACAAAT
Organism: Thalassophryne amazonica; assembly: GCF_902500255.1. Lineage (NCBI taxonomy): Eukaryota > Metazoa > Chordata > Actinopteri > Batrachoidiformes > Batrachoididae > Thalassophryne > Thalassophryne amazonica. The sequence goes on from NC_047113.1 coordinate 37,615,751, forward strand.
GCATTGGGACTTTTGCTTCTGTCCAGTGAGTGCGAATACCCGGTTTATATGATGATGGTTTAGGCGAGTTTCACTGTATTAACAAAATGCAGCTTGCTGCCTGCTCTGTAATTTATAACTTTGACACATATCCCTAGGTGTGGCGAACCAAAGACAGCTGTTTTACATCTGTTATGTAGATGTTCTCAGTATCTCCTCCGGCTGCTGCAGGTCAGCAATGAGGGCTTTGTCAGTGCGGACGATTCCTGACGATTCCAACTTTTTGGATGCGACTCTTCAGATCCTTACTGCCGATTCAGATTGGGCTGGAATTTATACACAGGCCTTGTACACATGTGCTCTCCACTTGTGTAGAAGTGTGGCGGGCACATGTGTGGCAGGCACCACACGTTTTGGATGTGACTCTTCAGAGTCACATCCGAAAACTTTGAATCGTCAGGAATCGTCCACACAGAATTGTCCACCCTCATCGCTGACATGCAGCAGCAAGAGAAAGGAAGAAGAAATCATCATCTAGAATTGTCCGCACTGACTATCCTTCACAAAAACGGTCAAATCAAAATTTGCTTTTATACAGTAGTCTAAATTTTCGGGGCCCACAACTTGACCGTAGCTCACCTGTAATATTTTATGGCTTTTTTTTTCAAAGCTGTGCTTCATTTGCTTCATTTAATGACAGTAATTAATTCATTTTAAACTGTACATGCCTTGCTGCTTTTTTTTTTTTTTTTTTTGCAAATGCAACAGCTTGCAGCTTTGTCTTAGTGGTGTAGGAACTGTACTTCCTTTTTATGGCATCACTGGTAGAAGGAGTCGCTCGTTCAGGACTCAAATTACAAATATATTGGCCATCAGCACACACGCTCGAGCAGGAGGCTGCCATTTGGACCCATGACTGCTCACACAAACAGTTAGCCAGGTAGCGACATCTGGCGGCTAACATACATGATCCGGCCTTTAAACAAGACTGGCACATATTTAAGGCAGGCCTTTATTTTTTTCCATTGGAGTTTTCACCTGGTAATTAATTATGAAATGAGGCAGGCCTGTGTTTAAGGTCAGGAGTTTAATGAAGGAACTACGGTAACATGTTTATTGGAAGTCACCATTATATTTGTTTGGAACTTGTTTTAGTGTGCTGTTCTATGTGTATTGCAATAAAAAGGGTGACTTTACCTTCTGTGATGGCTCTGAAGTTATTTGTTTTTTTGTTTTGTCTCCAGCTTCCTCACAAAACCTGGATGTCTTCTTTTTTCCTCACTGCTGATGTTGCTTCACTTTCTGTTATCACACAGGTTTCCATTTTACTTTGAGCTAAAGATCGCCTTTGTCATCTGGCTCCTTTCCCCGTACACTAAGGGCTCCAGTGTCCTCTACCGCAAGTTTGTCCACCCAACTCTGTCCAACAAGGAGAAAGTAGGAGCCCAGTCCAGGGCCCGATTTCATGAAGCAGTCTAATATTGTTTAGTCAAATAAACTCACTTAGATGACTCATCTTTTGACATTAGTCGTTGCACAAAGCGTCTGTTAAAGTGTCACGTTACCCAACTAAAGTTTTTAGCCTGGTACACAAGAGGCTTATCTTATTTTAGTCGGCAAAACTTCGGTGTCTTACCTCTAACAAGGTGGCTATCGTGTACCACCACTTGATGGAGGAGGAAGGAAGGAGAGACTTGCAGACAGAGTTTGTGTTCTGGGACTGGAATAATCCATTGGAGATGTTTACAGATGCTGAGGTCGGGAGCACTTCTCTCCTGTGACAGACATGTGCCATGTTTGTAACAGACGGACCAACCCGGAAGTAAACAAAACTGTTGTGCATTGGAGGCGTCGCTTGGCAACACCACTTGCAAGACTGCTATGACAATGAAAATTGTCGACTAACATAAGACATATAATCTAATAATAATGTATATTCTACAATAGAATGGCCCTCTACAGTATGCCAAAAATAAAAAAAATCTGCCTTTAAGGTGCTTCCTGACAAAATTGTTCATCTTGATGAGAAAATGTTTTGTGCAAAATTTTATTTCGATACGACTATTCTAACTCCACTGTCGCATGCGGAGTGGAAATTGCAGTATGTGAGCATATTGGCTCAAACCAGCAATAGTAATGTACCTGTTCACAAATGAAATACAAATTGAAACAACAACCCTTAATAATTTAACTGGCCATACAGAGAGATTAAAAAGTATTACATGTCACTGTCCATCTATTTGGTGAAAACAAACAGTCATCGCTCAGAAAACTCATTGACAGCAGCAGTGTTATCCAGGACCTGTGACGACTGGAATGATGGGGCATCCTCCCACTCTGAGGGGTCCTTAATGAGGACATCCATGTTGACGCTGAATCTCTCAAAAATGTGACCTGAGGCAGATGGAACAAAATCTGCCACTAATGAACTAATGTATCCAGTCCACAACTCAAAATATCACTCGCTTGAACAAAAAAAAACCAGGAGCTGGGCAGGAGTGGTTAATATTTTTCAAATCTTGTGAAATTTCACCCAATAAATTTTTTTTTTCCACTAAAGGAACCAAAAAAAGAAGAAGCACGTTGAAAACGTTTTTGTTTTTCGGGACCGCCCTAATCTACAAATTAAGCCATCGGTGTGAAACGGTGATTAGACAGATAATGCTGGGTGACTAACCATAGTCGACAAGTTTAGTAGACTGAAAGGTTAGACTGATTTATGACACTGGGCCCAGGTCTTTTTTTATGTTAATGAGTCTGTGCAACAATCTGCTGATTTGCAGGTCCTCAATAACACATTCTGATGTTTGTCTTTTCTGGTTCTGGTTTCTGGTCTTTTCTTTTCTGGTTTTGGTATGTTTTCTGTGTCTTTATTTCTCATGATTCTTCTTTATCCTTTTGCAGGAAATAGATGAATATATTGCACAGGCAAAAGACAGGAGTTACGAGACCATGATGAGATTTGGGAAGAGGGGTCTAAACCTGGCTGCTAATGCTGCAGTCACTGCAGCCACCAAGGTAAGACATGTCAGTCGTTCTCAGATATTGTTTCCGATCTCAAAGACCTAAATGACATGGTGAGGTGGTGAGGAGCTTCGCTCATTAATGTCGGCGACATGAAATGTATTATTTGCGGTTGTTGTAAATTACATTGATCATTAAGTAAATTGATCGATCTCTAGAATACAGAAGTTTCTTTTCTTGATATTTTACTTAGCAATGATATTTTCATGAATACCTTTAATAAACCCACATGTATGTACCATTAAAGCCTACAATATTTTGTCATTAACAAATCGTGTCAGTCTATTTAAAGTACCTTCATCTCAAGACCTTCATACACCCAAGTAATTTTAAACTATGATGTATCACATACAATTGACATGATATATTTACATCAACCTACATCAATATTCGGTCCAAGGCTTTGTCTTAGTTATGTTAATTTGGATAAAGAACACCTTGACTGATTTGAGAAAGTGTCTTGGTAGTGTATTGGGGTGGCTGGAGGAAGGTTCCCTTTGTAAATAGGGGTCGTCGGTCATCCATGGGTACCATCTTTATTTTTGTTTCCGCGCGTTAATTAAAGAATATCTCGTCTGATTGAAACCATTTCTTGAAGGCTTAGTGTATAAAAGAAGAATCCTTTTAAAAATAGGGTCAGTATACAATTGTAAAGCAGCAATCACTATGCAAATAGACCATATACTATCATTAATGCACTGGTCTTTTGCTATAGACATAAATCTCTTCTACTGTAAAACCATACGGCAGCTTAGCATATGAGTGGGGGCATATGACACACTTTGCATTGTTCTTGTATTTTAATGTTGTATTTACAGTGATTATATCATTGGGTGTTTTTATTATGTTTCCTATTATAACTTGCTAGTGGAAAATGCATTGCAAGGTATTCCAGCAGAAGCTGATCAGAATATGTTGACAGAAATGAAGCTGCATCTTCAGACAGTTTACCAGTAGGCAGGCCAACGTTCATATATTTACTCTTCATTGTTGAAGCATGATGATGTGAGATCCAGAGTGCATCAGTCTCACAAAGCTGATGATGCAAGAATTTCTTCTTAATTTGTTTGCTCATGCTGTGAACCATTTGTGGTGCTCTGAAGCCAAACAATTCAATATCTGGTGCTGCCAAGTGTCTGACATGTCTGTCTGGTTTTGCTCTGGTGCTCAGGGGCAGGGTGTGCTGTCAGATAAGCTGCGGAGTTTCAGCATGCAGGACCTGACTCTCATCAACGCTGACGATGACCTGGTTCTGCACGCTTCAGACGTCCGGATGAGGCGGGACCCCATGGATGACATGAGCTCAGGCGCGACCACACTGCCTCGGACGAGGAGCACTGCTACAAGGCAGAGTAAGAACACACGAGATGTAATGTCATAGACGTGTTCGCAGTCAGGCTCGCATGCATATGCACAGCTGCACAAATCTATTTATACAGTTTGTCCAGTTTGCTGATGTGACACAGGCATGTCACTTTGCAGAATCGCATTCCCTGACTTAGTGCATTTCTGGGTTAAGTCATGTGATTATTAAGTGTTGCAGGAGAAAGGATTGCTGCAAAGTGGACTGGCTGGGTGGTGAAAGCATGTGATTCCAGTGGGAGGTGAATCTTGGACCAAGGCCACCTTGTATTTCATTATAATGTGGGCTGGCTGTGTGGCCCTGACAGGCTGCAAGCTGAATATAAAGAGAAATGCAGTACAACAATGAAAGGAAAAAGACAAACAGAATTATTTCTCTTTCTACTAAGAATCAAAACCATTTCCAACTTCATATCTTTGTGTAAAAGTTAGAAGAATGACATGAAAGAATCTGACAACTGGTGTTTAAGGTTTAGCACAACTGAAAGAGTGATCTGAAGTAGAATGGGCAGTCAGAGGAGAAATTCAGTTACATAAATCAGTATCAATACTGAATTATGTAATTGAATTTTGTAATTCTGTGACACTGTAATATATCATTTTGTCTGGTTGACATTTGAATAAATCTGTCTAAAATTGAAACACTATCCTTCAACACACAACCCTTCCAACATGTTTAATCTGTATTGTTTCAAAGTGTTTGAGCTAAACAGTTTTGACCTAGAGTTTGAGCTTTCAGTGTTGCTGAAGGTCACGTTGCCAATAGAAAGATTATACATGACTTCATGTTAGTGCATCTGTATATCTTCAGCCAGTTCTTTTGACATAACCATTCTTAATATCTCCTTTAAAGCATTGGGCCAAATCTTGGACCTTTACTCATAACCTTGACTTTAAAAAAGATATATTAATTTTGCTCGTTTGCTAAGGCCCAGCACGTCCTCGTTCAGATCTTCCTCTTTTTGTTTTATGGCCATTGGCATCCAGCTTAATGGTGCGTTACCACCATCTTTTGCTCCTGAGTGTTTGTCAGATGCTACCTCATTCAGATCAGTATACAGGAGCAGCTTGGCACACATGTAGACGGTGCCATCTTGTTGCTGTAGATGATAAGTCCACCCACCACTTTAATCATATCTTAGATCTTGTTCTGACTTATGGTATGGAAATAGAAGACTTAACAGTATTCCCTGAAAACTCCCTTCTGTCTGATCATTTCTTAATAACATTTACATTTACTCTGATGGACTACCCAGCAGTGGGTAATGAGTTTCATTACACTAGAAGTCTTTCAGAAAGCGCTGTAACTAGGTTTAAGGATATGATTCCTTCTTTATGTTCTCTAATGCCATATACCAACACAGTGCAGAGTAGCTACCTAAACTCTGTAAGTGAGATAGAGTATCTCGTCAATAGTTTTACATCCTCATTGAAGACAACTTTGGATGCTGTAGCTCCTCTGAAAAAGAGAGCTTTAAATCAGAAGTGCCTGACTCCGTGGTATAACTCACAAACTCGTAGCTTAAAGCAGATAACCTGTAAGTTGGAGAGGAAATGGCGTCTCACTAATTTAGAAGATCTTCACTTAGCCTGGAAAAAGAGTCTGTTGCTCTATAAAAAAGCCCTCCGTAAAGCTAGGACATCTTTCTACTCATCACTACACAAAGCCTTCAGTTGGTTCAGAATGCTGCAGCTAGAGTACTGACGGGGACTAGCAGGAGAGAGCATATCTCACCCGTGTTGGCCTCTCTTCATTGGCTTCCTGTTAATTCTAGAATAGAATTTAAAATTCTTCTTCTTACTTATAAGGTTTTGAATAATCAGGTCCCATCTTATCTTAGGGACCTCGTAGTACCATATCACCCCATTAGAGCGCTTCGCTCTCAGACTGCGGGCTTACTTGTAGTTCCTAGGGTTTGTAAGAGTAGAATGGGAGGCAGAGCCTTCAGCTTTCAGGCTCCTCTCCTGTGGAACCAGCTCCCAATTCAGATCAGGGAGACAGATACCCTCTCTACTTTTAAGATTAGGCTTAAAACTTTCCTTTTCGCTAAGGCTTATAGTTAGGGCTGGATCGGGTGACCCTGGACCATCCCTTGGTTATGCTGCTTTAGACGTAGATTGTGGGGGGGTTCCCATGATGCACTGTTCTTTCTCTTTTTGCTCCGTATGCATCACTCTGCATTTAATCATTAGTGATCGATCTCTGCCCCCCTTCACGGCATGTCTTTTTCCTGGTTTTTTCCCCTCAGCCCCAACCAGTCTCAGCAGAAGACTGCCCCTCCCTGAGCCTGGTTCTGCTGGAGGTTTCTTCCTGTTAAAAGGGAGTTTTTCCTTCCCACTGTTGCCAAGTGCTTGCTCATAGGGGGTCGTTTTGACCGTTGGGGTTTTTCATAATTATTGTATGGCCTTGCCTTACAATATGGAGCGCCTTGGGGCAACTGTTTGTTGTGATTTGGCGCTATAGAAGAAAAAAGTTGATTGATTGATCACTAATTGAAGAAAATAAGAACAACCCCAGGTTTCTTTTCAGCACTGTAGCCAGGCTGACAAAGAGTCAGAGCTCTATTGAGCTGAGTATTCCATTAACTTTAACTAGTAATGACTTCATGACTTTCTTTGCTAACAAAATTTTAACTATTAGAGAAAAAATTACTCATAACCATCCCAAAGACGTATCGTTATCTTTGGCTGCTTTCAGTGATGCCGGTATTTGGTTAGACTCTTTCTCTCAGATTGTTCTGTCTGAGTTATTTTCATAAGTTACTTCATCCAAAACAACAACGTGTTTATTAGACCCCATTCCTACCAGGCTGCTCAAGGAAGCCCTACCATTATTTAATGCTTCGATCTTAAATATGATCAATCTATCTTTGTTAGTTGGCTATGTACCACAGGCTTTTAAGGTGGCAGTAATTAAACCATTACTTAAAAAGCCATCACTTGACCCAGCTATCTTAGCTAATTATAGGCCAATCTCCAACCTTCCTTTTCTCTCAAAAATTCTTGAAAGGGTAGTTGTAAAACAGCTAACTGATCATCTGCAGAGGAATGGTCTATTTGAAGAGTTTCAGTCAGGTTTTAGAATTCATCATAGTACAGACACAGCATTAGTGAAGGTTACAAATGATCTTCTTATGGCCTCGGACAGTGGACTCATCTCTGTGCTTGTTCTGTTAGACCTCAGTGCTGCTTTTGATACTGTTGACCATAAAATTTTATTACAGAGATTAGAGCATGCCATAGGTATTAAAGGCACTGCGCTGCAGTGGTTTGAATCATATTTGTCTAATAGATTACAATTTGTTCATGTAAATGGGGAATCTTCTTCACAGACTAAAGTTAATTATGGAGTTCCACAAGGTTCTGTGCTAGGACCAATTTTATTCACTTTATACATGCTTCCCTTAGGCAGTATTATTAGACGGTATTGCTTAAATTTTCATTGTTACGCAGATGATACCCAGCTTTATCTATCCATGAAGCCAGAGGACACACACCAATTAGCTAAACTGCAGGATTGTCTTACAGACATAAAGGCATGGATGACCTCTAATTTCCTGCTTTTAAACTCAGATAAAACTGAAGTTATTGTACTTGGCCCCACAAATCTTAGAAACATGGTGTCTAACCAGATCCTTACTCTGGATGGCATTACCCTGACCTCTAGTAATACTGTGAGAAATCTTGGAGTCATTTTTGATCAGGATATGTCATTCAAAGCGCATATTAAACAAATATGTAGGACTGCTTTTTTGCATTTACGCAATATCTCTAAAATCAGAAAGGTCTTGTCTCAGAGTGATGCTGAAAAACTAATTCATGCATTTATTTCCTCTAGGCTGGACTATTGTAATTCATTATTATCAGGTTGTCCTAAAAGTTCCCTAAAAAGCCTTCAGTTAATTCAAAATGCTGCAGCTAGAGTACTGACGGGGACTAGAAGGAGAGAGCATATCTCACCCATATTGGCCTCTCTTCATTGGCTTCCTGTTAATTCTAGAATAGAATTTAAAATTCTTCTTCTTACTTATAAGGTTTTGAATAATCAGGTCCCATCTTATCTTAGGGACCTCGTAGTACCATATCACCCCAATAGAGCGCTTCGCTCTCAGACTGCAGGCTTACTTGTAGTTCCTAGGGTTTGTAAGAGTAGAATGGGAGGCAGAGCCTTCAGCTTTCAGGCTCCTCTCCTGTGGAACCAGCTCCCAATTCAGATCAGGGAGACAGACACCCTCTACTTTTAAGATTAAGCTTAAAACTTTCCTTTTTGCTAAAGCTTATAGTTAGGGCTGGATCAGGTGACCCTGAAACATCCCTTAGTTATGCTGCTATAGACGTAGACTGCTGGGGGTTCCCATGATGCATTGTTTCTTTCTCTTTTTGCTCTGTATGCACCACTCTGCATTTAATCATTAGTGATCGATCTCTGCTCCCCTCCACAGCATGTCTTTTTCCTGGTTGTCTCCCTCAGCCCCAACCAGTCCCAGCAGAAGACTGCCCCTCCCTGAGCCTGGTTCTGCTGGAGGTTTCTTCCTGTTAAAAGGGAGTTTTTCCTTCCCACTGTAGCCAAGTGCTTGCTCACAGGGGGTCGTTTTGACCGTTGGGGTTTTACATAATTATTGTATGGCCTTGCCTTACAATATAAAGCGCCTTGGGGCAACTGTTTGTTGTGATTTGGCGCTATATAAAAAAATTGATTGATTGATAATGCTGTATTTTTTGATTATACATTGCATCTGGAAAGTATTCACAGCACTTCACTTTTTCTACATTTTATGTTACAGCCTTATTCCAAAATGGAGCAAAGTCATTTTTTCTCTCAAAATTATACTCGCACCACCCCATAATAACATGAAAAAAGTTTTTTTGCACTGTCCAAAATCTTTTGAACAGTGATATTGTTGGGTTTTAATGTCACGGACAAGTAGCAGTGCTGAGTGTGGTCACTTATTTTTATTTATTGCTTCAGTAAATGCCACCTTTCTATTTGATGTATGGCTGGTTATAGTGTTACTACTATCTTTCTGAAGGTAAGCCAGTCATTGCTACATCTGGTCATTGTCAAGGTGTCGACCGATTTGCCTGTTTGCTGAGTAGCACTGCTGTTTTGGCTGTAAATGTTGAGGTTGTCAAATGTATCATTAGCTCTGGAGCCAGTGGGTCCTCCAGTGAACCAGCAACTATTACAGAAACAGAATAATATGGATTCATGATATCAGCAGTGCTCCCATGACAAAACTGACCACTAAGTTTTGTCCAATTCTGCAGCCCGATCTATGGTGTCTCTTCCAGATGACATGTCATCACAACATAGCTCTGACCAGTCAGACACAAGGACTGAACACTCTGATGAAGATGTGGTTGAGAAGGCCCAGAAACGCAGTACTGTGGTCAAGGCAACCAAGAAACCTACTGCTAAGACAGAGGTAGATGCAGTGAATGCACGTTTTGTTTTGTTTTTTTCTTTGAGCAGCTGAAGCCTGTTTTAGTTTGTGTTTCTCTGCACAGTATCATAATGCTATGCTCACCAAGTTGTAAAACTTTCAAATCTCAGTTGAAAAGATTGTTATGCATATTTTGTGGTGTTATTCATTTTTGATCAGGATATGTCATTCAAAGCGCATATTAAACAAATATGTAGGACTGCTTTTTTGCATTTACGCAATATCTCTAAAATTAGAAAGGTCTTGTCTCAGAGTGATGCTGAAAAACTAATTCATGCATTTATTTCCTCTAGGCTGGACTACTGTAATTCATTATTATCAGGTTATCCTAAAAGTTCCCTAAAAAGCCTTCAGTTAATTCAAAATGCTGCAGCTAGAGTACTAACGGGGACTAGAAGGAGAGAGCATATCTCACCCATATTGGCCTCTCTTCATTGGCTTCCTGTTAATTCTAGAATAGAATTTAAAATTCTTCTTCTTACTTATAAGGTTTTGAATAATCAGGTCCCATCTTATCTTAGGGACCTCGTACTACCATATCACCCCAATAGAGCGCTTCGCTCTCAGACTGCAGGCTTACTTGTAGTTCCTAGGGTTTGTAAGAGTAGAATGGGAGGCAGAGCCTTCAGCTTTCAGGCTCCTCTCCTGTGGAACCAGCTCCCAATTCAGATCAGGGAGACAGACACCCTCTCTACTTTTAAGATTAGGCTTAAAACTTTTTTTGCTAAAGCTTATAGTTAGGTGACCCTGAAACATCCCTTAGTTATGCTGCTATAGACGTAGACTGCTGGGGGGTTCCCATGATGCACTGAGTGTTTCTTTCTCTTTTTGCTCTGTATGCACCACTCTGCATTTAATCATTAGTGATCGATCTCTGCTCCCCTCCACAGCATGTCTTTTTCCTGGTTCTCTCCCTCAGCCCCAACCAGTCCCAGCAGAAGACTGCCCCTCCCTGAGCCTGGTTCTGCTGGAGGTTTCTTCCTGTTAAAAGGGAGTTTTTCTTTACCACTGTAGCCAAGTGCTTGCTCACAGGGGGTCGTTTTGACCGTTGGGGTTTTACATAATTATTGTATGGCCTTGCCTTACAATATAAAGCGCCTTGGGGCAACTGTTTGTTGTGATTTGGCGCTATATAAAAAAAAAATTGATTGATTGATTGATTATGCCTGAACCAGCAGTCATTTCATGTTGACACAAAAGTTTGCTTTTTGGTACCAAGTTGAAGCTCAGGATCTCTGTGATGGTTTTATTCTGAGTGGACAGTGATCATACATAATTATCACAGTATAATACAATTATTAGTGGGACTTTCCAAATATATACCTATAGTTATTTAAGGAAGTTCTAAAATAAACTGAGTAAATAGTTTGTTTGGTGATTGAAAAACGTTGCATTTATTAGCAAAAGACATTCATCTGTTATTGAATGATTAAAACTCTTGCACATATGTGCTTTGAATGGTATATTTTTAAAAGGTCATTATGATGTGTAGAGCTATGTAAATGAAGCAAATGTTCATGAAACATCTGTTTGGGGATTTTTTTTTTCCCTGTACAAAAGCATAAACCTGTATTTTTAATGGATTTTTGAACAGACCATCAAAATTATGGTTACAATAATGAAATTCACCAAATCCAAAGTTGTGATGTCTGACTTCTGATGTGTTGATTAACCTTTCTGTTTATCTCCTTCCTCTCTTTCCACCTGAAAGACTCAAACCAAGACGGCAAAGAAACCTGCAAAGAAAAAAACGACAACCAGTAACGCAGAGACGCCACCATGAGGCCAGCACACTGCATTGACTGGATTAAAGTCTCCACCTACAGCCTGCTGGACCTGTACACTCTCTCTCTCTCTCTCACACACACACACACACACACACACACACGTATAGACACACACTAAATCTTGTTCACGACCACTTGCCTGTTGAGGCAAACTAGTTTTTAAGCAGTCAAGTTGGCAACTCTTCTTTACATATGCTAAAGTGTTTTACTATAAGCTGATTAGAGGAACATTTCTCCAACCCTTTAATGTTTAAGTGATTTATTTTAATTCTAACCTCATATTAAAAGTCGGAGCCCCAGTCCTGGCTACGTGTGACCCTACAGCCTCTTATGGATTTACTCATTTTGGTTGCTTGCACACTGTAAAACTGCCCAGAACACAATGTAGGATTTTTGTTTAATTTATTATTTTAAGGTTTTCTCAATTACAAAATTTTTGATTCAGAAACTCGGAACTTCCATTCTGCCAAGAGACTAATGGACTCCTGAGTTTTTGGACTGCACCTTCGTGACTTCCTCAAAAAACAGGAAACTCTCATCATTGTGCATCAAGGTCACAGGAGTGGAGCCTCATGTAGGATGAATGACATCATCACAGATGAGTGACTTTGGTCTGATTCCCCCCGCCCCCTTTTTCTCCTTTAAACTGGGGGTGAGACCCTTTTCAGTAAGCTGTGAGGTAACTGATGGAGATTGTTCACAGATTATCCCCACGCACTCGTAGCACCTGTCAGTCATTGCAGTCGTGCTACCGTTTATATTTTACTTTTAGTGACCTTTGTTTTTGGAAGTATTTTAACCCTCAGTGTGTATGTACCGTTAGCCGGCAGAGTTTACAAGGTGCACCTTTCATTGCAAGTAAGAATGCACGGTCTGGTCTTGCTTTTGACAGATTCCACACTCCCTACCTTAATGTGGTTTTGGTCACATGTACCAGGGGATGGTGTGGCCTGTTTATGGTTGGTTTAGGTATCCTTCATCTAGATGCCACACTGTTACCTGATACTACAAGGTTTCGGTTGACTGTTTATTGGTCATGTTTTGTTTGCTTGTGCGTGCAGATCCTGGTCTCTTAAAAAGCTGTTATTCCCCCCCCCCACATCTTAGTCTGTCTGTGTGATAACGTCTGGTTTTGACATGATTTCTATAACTGTTTGGTGACGCTTTGCTTCATCACACATATTAACAGGACGCAATACAAAAGCGGCTCAACCAAACCTGATAGTGTTTGTGCAGCTGCCCGTGCAGCAGGAGTGTCGGCTGTAAGTGTTTGGACTTTTCAGGTCACCCATTTCAGTGTTTGTTTGGAGTGCCACGCCACAGGAGCTTATGACTGCAGTCGTTAGTGCTGCTGCACAGTGTGACGCTAATCAACTCCACTTCAGCTGTGAGCAGAGTTACGAAACAGCATGTAAAGTCAATGTAAATAGGAACATATGCTGTGTATATGTGAGCTTGCTTTGCCTTATTTGTTCTCTGGATTTAAATCTGTTTTTAATGTCTTTAAATGTTGACAAATCATAAATCCAGAAAGGGGTTCTGGTGTTAGGAGTACTTTTTCTGTTTTTTTTTTTTGTTTTTTTTTAATTGGTGTAACATTTGGACTTGAATTGTCTTTTGCGATATTTTAACTCGAGTATATTGCAGGGTAAACTAGACGTATGAGGCTGAGGTGATATTCTGTTGGACTTGTACATTCACATCCTGCTGAGTTCTCGACTTGGGCTGGTCGAAGGATGTCTGAGGACAAAATGCTGAAGATCGGCCTCTTGTTTGCACTGAAGACAAATGAGGAGTAAGATTAAAATACAGTTTGGTTGAGATAAAAGTCTGCATTTTTAATGTGTTTATTTTGGTGGTATTTATTGTTTTTCCTGTTTATTTAAAGTCAGCATCATGTGAGGGAAAATTTATATGGTTTATGCCACTTCTCAAAGCTCCACTGGCAGGAGGGAGAGCTGCTATGTGCGCTGGGACAATGATGTCTAACACTATGTATCATTAATAAAGGAAATTATTCAAGTCCATGCCGCCTCATACAATTTGGCATCAATTATTTGCAAAAAACAAACCACATGACATTGTGTAGCTCATGGTTATTTGGTTATTTGTTGGTTTTACATTTGATTACAAGTCTCACACTGTATTACAGCAGTCAATCATCAGCATATGATAATTTGACAAATGTATTTGTTCTGCTACTGTGAGGTTTCCACAAAATTTGATGTGGATGACCATCAACTCCAGAATTTACATTAAAGGAGTTGTTTTGGCAAACTTCAAGATCGCTAAGGTCAGTGATCAAAATTCTATTACACACACTCTCTTTCTGTCTGATGTCCACAAAACCTGGCTCATACATGTATGTGAAATTGTCCAGTCAACCTCAGATTAATCAAAGGTTAAGCAGTGTGTCTGGATTTGTGTTTTAATCAGACCCAAAAAGAAGATGGTAACCACACAGCAGATGAAATGGCAAGTGAGTTTATTTAACACAAAAATGTGAAGTACAAATATAGGAAACAGTCCATCTTTGAACAGGTGGTACCCCAGTTGTTGGGCTGTGACCATCAGCGACCTGCGTGCAGCAGACAGAGGGGTACATCAGTGAGGTTGCAGTGGATGTGGTTCGTTAATCGGTAAATATGGCACCTTGCAGCAATGGTGCACACTCCCTGGCCTGGCCAGTCATCCTCGGGCCCCTCAAGTTCAAGTAAGGAGGAAAGGAATTTGAGGAAATTTGGAGAATCACTTGTGAAATTGATGAAAGGGTGTGACTGCCTATTCCCACTCCTGGCCTGGGAGTTGCATGGTGGCCACTGGCTCACAAGGAGTTCATCTACCCTTTGTCAGGTCTTGCTTTTCCTCCTACTGGGGGTCATGCCACCTTCTTCACCATCTTAAACACCAGTGGGGGAGCCAGTTTAGACGCGTGACACAATGTTAGCAGTATAAGATCAATGCTGACCTGACCGGAACTGACCCTGGCCAATGTTTCCTTTGCAACAGCAGTAACTCCAGTCAGAAGCAGGCGTCCGTGATATTGTCCGTGGTGGGGGGGAACCATTACAGCAGGGCCTTGCTTTATATCTTTTTTATAAAATCCATGTTGTGTCCCACTAAGTGTATACAGTGTGATATTTTCATTGAGGGACACTGATGAAGCTGTAGTGGGCTGCTATTCTGCAAAAACTGACTTTGCAGTTGCATAAAACATACAACAATGCCTTTGTTAAAGTCTGCAGTTATTGATTTTATGATGTTCATGGCTTTCATTTGGCTGATGGTAACCATTTCATTCCAGTTACGGCACAAACTGTTAGTTATATCAGGATAGGCCATCAATGAAGTGATTATTTTCTCTCCATGTTCCAAATGTTGCTCTTTGCACAAACTTGAACTCTGTGCCAGGACCATTTTAGCAGATGTAAGAACCTGCTCTAAGAGTTTTTTACTGTTGTTATCAGGGAGTTTGTTGTAGAGTCCGCTCTTCTTAATGAAATTCTTCTTACAGCTTTGATCCAGTTGAAATGGAGTAACATTCCATTTATCAATATATGGGCGAACGTCATGTAAGATGTTGGAATAGTTGAATCCTTTAAAATAATTTGGCCCAGTTAGCCCCCAACACTTTGTGAATACACAGATGGTATAAAATCCATATAGACTGTGCCATTGATGGGCCTTTTCTAAAAGCAGAAACATACAGGGTTTGACTTTATCCCAGTCTTTTGTGTTTTCTCGTCTCTTTAAACAGGGACTGTTGACTGTATAAATTAAGATTCTTTCCACCCTTGTGCCCTCCTTCTGTACAAATTGATCAATACAGTTAATCAAAATTTCTTCACTGTGTAAAGTCAACACATTTGACCACCTTGGAGAAACTTCAGGGAAAACAGTGATATCATTTTCTTTTGTTAAAATGACAGCTAAAGCACGCTGTTTAAGTCCTTGTTCATTTGTCGTTGTGTCATGTTTTAGGAAAGACAAGTGGACCTCCGCATTTGAAGACAATTTCATGATGTCGTCGAACAGTGCAATTCTTTTATCATTGCAGTTAAATTCTTTCATCCAGTACTCTTCCAAGTGAGCAATACCTTCAGCCCTAGTTGACACCTCATTTAAATGTGAAGTGTCTGGTTGAAACTGGCTCAAAATTGGAAAATGAGTTGTATTAAAAGCCATGTTTTATATTTGCTGTTTTTTTTTGGGGGGGGGGGGCTGACACTATGCTGTATGTCAAGAATAATTCTGTTGAAATCCAGAATATAAAGTGAACGCTACTATTATTCTATTGCCAGAAACACTGTTAGTAGTTGCATTTAATCCTGAACATGCAACACCTCTGTTCACAACTTGCTTGTCAAGAGAAATTATCCTTATGCCCGGCTGTCCGTCTGTACAAAACAAAAAATCTTCAAACGTCCTGGAATCCATAGTTTAAAGCAAATGATGAACATTGATATATGTGAATGATTAGTGATCTTGTGAGATTAAAGCCCACTTTAATCTCTGTTCTTTAAGACTCTGTGCTTTAATCTTTGCAGTTTTAAAATTCAGTTTGCAGTAAATGATAGTGATAAGTATTGTTGACATTGACCTTTTTCTACATTTGTAAGATAAAAGGATAGAAATATACTTTTTATTGCTGTTTCTCTACATTTGTGTTTTAAACAAAACTGTGTTTACAGTCATTGTTAAAATTTAAGGTAAACCACAACTGAACATTTTGTTGGTTGTAAACATGGGTGGGTGAAAAAACGTATATAGTAATTATTAAATGTCTCAGCTGAATGGGTCAATTCTGAAATAATGTTTTCTATACCTATGCAAGAAATATCTGCTGGATGCACTGGGATGCTTCATCAGTGATGTATTCTGGGGTCATTGGCTGTTGGGTCTCACAACATCATACACTCTCGCCCAGGAAATCCAGCCAGGGTTTATCAGACCCTGACTAGTGTTCCCCCCACCCCCGTAATAATGTGCAGTACGTCATCTTCCCCTTCTTCAACACCATGGCCCTTTACTTAGAGGGTTTAAAAATCATCCTTGCCCACGTGATTAGTCTCTCAAGTTCTTGTAAGATCCACCTGCTTCCTGGGACTGATGATATCGTAACGATAAGTGGTCCATGTAGGCTCTTATCAGGGGCTGTCGTGCACCAGACCTTGTCAGGCGCTCTCTGCATTCCACCTCAGCTGACTTGACCACCATGTTCATGGCAAGGGCAAAAAGTATAGAGATGCATTTTGCATCCCCAGTTATACAGCTTCATGATGAAGTGGTATAGAGGAAGATTTTCTTTCATAAAAACATCAAATCTAGGCTTGCATCTCAGATGTATCTTCTGGCAAATTGTAGCTGAACTTTTAGGTCTTCTTTTTAAGAAAATCCTCCTCTATACCACTTAGTTGTGAAGCTGTATAACGGGATAGAAAATGCAAAATGTGCATGATGCACAATTTCTACGTGCTCAGCACAGGTTTGTTAGAGCCCAACAGCACCCGGATGCAGACAATACGGCAAACCCAGAGCTTTTTTTTTAAAAATAAATTTAGTTATTGTTATTTTGCAAACAACTCACAGAATACAGAAACATTTACAAAAATGTCAAACGTTGGTCTTCCTAATGTTGCTTTTGGAAAGCGACTTAACCTCAGAAGCATCTTGCCCTCCTGAAGTACAGTAGTGTTCAGAATAATAGTAGTGCTATGTGACTAAAAAGATTAATCCAGCTTTTGAGTATATTTCTTATTGTTACATGGGAAACAAGGTACCAGTAGATTCAGTTGAGTCCCACAAATCCAACAAGACCAAGCGTTCATGATATGCACACTCTTAAGGCTATGAAATTGGGCTATTAGTAAAAAAAAAAGTAGAAAAGGGGGTGTTCACAATAATAGTAGCATCTGCTGTTGATGCTACAAACTCAAAACTATGAGGTCTGTCAATAAAGTATAGGTCCTTTTTATTTTTTTCAAAAACTATGGATTTCATTCATATGTTTTTACGTCAGACATGCTTGAACCCTCGTGCGCATGCGTGAGTTTCTCCACGCCTGTCGGTGACGTCATTTGCCTGTGAGCACTCCTTGTGGGAGGAGTCATCCAGCCCCTCGTCGGAATTCCTTTGTCTGAGAAGTTGCTGAGAGACTGGCGCTTTGTTTGATCACAATTTTTTCTAAACCTGTGAGACACATCGAAGTGGACACGGTTCGAAAAATTAAGCTGGTTTTCGGTGAAAATTTTAACGGCTGATGAGAGATTTTGAGATGATACTGTCGCTTTAAGGACTTTCCACGGTGTGAGACGTCGTGCAGCGCTCTCAGGTGCCGTCATCAGCCTGTTTCAAGCTGAAAACCTCCACATTTCAGGCTCTATTGATCCAGGACGTCGTGAGAGAACAGAGAAGTTTCAGAAGAAGTCGGTTTCAGCATTTTATCTGGATATTCCACTGTTAAAGGAGATTTTTTTAAAGAAAGACGTGCGGACGGGTCCGCGCATCGGGACGCAGCCGGCGCGGTGCGGCGGCACAGGAAAAACACCTCCGTGTTGATAACCATTTGTAAAATCCAGGCGGCTTTTGATGGCTTTCAGTGGAGTGAGTATATGAGAAATTGTTTAACAGCTGGACATGTTCCAACTTGTCCTTAAGGCTTCCAACAGAGGTGTTTTTCTTGTGGCGGAGCGTCGCGGCGGCTGTGAGCCGATGCTGCAATACGCCCGCACGTCTTTCATTAAAAAAATCTCCTTTAACAGTGGACTATCCGGATAAAATGCTGAAACCGACTTCTTCTGAAACTTCTCTGTTCTCTCACGACGTCCTGGATCAATAGAGCCTGAAATGTGGAGGTTTTCAGCTTGAAACAGGCTGACAATGGCGCCTGAGAGCGCTGCGCGACGTCTCGCACCATGGGAAGTCCTTAAAGCGACAGTATCACCTCAAAATCTCTCATCAGCCGTTAAAATTTTCACCGAAAACCAGCTTAATTTTTCGAACCGTGTCCACTTCGATGTGTCTCACAGGTTTAAAAAACATTTTGATCAAACAAAGTGCCAGTCTCTCAGCAACTTCTCAGACAAAGGAATTCCGATGAGGGGCTGGACGACTCCTCCCACAAGGAGTGCTCACAGGCGAATGACGTCACCGACAGGCATGGAAAAACTCAAGCATGCGCACAAGGGTTCAAGCATGTCTGACGTAAAAACATATGAATGAAATCCATATAGTTTTTGAAAAAAATAAAAGTCCTATACTTTATTGACAGACCTCGTATTATGTTCTAACTGCTTTTTTAGCAATCCAGTGAATCACTAAACTAGTATTTAGTTGTATAACCACAGTTTTTCATGATTTCTTCACATCTGTGAGGCATTCATTTTGTTGGTTTGGAACCAAGATTTTGTGCATTTACTAGTGTGCTTGGGGTCATTGTCTTGTTGAAACACCCATTTCAAGGGCATGTCCTTTTCAGCATAAGGTAACATGACCTCTTCAAGTATTTTGACATATCCAAACTGATCCATGATACCTGGTATGCGATATATAGGCCCAACACCATAGTAGGAGAAACATGTCCATACCATGATGCTTGCACCACCATGCTTCACTGTCTTCACTGTGAACTGTGGCTTGAATTCAGAGTTTGGGGGTCGTCCCACAAACTGTCTGCGGCCCTTGGACCCAAAAAGAACAATTTTACTCTCATCAGTCCACAAAATATTCCTCCATTTCTCTTTAGGCCAGTTGATGTGTTCTTTGGCAAATTGTAACCTCTTCTGTATATGTCTTTTATTTAACAGAGGGACTTTGTGGGGGATTCTTGCAAATAAATTAGCTTCACACAGGAGATGAGAGTTGTATGATTGCCATTGACTCGCAAGGAGTTCATCTGCACCTTTGACAGGTCCTGCTTTTTCTCCTGCGGGGTGTCGTGCCACCCTCGTCACCAGCGTAAATGCCAGTGGGGGAGGCGGTTTAGACACCGACCACCCGTCCATGTGGTAGGTTGCGTTGGGTTACAACGTTAGCAGTAACAGGACCAATGCTGACCCAGAACTGACCCTGGCCAACATTTCTTTTGCTTCAGCATCAACTCCAGACAGAAGCAGGTGTCTGTGATAATGTCCTTCACGGGGGGAAGTATTTCCAGCAGGGCCTTGCTTTGGACTTTTTAAAATTGTTTTAATTTGTGTTGTGTCCCACAAGTTGTATACATTATGATGTTTTCATTGAGGGACACTGATGAAGCTGTAGTGGGCTGCTGTTTTGCAAAAAAAAGATTTTGCAATTGCATAAAACGTACAACAATGCCTTTGTTAAAGTATGCAGTTATTTGTTTGATGTCCATGGCTTTCATTTGGCTGATGGTAACCATTTCATTCCAATTATGGCGTAAACTGTTAGATATATCAGGATGGGTCGCCAATGAAGTGATTATTTTTCTCCATGTTCCAAATGTTGCTCTTTGCATAATCTTGAACTCTGTGCCAGAACCGTTTTAGCAGATTTAAGAACCTGCTCTAAGTGTTTTTTACTCTTATTATTGAAGAGTTTGTGGTAGATTCCACTTTTCTTAATGAAATTCTTCTTACAGTTTTGATCCAGTTGAAATGGCGTAGCATTCCATTTTTCAATATATGGACCAAAGTCACATAAGATGCTAGAATAGTTGAGTCCTTTAAAATAATTTGGCCCAGTTAGACCCCAACACTTTGTGAATAAACAGATGGTGTAAAATCCATACAGACTGTGCCATTGATGTGCCTTTTCTAAAACCAGAAACATACAGGGTTTGACTTTATACCAGTCTTTTGTGTTTTCTCGTCTCTTTAAACAGGGACTGTTGACTGTATAAATTAAGATTCTTTTCACACTTGTGCCCTCCTTCTGTACAAATCGATCAATACTATTAATCAGAATTTCTTCACTGTGTAAAGTCAATGTATGGGACCACCTTGGATAAACTTCAGGGAAAATAAATATATCGTTTTGTTAAAATGACAGCTAAAGCACGCTGTTTAAGTCCTTGTTCATTTGTATTTTTGTCATGTTTTAGGAAAGACAAGTGGACCTCTGCATTTGAAGACGATTTCATGACGTCGTTAAACAGTGCGATTCGTTGATCATTGCAGTTAAATTCTTTAATCCAATACTCTTCTGAGCAATATCTTCAGTTGACACATTTAAATGTGAAGTATCTGGTTGAAACTGGATCAAATTTTGGAAATGATTTATATTAAAAGTCATTTTCGTACAAGGACTTTTTTTTTTGTCACGGACACTACTTGTACTATATGTCGAGATTTATTGTGACAAAATGCTGGTGATAAGGTGACTCCTATATCCGCTGTTCAAACACAGGTAGAGAGGTGTAGGGAGCACTTCTGCCCTGTAAAACCTCAGCTTGGTCTCTGGACTAACTCCTCTTCTGTTCTAGACATTTGCGTATCGTCGGCTAAAGGTCACTCTGGCCCTTGCGATCTTGATACTCAGTTTGTCATATAGCATTGCGACGTGACAGTGTGTTGCCAAGGCAGGTGAACTGGTCCACTGCGCTAAGTGTCTGACTGTTGACTGTGATGTTGCGCTCAATGTAGGGTTTACCCGGGGCTGGCTGATGCAGAACTTAACCAGGGGCACTGTCCACACCAAGTCACAGAAACCAACGCCCATGGGATCACAATGGAGCGTTGGACCCAAATCCATACCGTACACACTTCCATGTTTAACGGCGTGTACCAAAGCATAAACACAACAGTTCAAATTCCACATTAGAGTTTGCATGGTTACACCCCAGAAACAAATACAAAGAAGATTTACACTAAAAAACAACCGTGAAACACAGGCGGGTGATTCTTAGACTACGGGCACTTATGTCCTTTGATCATATTGTATGAAAAACAGAAAAAGGGAAATTTCACACTTTTATAGTTATCTTTACAATGAAAGTGTGTTAAGAACTTTGTTCTAGTAGTCTATGATGACTTTTTCACCTTTTTTCAGCATCATTATATGCAAATATTGCCGTTTTGTGCTTGTCCCACACCCAGACTTTTGATAATGATAAAATGAATGGTAAGGAAACGTTAGAAACGTTTTTTCTAATGTTTTAAAATATCTCTGAATAAAATATCAGTAAAATAATCAAAACATAATTGGGGTATTCAATGTCATACAACTGTTGTGATTTTTTTTAAACAAAATGTAGTTGTCCCACACTATTGCCGTAATTTCCACCACAGCACTGTAATGTCCCTTTAAACAGTTTGTATGAAAGATTGTTTGGGTAGTTTCTATGGAGATAAACAGTGACATCAGAGCACATGTATATAGCGCCAAATCACAACAAACAGTTGCCCCAAGGCACTTTATATTGTAAGGCAATGGTGTGGTGGAAATTACATTTACAAGGCCAATAGTGCCCGTAGTTAAAGAATCACCCAGGCACGTTCCCAGGTACCACACCACCGATGTTCAGGGTGTACAACAGAAATGTAATTACTCCGCCATAGGTACCACACGCAGACCAATACGCCTTGTCGATGTCCACATAAGCAAGAATAAACACAACAGCTGTCCACCCATGACAGCGAGCAGTCAGTCACGTTGTCCACCCTAAAAAAGTAAAATACAAGCAAATTTATAGTTAAGAATAACACCTTACTGGCAATAATGCAAAATCACAAAATCAATAATAAACGAAGAACAGTGTCCCCAGGTGCCCTCCGGTAGTCACCCTGAAAAAAGAATGCACAATAAAAGATGTCCACCACTCATATCACACCTCATCCAAACCACTCAAAACAACGGGAACCATCCACTACATCTGCCATCAAATCTGAAACTAAACAAACCCTGAAAAACCCGAACTCCCCTACACGAAAAACATGGTCAGCATCTGAAAACATAATGAAAAACCACCAAAGAAAAGCTACAAGAAAACATCCTCTTAATGGAAAAACAAACTCAAAGAGCTACGACTAAACAAAAACGGGAGAAAAGACACCACAAAAGGAAAACAATCAATGGTCACATTTCACAAGACAGTCCATAAAGTATCACATATACCCAAATTGCCACGGCATGTCATATTTGTCATCTCTTTCTAGCCTATTGTATTTCTTTTCAAATATGATGTAATTCACCTCAACACAATCCAAGCCAATATCTGTGTCAGACAGGCTAAAATAAGTCAAATACAAAATAAATCTGAAATCTTAAAACTGATTCATACATTTCTACTTTTCTGCAAAATACTCATGTCTTAGAGTTTCTTCGGATAATTCAGGGGTCTCCAGTGACCTCGCTCTCCCCTGACTCTCTTATCCCGCGCGTCCGTTGATTTGAAAGTAGGTTTTGACCAGTTACTTAAGTTTGAACATAATTACTCTGAGGGCTAGACCACCACTCAAAGATTTATTAAACTGAATTTATATGTCACAGAATTTAACAATGCAAGTTTTACAGAATGAGTGAGATCATACCCAGAAGGTCTAAGGGTCCCAGGAGATGAGAGCTTCCAACCAGGCGTCTGGTGTTCCAGCAAGCTCTCAGCAAAGAGGAACCCCGAACAGTGGGCTGGGCTCTGTTTTATACTCCTCAGTATTCCTATGCTAATACAATGACTCATGCTAATCTTAGGTGTTGTCCTTCATCTGAGTGGTCTTCATGCCTCTTCTTCATGGCTTTGGTCCTGCCCACACGTGCCATGGAGTGTTCTTGCTTCCTCTTTCTCTTAATGTGATACTTGTGCCTAAACTGATAGGAAATTGTTTTGGGCCAGAAAACTGCAAACTGAAAGACTGTCAGCAAGTCTCATTACGCGGTTGTACCACAAGAATATTAGTACATCTCAAAATTGCACAATATTCTAATAAGTCTAATCATACCCGTGTATCAAGTTTAGTCTCCTTGTCTGACTGTGGTCAGTACTGGCATCCTGTTCCATATGCTGTTACATGTTTCTCAATGTATCTTCAGGGCTTCTCCGAAACAGGGACACATCACATTTACAACACTTTGAAAATGATTATATAAGTAAATCATCTTTATAACAGCATGCTAAGAAACTGAACTACTAAAGCAAAAACAAATCTTGAAACAAAAGCAAATATAATCATAAACATAACATACCTTTAATTTGGTACACACAATACACAGTTCAAAAGCATACAAACAAATATTTCAAAAGTATTTGAAATATATATCAAATATATGAAATATAGATATCATGTAATTAGCCTTAGATATTGATTACGTGTTTAATAAGCATTGATAAATATTGATCACTATATTCTTCAACAGCAACAAGCTCTATTAATATACAGTAGTGTTCAGAATAATAGTAGTGCTATGTGACTAAAAAGATTAATCCAGGTTTTGAGTATATTTCTTATTGTTACATGGGAAACAAGGTACCAGTAGATTCAGTAGATTCTCACAAATCCAACAAGACCAAGCATTCATGATATGCACACTCTTAAGGCTATGAAATTGGGCTATTAGTGAAAAAAAGTAGAAAAGGGGGTGTTCACAATAATAGTAGTGTGGCATTCAGTCAGTGAGTTCGTCAATTTTGTGGACCAAACAGGTGTGAATCAGGTGTCCCCTATTTAAGGATGAAGCCAGCACCTGTTGAACATGCTTTTCTCTTTGAAAATGGGACGTTCAAGACATTGTTCAGAAGAACAGTGTAGTTTGATTAAAAAGTTGATTGGAGAGGGGAAAACTTATACGCAGGTGCAAGAACTTATAGGCTGTTCATCTACAATGATCTCCAATGCTTTAAAATGGACAAAAAAAACAAACAAAAAAACGAGACGTGTGGAAGAAAACAGAAAACAACCATCAAAATGGATAGAAGAATAACCAGAATGGCAAAGGCTCACCCATTGATCAGCTCCAGGATAATCAAAGACAGTCTGGAGTTACCTGTAAGTGCTGTGACAGAAGACGCCTGTGTGAAGCTAATTTATTTGCAAGAATCCCCCACAAAGTCCCTCTGTTAAATAAAAGACGTGGGGAAGAGGTTACAATTTGCCAAAGAACACATCAACTGGCCTAAAGAGAAATGGAGGAATATTTTGTGGACTGATGAGAGTAAAATTGTTCTTTTTGGGTCCAAGGGCCGCAGACAGTTTGTGAGACGACCCCCAAACTCTGAATTCAAGCCACAGTTCACAGTGAAGACAGTGAAGCATGGTGGTGCAAGCATCATGATATGGGCATGTTTCTCCTACTATGGTGTTGGGCCTATATATCGCATACCAGGTATCATGGATCAGTTTGGATATGTCAAAATACTTGAAGAGGTCATGTTGCCTTATGCTGAAGAGGACATGCCCTTGAAATGGGTGTTTCAACAAGACAATGACCTCAAGCACACTAGTAAATAAGCAAAATCTTGGTTCCAAACCAACAAAATGAATGTCTCGCAGATGTGAAGAAATCATGAAAAACTGTGGTTATACAACTAAATACTAGTTTAGTGATTCACAGGATTGCTAAAAAAAAAAAAAGCAGTTTGAACATAACAGTTTTGAGTTTGTAGCATCAACAGCAGATGCTACTGTTATTGTGAACACCCCCCCCCCCCTTTTTAGCACATTTAGGATATATTCCTTCAACTTCTCATTGGATTCACATTAAATTTACGGAATATGTAAAAATTATGTGCATATTGTAAAGCACAAAAGCAGCCCAGTTATTATAGTATAAAATAGTATAGTATAAAATCTTAGCACATCCCAGGAAGTCCACCAACAAAAAATGTGCATCTGTCACTATGTCTCAAACCCACTAAACTGTAACAAAAACCCATTAAAACCAAAACACATATCTTGGTGGTCTACATTATGCATGTCAACATCTTTGAGGGTCCACCTGGGTCCACCTGTATAACCAAGTGAGAAAATTCATAAAATCAACACAAAATCCTTATAACCTCCAAATCACACTAAAATCTGTTTTATTACACTACACACAACTGCATAGTGGTATCACATAACTGGGTTTTTGTCCACATATTATCTGTTGCCTCAATGACATTAAACTCAGGATCATTAGTATTTTCTCCACAGTTGAATTTCAAACAGTAGAGATTTAGTATTCATACATCAAGCTCAATTTTATAGAACTGAACGTGTCAAATTTAATTATTTTTTACAGAAACAAGAACTGTGTATCATTAATGGAAGACATTGATAAAATCATGAAAAATAAGTTGAATATAATGAACAAAATAAAACCTCAGAACTTCTTCATGTGTATCGAAAATTGCCTGTGAGGTGTTTTGAGACGGCCGTTGTTGTGATTTGGCGCTTTATAAGCCGACTAAATTGAAATTGAACAACATTTTATTGAGTCTTAAAGTAAATAAATATGAAATTGATCACTGGATCCTTAAACTTTGGACATAATAAAATCTACATGGTGGATCCTTGATCTCTGGACATATATAGGAATAAATTAAATCGGTAGTTTTCGTCAAAAGCATTTCCTTTCAGACAGTATTAGCATGAATGTCTTTCCATACATCTGAGCTGAGCTCAGCTGGCTGTGCTGCACGTCAGGATGTAATTCATAAAGAATGCAGCACGTCTCCTTTTGGGAGGAAAAAAAACGTTTTAGTCTATTGTAGTTTCTTGTCTGTAATACAGCGTTCTAAAGAGGTGTCATTTTATTTAAAGTGGCAATTCATTCTGAAGTTATTAATTCTGACCAGACCCTGTCTTGGCAGTGAGCCGCACAGTGTTTGGAGCTGTGTGCACGGAACAGAGGATGATTCTCGTTTCTTGACTGCAGCAAGACAAGAGTCCCAGTTAGTGACTTTAATCCACACAATAGTGACTCACGATATTTTAATGGCTTTGAGAGGGGTTAAGGAGTGGACTAGCCGTTTCTGAAGAGCAGCGAATCAAAGAACCAACAAACTAGTGGATCGAAGCATTGCTTCACTGGCTCACTCATCAAAGTGGAGTCGCGCTGCAGAAACGGTTACTTACAGAGCCGCTACAGACCAAACCCTGAATATCCGTAAGACTTTATTTGTACGTCCGTATGACTCTGAAACTCGGAAAAATCCATATAATTTATGGACAATCCGTATAGGTTGACATGTATGGTACATTGCCCAAAAAGTAATCATATATATCACATCATAAATGTTATGCCAACATACAAAACAAAGTCTGTGTGGATATACCTTAACTCAAACTGAGATCCTAATTACATGACTTTAGGATAATCCAAAGAGTGACCCCCAAACACTGTTAAGCCCACAAAAAATTACACTATGTAACAATTTTTGTTCCTGGCTTCTAAGTGTTATATTTCAACTGCTTATGTCTAAAGTCTATGGAAAAATGACTACATTCAGCACAAACTTTGATTTTATTTTTTCTAACGTTCTGTAAAGTTCTAAAAGTTTCTTGAAATTTCTAGATAATTCTGGAAACTTCTAGAAAATTCTGGACAGTTCTAGCAGTTAAAGAATATTCTAGAAGACTACTCAGTAGTAGTGAAGGCGAATCGAGAATATTCTTGAAAACAGACAAATTTCAAAATATCATTGTCCTGATTACAGAAGCAAAGTTTCTGTGGAATAACAGCTATTTTCTATTTATTTAAGGCATAACAGGTTAGGAAAACACACTGTGTACCCAGGAACAAAACAAAAATAAAAATTTGTTACATAGTGTAATCATAGCTCGAGGAGAAACAAACTGCTATTATACCAACCTTTGTCCCTTCCAGGCAGATCTTTTATTTTACTTCCCACCGTGTCCCCCGACTCTCAGTACTTTTACCCTAACTTTCTTGTTGTTTGATACATTACATTTGACTGTAGGAATTCTGGGTTATGCTGTCTTCGCTCTAGCCTTGGCCGGATGTTCTGTCTCATGCATATCACAAACTAAGGTGCCCTGTTCTTCTTATTGTTCCTCTCCGTCTGTCCCTATCATAGATTTCCTTCCACCCAATTTAAATGGAGGCCCTGAAAAGAATCACAACATAGGTCATTGTAGCACAAAAATGAAGCTTGAACTCAGTCTTAAAATAAATGAATAAGCCAGAAATTTTCAAGAATGGACCATCATGTGAAATGCACCCTAACATGCTACCCACAGACAGCATAATCATATTACAAAAGCCAATAAAATATTACAACCCCTGGCAATAATTATGGAATCACCGGCCTCGGAGGATGATCATTCAGTTGTTTAATTTACCTGTACAAAGAAAGAGACCTCATGTTCTGGTGGAGTGTAAAAGATTTTCTGAGCAGAGGAGAGTTCTTTTTTCCACATCTTTTTGATCTTGGTTTTGAGTTTGTTTCTATTAAAGTGCTGCTTGATCCATCTGCACGTCAGCAAGAGGTCTACAATGCCCTGATGGATTTTGTGTTTAGCTCTGGCTTGCAGCATAGTCTGTGAGTAGAGTGTAGTAGTCATGGTCTGCCAGTGAAAGGCAGCAATGCGCTGACTGGCGCGCAGCCTGCCGGAAATCCATAAGAAGAAGAAGAAGAAAAACATCTTTTAACCATTTTGGACTGGACGGAGTACTGTCATCCAATCACAGAGCCGCCACAAAACACCAACAACACCAAGTTGCGCCGTCTCACAACCTCGAGCGAGCAGTAAGAAAGACTAGACTAGCTTAGCTTAGATCGCATAGCTCCGTGCTAAGTAAGTTTCAAAAGTGTTTTAAAATTTAAAAATCGATTAAATAACTCGACGAGCCAATCCACTAAATTGTTGTGACTTGATCGGTGTCTATATATACGATTAAATTTATTCACACGTTATTTTAAGATCAGTTAGCATTTTAGCCGCTAACGCAAATAGAATGGGACCCCGCTGGAAACCCCGCTGTACCGGTCATAAATTATTATCCGACAGAACAAAGAATAGACCATGGTACCAGGCAACAACCCCGTTTTCTCCAAAATGTACTCATTTAAACAGAAAAGACAGACCGCGGTACGTAACAAACACAGGGCTGTGAAAACTTCATCATGGGGAGGGGGGCGGCGGTATTAGTGTTGTACTCTTTGTGATCGTTACTGAGTTTTTAAAATGCTTATCGCAAAGCGTTCTTTTTTCCGACATCATGCAAGTTTTATAAGTCCGCGGACACTGATCTGTGTGTTACAGATACATATCAGTTTCCTCGGATCCGTGGAGTTTCGAGCCACTCAAAGCCTGGCTGTTACGAGTTGTCGTAACAGCCACTCACGACAGTTGTCGTAAAGCGGGACTGGTTGGTTGCTGTGGTGACACTGTGTGGCCCCTGTGTGAAGCTTAGCTAAACGTAGCATGTGGACATCGCAAACTTTTAGAACTTTCAAGTTTTTAAAAGAAGAATTTTGCAGCATATCTGTGTCACGGAGCGACATCAGACAGAGCGAAGATGGCGAGAAAGACGGTTTGAAAAAGTGTGATAAGGACAAGAATCCGTGGAGTTGTTGCTGGCTTCATCAACACCTGAAAGATGAACGGGAAAAGTGAAGTGGTAAGAATTTTTTTCTCTCCCTGGAAAACATTGCGCTGTTCAAACAGAATTTCAGAAAAGATTATGTGCCTTTTTTTCTTTCATTAATCTATCAATTTCAATTTTCAATTTATTTTCCTTTATATAGCGCCAAATCACAACCGAGTTGCCTCAAGGCGCTTCACACAGGTAAGGTCTAACCTTACCAACCCCCAGAGCAACAGTGGTAAGGAAAAACTCCCTCTGAGGAAGAAACCTTAAGCAGACCAGACTCAAAGGGGTGACCCTCTGCTTGGGCCATGCTACAAATCTAGACTTTCTTTCATTGAAAAAAGGACATTGTGGCTTTGAATGAATTTAGGCTACATGAATTTACACAACAATGTAAATTAGTTTTTATTAATGTAGACTTTTTTCATGGGAAAAAAGACATTGTGGCTTTGAGTGGATTTACAGGAATTTACATTTGAATGTGTGGCTTTTTACTATAAGGCATGTTATTGATATTTTACCCTGATTTTTAAAATATTGTACAAGCTTTAGCTGTGGTTTTTGAAATACTTTAACATTCTTTTCAGTCTTCATGAATTTCATGTAGTTTAATTGTTCTGAGTTAATGCATAATTTGGTTTACAATTAAAAGGAAAATCATACCAGGTCCTACTTCCATGTCATATTCTGTTATATCAACATGATCATTGATGGTTCAAATGAAAGGTTGAATACAGGATCATTTAAATATGTACTAATTTTGAGATTTGTTCTTCCAGGAGATGTTGGAAAATGTATCAGTAGATGAAAATTTAATTTGGTTTCTGGGGCCCCACAAGGCCCTAGGACCCTGCGAATTTTCCTCGGATTTCACAGTTTTCATTTCACAGCCCTGCAAACACCAAAGTAACTTGTTAGTCAGAATGCAACGAAAAGTGTTAAACATATAACACCACAGTTAAACAGACAAACATGGATCCAAACCAACCTCACGTGAGTAGAATTTAGCATGCATTAAAAGAAACTCAGAACAAAATAAATTCACTACATAATACTATCAAAAACTAAACTAACCTTGTTGTCCTACACCCAATTTTAACCCCACAGAACCGCACAGAGTCGCCCCTGTAACGTAAGCCACGCCACATTTATGAAAAATAACAAACATTCGAGGCTCATTACCAAGGCGGATCATTCCTTGATAATAGTCTCTCATCGTAGCAACACTATGGCATGGGGGACCCTCCTCTCCCCGCATCGAGCCTTCCTCCTCAGCATCAGCTGGACAACAAACAGCTGCACTTTAACCCCAACTACT
This sequence comes from Thalassophryne amazonica, assembly GCF_902500255.1. Lineage (NCBI taxonomy): Eukaryota > Metazoa > Chordata > Actinopteri > Batrachoidiformes > Batrachoididae > Thalassophryne > Thalassophryne amazonica. Next base: position 37,646,152 of record NC_047113.1, read on the forward strand.
AAAATGATCATAAATATTAGAAAAAAAGAAAGATGACCTCCAACAACTCTTCAAGTTAACCACAGAACTACAGAAATTTCAAACGGAAACCATCACTTTATGCAACCAACCTTAATTTTTATAGTATTCAGTATTGCAGAAATTTGATTATAACAAGTTTCCTGCTTACCTAATAAAGGCGCCTTTTCTGTTGGTTGTAAAAAGTTTACATGGACCGTCGCCATTCACCAGGAACAGATTACATCCCAGGTTTCGGCACCAATTGTTATTTCTACCTGGTTCTTTTATGTAAAATTCTGCCCTTTACCAAAAATCAAACCACTGTATTCCTCATTTTGAGTTTATTCAAGGTCACGTTAGAAACCAGGCCTGGGACCCTCACAGACAGTGTCCATCTTGTGAAAGGCACATGAAGTAACTTGTACAACACCTTTATACAATGTGGGTGTTAACAGTGGGTGTGGTTTAGTCTCACATTTTTAATGTTACTGGCTCTCACCAACAGGGGGTGGTCTCCCCTGGACACATGATAGAGTAAAACTTAACTTCCAAACAAATAACACAAATACTTAATAGCTAACATAAAACAAAGAATTAGCACAGATATTATCTAACACAAGCTACGTACGCGGGTTAAAATTACTCAGAATACTAAACCTCAACCTCTCTTCCTGTTTTTATAGGTTCAGCCAGAAAAGGGCATGGCTAAATGCCAGCCAATCGAAAGGAAGTACATCTTCAGTAAATGGAGAAAGCCAGCCTACAGGAAGAGAAGATCACGTCAGGGCAAGTAATGGCAAAGTCTTCACATGGAAGATTACATGCCAAGAAACCTGGATTGTGCCACATAAAAAGCCTACAGCAGTACAAGACAACATCAAAGCAATCACTCCAAAGATGGGAAACCTCACATCACCACACATACCATGGGACAGATTCTCAATGGCCAAGGTCACAGTTGAGTGTGTCCATGATACCCAACATACAATGTGAAAGAGTGCTTCAATCAAACAGTGATTGACTACGATGACAGAGATTACATACCAACAAACTGGGCACCATACTATGGCCTGGCAACAATGAGAATGTGGTATGCAACAAAAGGATTCACCAGAACCTTCGACCTGAAGTACTTTCTGGTGTCAGGAGCACAGAGCACAAAGAGCAACTGGCTCGACTGTGCACAAGGAGGGAACGTGCTGCACTACGGGCTCAAGATCTGACATGAGCCACCTGACCTTTTTTAACCTAACCCCACCTACCGAGAGGCTGACTGCTATAGGCTAGTGACTAAACAATAGCTCTAATTAGCACCTATTGTGCTCTAGTTAGCACTCTCCTAATGCCAGGACGGAAGTCTCCCCTGATGGCTCCCTTGACGACTCTCTCCTGATGACATGAATGACCCATTACCATGAACAAAAGACTGAAACTGCTTTGACCTGAGTACCACATTGTAAACAGGGGACAAAGCGTGTCTGAGACCCGCTCCGCGGTTAAGGCTGGGTTTCAACTGTTTTACAAAGAATGCTTCCTTGACACCTCTCTCAAACCATTTCTTCTCTCTGGCTAAGATTTTAATGTGGACGGGGTGGTTCATTAATTGACAAATATAGCACCATGCAGCAATGGTGCACACTCCCTGGCCTGGGACTCTGTTTATCTGCAGCACAAAGGTCTGCAATGACTGGTGTCCCAGGTTAAATCCCTTATGTTCGTCCTCGAGGGGGATGTGAGTTGCATGATGGCCACTGGCTCACAAGGAGTTCATCTACCCTTTGGCAGGTCTTGCTTTTTCTCCTGCTGGGTGTCATGCCACCCTCCTCACCATCTTAAATACCAGTGGGGGAGCCAGTTTCGATGCATGGCAGAATGTTAGCAGTATAAGATCAATGCTGACCTGACCGGAACTGACCCTGGCCAACATTTCTTTTGCAACAGCAGTTACTCCAGTCAGAAGCAGGTGTCCGTGGTGGGGGGGAACCATTACAGCAGGGCCTTGCTTTATATCTTTTTTATAAAATCCATGTTGTGTCCCACGAAGTGTATACATTGTGATGTTTTCATTGAGGGACACTGATGAAGCTGTAGTGGTTTGCTGTTCTGCAAAAAATGATTTTGCAATTGCATAAAACATACAACAATGCCTTTGTTAAAATATGCAGTTATTTGTTTGATGTCCATGGCTTTCATTTGGCTGATGGTAACCATTTCATTCCAATTATGGCACAAACTTAGATATATCAGGATGGGTCGTCAATGAAGTGATTATTTTTCTCCATGTTCCAAATGTTGCTCTTTGCATAATCTTGAACTCTGTGCCAGGACCGTTTTAGCAGATTTAAGAACCTGCTCTAAGTGTTTTTTACTCTTATTATTGAAGAGTTTGTGGTAGATTCCGCTTTTCTTAATGAAATTCTTCTTACAGTTTTGATCCAGTTGAAATGGCGTAGCATTCCATTTTTCAATATATGGACGAAAGTCATGTAAGATGCTGGAATAGTTGAGTCCTTTAAAATAATTTGGCCCAGTTAGACCCCAACACTTTGTGAATAAACAGATGGTGTAAAATCCATACAGACTGTGCCATTGATGGGCCTTTTTTAAAAGCAGAAACATACAGGGTTTGACTTTATCCCAGTCTTGTGTGTTTTTTCGTCTCTTTAAACAGAGACTGTTGACTGTATAAATTAAGATTCTTTCCACCCTTGTGCCCTCCTTCTGTACAAATCGATCAATACTATTAATCAAAATTTCTTCACTGTGTAAAGTATGGGACCACCTTGGATAAACTTCAGGGAAAATAAATATTTTGTTTTGTTAAAATGACAGCTAAAGCACGCTGTTTAAGTCCTTGTTCATTTGTGTCAGTGTCATGTTTTAGGAAAGACGAGTGGACCTCTGCATTTGAAGACGATTTCATGACGTCGTGCAACAGTGCGATTCGTCGATCACTGCAGTTAAATTCTTTAATCCAATACTCTTCTAACTGAGCAATACCTTCATCCCTAGTTGACACCTCATTTAATTGTAGAGTTTCTGGTTGAAACTGGATCAAATTTTGGAAATGATTTATATTAAAAGTAATTTTCATACAAGGACTTTTTTTTGTCACAGACACTACTTGTACTATATTTTGAGATTTATTGTGAGAAAATGCAGGTGATAAGGTGACCAGGGCCGTATATAGGAATGTGAAATGGGGGGTTCAAATCCTTGAGTTGGGGGTCCAGTGGGCCGCAGGGCCCCTGGTGGGGTCGAAGGGCAGTGCCCTTGTGGGATGCTCAGCAGAAGCTTTTTGAGGATTTCGAGGGGTAAAAAGCTACATAAATTTCATTTGAAACCCATAATGTATCATTTTAGGAAATACATTTTTATATACAAATAGTCCTTGCTTGGGATTGGATCATTTGCCATAAGAACCACCCAGGAAGAACCAAGATAACATTAATGCAAACTTTATACCTGCCTGTCAGTTGCGTCATTTGCAACTGACAGGCAGGTATAAAGTGAAAAAACTCACGCATGCGCACGAAGTTTCAAGCTTGGCTGATGCAAGCGCACATGATTCAAATCCATATAGTTTTTGCAAAAAATAAAAAGGTCAGTTTTCTAACAGACCTCATATTTAGCGGTATTAATATTCGCGTTTACATTATGAATATGTACGTTATGTATTAAAACAGCGGTATTTAATTTGGTGACCTTGTTTAACTCGCGAAATTCGCATAATAAATCCCACGCGAATATTTACACCTTTACAGTATTTGCAACAGGAAGGAGAAGCTCCCTTTATTTCTCAGCTTATACATACAAACATGTTTTTACAAACCAGACAAGTGTAATTGTGTGTCTACATGGGTATTTACAAGCCTACTAATCTGTTTGATATCAGAGGAGGATAGGGACCAGGGAGCAAAAATTCTCAACCACCATGGGAAAAGTTTATCTAGCAGTTTCCCCTTTCATCACTTAAGGGATTACTGTGGCAGAGGAAATTGAAACTTGAGGGTGTGTGATAACAGTTGTGTAACAGTTAGTGCTTGTTGCTTATTATCAATGAAAAGAAAATAACGATATCCAGATCAGAAAAAAATCAGCAGAATTCTCGGGGGGGTTCGGTTGAACGGAAGAGAGGTGTAGGGAGAACTTCTGCCCTGTAAACCTTCAGCTTGGTCTCCGGACTAACGCCTCTTCTGTTCCAGACATTTGCGTATCGTTTGCTGAAGGTCGCTCTGGCCCTTGTGATCTTGATGCTCACTTTGTCATATAGTTATGCAATGTGACAGTGTGCTGCCAAGGTAGGAGAACTGGTCCACCGTGCTAAGTGTCTGACTGTTGACTGTGATGTTGTGTTTGATGTAGGGTTTACCTAGGGCTGGCTGTTGCAGAACTTCTCTATTATTGTGCTGATGGTGAGGCAGAGGTCTCTGCAGGCAGTGGTGACCTTGCCGACGCAGACTTGCAAATCAGCTTTTGATCCGGCACTGAGGGCATAATCATCAGTGAACAACAAATCTTAGGTTTAATACTTCAAAGTCAATACTGGATCATGGCCATTATTACTTGAAACTGATGTTGCTATATGTCGAGATTATTTCTGTTGAAATTCAGGAGGTAAGGAAAACACTACTATTATTCTGTCACACACAGTGTTAATAGTTGTAGTTCATCTTGAACATCCAACCCTTCTGTCAATAAGTGATGCAAATTGCAATGGTGCTTGGAACTAATGTGCAATACTTCAAAGTCAAGACTGATCCAGGCCATTCTTACTTGTTAGTGATATTCCTATGTGGTGAGATTCATTCTGTCAAAATCCAGGAATGCAAACACTATTTGTTGATTGCTGAAACACAGTGTTGATAATTGTTCGTCTTGAACATTCAACACCTCTGTCACGCATTTTTCAAAGTCAACACTGGATGACAGTCAACACCAGATTATGGTCATTGTTACTTCAAACTGATGTTGCATTATGGCGAGATTAATCCTGTCATAATCCAGGAGGTAAAGCCAACGCGACTATTACTTGATTCTTGAAGCACACTGTCACAACTGACACAAATTTTTGGGATGGGTTTGGACCTTATGTGCGATAATTCTAAGTCAACTCTGGACCATTGTCATTCTTTCTTGAAACTAATGTTGCTATATGTCTAGATTAATTCCATCGAATTCCAGGAGATAAGGTGAACACTACTATTACTCTTTTCTTGGAGCATAGTTGTAGTTAGTCACGAACATCCGGCCCTTCTGTCTCAGTGACTGACGCGAATGATTGCGATGGGGCTTGGAACTAACATGTAATACTTCAAAGTCAACACTGAACTTTGGTCTGGTCATTGTTACTTGAACCTGATGTTGCTATATGTTGAGATTAAATAAATCAAAATACAACAGGAAAGGTTCTGTGATGTGCTGCCCAAAATTACACATTTATTTTTAAAACAAACTTTCTTTCATTTCACGAGCACATTGGGAGCAAAGAAATTGTTTGATCAGAGTTTGAACCAACCCCCTTGTGAACATGAATCCATGACAACTAGGCTATACATTGTTGTGTATTTATTTATTTATTTATTTTTACCAAGGACATATGATGTGTTAATAAGAAACCTATGATGATATGCCAATGCTAAAAGATGACCAAAAAATGTTGTGCATTACTGATAACATTTAACAGATGTTCAGAAGGATAAAGTATACTCATTTTGCACAGACTAAGTAATAGTTTTTAGGAGAATACACCAGCTATATTCAAATGTTGCAAAAACATATGCTATATGAAAAACGTATGCTGTTAAAAAATGATACAGTAAATTGAAACTATTGGTTTAAATTTAAGTAAAGAACTAAATTAAAACAAAGAAGATAGATTTAAAATCAAACATACCAGTGAAAAATGATAATTTTAATTTTTAAAGAAAGGTTAAATTTCCAGTTGAACTCTCCAGGCCTGGGGATTTTCCAAGTGATCTCATCACACCTGGGTATTTCTTGAAAAATGAAATCATTAACAGCTGTTTTTATTGGTGTATGGTTTACTATATTTAGAAAGACCACCCATTTGGGGTGGCAAAATTGCCATGTTCACAGTATTTAAGGTGAGTGCAAACCAGTGTACATCAAAGTTGTTCCGGTATTTTTGATGACTGAATTTTGTTTCCTTTTGCCAGCAAAATAAAAACTGTTGCTATGGGACTTTGATATTCATTTGACTTTTCTGGACACCTTTAAGGAGATATTTTTTAAACAATTGAGCACAGCTAAAACACTTTGACTCTTGTCAAGTGATCAAGGACTCTGTCCTGAGTCTCCAAGGCATTTATTGGTGACCATGAAGGGACCAGACTGTTGATCAATGGACAAACCTTTTGTGCAGATTACTTTTTCCACTATTTGGTTTGCCAGCTAATGTCATTTCTCATAATGGACATTTTTTTCTAGCTGATACAATAAAAATTGCTTTAAAAATGTAAAGCTGCTATCATACTTTGCAAGAATCAGGCCAAATGGGGGGAAAAAAAAGCCAACTTAGAGGTGCGGTCAGGAGGGACAGACATTCGGACAGCCTTGTACAAATGCTGTATGACCACTTAGAATGTAGATAGATAGATAGATACTTTATTGATCTCACAATGGGGAAATTACATTTACACTCCAGTTACCTCAGACAGCAATTAGTCCACAATTATTACTTGTTTACCGTAATAATGGCACACATCAGAATGAAAAGCAACACATACACATTTGACATTGTTTATGTACACTAAGTTTGAAGAAGTCTGTCTGAGGCAAGTGGGTGAAGGCCACGCAGCAACCTTGAGTTGCGCTGCCAACATCAGCTGGGTGGGGGCATGGGCTTGCAGCTAGAACACACCGCCTCCGCTGAACGGAAACGGGATGATGAGAAACAGGCGCCAGAAAGGGTGGGTATTAATGGGGGAAAGGGGGTGGGGGGGAGGGAATAGAACATGCTTCAGTCCTGTGAAAAGCAGTTTATTGTCTTTGTGAGATGAGATAAGAAACAGCCAATGTTCCCCAGGCCAAAACAAATCCCTCAGGAGGAGACAGTCGGGCAATTTGACCTTCGGCTTGATAAGCCTGTAATGTTATTGTTGCAGCAGTGAAATCACTTTTTAACAGTTCCACTTGCACAACCAAATCCCAATTATGAATTAAGAATATTCCCAATTATGAATTAAGAATATTCACCGGCCTCTGAAATCTTCAGCTTCAACTGCAAGGCACGCATCTGCTCCAAGATGTGATCCAATTTGCGTCTGAGGTCAAGAGTCATCGCAGTCTGAGAATGCACTGCCTTGCCAACCTCGTTAATCATGACAGACAAGCGAGGGGCCGTGGTTCTTGGTGCCGCCGTCTTGCCAATTTTCCGGTAGATCAGGGCAGCACTTAAGCTAAAACGTACCAGCCCTGCTACCATAAGACCAAAAATTAATAAATCCTCAACGTCCTCAACGGAGAAAGGCGCCAAGCATGCAACACGCCAAGACCCCCAGGAGTCGAGAACACAGTCCGCAGAATATGTTCCATCTGGGCAGGTAGGATCCCCCGGTCCTGACCTTCTTGTAGAAAAAATGGTGTCAATAGCGTTCAGAGACCAGCTGATCAATTCCATGGTTAATCCAATAGTAGTCCAATAGATCCAGAATCCAATATCATTTGAGGAATTCACAGTCTGGTGAAATAGGGACTTGAAGGTTAAAGGCAGAGAACAGAAATAAGGGAGAGTGGAGGAGATGCGACCGCCCTCGTCGGAGTCCCAAGCTGAAAGCAGTAGGTGGATATCGCTTTGACTGATTCATGCACTTGGACAACAGTACAAATGCCGACGATGTGGTTACAATGCAGTAAGACTGTGGTGCAGTCCTGCTGTCTGGCTGGGGAGGTGAGTGTGATCTGCTTCTCATGTGCATTCTGAGGGGAGTGCACATGTCCGCGTGTCCAGGATGCCACAAATACCACATGACATATATACAGTACACCTAACCGGAGGCAGTGTGGGTCAGCATGACACAGTCTGGGCAAGTCCCTGCACCCCAATCGGATTGCACTGGGGGTACTGTCCGGCAGCTCTGTGCCACATTCGGTGCATGCCGGTAGGATTTGACATGCCTAACCATGGCGAATTTCTCTCAAATGTGACCAGACTGTTTTAAATGCTGGTTGGATGCCATCAGAACATTTAGAAGATGTTGATGTGCAGTCAGATTGCGGTCAGCCTGCACATCGACTGCCATTGGATATTTTTCCACTTCAACTGTGCCATGAATGTTTTGAACATGGACAAGACAATTAGGGCACCCGCACAGCCATGTCTGACTGTTTAGACTGCTCCGAGAATGCTGTCCGGCGTTTCCAAATGCACCTCAACACTTCCAGAAAGTTGGTCGAATTTTCATTCGGAGGGGATTTGGACTCATTTGGCCTCCAGTGTGATGGGGGTGTTAGGAATCAAACAAAAGTTTGGATGTGTGTACCACCCACAGTCACAGGGGCACCATTCAGAGACTTTGGTTCTATCAAAACCATTACTGCAGAGCACATGATCCAGGCAAGATGGCAAGCTCTCCAGAAAGGGACAGCCAAGCTGCCCTACCACTGGAAGCTAGTTAGCTTCGAGAGCACCAGGGAAACAGAAGATCACATCAACTGGCTGAAAGAAGGGGAGGGAAAGTATAAGAGAAGGTCAAGCACATAGTACAGATGGTGAGAGGAGGTTCGATACAAGAGAAGGAGTTGGTGAGTTGGATACAATTAAAGGAAATAATACATCAAATATAAAAGATGGAGGTTGTGTGTCAGATACAGGAGGAGGAGAACGCATATCAGGGCAGGTACAACAGCTGAAATAGTCCCCCCAGAATGCAATCCATAAAATGTGTTTGATTGGACAACAACACAATGGGAAACTAAATATGTATTCAGTCCCTGAACAATGTCTGACAGAGGGGACAGTGACGGTAGCAGTGGAATGTTCACAAAGGCAATGCACAGAGATAAAATTACACCAAACCTTAAGCACTGAGGAAATAATCAAATCAATGCAAGGTCATGTATGACAATGGAAAGTCAGAAGTTTGATGGAGGAGGGAAACGAACTGGGATGAGAGAACAATCTGTTTTACCAGTGGGTAACCTGACAGAGTGACCATTGGGTTCTTCGTCACCTCCTTGGCTAAGGTCCTTTTCCCTTGATTGCTTAATTTAGTTGGATGGCCAGCTCTAGGAAGAGTCCTGGTGGATCTGAACTTCTTCCATTTGCAGATGATGGAGGCCACTGTGCTCATTTGGATCTTCAAAGCAGCAGAAATGTTTCTGTACCTTTCCCCAGACTTGTGCCTCGAGACAATCCTGGCTCATAGGTCTCCAGACAATTCCTTTGACTTCATGCTTGGTTTGTGCTCTGACATGCACTGTCAACTGTGGTACCTTTTATGTAGACAGGTGTGTGCGTTTCCAAATCATGTTCAATCAACCAAATTTACCCCAGATGGACTGCAATTAAGCTGTAAGGATCATCAGTGGAAACTGGATGCACCTGAGCTGAATTTTGAACTTCATGGCAAAGGCTGTGAATACTTGTGTACATGTGATGTCTTACATTTTTATTTTGAATACATTTTCAAAAATCTCAAACCTATGGACTGGAATTTCAGGTCCAGAAACTGGGGGATCTGGAACTTTGGAAAGAAGACTCTTGTGGGTCTGGAAATTTGGGGACAGACTCTGGGAGCTCTGAAACTTTGGGGGCAGACTCTGGGGGTCTGGCACTTCAGGGGAAGAGTCTGAGGTGTCTGGATCTTTGCAGACAGACTCTGGGGGTCTGAAACATTGGGGCAGACTCTCATAGCTGTGGAACTTTGGAGGGCAGACTCTGGGGGGTCTGAAACATCAGCAGAAAACTCTTGGGGGTATGGAAATTTGGGGGCAGGCCTGGAAGTTCTGATACTTTGGGAGCAGACTCTTAGGGGTCTAAAACTTTGGCTGCAGACTCTGGGGGTTTGGATCTCTGGGGGCAGTCTCTTGGTGGTCAGGATCTTTGTGACATACTCTTGGGGGTCTGGATCTTTAAGGGCAGACTCTGGGAGCTCTGGAACTTTGGGGGCACACTCTGGAAGCTCTGAAATTTTGGGGGCAGAAGTTGGGGGTCTGGGAATTCAGAGGGTGACTCTGGACGGTTTGGAATTTCAGGTGCAGACTCTGTAGTGTCTGCAAATTTGGGGCCAGACTCTGGGAGCTCTGGAACTTTGGGAACAGATTCTAGGTTGCCTGGAACTTTGGGGGCAGACTCTCAGGGGTATGGAACTTCGGAGGCAGACTGTGGGAGCTATGGAAGTTCAGGGGCAGAGTTTGTGAGTCTGGGACTTCAGGGGCTGACTCTGGGGGGTCCGGAATGTCAGGGGCAGACTCTGGGAGCTCTGGAACTTTAGGGGCAGACTCTTGGGATCTGGAACCTAGGGAGCAGACTCTCAGTGGTCTGCAACTTTGAGGGCAGACTCTAGGGGGTCTGGATCTTTGGAGGCAGACTCTGGAATGTCTGGAACTTCGTGGGCAGACTCAGGGGGAGTCTGGATCTTTGGAGCAGACTATGGGAGCTTTGAAACTTTGCAGGTGGACTCGGGGTTAGGGTTAACACAGGGTGTCTGGGAATTCAGGGGAAGATTCTCAGTGGTATGGAACTGTGGAGGCAGATTCTGGGATCTCTGTAACTTCAGGGAAATGTTTGGGGGTTTGGGACATCAGGAGCTGATTCTGGGAGCTCTGGGACTTCGGGGCAGACTCTTGGAGTACTGCAACTTTGGAGAGTAGTCTCTAGGGAGATCTGGATCTTTGGGGTCAGACTCCGGGATGTCTGGAACTTCGTAGACTCACGAGTGTCTGCTCCCCGAGTTGGGGGAGCAGACACTCGTGGGTCTGAACATTTGGGGAAGACTTTCATGTCTGGAACTTAGGGGCAGACACTTGGAGGACTGCAACTTTGCTGGCAGACTCTGAGGGAGCTGCAACCTTGGGTTCAGAGTCTGGGAGCTTTGGAACTTTGGAAGCAGACTCTATAGCTTTGGTCTTAGTTTCTTTATGCAACTCTCTGCAATAATATGATTAATTATTTTTGGGGGGCACCATTTAAAAACTTGCTCAAAGACCCAAATTTGTTAGGATCAGCACTTGGTGTCTGGAACTTTGAGGGAAGAGTCCCAAGGGCTATGGAACTGTAGAGGCACACTCTGGGATCTCTGGGACTTCAGGGGCTGACTCTGGGAGCTCTGGGACTTTGGGGACAGACACTCGTGGGTCTGCAAGTTCGGGGCACACTATTATGTCTGGAACTTACGGGGGAAGACTCTTGCAGGCCTGTAACTTTGGGAGGCAGTCTCTAGGGGTTGGCTCTCACTGCGGTATTGTATCACTTCCTGTTCCGGAGCACAGCGGTGTTTTTCTGTATCTGTTAGCTGTTTAATCTGCGCAGTTAGATTGATCTAGTTATCTAGATTACAATTTGTTTCCCAGTGTAATCTTTACGTGCCTTAACTAAAGCACTCCTTCTGCTGAATCACCTCTAAATTATTTACACATTATTCACTTTGCGTGTTTTTAGGAATCCGCTAGCTTAGCGTAGCTACTAGCTCTTAGCCGATTTAGCATGGCGGCTTCTCCTGTCTCTCCCGCACTTTTCTGCTCTGGGTGTGAAATGTTTAGTTATTCCTCGGCCTCCTTTAGCAGTAATGGTACTTGTAATAAGTGTAGCTTATTCGTAGCTTTGGAGGCCAGGCTGGGCGAATTGGAGACTCGGCTCCGCACCGTGGAAAATTCTACAGCTAGCCAGGCCCCTGTAGTCGGTGCGGACCAAGGTAGCTTAGCCGCCGTTAGTTCCCCCCTGGCAGATCCCGAGCAGCCGGGAAAGCAGGCTGACTGGGTGACTGTGAGGAGGAAGCGTAGCCCTAAACAGAAGCCCCGTGTACACCGCCAACCCGTTCACATTTCTAACCGTTTTTCCCCACTCGACGACACACCCGCCGAGGATCAAACTCTGGTTATTGGCGACTCTGTTTTGAGAAATGTGAAGTTAGCGACACCAACAACCATAGTCAATTGTCTTCCGGGGGCCAGAGCAGGCGACATTGAAGGAAATTTGAAACTGCTGGCTAAGGCTAAGCGTAAATTTGGTAAGATTGTAATTCACGTCGGCAGTAACGACACCCGGTTACGCCAATCGGAGGTCACTAAAATTAACATTAAATCGGTGTGTAACTTTGCAAAAACAATGTCGGACTCCGTAGTTTTCTCTGGGCCCCTCCCCAATCAGACCGGGAGTGACATGTTTAGCCGCATGTTCTCCTTGAATTGCTGGCTGTCTGAGTGGTGTCCAAAAAATGAGGTGGGCTTCATAGATAATTGGCAAAGCTTCTGGGGAAAACCTGGTCTTGTTAGGAGAGACGGCATCCATCCCACTTTGGATGGAGCAGCTCTCATTTCTAGAAATCTGGCCAATTTTCTTAAATCCTCCAAACCGTGACTATCCAGGGTTGGGACCAGGAAGCAGAGTTGTAGTCTTACACACCTCTCTGCAGCTTCTCTCCCCCTGCCATCCCCTCATTACCCCATCCCCGTAGAGACGGTGCCTGCTCCCAGACTACCAATAACCAGCAAAAATCTATTTAAGCATAAAAATTCAAAAAGAAAAAATAATATAGCACCTTCAACTGCACCACAGACTAAAACAGTTAAATGTGGTCTATTAAACATTAGGTCTCTCTCTTCTAAGTCCCTGTTGGTAAATGATATAATAATTGATCAACATATTGATTTATTCTGCCTAACAGAAACCTGGTTACAGCAGGATGAATATGTTAGTTTAAATGAGTCAACACCCCCGAGTCACACTAACTGTCAGAATGCTCGTAGCACGGGCCGGGGCGGTGGATTAGCAGCAATCTTCCATTCCAGCTTATTAATTAATCAAAAACCCAGACAGAGCTTTAATTCATTTGAAAGCTTGTCTCTTAGTCTTGTCCATCCAAATTGGAAGTCCCAAAAACCAGTTTTATTTGTTATTATCTATCGTCCACCTGGTTGTTACTGTGAGTTTCTCTGTGAATTTTCAGACCTTTTGTCTGACTTAGTGCTTAGCTCAGATAAGATAATTATAGTGGGCGATTTTAACATCCACACAGATGCTGAGAATGACAGCCTCAACACTGCATTTAATCTATTATTAGACTCTATTGGCTTTGCTCAAAAAGTAAATGAGTCCACCCACCACTTTAATCATATCTTAGATCTTGTTCTGACTTATGGTATGGAAATAGAAGACTTAACAGTATTCCCTGAAAACTCCCTTCTGTCTGATCATTTCTTAATAACATTTACATTTACTCTGATGGACTACCCAGCAGTAGGGAATAAGTTTCATTACACTAGAAGTCTTTCAGAAAGCGCTGTAACTAGGTTTAAGGATATGATTCCTTCTTTATGTTCTCTAATGCCATATAACAACACAGTGCAGAGTAGCTACCTAAACTCTGTAAGGGAGATAGAGTATCTCGTCAATAGTTTTACATCCTCATTGAAGACAACTTTGGATGCTGTAGCTCCTCTGAAAAAGAGAGCTTTAAATCAGAAGTGTCTGACTCCGTGATATAACTCTCAAACTCGTAGCTTAAAGCAGATAATCCGTAAGTTGGAGAGGAAATGGCGTCTCACTAATTTAGAAGATCTTCACTTAGCCTGGAAAAAGAGTCTGTTGCTCTATAAAAAAGCCCTCCGTAAAGCTAGGACATCTTTCTACTCATCACTAATTGAAGAAAATAAGAACAACCCCAGGTTTCTTTTCAGCACTGTAGCCAGGCTGACAAAGAGTCAGAGCTCTATTGAGCTGAGTATTCCATTAACTTTAACTAGTAATGACTTCATGACTTTCTTTGCTAACAAAATTTTAACTATTAGAGAAAAAATTACTCATAACCATCCCAAAGACGTATCGTTATCTTTGGCTGCTTTCAGTGATGCCGGTATTTGGTTAGACTCTTTCTCTCCGATTGTTCTGTCTGAGTTATTTTCATTAGTTACTTCATCCAAACCATCAACATGTTTATTAGACCCCATTCCTACCAGGCTGCTCAAGGAAGCCCTACCATTATTTAATGCTTCGATCTTAAATATGATCAATCTATCTTTGTTAGTTGGCTATGTACCACAGGCTTTTAAGGTGGCAGTAATTAAACCATTACTTAAAAAGCCATCACTTGACCCAGCTATCTTAGCTAATTATAGGCCAATCTCCAACCTTCCTTTTCTCTCAAAAATTCTTGAAAGGGTAGTTGTAAAACAGCTAACTGATCATCTGCAGAGGAATGGTCTATTTGAAGAGTTTCAGTCAGGTTTTAGAATTCATCATAGTACAGAAACAGCATTAGTGAAGGTTACAAATGATCTTCTTATGGCCTCGGACAGTGGACTCATCTCTGTGCTTGTTCTGTTAGACCTCAGTGCTGCTTTTGATACTGTTGACCATAAAATTTTATTACAGAGATTAGAGCATGCCATAGGTATTAAAGGCACTGCGCTGCGGTGGTTTGAATCATATTTGTCTACTAGATTACAATTTGTTCATGTAAATGGGGAATCTTCTTCACAGACTAAAGTTAATTATGGAGTTCCACAAGGTTCTGTGCTAGGACCAATTTTATTCACTTTATACATGCTTCCCTTAGGCAGTATTATTAGACGGTATTGCTTAAATTTTCATTGTTACGCAGATGATACCCAGCTTTATCTATCCATGAAGCCAGAGGACACACACCAATTAGCTAAACTGCAGGATTGTCTTACAGACATAAAGACATGGATGACCTCTAATTTCCTGCTTTTAAACTCAGATAAAACTGAAGTTATTGTACTTGGCCCCACAAATCTTAGAAACATGGTGTCTAACCAGATCCTTACTCTGGATGGCATTACCCTGACCTCTAGTAATACTGTGAGAAATCTTGGAGTCATTTTTGATCAGGATATGTCATTCAAAGCGCATATTAAACAAATATGTAGGACTGCTTTTTTGCATTTACGCAATATCTCTAAAATCAGAAAGGTCTTGTCTCAGAGTGATGCTGAAAAACTAATTCATGCATTTATTTCCTCTAGGCTGGACTATTGTAATTCATTATTATCAGGTTGTCCTAAAAGTTCCCTAAAAAGCCTTCAGTTAATTCAAAATGCTGCAGCTAGAGTACTGACGGGGACTAGAAAGAGAGAGCATATCTTTCTACTCATCACTAATTGAAGAAAAGGCCATATTGGCCTCTCTTCATTGGCTTCCTGTTAATTCTAGAATAGAATTTAAAATTCTTCTTCTTACTTATAAGGTTTTGAATAATCAGGTCCCATCTTATCTTAGGGACCTCGTAGTACCATATCACCCCAATAGAGTGCTTCGCTCTCAGACTGCAGGCTTACTTGTAGTTCCTAGGGTTTGTAAGAGTAGAATGGGAGGCAGAGCCTTCAGCTTTCAGGCTCCTCTCCTGTGGAACCAGCTCCCAATTCAGATCAGGGAGACAGACACCCTCTCTACTTTTAAGATTAGGCTTAAAACTTTCCTTTTTGCTAAAGCTTATAGTTAGGGCTGGATCAGGTGACCCTGAACCATCCCTTAGTTATGCTGCTATAGACGTAGACTGCTGGGGGGTTCCCATGATGCACTGTTTCTTTCTCTTTTTTCTTTCTCTTTTTGCTCTGTATGCACCACTCTGCATTTAATCATTAGTGATCGATCTCTGCTCCCCTCCACAGCATGTCTTTTTCCTGGTTCTCTCCCTCAGCCCCAACCAGTCCCAGCAGAAGACTGCCCCTCCCTGAGCCTGGTTCTGCTGGAGGTTTCTTCCTGTTAAAAGGGAGTTTTTCCTTCCCACTGTAGCCAAGTGCTTGCTCACAGGGGGTCGTTTTGACCGTTGGGGTTTTACATCATTATTGTATGGCCTTGCCTTACAATATAAAGCGCCTTGGGGCAACTGTTTGTTGTGATTTGGCGCTATATAAAAAAAATTGATTGATTGATTGATAGGGGGATCCAGATCTTTCGGTCAGACTTCGGGATGTCTGGAACTTTGCAGACTCACGTGTGTCTGCCCCCCAAGTTCCAGAACTTGGGGAGCAGACACTCGTGGGTTTGCACGTTTGGGGCAGAATTTCATGTTTTGAACTTAGGGGGCAGGCACTTGGAGGGCTGCAACTTTGGTGGCAGACTCTGGGGTCGCTGCTACTTTGGGGGCAGAGTCTGGGAGCTCTGGAACTTTGGGAGCAGACTCTATAGGTTTGGTCTTAGTTTTTTATGCAACACTCTGCAATAATATGATGAATTGTTTTTGGGGAGCATCATTTAAAAACTTCAGGGGCAAAATTTAAAAACTTCAGGGGCAGATTCCCAGGGGTATGAAACAGTAGAGGTAGACTCTGGGAGCTCTAGATTTTTGGGAGCAGGCTCTGGGATCTTTGAAACTTCAGGGCAGAGTTTGGGGGTTTGGGACTTCAGGGGCTGACTCTGGGTGATCTGGGACTTCAGGGGCTGACTCAAGGATCTCTGGGACTTTGGGGACAGACTCTCATGGGTCTACAAGTTCGGGGCAGACTATCATGTCTGGACCTTAGGCAGCAGACACTTGGAGGCCTGTAACTTCGGTGGCAGACTCTGGGTGAGCTGCAACTTTGGGGGCAGAGTCTGGGAGCTCTGGAACTTTGGGTTCCAGATCCCAGAGTCTGCTCCTAAAATTCCAGAGCTCCAAGAGTCTGCCTCCACAGTTCCATACCCCTGGGAATCTTCCCAGACACCCAGTGCCAAGCTAATCAATTTGGGTCTCTAGGTAAGTTTTTAAATGGTGCCTCCCAAAAACAATTCATCATATTATTGTAGAGAGTTGCTTAAAGAAACTAAGACCAAATCTACAGAGTCTGCTCCCAAAGTTCCAGAGCTCCCAGACTCTGCCCCCAAAGTTGCAGCTCCCTCAGAGTCTGCCTGCAAAGTTGCAGTCCTCCACGTGTCTGCCCCCTAAGTTCCAGACATAATAGTCTGCCCCAAACTTGCAGACCCATGAGTGTCTGCCCCCAAGTTACAGAGCTCCCAGAATCAGTTTCTGAAGTCCCAAACCCCCAAACTCTGCCCTGAAGTTACAGAGATCCCAGAGTCTGCCTCCACAGTTCCATACGACTGAGAATCTTCCCCTGAAGTCCCAGATACGCCGTGATAACCCGAATCAATTTGGGTCTCTGGGTTAAAATTTTTAAATGGCACCCCACAAAAACAACCATCATATTATTGCAGAGAGTTGCATAAAGAAACTCAGACCAAAGCTTTTGCCTTTTTCACCCCCTGCCACAAGGAGGTGCTATTATCTCTTCACACAACATGAGAGAGACAATGGCTGAAGTCATACAACACACTACACATTACACTTATGGTACCACACTCCCATAATGCACTGCAGCATAACAATTTACAGTCTTAGTGATTGGCCAGGCGATCGCTTTATTATTTTTACTGTACCTTTATTTTGGACCCGATTTTTCTTCCTTTTCTTTTTCCTTTCCTGGGCACCAGATAGTTTGGGCCATTTGACATTGTTATGTCGCAGTGACATAATGACACGGAAAAGCTCATCAGACACTTTGGTGGGGGTGTGTGTGAAGCAATGAGGAAAACTATTGGCCGGTTGCTAAGAATATAAACTGTTGTGCTGCAATACATTATGGGAGTTCTGGGTTTTGGGGTTTTAAGCTATTATGGTTCATGTTGGTTTAACAGTGTTGTCAGCTCCCAGAGAGTTCCCCTGAAGTTCCAGCACTCCCAGAGTCTGCCCCTGACATTCCAGACCCCTGACAGTCTGCCCCAAAGATCCTGACCCTGTAGAGTTTGCCCCAATGTTCCAAAACCCCAGAGTCTGCCCCCAAAGTTTCAGAACCCCAGAGTCTGCCCATAAAGTTACAGACATCCCAGAGTCTGACCCCGAACAACCAGACTTCCCCCCAGAGTCTGCACCCTAAGTTGCAGACCCCCCAGAGTCAGCACCCAAAATTCCAGAGCCTGCAGATTCAGCTCCTAAAGTCCCAGATCGGCAAACCCTCACTCCAAAATTTCATAGCTCCAAGAGTCTGCACCTGAAATTCCAGACTCCTGAGAGTCTGCCACAAAGATCCTGACCACCAAGAGTTTGCCCCAAAGGTCTAAAACCCCAAAGTCTGTCCAAAAGTTCCAGAACCCCTGGGAATCTTCCCCCAAAGTCCCAGACACCCAGTGCCAAGCTGCACCAATTTGGGTCTCTTGGCCAGTTTTTAAATGTCGCCCCCCAAAAATAATTCATTATACTCGTATTATTGCAGAGAGTTGCATAAAAAACTAACACCAAAGCTATAGAGTCTGCTCCCAAAGTTCCAGAGCTCCCAGACTCTGCTCCTAAAGTTGCAGTCCTCCAAATGTCTGCCCCCTAAATTCCAGACATGATAGTCTGCCCCAAACTTGTAGACCCACGAGTATCCCCCAAGTTCTGGAACTTGGGGGGCAGAACTTGTGCCCCAAGTTCTGGAACTTGGAGAGCAGTGTCTGCCCCCCAAGTTGACACTTGGCACAAGTTGACACACTAGTGTGTCTGTAAAGTTCCAGACATCCCAGGGTCTGATCCCAAAGTTCCAGACATCCCAGGGTCTTATCCCAAAGATCCAGATCCCCCTAGAGACTGCTCCCCAAAGTTACAGGCCTCCAAGAGTCTTCCCCCCTAAGTTCCAGACACGCTAGTCTGCCCTGAACTTGCAGACCCACGAGTGTCTGTCCGCAAAGTCCCAGATCTCCCAGAGTGAGCCTCTGAAGTCCCAAACACCCAAACTCTGCCCTGAAGTTTCAAAGTCTCCTCCCAAAATTCCAGAGCACCCAGAGTCTGCCTCTACAGTTCCATACTCCTGAGAATCTTCCCCGAAGTCCTAGACACCCAGTGCCAACCCTAGCTAATTTGGGTCTCAAGGCAAGTTTTAAATGGTGACCCCCCCCAAATAATTCATCATATTATTGCAGACGGTTGCATAAAAAAGACCAAAGCTATAGAGTCTGCTCCCAGAGTTCCCGAGCTCCCAGACTCTGCCCCCAAAGTTGTAACTCCCCCAGTGTCTGCCACCAAAGTTGCAGTCCTCCAAGTGTCTGCCCCCTAAGTTCCAGACATCATAGTCTCCCCCAAACTTGCAGACCCACAAATGTCCCCCAAATTCTGGAACATGGGGGGCAGAACTTGCTCCCCAAGTTCTGGAATTTGGGAGCAGAACTTGCTCCCCAAGTTCTGGAATTTGGGAGCAGAACTGTTGTGTGTTGGGGGGTGTGGCTGGAGGTTTTGGTGTTTTTTTCTTTTCTTTGCTCCTCAGGTGGCATGGAAGCTGATTTGTCTGTGGAAAAAAGGTGCTGGCTGAAGAATCCTCACCCTCGTCAATATCATGTGAGGCACCTGGGACTGGTGCTCACGTGCAGCCCTAAAGACTTTCAGCTGTAGCAGATAATTGGATGGCGTTCTGCTTTTAAGGCATGTGTGAATCAAGCAGAACTGCCGGGAACTCGACCTTGTGATGTTCGTTTGTGAGACGCTGAGGACCGCACCTGGGTTTGACACATTAAGCCTGTGAAGCAGGGAAGGGTGAGGACACATGCTGTCAGCACACAGTAAAGGTAATTAACTGTTTGACTAATTGTAGATAGTAACTTGATGTTTTGCTACATAGCATACTTGAAATTGTGATGAGAATGGTGTGGCTTGCTTCTCACTGCTGTGGCGTGCAGGATAAGTGATCCTCCAGTTATTGTGAGAAGCTGCTCATGTGCATAAAGATAAAAAGTACAGACCTTGATGTGTTGCTGATAGCGTGTGTCTTGTGAAAGAAATTGTTATACCTGCTAACTTACCTCACATCTTCTGTGCTTCACAGAGAGTCAGTTTGTCGTGTCCACCTGGGGGGTGTTTGTCTGATGGTAGTGAGTCCAGGAGCGCTGGACTTCTCTCCTTATGAACGCTGGAGAGCGTGCCAGCAGTCACTCCTCTTGAAGGACATTGGGTTGGGGTTTTTTGTATAATTTATTTAGGCACAGGTGAAAAATAAATTGTTTTTTGTTGATGGAACCGCTTTCTGGTTATTTTTAGTGCTGGGTCCTGTCTGACGCAGGTTCGCTCCTCAATCTGCGTCGACACATAACAAGAACTTGCTCCCCAAGTTATGGAACTTCAGGGGCAGACACTCGGGAGTCTGCAAACTTCCAGAAATCCTGGAGTCTGACCCCAAAGATCCAGATCCCCCTAGACACTGCCCCCCAAATTACAGTCCTCCAGCAGTCTTCCCCCCCAAGTTCCAAACATGATAGTCTGCCCCAAACTTGCAGAAACATGAGTGTCTGTCCCCAAAGTCCAAGAGTCAGCCCCTGAAGTCCCAGACCTCCCAGAGTCAGCCCCTGAACTCCAAACCCCCCAAACTCTGCCCTGAATTTTTAAAGATCCCAGAGTCTGCTCCCAAAAATCCAAAGCTCCCAGAGTCTGCCACCAAAGTTGCAGTCTAAGTGTCTGCGACCCAAGTTCCAGACATCATAGTCTGCCCCGAACCTGTGAGTCTGGCAATATGCTTGCCCAAATAGGAGTGGTTGAGAAAAATGGTCAGAATGTCCAAAGGATGAAGGTTCTTATTAACAAAAAATGTCTTGAACTAAGTCCTGAATATGGAGGAGTGTTAATCGTTAATTGTACTTGGTTCTTATTGTAATCCTGTCCCTTACATAATCAAGCTATTCCTCAAATTGAATTTATTCAAAGTCACACTGAAAAACAGGCCTGGGTTCTCACACATGTAGCCCACACAGGGGCTCTATCTTGTGAGAGACCCTGAACCAAGCAAACAAGTAGTTTTTATGTAAGACAATGTAGGAGGTACAGTGGGTGGGTTTTATTCCCGCAATGCCTAACCTTACTGGCTCGCGTAGACAGAGGGGAAACTCCGCCCACAGTTGTTCGGTAGCTGGTGGAACCCAACTCCTTTGTTTGCTGGACTTTCTAATCAGATAAAACCAGTTCAGACCAGTTGACATGCATACTCAAACAAATAATGAAAACTCACTAAAAATATAACCATTTAAGCATAGCAAATACTTGGTACAGTAAAAAATAAAATCTAATAACAAATAAACACACAGATATATCTAACATTGTCTTACATAAACCTGATTGGGAACTGAGGGAGTGGCAAACAGAAACTCAAGATTTTTAATCCATATAGGGAGAGAGCTCTGATTAAACAAAGAGTCCATGTTGTCAAAAACCAGGAAACAGTTTAGACAGGGGGATTGTTGTCAACCACACACCAAACTGCTCACAAATTGTGCACTATTTCTGGGTTCAAATGACAGGTGTGGTAGAAGACATGAAATTTCTTGAATTGTGCAAAGATTACAGTCAGGGAATGTGCCTGCTGGTTTGACTTGCTTGGATGTGGGTCCAGCTGGTGTAATCTTTCTGTCACAAGATGGTGCTCGAATGCCTAACCAAACAATACACACACACACACACACACACACACACACACACACACACACACACACACACACACACACACACACACACACACACACACACACACACACACACACACACACACACACACACACACACACACCAAAAGAAGTAGAATAAAGAGCACAAAGAAATAAGCACTAAAACCCCGAACAAATATACAACCCCAATTCCAATGAAATTGGGATGTTGTGTAAAATGTAAATAAAAACAGAATACAATGATTTACAAATCCTCTTCAACCTATATTCATTTGAATACACCACAAAGACAAGATATTTAATGTTCAAATTGATAAACTTTTTTGTTTTTGTGCAAATATTTGCTCATTTTGAAATGGATGCCTGCAACACATTTAAAAAAAGCTGGGACAGTGGTATGTTTACCACTGTGTTACATCACCTTTCCTTCTAACAACACTCAGTAAGCGTTTGGGAACTGAGGACACTAATTGTTGAAGCTTTGTAGGTGGAATTCTTCCTCATTCTTGCTTGATGTACGACTTCAGTTGTTCAACAGTCCGGGGTCTCTGCTCTTGTATTTTGTGCTTCATAATGCGCCACACATTTTCAATAGGCGACAGGTCTGGACTGCAGGCAGGCCAGTCTAGTACCCGCACTCTTTTACTACGAAGCCATGCTGTTGTAACACGTGCAGAATGTGGCTTGGCATTGTCTTGCTAAAATATGCAGGGACGTCCCTGAAAAAGACGCTGCTTGTATGGCAGCATGTGTTGCTCCAAAACCTGGATGTACCTTTCAGCATTGATGGTGCCATCAGAGATGTGTAAGTTGCCCATGCCATGGGCACTAACACACCCCCATACCATGACAGATGCTGGCTTTTGAACTTTGCGCTGGTAACAATCTGGATGGTCTTTTTCCTGTTTTGTCTGGAGGACACAACATCCATGATTTCCAAAAACAATTTGGAACGTGGACTCATCAGACCACAGCACACCTTTCCACTTTCTGTCTGTCCATTTCAAATGAGCTTGGGCAGAGCAAAGGTGGCGGCATTTCTGGATGTTGTTGATGTATGGCTTTCGCTTTGCATGGTAGAGTTTTAACTTGCACTTGTAGATGTAGCGACGAACAGTGTTAACTGACAATGGTTTTCTGAAGTGTTCCTGAGCCCACGCAGTAAGATCCTTTACACAATGATGTCGGTTTTTAATGCTGTGCCGCCTGTGGGATCGAAGGTCACGGGCATTGCTGTTTACGTGTAGAAAGTTTTACAGATTCTGAATCTTATGATTATATTGTGGACAGTAGATGATGGAATCCCTAAATTCCTTGCAATTGAACATTGGGAAACATTGTTCTTAAACTGTTGGACTATATTTTCACACAGTTGTTCATAAAGTGGTGATCCTCGCCTCATCTTTGCTTGTGAATGGCTGAGCCTTTTGGGATGCTCCTTTTATACTTTTACACTCACAAGTTTCTCACAAGTTTCCAATTAGGTGTTCTTTGAGCATCCATCAACTTGGGACCAGTGTTTTGTTGCCCCGTCCCAACTTGTATCCATTTCAAAATGAGCAAATATTTGCACAATAAATAAATAAATAAATAAATAAATAAATTATATATATATATATATATATATATATATATATATAAAAGACTATCAGTTTGAACATTAAATATCTTGCCTTTGTGGCGTATTTAACTGAATATAGGTTGAAGGGGATTTTCAGATCATTGCATTCTGTTTTTAATTACATTTTACACAATGTCCCAGCTTCATTGGAATTGGGGTTGTAATAACAAGAACTGAACACAGGATAGAGCAACCTGCAGTAAACAGTGAAACAACACCACTGTAAAATAAACACTGGAATTAAATACAGAATAAAACCAAACTACAGGAACACCAGAAACTAAACCATAGAACATTTAAAGAAAGCAAAAACTTTCAAAAAACAAGGTATGCAAACACACAGAGATCCTAAATAATCCAAATCCAGGAACAGTCACTAGAGGGAGACAGAGGACAAGGACAGACACAAAACATCACACATATATACGGTACACATTTTATGTCAACCTGAGCTTTGGCTCTCTGAACTGTCTTAAATGTGGAAACACTTTTGAAAATATTACATTTTTTTTAAATATTATGCAAAGTACACACAGAAAAGTTTCATCATTTCGTTAGTGCTATCAGTATGCTTGACTCCAACAACTAAATGTCACACATTACATGACCCATGCAGGCTGTCACAAGCTGTAATTCCATCCACTTGCTCATTAAATTTTTGATACTATACAAATATTTTCTTTAGGTTTGCTTTCATAATAGTCACAATTATTGTTGTTTGTCTTCTGAAACAGATCAACACTAGAATTTGACATGTTTTACACCGACTGTCTTTTCCTGATGCAACTCCACTTCTCCATGGAGTGATGCACTCAGCACCTGGTATTCCTCGACATTCTCCCAGCCAGGCACCAATCAAGACCTACTCTGCTTCACTTCTGAAACTGACAGGATCAGGTGTCAGCTGTACACAACAATAATCATGATATCATTTGTGTAGCATTTTAACAACATTACAAAGTTCTTCCCAATTCTAAAATTAAATAAAAAACAGAAAATATGCATATATTAAAACACAATACCAAACATCAAGTGAGGCCAAAGGTGAAGCCCCCCCAGAAGCTGAAGGGTTTTAGCCATGCTAATGCTCCCCAGAACCATTTTACTGAAAAAAGTCTGAAGGACCTAAAGGACATGGTGAGGAGCTTCGATCATTAATGTCGGCGACATAAACGTATTATTTACTGTTGTTATAAATTAATGTGGTAATCATTCAAGAAATCTGTTGATCTCATAAATACAGAAGTTTCTGTTCTTGATATTCTACTTAGCAATGATATTTTCATGAATATTTTTAATAAACCCATAAGTATGTACCATTAAAGCCTACAATAGTTTATCATTAACAAATCATATTAGTTTATTTAAACTACCTTCATTTCAAGACCTTCATACACTCAAGAAATTTTGAATTAGGGTGTATCACATACAATTGACATGGTATACAGTATTTCCGTCAACCTACGTCGATGTTCGATCCAAGGCTTTGCATTACTTGTCTTTGTGGTAAATGGTGGTCACACCAGATACTGACTGGTATCCCCCCCAATAAAAGAAAACTGCACCTTTCAGAGTGGCCTTTTATTGTGGACAGTCTAAGGCACACCTGTGCACTAATCATGGTGTCTAATCAGCATCTTGATATGGCACACCTGTGAGGTGGGATGGATTATCTCAGCAAAGGAGAAGTGCTCACTATGACAGATTTAAACTGGTTTGTGAACAATATTTGAGGGAAATGGTGATATTGTGTATGTGAAAAAGTTTTCGATCTTTGAGTTCATCTCATACAAAATGGGAGCAAAACCAAAAGTGTTGCGTTTATATTTTTGTTGAGTGTAATAAACACCCTCAAACTTCTATAATTCTCCAGTATGTCTGTTCATGTCGAAGCTCTTGTGCTGGGGTTTGGTCTGAAACTGCGGAGTATTTTAGGTCTTGATCAAATAGTGGTCACTGGACCACTTAGTGGCGGTTTTTGATACTGGCCATGCGGGGCGTTGCCCTGGGCGGCATTTAAGGAGGGGCGGCACTGTGGGGACATGCACTTAAAAAAAAATCATGTCCTGGGTGTACGGGTACGACCAGTGGAAGCATTCCACGTCGCCACGACCGAAGAAGGCGCGCCAAGTGCGCAGCAATGTTAAGGTAATGCTGACTGTTTTTTTTTTACTCCCGTGGTGTGGTACACCACGAGTATGAACCACAGGGTCAAACAGTAACGAAGGAGTATTACAGAGATGTCCTCCGTCGCCTCCGTGATGCTGTACGGCGCAAGAGATGGGAGTTGTGGGCCACAGGAAATTGGCGCCTCCACCACTACAATGCTCCAGCTCATTCCTCCAACTTAATTCGGACTTTTTTGTCTCAAAACCAAACTCCTGTGGTTCCACAGGCTCCATACTCTCCTGACATGGCCCCTTGCAACTTCTGGCTGTTCCCAAAACAAATCAAAACACCATTAAAAGGAACGCGTTTTGAGACGAGGGAGGACATCATGGCTGCGACGACGGCGGCGCTGCGCTCCATCCCGAAAGAGGCCTTTTTGGAATGCTTCCAACAGTGGCGACACCGCTGGGAGAAGTGTGTGGAGTCCCAAGGAGACTACTTCGAGGGTGATTAGGTTTCCAACGCTCCAGGTAAGCCAGTTTTTTTCCCCCAGCCAAAAGTCCAATACTTTTCTCACAGACCTCGTACTGTATGTATTATTTTCACTCTTAAGCTGGTAGTAACTTGTTAATGTTTAGACAATTTGGGGAGTTCTGTAATTTAGGTTTTTTTTTAATGGTTAAGTGCTCCTTGGTCTGAAAAAATTTTAAAAACACTTTTTTAGACGTATGTTACTGGTGCCATCTGGCGTTTACCATCCTGCCCTGATTGGTTTATATCAGGGGTGGCCAAGTTCGGTCCTCGAGAGCCACCTTCCTGACACTCTTAGTTCTCTCCCTGCTCCAACACACCTGAATCCAATGAAAGACTCGTTAGCGGACTTTTAATGAGCATTTCATTGGATTCAGGTGTGTTGTAGCAGGGAGACAACTAAGAGTGTCAGGAATGTGGCTCTCGAGGACCGAACTTGGCCACTCCTGGTTTATATTAAAAGGAATGCTTATATTTGTAATCCATTGTTTTAAGATTTACATTTCTGTTTATTTATGTCATGTTGTAGACACGTATTTTTACTTTGAAATGAAAGAACATCAGAAAATGGGAGCATGGTGACTTAGTGGCACTGTTGCTGCACAGTAAGAAGGCCATGGGTTCAATTCCCACCTGTGGCCTTTCTGTGTGGAGTTTGCATGTTCTCCCCGTGTTTGTGTGGGTATGATTTTTGAACAAATATTAAAACAAAACAAAACAAAACAAACAAACAACAACAACAACAACAAAAAAAACCCCCAATAAAAACCTGCTGAATCCAGAGCATGAAAATACTTTTTTTTTGTAATTGTCATTTTGTTACTTTACTGTGTGGCATTTGTTAACTTATTTGTTGACTTATTATGAATTCAAACTGCTAACCCTGCCACCAATATATATATTTTTTGCTTTCAGAAAACACTACATTATAAACAGAATTTTAAAAAGTAAGAATTATTCATTTGGCTGAAAATACACTTGAAAAGCTAGATTTATTTATTTATTTATTTATTTTTGCATGACTTTAAAACATGTTTCCAGTCCACTGATTAAGAATTTAACTAAAAACATGAAGCCACTTCGTTCGATCGAATGAACGGGTGCAGTACATTTAATGACCACTTCGTGTCGCTGTGTGCTCAGGAGAGAAAATAGAGTCGAAGCCTCTCGTGGTCGTGGTCGAGCTGGTGCTTTGACCTGCAGAAAACCACAGCTGCCCGACTCATGTGGCTCCTGTGTAATTAATCAGCTGTAGGACTGGACAGCGGTGTGGAGGAAACATGCTGTTTTCACTAAGTTTTGGGAGATGCAAACCCTTTGTCAGATTTAAAATACTACCAACAGCTCATGAGGCAAACTGCTGACAATTAGAATAAATAAATAAAAACCAAGCTGTATTGTGCTGTTTGGATTCAGTGACCACATCAATGCCACAAAACACACAACAAAAGTGCTGTTGGATTATTGCACATGTTTGCGTTCCATTTAAACCTCTTTAGTCCTGCCTGATACTATTCCAGACAATAAACTGCAGTGAGTGCAGCATCCATTTAGTGAGGAAAAAAACAAAAAAAACAACTTTCCTTATTAAAATTAATTCCAGTAGTATTCTGCTCTTACTAGGATGTAGCAGTTTTCTAGTTTGGCAGATAGTTCTGGAGGCAATCACTGAAGAAATTAACACATTGAAAATATGGTTTGACCGAAACAAACTGTCATTAAATAAGACAGGGATGAAGTGGAGGTGTAAGAGACACTAGGTGTTCACAGGAAACATTTATTTATTTATGTATGTATGTATGTATTTATTTATGTATGTTCATTGTTAGTTGCTTTTATATTTTCTGTTGTGTTTCCATTCAGGCTCTTTTTGCCTCTTTCTCTAAAACTGTATATAATAATCATCAGATTATTAATATATAAACAAAAAAAAATTCAAGAAATATGGAAGAGGAAGACATCCAGGAGGACCCCAGGTGGTTCCATCACGGCGTGGCTGCAGCCACGTGTGGCACCAACACATGCTCCCAGATCTGACCTGACATAACTTGAACCAAAAAACGGTGAAAAGTTTGTGCAGCTGAATATTTCCTCAGATTTTTCCTTTTTTTTTTACAGTGCAACATCAAGTTGTCCTAAATTTGGCTTCCAGCTGAACCTTGTGGATGATGCCTGGGATAGATGATGGATGAATATTTGGGTGCACAATCTGTGCATTTGTTTAGTTTGACTGAAGGATTCTGTCTGATTTTGTCTGATTTGAATCCTAAATTTTTCCAGCTGTTCTTCACAGACAGCGACTGTTGTTAAAGACGTGAGTCGTCCTCTCTGAAGTCAATGCGTCTTCTCCTCCTCCGCCTGCATTTTTATATCTGTTTTCCTCTCGTCTCTGATATATCTATCGATTCCTCTCCTGGGTGTGTGAGTGTGTGTGATGTGCGTGCACGGCCTCTTGTCTGCGACACAATGTGGTAATTACAGGAGCTCACCTCTGCGCTAATTAGCCATCGGTGTGGTAATTGGATGGGTCAAGTGAGCAGGATGATTGGCTCACCTTCCTGCATCATCCACTGACAACTTCAGCACTCCACCTCCATCCCTGCTCCTTCTTTCCTCTTCGCTCTTCACTCTCTTTTTCACACCCTCGTCTCCTGCTGGATTTTATTGCAACTTCTTTAATTCTGAAACTGTCACTTCTATCATCTCTGTAGCATCTTGGTTGTTTTAGATGGGAGGGTTCAGAATTTCATAAGATTCTTGACTACCCCCCCCCCAAAAGAAAAAAAACAGAGGTGGAGCTTTTGACCTTCACAGCCTCCAGGAGATCACAGCAGCATCAGATTAATTTACCTGGAAGCGATCATAGACACCTAGAACAGCTGTCCTGTCACAGTTATTCATTAAAAATATGTATTTTTCTTACTCTCAGATCCTAAAAATAGTTTAGCTCTATGCTGCAGACCCCTTTCCCCTCCAACTATGATGTCTCTGTTGCCATCCTATTCACAAGACAGTCTCAGTTCAAACTGTTTTCAGCCCCTTTCCAGCATCAGGAACCTCTTGAACGTCCCTCATTTCTAAGGGCACCTCCACATCTAACCCTCTAAATGGTAAAATGGTAAATGCATTTATACAAGTATTTTGCACTTTTCCATCTGCATCAGACACTCAAAGTGCTTTACAATAATGCCTCATATTCACCCAGATGTCAGGGTGCTGCCATACAAGGCGCTCACTACGCACCGGGAGCAACTAGGAGCAACAAGGGCCCTTAGTGATTTTGCGGTCAGGCTGGGATTTGAACCAAGGATCTTCTGGTCTCAAGCCCAACAACTTAACCATTAGACCAGGGGTGGGCAACCTGTTCCAGAAAGAGCCAAGAGGGTGCAGGTTTTCTTTGCAGCCACTGACTCCACCAGTGATTTCACTGATTAATATCACTTTGAGCAGATGGAATCAGTTAATCAGTGAAATCACCTGGTGGAGTCAGTGGCTGCAAAGAAAACCTGCACCCCCTTGGCTCTTTCTGGAACAGGTTGCCCACCCCTGCACTAGACCATCACCTCCCCTAACACTCTAATATATTAAACTCTCTTAAGCCTGTCTCCCATTTCCAATGTTTGATACCCCATTGTCTATGGGTAATTGGGTGTAGTTTGTGGTAAAAATATAGTTTTAGAACATAGTGAGCAATTGGGGAAGTTTTAAACATGTTTAAAAAATTCTGACATTGGGATAAATCATAAACGGAGCACTGGAGCATAAGTTGTTCCAGAGTATAAGTTGCAGG
The DNA here is from genome assembly GCF_902500255.1 of Thalassophryne amazonica. NCBI lineage: Eukaryota > Metazoa > Chordata > Actinopteri > Batrachoidiformes > Batrachoididae > Thalassophryne > Thalassophryne amazonica. The sequence continues at coordinate 37,675,783 of NC_047113.1, forward strand.
ATCTTCCAAACAAGTTAAAAAATTGTGATTTATACTCCAGAAAGCGTGATACTTTGTACTTACTCTAATGCCTTTTACGTTATTTGGGCTTAATTGTTTTTCTGCACTTGCAAGTCACTTTGAATAAAAGTGTCCGCCAAATGATAGATAATCCATCATTAAGGTGGTCCACAATAACATTAAGTAACCACGAGCTGCCACAGCCCTGGAACACCCATCAAGCAACACTCATCTGTTTAAGGCGCGGCTCCATCCAGAGATCGGAGTGGGTGTTTTTCTTCTGCAGGCCTCTCGTCTTGTGCACCAGCATGGACTCCCAAAATCTCCCAAAATTTCCTATATAATTTCCTGTGTTGTCTATTGTGTCTGTAGCATGGCCCAAGCAGAGGGTCACCCCTTTGAGTCTGGTCTGCTTGAGGTTTCTTCCTCAAATCATCAGAGGGAGGTTCTCCTTACCACTGTCGCCTGTGTGCTTGCTCTGGGAGTTGGTAAGGTTCGACCTTACTTGTGTGAAGCTCCAAGAGACAACTTTGTTGTGATTTGGCGCTATATAAATGAAAATAAATTACCAAAAAAGCAAGAAACACCAACTGTGTGTTGCCCTCAGTTGTCACTCATCTGATCATAGAGAAAGGATGCTGAACATTAGACCTGAGCCATGTTTAACTATAAAGATATAAATAAAAAGAGTTGCTCAGTATGGCTCCTTTAAACAAACACCCATTCAATACACACTTTATCATTTTTTGAGGCTTTTGAGACCCCTCAAATCCAAAATCTATTGGTTCAAATAATTTTAGAGCACATACCTCTACCAAAGGAAGCAAAGGTCAAATGTACCCATAAGAACTTTGTGACATCATGAGGCAAGAAATTTAAAGAAAAGAGGCTGTGATCTTAATGAAAATAAAGTAGATAAAAAGACCTCAGGACCACTACAAACTTTAATTAAACTCTGACCAGCAGATTAATGGGGGTGATCACATAACCTCCACCCCTCAACTGCTATTTTTACAACATGATGAACTGTATAGGACAAATGCAAGTGTTTTTCAGAGCTTTGTGGAGCTTTGAGTCCTTAAACTCAGAAGTCGACTCATATGTAGAAACCTGATGCATGTATTTGCCAGAAAAGAGGGGAGTCCTGAACTCCCCTCTTTTCTGGCAAAGAGTTATAGGCTACACAGGTTTCTGCTGCTTTCTATGCATCACCCACTTCTTCTATCCAGTCCACTCTGTCTTTGGGGTTTCAAATTCCCCTCATCTTTCTTGTTCTCCAGGCTCATGAAAAGAAATCCATCTGCCCTTTAGGGGAAGGAGTAAAAAATAGAGCTGCAGCTTAAATCAGACAGAAGAATGGATAGAGGTCCTGTGGAAAGACGTAAAAGATGGAAAGCAGAAACTAAAGTGTTCGCTGGAGCACTGAGGTGAGGAAGCATTAAAAGTGTGCAAATAGAAAGAGAGAGAGAGAGCAGCTGACATTACCCACGGATAGAGAGATACAGGAAGATGGAAGGGATGGAGGAGAAGTGTGAAAGTCAAATGTGTGGTAAAAAAAGGGAGGTCAAAAGGCCATCAGATACAGACAGATGAGAGGGCACTGGAAAAAAGCTCAGGGTGACGAGGAAGAGAATGGACGGAGTGAGCGACATGGGAGCAAGGAAAGGGGAGACGAGGTGAGATACGGGTTTGACATCATCACCATCAGCGGGTCTTGTGTTTACCGCTCGACTCGTGTTTACTGAGGAAGTCACGCTGAGAGGACACCTGGTGAGCTGTCAACACACACACACACACACACACACACACACACACACACACACACACACACACACACACACACACACACACACACACACACTACACTGGCACACACACGCTCTCCATGGTGCTGAACCTGACATAAAGGAGCCTGGTACGAAGCAGATCGGAACAGATCCTCTGCTCTCCATATGGAGAGACTCCTGTCAGAGGGAGGTGCAGAGAGGTGGGGGGTGAGGGAGGTAAGATCTAAATTTAACTGCTGTCCTCATTGTTTATTAATGAGCGGGTGTTTAGTAAGACCCGAGGTGCTGTTTAATGTACGATGACAACGTCATTCTCCGGGGACCTTTCCCATACTCCTTGCCCTGCGTTTTACATAACCGACACCGATTTGGGGGGCTGGGTTGGCAGGTGGGGCGTGTGTGTGAGTGTGTGTGTGAGGATATCTTCTCCCTCTCTTCAGAGTGGTGTTCACATGGGGAGGTTTAACAAGGGGCCATACTGAGGTTCACATTGTGTCATTTTGCTGGAAGCAAACTTGAAAAGCAGTTGAGATGCAGCAGTCTTCATTTGATATGACATGGATCCACTCATTTAATGATAAAACTTTACAATATATATGTTTATTCTTCATGGTGCATCCTGTCAAGTAAATGAACATGCATGAAAATGCTCACACACACACACACACACAGCGCCAATTATGGAAAGGTTGGAAGAATGGAAGAATTTTTAGTGTGTGGTCATTTTCTTCATTTTATCTCTTGGAAGGTTTACACCTCTCCTCACTGTTTTAGTGTTCACTTGACATACCTAGCTACAGTCATTTCAGGTATGTAAGTGTGTGCTGCTGCCACGTGTCACCAAATCCACTACACTGTGGAACTGCCTTTGGTCATAGTTGGCAACCATCCAGCGACAACTGGTTCATCTCCACTTCTCAAAAGTAAGATCTATTTGCTATAACCAGGTGAATTATGGATGTCCCCTTGGTATTCTCAAGCACCTGGGGTCCTAAACACTGAGGCACCTGCATGCTGGGTCATGTCCAGGAAAAAATAGCATGTCCAAAATATTATAGCTGATATTGTCTCACAATGCAAGTGATAATCCTCATCTGAGGCTCCCTACCTATCCACCCATTTGCAGTATCCAAGGATCCGCCAAAGGAAGTGAGTACTAAACACATCTAGTCATCACCTCAGTTCACTGGATACTATTAGGTCAGTGGTTAGCGTCCAAGTCTCACAACCATACAGTAAGACATGAAGCACCAGGAACCGAAAGATGTGGAGCTTCATTCTACTGCAAAGGCATCAGCATCTTGAAACACCTCTGTCCATTTACCTCATAACTGCATAAACTCTTCCCAGGTTTCTTCTGATCTCATAGGCAGATGACCCAGAGACAATAATGTCACTGCTGCGATAAGTGAATGTTTCTACAAGTTCAACACTCATCAAATAAAGATACACTTCTGATGGCTGAGTACAGGAAGTCATTGAAAGAATTCCTACACAGGCACTGATATCCGTTGGTGCCAGTGCTTCTGGATTCCATAGAGTGAAGTGGATGAGACTCTATGACTCCCTGTTGATGGGATGCCAGACCAATGGAGGAAACATCCCGAGCCAAAGCTGGAAACCATTTACAGTTGGGTTGACTGGGACAATGCAGACGAAGTGTCTTGTTCAAGGAAAAAGACAGGTAGCACAAACAATATTTGTACCCAGGTCTATATATTGGCAAGTCAGCTCTTTATCCACTGAGGTACCTGCTCCACAAAATCTCTGAAAGACTGGAAAATCACATTCCCAGGTACTCAGGTTCCTCACTGTGCATCTCAAGTGCATCAGTCAAGGGTATCCCATGATTTATAATGAAGTTAAGGTCAGTCAACCTTTCCTCACCAACAAAGGCTCATAGGCAGCTGGTTTCCACAGCCTGACCCAACACCCAGTCCATGCAAACATTGAACATTTTAGGAACCAAAATACATCTCTTTCGAATAGAGCACTCACAGTATCTGTGTATATAGGCTGGATTTTATGTCCACAGATTCTCAAGATGTTTCAGAGAGGAGCCCAGTTGCTCGAATCAAACATAGTTTGAAAATGAAAAATCAACACAGCCTGCAGAGAAGTCCTGCTGATATTCATGTTCAGTAAGTACTCTCAGTGCTGGGATGCTGTCTATGGTTGACTTATTGGGGTGAAGCCAAACTGTTCTGGTCAGTGAGCAGCAAGTAACTGGAATTGAGTCCTATCAGGAATAATCCTTGCAAGCAATTTCCCTTGCATAGGGTGATACTCCTGTAATTGTTGCATTCAAGGTGATCATCCTTTCCTTTCTAGATTGGCTTAGCATGTCTTTTGTTCCAGTCCATAGGTCTGTAGGGATCCCTGTCTCCACAAACTACTGTGCAGATAAAAGAACATGATCATATAATAATGTCGTAATAATGTGTTATGCATTGTGAAGCTGTGATTGGAATATGGGTTTAAATATTATGACTGTGCATGTAAATAATGCACTTTCTGTTCCTGCTCAATTTCTCTGCTCATTTTTGGGAGGTGATGGTCTAGTGGTTAAGCATTTGGCTTCAGACCAGAGGATCCTCGGTTCAAATCCCAGCCTGACCGGAAAATCACTAAGGGCCCCTGGGCAAGGTCTTTAATCCCCTTGTTGCTCCCGCTGTGTAGTAAATACCTTGCATAACTAGCATCATGAGATCGGTGTGTGAGTGTGTTTGTGTGAATGTGAGACATCATTGTAAAGTGCTTTGAGCATCTGATGCAGATGGAAAAGCGCTATATAAAAATGCAGTCCATTCATTTTTACATCCTTTATGGTCATGTCCAGTTGACTTTTCAATTTTCCTGGATGCTGCTCTTCATTCTTTCAGTGATGATTCCAGGATATCCATCTCTGAGAGGACGCATAAGACTTGGCTGCAAAAAAAAAAAAAAAAGAAGAAAAAAGAAGAGAAAAAGTCAGACTCACACAGTTAAGCCGATGTAATATTTTTAGTTGAACTGGTTTGCTTGGATTGTAGAGGGTGGCTGTAAGACTGTAGTAGTTGTTTTTGGGCTTGTTGCCTGTGTGGGACAAGAAATGGTTTTTGTAACAAGAAATAAGAAACATTTGGAAACATTTAAATTGTGTTTGAGGCTAAAATAAAATAAAATAATGCATATAAAAATCTCACTGGCAGTGAGAGATAGTGAATTCTGTGTTCCAGAGTTGCACAATGTATGAATCACTCACAGTTCCAAATATTACTGAAACTGGCTGTTGCAGAATCAAAGCTGAGAATGGCAAGTGAAAATGTGGCAAAATATGAGTGTGTTTCTGTAAGAATAATAGTTTTTTTTGTAAAATCTGTTCAAATTCAGAGTCCACAGTGTAGTAAGTTTATTGCTTATGAATTGACATTTTGATTTTGCCATATTTTAATTTCACATCTTAGAGTATAGATGTGTTTGCTACTAAAACATATTTTAAATTAATATTTTTGATTTTTGCGTTTTACACTGAAACATACATGGTATTAAACAAAAACACAGACAAAAGTGTTTGAAACATTCTATGTCAAATTAAGAACTGTTTGGTCAGTGGGGACTTCAGAGGTCTTTATCTTAAAGGGGTGAGGTTGGCACATCATTATTTTGTAGTGGAGTGGCGTGTATTTTAAATAAAATTTGAAACATCTCCTGCATACATGTCTTAATTCAAGCATACATGTTGTGTTTCTATTGCTGGGATAGGCTCCAGTCCCCCGTGATCCTTAATAAGCGAAGTGCACGTCTCGGGCTGCACGGTGCATTATGGGTAAGCAAAATTTTTTTGGCTACCAATCCACATTCAAAGATGGTGGAAAACAGCGAGGAGTGCTATGATTTGGGCCATTTCAACCGCTGGAAAGTTGATGGTTTAAAGCGTTTTTGTAAGCTCCGTGGATTGCCTGTTACAACCAGGACTGCGTACGGGAGTAGACAGAAATGGAAAGAATTGCTGGCTGCTCTTGCGTGTGCTGCATAGGTACAGAAACTACCGTTGGTGCCGACAAAAGAGGAAGAGAGAGCTGCTGTCGAAAATGACCAGTCCTTGTTGATAGTTGGAGACGATTTCTGACCCCTTGAAGGCAACTGACGGTTGGTTAGACGAAGTCCAGAGTCTGAAACTGTGGATACTGCAGAATATTTGCTAAGCAGGGATGAGAAATCGCTACTCCGCCGGCTTTGTAATGACTACAATGAAGGTGGGTCTCACATATAACCTCTTTGGTGTCATGTTTGTTTTGATAAGTTGACATACAGTGATATGTGCATGCATGCAGTTCCTTTATAGAACATGTCAATATTACAATATTACGCGCCACGTCATTCATGGCGCAACATTACACTCATAAGCTGATGCACAAAAACAGCACCATCAACCACATTATAATTCAGCACAGTTTCAGGATATTGACAAAATAAATGTGTGCAAGAAACTTACAATTTTAGTCTGTCTTTTACATCTGTCTGAATCTTTCTTTTCTGTGGGGAAATTGTGTAGAATTACAACCACATTTCTTCTTCTTTCCATCTTTGTGTGGACTCGGCGGAGCTTTGCAATCGTGTGTTTTCAGCCACCTTTCAAACCTATAAATCCCGTTTGAGCATTTGAAAACAGCACAATTCGCACCTGTCATTACTGTATGTTTCGCTTAAGGCTTAAAGCCTTTGAAACAGTCCCTGTAAGCCTTAACTTTTACAGTCCGCTAACGCTAACGTATACAAAATTCAATGGTAGCGGTGTCATTTTGGTTGCTGGAATTTGTGACCCGTTTGACCCACGCATGCGCAGGTGCGTTGCGCACTTCGCTTATTGGAGTAAGTCGGTATAGAAAATGGATGTATGCATGTTGTGTTCCTCTGTGCTTCAGCTGTCACACCCGCACCTCATCAACCAGTCTACTTAAACCCAGGATTTCCTCTCCAGCTTCACCAGATGATTCTGTCTTCTATGCGGTACCTCTGGTCTTCTGCGCCATTTACTATGTTGCTTAATTCCTACTACTGAGTTTTCCAGATTCTTAAAGTTGTTTGCTCTGTCTCCAGAATTATCCCACTGCCACAGCTACCCCCTGACCTTCCACATGGTTTTGGCAGTCCTCCACAGCTCAATGGCAGAATCCATTATTTTTTTCTTCTTCCCGTGCCTTTTTCCATTTTTTAAATTTTGTTTCCTTTACCTGTTGCCTGGGTTGAATCAGAACAGATCCTAACAATACAATACACAACAGACAGGGCAGCATGGTGGCTTTGTGGTGAGCATTGTTGCCTCAGAGCGAGAAAGGCCACAGCGAGAAGTTCCATTCAGTGTGGAATTTGTATATCTGCCACATCTTCTACAGACATCCAGGTTAAGTGTATTGGAGCTCTGTAGGTGTGAGTGAGAGTGTGTATGCATTTGTCTGTCTATATGTGACCCTGTGATGGACTGGTGGCCTGTTCTGGGTGTATCCCATCTCTGGCCCAATGACTGCTGGGATGAGCTCCTGCCCACTGAAGAAAGCGGATATAGAAAATTAATGAATGAAATCAATCTTGACATTAAACAAAGGATTGTACTAGATTGAATCGTATTGCATCAAACTGAATCATTCCATAATAAAAGTATCGTCCCTGAATTGCCTGAAAGTCCATCCATCTAGATACGCATTAACGTATCATATATTGTTTTGTACATCCCTACTTATTAGATATGAATATGTGTCATAAATTTATGAAATTCCCCACAGACTGCAAATGAGGAAATCCTGCTGCGGTGTGCACGAGAGACGCGGGCTGTGCTGACAGCTGACTTGAAGAGCCGCGTGAGTGCAGAGCAGAGGAGTGAAAACAAACCGATTTGTTTCCTTACGGCAGGCCAGTGAGCACGCAGACACATGCGGACACGCAGGAGGGGCGAGTCACGAGTTCTCGGGGCAGCGACTGAGCCTGAACATGCTGAACAGATGGGAAGCGAAGAAACAAGAAGGACAGAGAAAATCAGAGTGGTTAAGATCAGGAGGAAAAGGAGCAGTGATAGAAGGCAGCAGACCATAATGAACAGGGACAGAAAAGAAAGCTGCAGCTCGACTGCAGCATAAATACATAGTAATGTAACATAAAGCAGAATTTAATTAACATTCAAATAATCTTCACTTTAATAAGGCCTTTATTACTATGGGGCCATTTAATTTTCACATGTAAGACACACATACACGTGTGTGCACACACACACCAGGCTGGTTTCACAGTGCACTGCCACAAAGTAAGAACCGCAGCGTTCATCAATAATGGAAAGCCAGAATTTGGACGACATCAGAACAAATGAATCATTCTGGTCCAGAGAACAGAGCAGACAAATGGTAGCATTAACACAGTGGCATGTTTGTGCGTGCGTGTGTACAGAGAAAGGAGACAAAATGACAAAAACACATGATGAATGAGTATCAAGCACCTGGCAAGGAAAAAAGTACACAGCAACAAGTAAAATTTGATTTCAGCAAACTCATTCCTCCTGAGTTGTAAATGCTCATTGGCTTCATGATATAGAACTTGGAGATAAGCATCAGCACAACGGGCCTCACGGCCTATACAGTCCATAAGTACAATGGCGTTGTGTTCATGCTCAACGTTTTTCCATGTAAGTGTCACCATACATTGATACTCCTCCAGTATGAGTTACAAATGGATGCTGAATATAGAATATAATCCCTCTGGCCACCCTGTGATTCACAAGCTCTTCCTGGTACTGCATTACAGAAACTTCAGATGTTGTATGTCAGTATGGGGGTCACAGTGCCTACTTCTCTAATGCCACTGGGACTACTTTGGAATTCTCCTTCCCCATCTGGTCCAGCTCTTTCTTCAGGCCATGTGGTTATGCTATTCACTTTATGCTGTGTCAAGTTCCATCTTACACCCTGTTATGTGCTGGACAGTCTCAGGCGTGTCTTTGTTCATCCTACCCCTTTTGGTCCTGATAAGTACGCACCTGCTTTTGTGCTGCCATACCGGTAAGACGTTTTTACCATTTGCCAATTCTGTCTTTTGGTGACACATCTCATGGAATGGCATGGTCTTCTGTGATGCCTCTTCTTTTTCCTTCTCCTCATCACCCTTTGAGAACTTTGTTCCTGTGGGTCCTCTTTCTAACATATCCATGGATGTGCCTTGTTTCATCCTAGGTAGTGGCTTTGACACTAATCTTTGACTCCCACCTTTCCCCTGGCTGTAGAATCTCAGGGTGTTGGATTCTGCGTGGCACCAAATATGCATTTTAGGGAATTTGCATATCTGGATATTTATTGCTTTAATCTCTTCCTTTGGTCAGGTTATATTTCACCTGAGTTGTTGATGACTAATAGGCCATGTATCTAGATGTAAGTAAGTAAGTAAGTCCCTTCGGCTGCTCCCTTGTTTGCACTCGGGGTCGCCACAGCAAATCACAAAGTGCTTCACATAAGAACAAAGAAATTAAAAACAGCAGAAACATAGAACCATAAAACTAGGTAAAAGCCAGCCTATACAAAAGGGCCTTTAGCATCACTTTAAATGTTTCAACAGAGTCCATGGAGCGTAGGTCCAAAGGCAGTGCATTCCACATTTTAGGTGCCACCACCTTGAAAGCACAGCTTTCACGCTAAGTCCCTTCGGTTGCTCCCTTGTTTTGTACTCAGGGTCGCCACAGCAAATCCAAGATGGATCTGCATGTTGAATTGGCACAAATTTTACGCCAGATACCCTTCCTGACGCAACTCCACATTGCATGGAGAAATGTGATAGGGGTGGGATTCAAACCAGGAACCTTCCCCACTGAAACCAAGTGCATTAACTACTTGGCCACCACCCCTACCAGCATGTATCTAGATGGCTCTGACATAATTTTTTACTGAGGTGGTTTCTCTGTCTTACTCTCTGAAGTTATCTGGCTGTTTTTGCTGTCTTCTCTTGGTTCTTATTCTCTGTAGGATACCAAGGTATCGATTGTAATTTTGCAGTTGTGGTGGCTTCTTTCTTTTCCGTTGGTAAATCCGCTTCTTTTATCTGCTCCTCAAATACTGCCTTTTTCCTCCTGCCGCACTTCTCATGCCTTGAGTAAGCGAAGCAGTAGAAGATCATTTTCTTCTCCTTCGTGGTCCAATTTACAGTGACATAATTTCGTAGATTTCTTTTGGCCCTTTGAGGCTGTTGCTGCTGGAGTCCAGGATCAGAACTGTGCTGATCTGGTGGGTTATCCAGCTGAGTGCTCCCACAGAAGAGATCATTCCCTGCAGCACTAGGACAAGTTGCACCATTGCTTTCCTCACACACCCTGGTGCCTAGGTGTGATTTGGGGACCTTTTTATCCTGGGAGACATCCGGCCAGTACAATTGATCATTTTTCGACTTTTTCATATTTGCTTTGTGGAGTTTTTAGCTGGGGTTCGTTTTCATTGAAACATCCTCCCCGCAGACCCTCTTCACAGTGGGACTGAGGACACTTGAGGCAAGTGTCCAGTAGGAACTCCTAACCCACCTATCACCTATCCTGTATGTCTACCGTCATGCCTGTTGATGTCTTTTCATTCTTGGTTTACAACTTGATAGGTTGCTAAGCATTGTGTTACTTCTGAACCACGACTGATTCAGCTGCAATGCATTCATTTTTGAGACAGACTTTAGTGTAGTTTTTTTACACTTGCAGTTGTTTATTAAGGCTATTAGAGTCCTGTTGACCTTGTAACGTATCAAGGTTTCTAGTATCTAGTAAATATTAAATTGGTCACTGGATCATTGATCTCTGGACATAAACAAAAATAAGCAAAATCTGTTTTTGTCAAAAGCATTTCCTTTCAGATATTAATGAGACAAATGTAACTCCATAGACCCTGATCAGAGCCCTTGCAACCGGCTGTGCTGCACGTCAACATCAGTGTAATTCATAAAGAACGGAGGACATCTCATTTTGTGAGATAAAAAACCTGTTGTGGTCTGTTGTAGTTTGTTGTCTGTGTTACAACATTTAGAAAGAGGTGTCATTTGATTTTAAACAGCGATTCGCTTTGAAGTTTGCAAATGGGTTTAATGATTATTTTTCAAATGTAGGATCAAGTCTGGTGGGAAATAAACCAATAATAAAAGATAAATTACATACACTGGTAAATACGGTCAATAGTATTTTCCTGGACAATGTGGAAAAAGATGCAATAAGAAATATTGTAAAAAACTGTGTAAACAAAAGATCAACTGACCATGAAGATTTAGACATGATGACTGTAAAAAGTATAATAGAAATTGTTACTGAACCATTTACTTATATTTGTAATCTGTCTCTGTCAACTGGGATTTTTCCAGATGAAATGAAAATTGCTAAGGTAGTCCCATTATATAAAAATGGAGACAAACATAATTTTTCTAATTACAGGCCAGTATCATTGCTTCCACAGTTTTCTAAAATTATGGAAAAAGTTTTTGTGACAAGATTGGATAAATTTGTTTAGAAACATCATATTTTAAATAATGCTCAGTATGGATTTAGAACAAAACATTCAACAGCTATGGCAATTATGGAACTAATAGAGAAAATATCAACAACAATAGGATTAATAATAAGGATTATTTTGTAAGTATTTTTATCGACCTGAAAAAGGCTTTTGATGTTATAGACCACTCAAGATTGCTTCACAAGTTACAACAATATGGAATAAGAGGTGTTGCACATCAGTGGGTAAAAAGCTACTTAGAAAACAGAAAACAGTTTGTTCAGATAAATAATACCAAATCAGAATTGTGTAACATTATTTATGGAGTACCACAAGGATCGGTACTTGGACCCAAACTGTTTATTTTGTATATCAATGATTTTGTGAATGTATCCAATGTGCTTGGCAGCATTTTATTTGCTGACGATACAACGCTGTTTTACTCTGGATCAGATATACAGGAAGTAGCACAAGTGATAAATACAGAGTTGGAAAAAGTTAAACATTGGTTTGATATAAACAGATTGTCACTAAATATTAATAAGACAAATTTTATATTGTTTAATGATAGAACAAAAAAATAATGTGTCATTACAAATAGATGGAATGGATATACAAAGGGTAAAAGAAACTAAATTTTTAGGAGTCATGATTGATGAAGATCTTACATGGAAGTCACACATAAATTACATAAAAGGAAAAATAGCGAACGCCATTGCTGTTTTGCATAAAGTAAAAATATTCATTAAATAGTTATGGTTTATTAACATTGTACAATTCATTGATTGTCCCATATTTAACTTATTGTGTAAAAATCTGGGGATCAACATGTACAATCTATATACAACCTTTATTTATTTTGCAGAAAAGAGCTTTAAAAGTGATTAGTAACAGTGGTTTTAGAGATCCATCTAATCCATTGTTTATTAAGTATAGGGTACTTAAATTTCATGATTTAGTCGATTTGAAAATATTACAAACAATGTACCAAGTTAATAAAAATACTTTACCAACAAACATTCAAAATATGTTAGAAAAAAGAGTAAGTAGTTATAAATTGAAAGGAATAGAAGTCTTTAAAAAACCAAGATTTAGAACCAAAGTAAAGGAAAGGAGTATTGCAGTAAATGGTGTCAAATTATGGAACAATCTTAATAAAGAAATTAAAGAATTAAGGTCGCTTAAATTATTTAAAAAACGTATTAAATTAGATGTATTAAGTAAGTATGAAACTATGAAATAAGTCAGTGGGCTGCAAGAAAGTAAAAAAAAAAAAGAAAGAAAAAAAAAGAAAAAGTAATCTGTTAATAATGTTTGGAGTGTCTTAAGTTTAAAATGTAACCTGTCAGAGATGTAATCTATTAATTAATGATCATAATTATGAAATGGGTCAGTGGTATGTGACAAGTTAAAGAAATGCAATCTGTTAAATAATGTTAACTATGATGCTGGATATTGAAAGATTGTATTGTTAAAAGGGGCAGAAATCATAAGACTTGTTCTTCTTTCTGCTCCTTTTCATTCTGGTGTTGTGGTGCTTTGTTTCTGCTTTTCTGTTTTTCTTTTAAATGAATGAAATAAATATTAAAGAAAGAAGAAAGAAAGAAGTTATAACTTCCAACCAGACTCTAACTTGACTCGGCAGAGAGTGGCGCAGAATTTGGAGCTGTGCGAACATAATGGAGGACAATTCTCATTTCTTGCCCGCAACAAGACAAGAATCCCAATTAGTGACTTTAATCCGCACAAAAGTGACTCATGATTGACATCTTTAAATGGCTTTGAGAGGGGTTAAGAAACGGACTTGCCGCTTCTGAAAAGCAGCAAAGCAGAGAACCAATGAAGCAGCGTAATGGAGCACTGCTTCATTGCTTCAAGCAGAGTCACTGCAGAAGTGGTTGACTGCAGACCCGCTGCAGGGTCTGCAATCAACGTAAAGAAATTATCATTTTCTGGAGAAACACCCTCAAAAACAACGGCCGCTCTGAAAGACCGATAAGAGAATCATTAAGCAAATAGTCTATTGATGTCGGTGGATCGAATCATTTCTTAAAGATTCGTGAAAAGAACCAGTTTTTGATACCCACACCTATCCATGTGTGGGCCATTAAATTGATGTCTTTCTTGTCATTAATTTAGATGGTGCTTTCAGGTTGTTCTATCTGGCCTTGGGGGTCTTGGATGAGTCCACTCTCAACTGGTAGTAATGCTTTGAGCCTCTATTGTTGTTAGTAATTCCTTTCTGAGATCATATACCCACTGAGCTTTGTCATTGTGATGACTGAGAGGAGATTCCATGTTGTGGAGAGACTGGTTAATGCTTAGAGGTAGTTTGAAGGTTTGGAACCTTTGTTTGAATCCTTGATATTCTGTGTGTTTTGTACCTCTGTTAGCCTCTAAGTGTGATACCCTGATGTTATCAGCTGATTTATCTGTGTTGCCAGGTGTTCATAAAGTACAATTAAGTTCTTCATCCAGTAAGTGTGAATCATGTCTCGCCCAGCTCTTCACTCTTGCCACTTGTTGTTGGTTGTCTGCAGTAATGACGACTCGCTGTTGTTCTGGGCATTTGCTGTGGTCTACACTCAAGTCTAGTAGCCACTATTAGCCTTGTGGGAAGTCCTTCTAGTACTGCTCAGTCTCAGCTCTGGTTGGTATCTTGTCTCTGGAAACACATTTTGAGTTCTTCATTGGAGAACAGGCCATTTATCATTTTGGTTTCTGCTTCTCTTGTGAGTCTTTTCAGCCTGGCAGCTTCCAGGGCCATATCTTGCTGTGCTACCTCTTCAGCTAGGTGCAATAATTCTTCACATCCTTCTGCACCTCTGTTATCTGGTGAATATCTCTCTGGGTTGCTTTGATTTTTGGGTCAAACCTTGTCCTCCACTGGGAGTGCTGGCTTTGTGTTCTTACTAATGCTGTATCCAAGGATTTCCAGGATTTCTCTAGCAGTGGTAAATACAAGCATACTTGTCTCCATTACATATAGTGCAGTAGAGACAGTGAACATTTCTTTGGTCTCATCTGCAAGAAGCCCTTTTACTAAACCTTGGAACAAGCATCTGGGGATTTACTGTGCATTGTCTGGTCATTTTCATGTTTACCTCAGTAGACTCAGCTGTCATGACTGTCTTGGTTGTCTCACATTGTTCTTGAACCATGTTTACCTGCATCAGGCGTGACACATCTCCTACATGCTGATGCAAGGCCAAATGGAGAAAACCGATTTGTATCAGTGGGGATATTGCTGATCCAAGTTTCACCTTGTTTCTTGCTTTTTACTGATATGTGTACTGAATATGTGTTATCACTCTGTAGTGCAGCGTGCATGATTTATTTTAAGTAGCAGCTGCCCTATATGTACAACCCCTGGCAATAATTATGGAATCACCGGCCTCGGAGGATGTTCATTCAGTTGTTTAATTTTGTAGAAAAAAAGCAGATCACAGACATGACACAAAACTAAAGTCATTTCAAATGGCAACTTTCTGGCTTTAAGAAATACTATAAGAAATCAGGAAAAATAATTGTGGCAGTCAGTAACGGTTACTTTTTTAGACCAAGCAGAGGGAAAAAAAATATGGACTCACTCAATTCTGAGGAATAAATTATGGAATCACCCTATAAATTTTCATCCCCAAAACTAACACCTGCATCAAATCAGATCTGCTCATTAGTTTGCATCTAAAAAGGAGTGATCACACCTTGGAGAGCTGTTGCACCAAGTGGACTGACATGAATCATGGCTCCAACACGAGAGATGTCAGTTGAAACAAAGGAGAGGATTATCAAACTCTTAAAAGAGGGTAAATCATCACGCAATGTTGCAAAAGATGTTGGTTGTTCACAGTCAGCTGTGTCTAAACTCTGGACCAAATACAAACAACATGGGAAGGTTGTTAAAGGCAAACATACTGGTAGACCAAGGAAGACATCAAAGCGTCAAGACAGAAAACTTAAAGCAATATGTCTCAAAAATCGAAAATGCACAACAAAACAAATGAGGAACGAATGGGAGGAAACTGGAGTCAACATCTGTAACCGAACTGTAAGAAACCGCCTAAAGGAAATGGGATTTACATACAGAAAAGCTAAACGAAAGCCATCATTAACACCTAAACAGAAAAAAAACAAGGTTACAATGGGCTAAGGAAAAGCAATCATGGACTGTGGATGACTGGATGAAAGTCATATTCAGTGATGAATCTCGAATCTGCATTGGGCAAGGTGATGATGCTGGAACTTTTGTTTGGTGCCGTTCCAATGAGATTTATAAAGATGACTGCCTGAAGAGAACATGTAAATTTAAATACCCAGGCTCCCCCAGACTCCCCACCTTTTTTAAACATTATTCATTTCAAATACAAGAAATACAAAAATATAAAGAATAAAAATTTCTAAAATTATCTTCCTCAAACTCAAACTGAAAGCAAATCTCTAAAACTTGATATTATTGCCAGTTTTCTTCAGACAAGTCAGGGGATGGAAACATGAACATTTCCAAGTCACTGAATATGTCTTGGACTTCATTTACATCAATTATGAAGAAATACAAAAGTTTCTTTCACTAAAACATCAAATCTAGGATTGCATCTCAAATGTACTTTCTGGCAAATTGTAGCTGAACTATCAAGTCTTCTTTTTAAGAAAACCATCCTTTACACCACTTCATCAGGAAGCTGTATTTTATATATTTTTTTAATTCATTTACATCAAGTTGTAGAGATTTGCTTTCAGTTTGAGTTTAAGGAAGATAACTTTAGATTTATTTATCTAAAGTTGTGTCAGTGGTGTGTCATTCAGACAGCAAAATTAAGAGGTTATTTAAAAATAAGTCCTCCAGAGAGCAAAATTAAGAGGTTACACAGGTTTTATACAGAACAGAGGATGAGTAAATTACCTGTATTTCTTTCATCGTGAGCATCTTCACATTAAATCTCAATCAACAGCTGCCTGCTTGTTTAAAATCACTGGAGAAACACATATATATAAGGCAACCTGAATTAAAGGAGAAATGCCGCTTTTAACAACCTGGACCTCATGTCTGGCATAAAATATGGTTGTTTACTCACCAATATAACGTTTTTGTCATTATTAGTCCGTGGTTCAAACGACGTATTCAGTTCAAATCTGAGGCAAACATTTTACTTCTACTAAGGTGGATTAGAACTTTTTGTGGTACACAGCGCTCACTACTGTACAGGAGGAACCTAGCAGTCAATATGTGTCACTGACTTCAAAATGCAGCTCTTTTCAACCAGATGTATCGTGCCGTGACATGTCAACCATCAGTGTCCAATCAGATTTCAGGGGAGTCCAGTGCAACCCTGGCCTTTACTCTAGCTCCACCCATACCAGGAAGTGTTCAACATTTGACATTTCCTGTTTCACTGTGGACTCAAAATTTGGCACTTCCTGTTTGGTACTCAGTGTACCATGAGCGAATTTCGCGCTGCTGCGTGTCGCTTCACTAGTATAAACATTTTTTTCATGATCCTCTGCTTTAATGTGAATGTACTATGCACCTTATACTTCACTTTTCTGTAATTCTGGCCTCGTACTTGTCTTATACAGCCCAAACATAGCCAAAAATCTCAAAATTCTACCCACAACACCCCATAATGACAACAGGGATTTTTTTTTGAAAATTTTGAAAATTTATTAAAACAAACAAACAAACAAAAAAAAAAAAAAGAAAAAAAAGAAATCACATGTACATAAGGATTCACACCGTTTGCTCAGTACTTTTTGATGCACCTTTGGCAACGGGTCTACAGGCAATTCCTTTGACTTAATGCTTGGTTTGTGCTCTGACATGCACTGTCAACTGTGGGACCTTATATGTAGACAGGTGTGTGCCTTTCCAAATTATGTCCAATCAACTGAATTTACCTCAGGTGGACTCCAGTTAAGCTGTAGAAAAATCTCAAGGATGATCAGTGGAAACAGGATGCACCTGAGCGCAGTTTTGAGCTTCATGGCAAAGGCTGTGAATAGTCATGTACATGCAATTTCTTAGTTTTTTATTTTTAATAAATTTACAAAAATCTCAAAAAAGAAAACCTTTTTCACATTGTTATTATGGGGTATTGTATGTAGAATTTTGAAGAAAAAATTAATTTAATCGATTTTGTAATAAGGCTGTAACATAACAAAATGTGGAAAAAGTGAAGCGCTGTGCACACTTTCTGGATACACTGTACATGGCACTGGGAAAGCCCTTTTCCACCCACATCAGCTGCTGCAGGCTGTCTGTACACATCCGGTCACCACGCACATTTACACACACATTTCAACTGACGCCTTGAATAATGAAACACGACCCGCTTGATATGGCTTTATAAATATTACATCAATAATCTGACTTTAATGGATTTCTCATTCGTGTAATCCTGCCGTCTTATTCGTTCAAAGCAGCTACACAAACAACAAAACCCACAGAAAAGTCAAAGTGGCAGTGTGTAGCATTTTGTGTGCCTATGAACAGGTGTAAAAGAGAAGATTTCAGATCAGTCTGTGTGCTGATGGAATTTGTTTTCAGGCCTGTGAACACAGCATCAAGTACAAAATATGTGCTGTATTTAATAGCACAGTAAAGGACAGTGAATAATGGATGTTCCAACTGATATCTGTCGTAAAGTCTTGTTTGCTCTCATATCTTGCTGTGATCGCAGGTCTCACAGCTGTGACAGCGTGGGGGAAGCCCTTTGTACACCCGTGTTTGTTTTTGTAATGAGGCTGCTTGTTTCTGGGAAAAGCCCACAGGGCTAACCTCCGCCTACTTGCTGTGCCAGGAACCTCCCTGTGCATCGCCGTGGCTCGAAATCCTGCTCAGTCTCTGCCCCGCCGTCTGACTTTGTCTCTTTCTTACAGTTTACCTGTTGAATGCTTCCTCTTTTGGCTTACATGTCGACAACCCAACGGCACAGGCCACAACACTGAGTTCCACGGCACAAAGGCGCTGTGAACATGTGACTTATTAAGCATGGCTGTAACTGCTAACATGAGAGTTCACCGACAGGTAGATGATTAAAGGCACGCATGCTGCTTTAAGCAAGGTATTTAGATCTGACCTTGGCATCATAAACCATTTGCATCCTTATCTTTACATAAAGTAGGTGCTCAATCATTTCATTCTCCCTTGATTAAAAAATGGCAATAGAATCACAACCACCCACACAGCTTTGATTTCAAAAAGATACAGTATGAGTGACATAAAAATATCTATATACATAGAGGGCTAATTCTGTCTGTCTGTCTGTCTGTTCGGGATAAACTCCCAAACTATAATATGCAGCCTTAAAAACTATATATATTCTGAATCCTCATGACATGGGGAATAAACTGGTTCTGGGCAACCAATAATTTAATGCTTTAATCTATTCTCTTTATCTATTTATTTCTGATGGTTACTTGATCATCAAGAAAGCCTGAGTACAAAAAATATGAAGCGGTCAGAATTCTGATTCCACCCCCCCCAATCCTGATGATGTCATCAAGAAAGCCTGAGTACAAAAAGTATAAAGTGGTCAATTCTAATTCCTAATTAAATTGAATCTGTAAAATATAATTACCTTTGGTGTACAACCCAGTACAGTTTGAAGATTTGCTGTCTGAAAACTTTGTATTTTCACCATTTATGACAAGACAGAAAAAGCTGGCAAGATACATAAAGGTTAAAGGTAAGACATATTTGACTTCCTAAAGACACAATTAAGGGCAACCAATAATTTAATGCATTTAAATTAATCTGTTCTTGTTATCTATTTATCTACTACAGTATTCAGCTTTAATCGTTACTGCTAGATATAATCTATAGATCTATTACAGAATTCAGCTTTAATCATTATTACTAGAAATCTTAGACAAAAAGAACTTTCACTTTAATTCTTTATGGTTACTACACTAATGCTTTAATCTATTCTCTATCTATTTATGTTACAGAATTCTGCTTTAATCATTATTGCTAGAAATCTTAGACAAAAAGAACTTTCACTTTAATTCTTTATGGTTCTGGGCAACCAATAATTTAATGCTTTAATCTAGTCTCCTTATTTATTTATCTTTTATGGTTACTGGGCAACCTGACAGCCTGGATGACCAGGTCAAGCTGCCCTTTGGTTACACTATTCATGACATATGTGAGATGGTGGCCAAAGTCTTTCCAAACCTCTACTGTAACTACCAGAACCACATCTGGCTGAGCGAGCGTGCTATCCTTGCTCCAAAGAACTTGGCAGTGGATTACATCAATGCTAAGCTTCTGGCCCAGCTTCCAGGACAGGCCTACAGCAACATGTCAATTGACACAGTGCCTGATCCAGATGAGGTGGTTAACTACCCAGCTGAATTCCTTAACAGCCTGGCACCAGCAGGCCTCCCACCACACAGCTTGGTGCTCAAAGTTGGTGCCCCAGTCATGCTCCTACGGAAACTCGACCCACCCAAGCTCTGCAATGGAACGCGTCTCACAATTAAGAAGTTGATGCCAAGAGTCCTGGAGGCCACAGTAATGACAGGCAAGGCCAAGGGGGAAGATGTCTTTATACCAAGGATTCCACTTATCCCTTCAGACATGCCATTTGAATTCAGGCGTCTGCAGTTCCCAGTCAAACCCAGCTTTGACTGGGTTTGACCTGGTTTATGTCCATCAACAAGGCTCAGGGACAGTCCCTTAAGATGGTTGGACTGAATCTGGCAGAGCCTGTGTTCTCCCATGGCCAGTTGTATGTCGGCTGCTCCAGGGTTGGTAACCCAGAACAGCTGTACATCCACTCACCAGGTGGCATGACAAGGAACATTGTGTATCAAGAGGCTCTTCAAAACTAATGGTCAGAAAACACTAAGTGAATTTCATGAAGAAATATTTCTCCATTCTATTATTTACATTTGCTGTTTAAAGCCATTTTTACCTCTGCCAAGGAGGTTATGTTTTCGGTCGCGTTTGTTTGTTTGTCTGTCTGTCAGCAGGATAACTCAAAACGTTTTGAACGGATTTTGATGAAATTTTGTGGAGTGGTTGGAAATGACAAAGGAACAAGTGGTTAAATTTTAGTGGTGATTCAGATCACGATCCGGATCCAGGAATTTTTTAAAGGATTCTTCACCACTGCGGGATAGGGGGAATTTTGACATTCTAGTTTCTAACTCCACAAAAACAAGGCAGAAAGGCTAGAAAAAAATTAAGGTGTAACATAGTCAAATGTTCTATCAAACAACAAAGTTTGGTGATGATCGGATCTGGATTCCGGATCTGGTGATCCAGAATATGCAAAAATATAGGGAAAATAGAAAATGTGTCAGTGTGAGGTGACAAATGAAGCTAGAGATGCACAACTAACACCAAATTGTAACTGAATCTGTACTGATTCAGTAAGGTGTCATCAGATTTGATGTAGCCTCAAATCTTATGGAGCTAGATCCAGAAGAAAACTGCCATTACCGAAAAATTGTTTTTATACAATAACTTTTCAACTAATAAAGACATAAAAGTGATTCCAAGTTCTAGTGGTATGTTTTCATGGTCAAGGATGTCAAATATACAGGAAAGAAAAGTGTATGTATCATAGTTTTGGTTGTAACACTGAATTGTTGAATAGATCACTGTGCCAAGGAGGGAATCTCTTTAGGGTCAGTGACCCTATGGCCTTGGCGGAGGTTTGCACTCTCTGACTACTCGCTTCTAGTATGTTTGTAAAATGTCAATGTAAAAACAGTGAAATACACCACTACCTCAGTTTTGATTAATTGATATTTACATTTACTGTTACCTATCTTTTGTGTGTAATTTTGTTAAAATTTGATTGCAAAACTGAGTCTGCATGAAGGACTTCAAATGTGTTTGTCTTTTAACCAAGTATTTCCACTTAGTTTGGGGAGTCCACCTCTTATAGTTCTGCTGGACAAACTTTAGCCCATTAAATATTACATTTATAAGACATCAGCATTAAAAAACAAATGTTGAGCAATTGTTTTGATTAAAATGATTGGCATTTGGCCTATGTCTAAAACAGGTTAACCCGGGCAGCGCCGGGTACCCCAGCTAGTATTACATAAAATTGGAAAGAGATACAGATGCTGTATTAAATGTATTTTAATTGTATAATAATTAAATCCCCACCATGAGTGAGGATTGATATTTACATAAGATGGTAACCATAAGGAAATATATTGTGAAAAGTATGTTTGTGTTTGAGATAATTTTGCAATATGTTGCCAAAATTCTGAGTATGAAGGTTTTTTTTTTAGCAAATCTGAAGCTAAACATCATGTCAGGTGACAAAAATATGAGGTACTATTCTTCTTTCAGATGCTCCAGCAAGGGATTGCTACAGCAGATCATCTGCTCTTCACATCTTCTGTCATAACTAACACCTGCTGGTCCTCCATCACCACATCCCTAAACCTCCTTTTTGCCTTCATCTGCTCCTCCTGCTGGTGGCTTCAATCCTCAGCATCCTTCTCTGCATATATCCCACGTTCCTCCTCCTGGGTTCATGGATGGCCCATCTCGATCTTGCCTCTGTATTGTGAATTCTGTGCAGGTCACTTGAAGCACAATCAACAAATTCTTTCTGCAAAGCATCCATGTAGCTATACTTCAACATGTTATTGCTATGAGGACATGAAAGGTACCATTCAGTGTCTGTATAGAAACACTCAGGATTACTGTGACTAATCAAGAGCAATAGTTTTCTTTTTTTTTGTCTTTTTACTACTTTCAGGGTTACGCTTAGGGACGATGACAACTTTTCACATGCATTCATATCAGTGTTAAAAGTGAAAATCCCTGACTAATCACTTTATTTGTGTGTGTCCCAATGAATATCTCAGGAACTGCTTGGCCAGTTTCATTCAAATTGCACATGTGAATTCTTATTGGTGATACCAGAGGCTTTTAAGCATCTTGACATAACATTAACGAAGGTCAAAGGTCAAGATGAATGATTTCAGGTATATAAATGAATCAGCAAATAGAAAACCATCTGCTGATCTCTGGCATGGTGATGACATCACCAAACGGCATTGTGACATTAAATGATAAAAAAGCTTTTTCCTTAATAAAGTCAAATCAAAGAGAACTAGAAGAATGATCTCAAGTGCATATTAAACAGCAAAAAGTCTGCCATATGCTGATGTACGTGACATCATTTGGTGGCATAAGACAGTAATTTCCATTTCAGTTATTAGTGATAAAACTTGCATTTTATTTTTATTCTCATTACATGACATTAATTACACAGTAATCCAAAAATATGACTGTTTCCCAAGTGCACGAGAAAAATTAAACAAATCAGGATCCTGTTTCTTTTCAGATTTCATGGTTGCTTCATTTCAATCTGTGTACTGCTTGTAAAAATAAGTGAACTGGAATATTGTTCTCTTTTGCAAACATTAGTATGCCCAAATCCAGAAATTCCAAAAACAATTTTTTCCAAAGAAACATATGTTTAGAAAAAACACTAAAACCTGAAGATCGCTTGGTCAAAAAATAAACATGCCTCAAAAATGAACTGGTTTAATATTTCTGTGAGAGAATGTGGGCAGCACAGTGGCTCAGTGGTTAGCACTGTCATCTCACAGCAAGAAACTCTCATGTTGGCTTCCCACCTGGACCTGCTTGCGTGGAGTTTGTGTGGGTTCCCTCCTCATGCTCTGCTTTCCTCTCACTTCCAAAGAAATGCAGGTTAGGTGGATCGGTGACTCTAAATTGACTGTAGGTGTTATGAGGAGTATGAATGTGTTTGCCTTCATGTGTCAGCCCTGTGATGGACCGGCGGTGTGTCTAGGCTGTACCTCACTCTTTGCACAATAACCACTGGGATAGGATGGATGGATGGATGGATGGATGGATGGATGGATGGATGGATGGATGGATGGATGGATGGATGGATGACATTAAAGGTACAGTGTGTAGAATTTAACATCATCGAGTTGTGAGGTTGCAGATGGCATTATGATGTCATCAGTCCTGGTTTTGTTTCCCTTTGTTATGTCCTCTATGGGCAACAGTATCAACACAGCAGTACAACATGATGGTTTCCATGAGGGGGACTGCTCCCATGTAGCTATGAAGGCCTCATTCTAAACTTACGAAACCACTTCATCTCATTGTTGCAGGAAATGACAGTAATAAAC
The DNA here is from genome assembly GCF_902500255.1 of Thalassophryne amazonica. NCBI lineage: Eukaryota > Metazoa > Chordata > Actinopteri > Batrachoidiformes > Batrachoididae > Thalassophryne > Thalassophryne amazonica. The sequence goes on from NC_047113.1 coordinate 37,699,184, forward strand.
AGATTGTTATGAATGCTATATTTGATTAATGCTAATAAATGCCCCAAAATGCTACATTGTACCTTTGAATTCAGACATGATGCATTGTTAGTTTAGATTATTTTGTCCACTTCTTCCATGCAGGCTATATAAGGTGAAACCTCTTATTGGTCACACAAAACAATCAGAAATAAGACTTAGAACATGATTCTATGTACACCACCATGACCTGTCCAGTGTGCCGCAGCAAAACTCCGCTTACCGAATTGCAGAAACGCCAAATGATAATTAGCGCGCCAGCATGACATCCACTCTCTAAAATGCCAGAGAAAATCCCACGGAGGAAGCGCACACCTCCGTGTCATATGACGGATTCTTTCTGAATTAATTCCCACCATTAGTGACTAATGGTCCGTCTGCCTGCGTGTGGAGTGATACCGAGTGTGATGTGTTTGTGTTTGTGTGGGTGAGGTAATAAGTAGAGGCTGTAAGTAGCAGTGTGGTGGGAGGAAAGGTACTGGCTGTTATTGGATGCAGAGTTGGAGGCAGGCAGGCAGAAGCAGGGCTCCCCGGTTACTGTTGCTCTGTGGGTGGCCAGCAGCAGCATCAGCAGCAGCATCCCGGATCTCCGCGCTCCTCATGACTCTGTCACAGGGCTTGAGGGGGCGATGTATGGGACTACCTCTTTCTCTTGCTTTCCTTCTCTACTTCCCCCTCTTTCCTGCCTTCCTAAGGCTGCTGTCCTTTCATATTTTTTTGTTCCCACCTACACAATCTATCACATTCTTCTGACCTGCAGCCCCCCCCGCCGCCCCGCGTCCTTCTGCCCCTTTGTTCTGCTCTTTATGGGTTTTCCTCAGCGCCTCTCCTACGCTGTCCCCTCCCCTCCGAACACTGCGGTGGTCTGAGGAAAGACCTTTTCTCCGCCGCCCCAACCTTTCCACCCACCTGTCTGAAAATCCTGCCTTCCTATAGCTGCCGCTATCCTGTCAGTTTGCCTCATCGTCTCAACTCCGCCACACACCAACATGCGCACGCCTTTTATCGAGTGTTACCTCTCCTCATTTTTCTCTTTCTCTGCTTCATTTTCTTTCACCGCCACTTTGTGCGTCACTGCTTTGTTTCCATCTCGGCTGATTTATTTATTTATTTATTTTCGCGTTACCGTCTTTTATTGCCGCTTCCTCTGGCGCGGGTGGTCAGCTGATGTGAGTGCTGCCCGGCTGAGGTCAGATTGGATAGTCTCAAAGCAATAATGCAGTAATCTTTTAGAGGCCCAGAGGCTTTTAAGTCCACACATTCTCTTATCCGTCTTCTCATATGCTCCTTTACCTCTCTCCCTCTTTCTCACCTTGAGAAGAGAAGACTTGCGTCTAAATGGGTCTTTTGTTGCACCGATGCCCTCCTGGCTCCCATACACAGTTGATGCATACATGAGCGCTTACACGCACACAGAAAAGCACACGCAGACACACCTCTGGACTTTGCAGTACAACTGCCAACTTTATAAAGCTGAGAATTACCCCACCACAGGTAATCATAACTTGTCGTACCCTGGACTCACACAAATACTCCTCGGCCCTCTTCTCTCAGAAAAATGTCCACTGTGCTCTAATACGATGATGATAATCCTGAATCCAGCGGGATGACTCAGTGACCTGAACCTCTGGTTCTTACAGGATGATGGGAGGACCTCGTCTTTCTGTGTGTTTACGCTGAGGGATGTATTCAGAGAGCAGACGCATTAAAATAATGTCTTCATTTGCAGCCTGCACAGAAATAGAAGCAAGCAATGTCGTTTGATGCTAAATGTGCGCTTAGGGTGAGCGTGAAAGCAGGATGGGCAGACAGACAGAAGAGAGAGCTGCCCCCAAGCCAACACTTATATAACAATATGTCTCAGATATATGGCACACAGAGGATCCATACTGCTGTTGGTCCACAGTAGACTCATTTCATAAAAGCCTTTAGGAGCCTGATGTGCTGACGTGCATATGCATCCCACAACATTTTCCACTTCCCGAAAGTTTTGAAGAAACTTGTGCTGATAGCAGTTCTATGAAAGTTTAGAGTTGATGCTCAAGTGCCAGAACTCCACAAGCTATGAAGTGGGTTCCGGTTGCTTTCCTCGGATTCTGAGCTGTCTCTATAGCAACGTCTGTAGGCAGTTTCTAGCTGTTCCCGCTCCTGGCGTCATTAAGTGTTTGAAGTTGTCCCAGAGGTGTTCCACTGAAGGGGTTAAACTCACAGTTCCCCTGATAGGCGAGTTCGCCAGCATGCTTATTTGTCTCTTTGATGTTCCCTTAAATGAGGAGGGGGGTGGTCTCGGGCACTCGGGTCTATCTGGAGGTGTTTGGAGTGAACAAGCAGTCTGACACTGACGCTAAAACCAAAAGAATAGGTCAATGTGTCTGCTGGTCTGTAGACACACTTCACATGCACGGGACACTTGCCACTCACTCAGCGTCACGTGGTGCCCAGAGGAGGAAGGGTGTCGGTAGGCATTAACCAAGGGGATGCAACGAATTCTGACACCAGTCAGAATGGCAGATGTCCACCCGACTAGACAGGGTGGCACATGAGGGCAGGGGACAGGCCAGGATGGGCTCATATTTCTGGATATGGCAGGAAACAGACAGAGGCGTTTCTAACACAGGCAGCAGGCTGAATCACAGAGTGATTCAGAGCCTCGTTAAAGCTGAAAACACTGATCTGGAGCAGATATCTGTGGTGAATGGGTGGAGATGTATGTGCATGCTGTGTGTTGGTTTTCATTCAGATGTGATTGAATCTTTGGGAGAACTTTTTGGAGATCCAGACCTTCAAGGTGACAACAGTTTCCCTGCCTAAATCCTGAGTGCGCCCCACATACCGTCCCTCTGAAAGCATCATAACAACTAGGCTAAAGGCTCATTTATGCTCAACATTAAATATGGATTTGGACAGAGCCATCTGTCAGCAGTCTGTATAGATCTCCTCTGTAGTTGTGTCTGTTTTCTGAAAGCTTAAAGGGCATATTGCACTCTAAGTCAACACTATTTAAAAAAATTATGTACCAGATTATGAATCAGTACTTCCAACTCTTTAACTTGTGCAAGTCTTGATGTAGCTGATAAAAATAAAATTATCCATACAACACCTGAAAAATGCACACAGAAGGTCACTCCACCTGTGTTCAGCTCCAGTCCACTTCATGATTTACTCCAAAACATGCAGTCAATCAGAGCTGTTTTTTGTCTCCAAATGTAATATGGCTCTAATATGGTTTTAATATGGCTTTAATTTTGTTTTCAAATCAAATTCTTGTACTTTGCATTCAACATTTGTCCATCTCCGGCTTTGTGTAAACCCGTGGTGTATTCAGAAAAAAACCCTAAACAAAACATTGTATATGTCTCAATAACACTGAATAATAATGGGTGAGGTTGATGACTGGTGAGGCACTGAATTCATCACAATCAGATTATCAACATACGAGGGCTGTCAATAAAGTTACGGTCCTTTTTATTTTTTCAAAAACTATATGGATTTCATTCATATGTTTTTACGTCAGACATGCTTGAACCCTCGTGCGCATGCGTGAGTTTTTCGACGCCTGTCGGTGACGTCATTCGCCTGTGAGCACTCCTTGTGGGAGGAGTCGTCCAGCCCCTCGTCGGAATTCCTTTGTCTGAGAAGTTGCTGAGAGACTGGCGCTTTGTTTGATCACAATTTTTTCTGAACCTGTGAGACACATCGAAGTGGACACGGTTCGAAAAATTAAGCTGGTTTTCAGTGAAAATTTTAACGGCTGATGAGAGATTTTGAGGTGATTCTGTCGCTTTAAGGACTTTTCATGGTGCGAGACGTCGCGCAGCGCTCTCAGGCGGCGTCGTCAGCCTGTTCAAGCTGAAAACCTCCACATTTCAGGCTCTATTGATCCAGGACGTCGTGAGAGAACAGAGAAGTTTCAGAAGAAGTCGGTTTCAGCATTTTATCCGGATATTCCACTGTTAAAGGAGATTTTTTTAATGAAAGACGTGCGGACGGGTCCGCGCATCGGGACGCAGCCGCCGCGACGCTCCGCCACAGGAAAAACACCTCTGTTGAAAGCCTTAAGGACAAGTTGGAACATGTCCTGCCTGTTAAACAATTTCTCATATACTCACTCCACTGAAAGCCATAAGAAGCCGCCTGGATTTTACAAATGGTTATCAACACGGAGGTGTTTTTAACAGTGGAATATCCAGATAAAATGCTGAAACTGACTTCTTCTGAAACTTCTCTGTTCTCTCACGACGTCCTGGATCAATCACCTCAAAATCTCTCATCAGCTGTTAAAATTTTCACTGAAAACCAGCTTAATTTTTCGAACCGTGTCCACTTCGATGTGTCTCACAGGTTTAGAAAAAATTTTGATCAAACAACGCGCCAGTCTCTCAGCAACTTCTCAGACAAAGGAATTCCGACGAGGGGCTGGACGACTCCTCCCACAAGGAGTGCTCACAGGCGAATGACGTCACCGACAGGCGTGGAAAAACTCACGCATGCGCACGAGGGTTCAAGCATGTCTGACGTAAAAACATATGAATGAAATCCATATAGTTTTTGAAAAAAATAAAAAGGACCGTTACTTTATTGACAGCCCTCGTATGAACCCCACAGAGTAGCTTATTCATCATTTGATTGGCAGCAGTTAATGGGTTATGTTTAAAATCCTATATCAGCATTCTTTACACATACAAACTGTAGCACACAAAAAAAAGCAAATTTAAATTTAAAAAAGTTATTATGGACTTACCTTTACTTATAAATGAAGTCCATATGCCACTCCTTCTGAACAAAAGCATTGATGCCTTGTTTGTAGAAGTCTTTCTTATCTTCCTTCAGTTTTAAAGTCTCTCTGTCGCAGTGGAGATAACTGCCAGAGAAGAAAGTCGTTCTTCATCAGTCCTGTTCAGACTATATGTTTTGAGCCTTTTCTGGCTTTGAATGTGAGTGGTCGATCGCTCGTTTTTTGATGAGAAAATTCTTCAGGTCATAATATCCCATTTGAGTCCAGACATTTTCACAAGTTGAGAAAATAAGGCAGGAAAAGCAGAAAAGGCAGTTTCTTGTTGGACATCAACACAGTCAGACTTTATGTGTGTCCCGCTCTGTTTGAAAAGAGCGGCTCTTCAGTACCTCAGTCTGTAGCAAACCTTTTAGCTCTGGAGTTGGTCTTGCTTTATTTTATTACCTCCTGCTTCAGTTGAAATTCCAGTTGAGAAAATTGTTTCAGTTTGGATATGTAATCCATTCTGAAAGTAAAGGCCAGATGAGAGGAAAAAAAATAAATAAATGAACGGCTGCTTTTGTAGGTGGGATCACTAGTGCCCCCTACCATGAGGCAGGAGAACCGTGTGCCTCACTTGATGCCTTTTTGCAGCCGTTTTATGATCGCTCAGCACACGAAACACTTTACACACACATAACAGCTGTTGACAAAAAACACTGTACATTATGTACATCAGCTAAACTATGGAATTTAAGTTCATATAGCCAAAGTGTTTGACCATTTTAATAGCAACATACAGAGAGACGTCTCATTACACAGCATGCCAGCAGTTAGCCCAATGATTGCTCAATCCATGGTGAGGCACGGCTGGCTGCTGCCTCACCGCACATCTCTGCCCAGTATTTGAACGGTAAATGTGAAAATTCAGCAATTTTGAATAAAAAAAATCTAAAACTGGTGAAGTTAAAAAGGAAAATAACTTTATAGTACAAATCACTGAATAAATATAGCCATTTAATTTATTTTTTCATTTTACATTTGAACATGAATATGTTGTCTGAACCACAGACTCCCAATTACACCAAAATTGCACAAAAACCAGCAAGTGTCGATCCAATCACCAATGGGTGACAAACACTGGAAAGAGAAACCTCAAAACAACAGCAACATTGACACTGACATCAACATTGGCCTCCCCAGGACAAAGGTGAAGGTGTCACACACCACTGCTTGAAGAAGACTTAGAGAGTCGAAACACAGTAAATAGAAAAATAAATGGCATCGGCCATAAGAAATGGAAAGCCAGAACTGAATTTGTAAAGTTGTTCAGAGATGAGCCACAATGATTCTGGAACAAAGTTTTACAGGCTTGTGAGATCAAGGCCAGCCTCTGTTGAAGTGAAGAAAAGCCAAAAGTGTGGAGGAAGCATGGATCTGCCCATGATCCAAAACACACAAGCTCATCCATGAAACATAGAAGAAGGCGTGCACATCTGCTTCTGAAAGGAAACAGAGTAAATTCAGAAGTCAACAGGAACATTTCAAATGCTATTTTAAAGAGAAATGATTCCAAACTAATTGTCAAGCAACAAGGCAACAATCCAAAAAAATACACAACCAACTCAGCAGGCCAAACTACATCTCTTTAAGGAGAAACCATAACGTGGTTCTGTGTGGCCTTGAAATTTAATCAGTTTTGTCCAAAACCAAACCACTTTATTCTTGACAAACACACAAACTCCGCCATGTTTAATCCATAATGGCTCCAAACTGAGTTACAGTTTTTCCCCATTGATCAAACAGATTTCTTGAATCCTCCACCCATTTTCTCAAAACCTACAACACAAATCCAAAATTCAAACTACATTCACAAAACCCCAGACTCTTCTAACAAAATCAAACAATAACTTTAAAATTACTTGTCCTGTGATCAAAACCAAGCAATGTGTTCGGATCATCCACACAGCAAGCAAAAATATATTCACCAAGGAGCATTCATTAGACACAACATTAGCAGGAGGTGGTAATGGTAGAAAATATATTTTTCAAATATGCTTCCATCCACTTCAGAGATTGTGCATTGTGTAATTTGGGAGATATTTCATATAGGAAGTGGGTGTCTACCATGACAAACCCCCCCACCCCCCACCCCATGCAAAAAAGACAACTGCAAATATACGTCTAATTTTAACATCTTTCAAAATATTAGAATGTAATTGTTTTGACTTCGTGTTTAGTTTTGATGAACCCTGCATTGAACACAACATTCAAGTTCATGGTATATAATGCTCCTGACTTGGTAGTACTTGTTTTAGAGAAGTCACAAAAGCTACATAAGTATTGATATTATAACAGTGATCATGTAATTATACATGTAATTTCAAGTCACAGCATGGCAAGTTGTAGTAAATCAAGTGTCATGGCCAAGTCAAAAACAAGATCTCAGGCTAAAGAATTTGATAAAACCTTTGACAATGGTTTATGTTTTTAAAGTTTTTGAAGAGCATGACCTCCTAAGTTCTGTTATTCACACAGTGTTACTGAAATAAAACCTTTGTGAAAGAATTGTGTTTATAAAGTTTTTGAAGAGCATGGACAAACTTTACACATAGCAGAATAGCCAGATAATTGAAAATAGACTATACTTTGTTACATTCAAGGGGTTGGGGGTTATTTTCAAGATATAGGATTAATTTTGATGCCAAAATGCTGGTATTAATATTGTGAATCATTTCCCAAGTGGATGTATTGAAATGCTGACTTGTGATTTTACCACCTCCTGCTAACAACATACAACATTTATTGAAATGGCATTTCTCCTTCTTGGTGAGCCTTAGAACTTTTCAGCCTACCCTCGTAGAATAACTTAGGACATGGCATCCAGGACATGTAGGCAACTGGAAAGGTTGATTGTAAATATACTGAGCAAAACATTATCGTAGTCAACGTGATATCTACATTCAGCAATGTCACAACCAAAACCAAGAGTAATCAGAGATTTCTGACATCCACCTATCTGGATCCGTATCACCTGCAAAATTCATGCGCCTTTCATGCCCTATTATTATATGGTATGGGATTTTGCCAAATTCTGATGGCCCATTTGCCACTTTCTGTGCTGTACCACATGCCGAGTTGACCGCTGGTGGAGCCGAGTACACCTTGTGTGCAGCGTAGCGCTAGCTATTCGAGCGACACCTTCTATCGATAATGACCAATCAGATAACGGATACAATGCCTAATTTGGCTTTCAGTTTGTTGACAAGATGGCCGAAGACAGGTTTGCGTCTGTTAGTGACGCTGACTTAAAATGAATTTTACACAAAAAAGCTGTGAAGAACACCTGCAGAAATACACAGTCAGCAGCCAACCTGTTTCGCAAGTACGTCACTGAAAAGGGACATGCGCCCAACTTTGAAACTTATGACAGACGGATGCTTGACGGAGTACTCGGTCGATTTTACGCGGAAGCTAGACAGGCGAATGGCGAACTTTATAAGAAAACAAGCCTGATGACTCTTCATCACGGATTTAACAGGCATCTCCAGTCGATCGATGGGATGTCAGTTGGTCCAGTATGACAGTAATAATAAAGAGTTGAAACTTGAGATTGATTTTTCACTTTTAGTATGTTTGACAAACTCCAAATTTTCTTGTTTACCATATAATGAAGAGTTATGGACTTTTGATTTTGGTGTACCCGTGATTATGCGGATACCTGGTCAGGATGGGGTTCACCAACCTCGGCCATGGCCCTGGTTATCCCGACCAGGTCTGCATAATCACAGGTACACCTCATCAAAAGTCTATAATTGTACTCATATAATATCTATCTGTGGTGCAAATGTGGTGAGAATCTGTGAATTAGTCTTGACGTAATTCTTCAAAGCCTATATAAAGTGAAATCTTGTTCCAGAATCCAGATCTGGATCACCTCCAAAATTTAATGAAGTCTTCCATGATCTAATATTTATCTGTGGTGAACATTTTGCCGAAATCTGCGCAGTAGTTTTGGGGTAATCCTGCGAACAGGCGCCGATGACTTACTACAGTTTTTGCGATTGCTTACACACATTTTGCAAAATTTGGCTCACCGTGTTAAAACTCTACACACAAGGAAGATAAGACACAACACTTGTTGTAAAACACCTCACAGCTCAAAATGAAACCCTACAATCAAATCGTCACAATACCTTCTAAAATGTCACTCTAGCAACAAAATGTGACACACATGCAGCATTTTGGAACACTTTCAAATCAGCAACACACTGGTGTGTTTTACACAAAACACTGAAGTCAAAATTTTTTTATTTACTTTTCCCTCAAACAAGAGCTCAAAGTTACTGTATTTAGCAACAAGAGTGCTATTTCCCTGTTTTTTAAACAAACAAACACAAAAAAATAGAGATTTCTTACATATACCTAAAGAAAGACAGAGTGTACTGTACAGTTCAAATTCAAAACACAAATCAACACAATGAAAATAAGTGTTTACAGTGCTGTAGTTTACATACATGGTTACGGTAACATCAGAATGATATTGCATTTGACAGTACACAGTAAAATCACCAGTGTAAAACTAACACTGACAGTGTTAAATTAACACTGACCGTGTACATATGGTCCCACTCTGACTAGAGTAGGACCATATGTACACTGATAATGTTAATTCAACACTGGTGATTTTACTGTGTACTACCCACTGTGTCGTGGCTGAGGTTTGGGTGGACCCTTTGTCCAGCTTCCCTCAGTGTGAGGCCGTGGTTCATCACATGGTCCACCAAAATTGCTTGATATTCATCTGAAACATTTCTCCTTCTTGCTCTTCCTTGTTGCTGTCCTTGTTCACATATCTGTCTTTGTCTTCCTCTTTCTCTGGGTCTTACGGCCTCCATGATTGCAGATTTGACAAAATATCTTACCTGAGCTCTGTTTGTAGTGCCAAAGGTCAGACTGATTGGTGGTGAGTTTTCTGTGTGAGCGTTTTCAGGTGTGTGCATAAGTTTTTTCCAATTACCAGATGTTTTTTGCATTTTTACTAAAATGTTTTTCCCAATGATAACAAGGTATTTTATCTTTGAGTTATGTGTCTACTGTTGGAAACTGTGTAATGTTCTGCAACAACTGTGTTGAAGAATTGCAAGCAAAGTGCAAAGCAGAAAATGTGATTAATGTATTGTCACATTATCACACATTTTCTGCTGTGCACTTTGTTTGCAATTTTGGTGTCATTCGGAGTCTGTGGTTCAGACGATGTGTTCATGTTCAAATCTGGCTCGAAGAGCTTTCTTCTTCTGCTAAGGTGGATTAGAACTTTTTGTGGTACACAGCACCGCCAACTACAGTACAGGAGGAACCTAGCATTAAATATCTGTCACCGATTTCAAAATAGCTCTTTTCAACCAGACGTGCGGTGCTGTGACATGTCAATCATCTGGGGTGGCAACTGGGGTGTCCAATCAGATTTCAGGGGAGTCCGGTGCCACTCAGCTCCACCCATGCCAGGAATTGTTCAACATTTAATATTTCCTGTTTCACTGTGGACTGAAAATTAGGTGCTTCCTGTTTCAGTCTCAAATTCCCACGAGGTCTCATCTATTATCAAACCAGCAAGATTCAATCCAGGAAGTGTTCAACATTTGACATTTCTTATTTCAACGTGGACTCAAAATTTGGCACTTCTCATTTGGGACACTTTGTCCACGAGCAAGCTTCGCGTCACTTCGCTGGTATTAGATATATCCCCTTATAAACTTGTTGCATCGACATGTTGACCTTGGACTGTGACTTGGTGTTTTGACTGTCTTTTTATCTAAATAAACACTTTTTCCTTGGATGGTCAGCCACGGATGATCAATTCTACCAAGTTCTTTCTAGATCAGATGAAAACTCTGAGTAATGTTACACACATTCACACACTCACGACCTAGAGAACAATACGAACACATGCACTACCATGTGATGTGTTTTTAAAAACTTCTATGTTACTACGAATGATAGACAGAGTCAGTGCTTCTTTTCATGAACTGCACGTACTGTGCTGCTGTGGCACCGCTTTCAATTTAGAAACAAAAAACAAAAACCTTGACCATTACATAGAAGCACTCAGTTATTTGCGAGCAGTGAGCATTACAAAGATGTGAATTTCAACAGTTGCATCCACATTTATAGAAGATGTGATCGAATGTGCCATCCCCCGCTTCCTACTTCACTACACTCTTCTGCTCTTCCTATTTCCTCCCTTCATTCCTCTCTTTCCACAGATTACTTTGATTACTCTGGCAAGACATCAGAAGGAAATCAGTAAAGAGGGGAAAAGAAAGCAGGGAATTAGTGTTGCATGACTTCAAGTGCAGCTTTGCCATGTAGCCAGCAGGCAACTGCTATCTCCCAGAGTGGAATGAATTTTGGTCAAATATGTGATTATGCCCCCCCCGCGTGCCAATTTCTTGAGATGCTTAACTGTATATGGGTCGAATGGCTTGACAGCTATGTGTTCAACAGTCTGTGTAAAGGACAAGTTGGTTTTTAAAAAAAAAAACCTTATCTATGTTATAATTCACCAAATGTCCGTCCATCTGTCTGATCTTGCATCACGCCAAATGGGGTAAAGTATGAATATTGTAATTTTTGGAAAAATGTGGATTTGATGAATGAAGTGGGCCGATTTGAACTGATGTTGAGAAGGAGAGCTGGAGCAACCAAACAAGGCAACCACTCATTAAGAGTTTAACAATTGATTTACAAATAATTTAGTCTTTAAAAAGGCTTATTTGGGGAGGGTCCTCTTGACATCCAGTGTGCATCACAATCTTCCCCTGGGGAACATAAAGGCAAAGCCAACACAACGCCACCAACACTGGTCGTACTCCAATTGCCAAAGGCTATCTGTTACACTGTTCCAAGCACCACTACAAATACTCACACGCAGTGGCAGGGTTCTCCCCTGCCACTGCGTGTGATCCACATTGTGGTGCTCCTTTCGGACGGTAAATCAGCTGGGCCTTGTGGTGCCTGCCGGTGCGGTTGCTGATTTCTCCGGCAGCTTCTCCTCCTGTCCCCTGCTCTCCACACCACACCCTGTCGTTGATCCCGTGCCCCTTACCCGATGCCCGTCTCCTGCATCCCTACATGTCTGCGTCCCTGCTGCATGATTTTTACCAAGCTCCACCGTCTTTTATGGGCCACATTATGCGCCACGCCCCAGGTGTGTTGATTGCAGGCAATCAGATTAAACAAGAATCAGGTGCTTCTGGGGTTGCCATGACAGCCACTGAGGAGGCAGAACTCAAAGTCCAACCTGGTCTCACGGCAAGTCGTGCTTGAGCAGCACGAAATATACATTATGCTATTGGTTTGTGATGTTGTTACAAGAAGCGCCTCATTTTCATCACGGCAGCACAAATTCATTCTCATTCATTCCATGATGGCTGCACGAAATTAAAAGTGAACCGGGGGGTCGGGGTGATTATGGTTAGGGTGGGGGTGGGGGGGGGGGGGGAGTAAGATTAGGTTATGGTTAAGGTTAGGGTTGGGTGTGGGAGTCGGGTTAGGAATAGTGAGTTAAAAAAAGCTCTGTCACGAAAATTTGACTCATTTCATCACGGGAGCACGAAAAAAAAAAACATGTGAGACTGGGCTGCAAAGGCACAGCAAAATAAAGCAAAACATGCAGGAAACATGCAAACACATCAACAAACCCAGATAAAGCCAGACATTCGCATGCCCCTCATAGTTATATAGAAAAGGTGCTGTCATCTCAGACAAAAGGATTAGCATGGTAACTAGCCACAGCACTTCTTCTTCTATGAAGTTTTATGGCGGTTGCCAAACCGGCAATTGCATTACCACCACCATCTGGAGGGGAGTGTGAAATGTCCATCCTTTCCTTTAACAAAGTGCACAAAATTATAATTTGAGAGCAAATTCAATTCTTTTCCTCTGAGTTCAGAAACTAAAAGACCAAAATTTAATACAATTTCTCCCTTCATTACACTTATACTGAACAAAAATATAAACACAACAATTTTGTTTTTGCCCCCTTTTTTACAAGCTGAACTCAAAGATCTATGTGTGCAACAGGCTGTGTAAAGGACGAGTTATTTAAAAAAAAAAAAAAAACCTTATCTATGCTATAATTCACCAAATGTCCGTCCTGTTTCTCTCAAATATTGTTCACAAATCTGTCTAAATCTGTTATAAGCACTCCTCCTTTGCTGAGATAATCCATCCCACCTCACAGGTGTGGCATATCAAGATGCTGATTAGACAGCATGATTACTGCACAGGTGTGCCTTAGGCTGGTCACAATAAAAGGCCACTCTGAAATGTTCAGTTTGATAACACAGCCACAGATGTCGCAAGTTTTGAGGGAGTGTGTAATTGGCATGCTGACTGCAGGAATGTCCACCAGAGCTGTTGCCCTTTAATTTAATGTTCATCATGTTCTCTACCATAACCCGTCTCCAAAGGCATTTCAGAGAATTTGACAGGACATCCAACAGGCCTCACAACTGCAGACCACATGTAACACACCAGCCCAAAACTTCCACATCCAGCATGTTCACCTCCAAGATCTTCTGAGGCCAGCCACCTGGACAGCTGCTGCAACAATCAGTTTACAGAACCAAATAATTTCTGCACAAGCTGTCAGAAACCATATCAGGGAAGCTTGTCTGCATGCTTGTTGTCCTCATCGGGGTCTTGACCTGACTGCAGCTCATGTTGAGTGTTGAGTGGGCAAATGCTCACATTCGATGACACCAGCCTTGTTTTTATCTCCAATTTTGAAAGAATTGAAGACTGTATTATCCAAGTAGTAGTAATAATAATAATATTTGCTGTAATTGTTAAATTGAACAGTCCTGTCAGTGACTGGTGCTCCAGCGGTGTTCACACTACATGTGGTTGTGGCCGATGCCTAGTTTATGCGAGTCTGTATCCACAGCTCCATAGCCACACAGAGCTCTGTGCATTGTTGCCAACCCTCTCTGAGCCCCTCTCTGTAGCCTGATGTGCACCTCCCAAACATCAAAGCTACACGTCACAACGACGGACAATGCATGGGCTGCAATTGGTCACTTTTCCAGTTTCACTCCCTTGTCTCCCATCATATCACATCAAGTGTTTGCAGTGCGCCCGGCAATTACATTCTGTTCATGGATCAAAGAGAGAAATGTTTGGCAGAGGAAGTCCGCAAATATGACCGCCTTTACAACACAGTGTGGAAAAACTACAAAGGTGCTCAAATGACCAGCAATTTATCGAGGGAAATTGTATGCAAGATCGGTTTAGAGGTTGATCATTGTATAAAGAAGTGGAGGTCATTGAGGGACAAATTTGTCTGTCTCAAGAATAAAAAAAGAAAAGAAATAAAGAACAATAAATATCCACAAAAAAACAATAGCATCCTTCCACCAGCTTCATTGGTGCTTGGACCCTAAAAACAGTAGCCGTGGTGAAGCAGGCAGCAAGAAAGTCACTGCATTCTTCAAGTCATAGCCCCTACTGTTCTGGGGTGAATCGCAGAGGTGGGATGAAGTCATCAGCAAGTCACTCTCAAGTCATGAATCGGCAAGTCACAAGTCTCAAGTCAAGTCCCAAATCAAGTCTCAACTCATGACCACCAATTGTTTGCAAGCTGACTTGAGACTTGCCGATTCATGACTTGAGAATGACTTGACAGTGACTTCGTCCCACCTCTGGTGAATTGCATTGCAACACCCACCAATGTGATGGAGAACTTCAAAAGGGTCACACCCACATTGATGTGATTGTGTGGCCACGAGTTATGGAGTTATTGAAGCATAGAAAAAGCTTCAGTCCAAATGGACCACAGCCCAGACCACCTCTACAAGTTGGGCAAGACACACATAAGTAAGGCGGCCTCAGCCATAGCCAAGAGCTCTCAAACTAGTCAAACAAACTGTACGTGAGAGGCATAACACGCACAAGCATGGTCGAGAGTGCATTATGTGAGTACCCCCTATGTCTAGAAGTACTCGGATCCTTTATCATCCTGTAAAGGTTTCAGAGTTGCCAAACATCTCTGTCCAGCAATGCAACAAACACATTCACACACTCACACACACCTACAGTCAATTTAGAGCCATCAATTCACCTAAACTGCATGTCTTTAGAAGTGGGAGGAAGCCAGAACACTCAGACACGGGGAGGACATTTAAACTCCACAAAGAAAGGACCTGGTCAGAAGTGAACACAGGATCTTCTGAGGGAACAGTTCTAACCACTAAATCAACCTGCTGCCTAAATTTGACATTTTCACCATAAATAAATATACGGTAGATTGCTGAGTCCAGGAAGTTTGCTGACAGTCTTGATTGCAACCCTGATTGGCAAATTTTTACTTCAACTGTCTTTTAAACATAGTTGCAGAAGATGAAACCAAAGTTGATAGAGTTTGCAATATCTGACCCTCCGTATTGTTTCCCATCTTTAACTGCAAACCTAAAAGAGAATCAAAGCCCTTTTTTCCCAGCACCACTGTATTCTTGTTTTGGCATATCACCCGCAGTGATTGGCTCATAATTCATGTCTAATCTGCTAATATGGAAAGAAGAAAGCCCAGACTTAAGATGTGCAGTCCTCTCCCCCCATCTTTGTTTTGATCACTGATGGAAATAGCAACACATGGGCCACAGTTTTAGTCGTTACGATGGCACACAGCTAATCCTGTGTGAAGCTGGAGGGATCTCTGCAGCTACTCTTGTCAGCACTGATTTGTCAACAACAATTTTTTCATTTCCCCTGTAAGCTGACACCATCATGACTGCACGATAATGTGATAGAGCTGAAGCTGGATTGAATCTGAGCAGGGGCGCATTCAAAACTGTGCTCAGGCTTTCTGCCTCTACAAGTGGAGCCTTTTTTATGAGTTTGTGCACAAAACAGCTCAAGAGTTTAACAAACAAACTAACCAGCAAAAAAAAAAAAAAAAAAAAAAAGTTGACTTAACTGTGTTTTTTCTTCTTCTTTTTGTAGGAAAATGGAAGTGCACACATTTAATCATGCAATTGTTTGAAATAACAGGACATGCATTGAAGGTAATTAAAGATTCCAACCATGGCCGCCTGGATGCTGAATATGACGCTATGAGCAAAAGAAGCAGCAAACAACAATTAAAAAAACCTCAATAGGAACACACGGCTTAAAGCGAGCAATCATGTCCGAGATGCTGAGCCTAAATGAGGATGTTGTTTTCTCTTTTCTGTTCTGTCAATCTCTGCCAGAAAGAGATTTCCTCCTGAAGAGTGGCGGCCAGGGCTAAAAGCATGTTTTAATAAGCGCGCTGACACATCCATCTTTGTTTCTGAGAGATAAGTCACAACCAGCGCCGAGCAAAGCGTCGGGGGCTCGCTGGAAGGATGCCCATTGTGGCGTATCAGCCCAATGTGCTTATGTACACAAAAACCCGCACAAATGTCTATGTGCACACACGTACAGAAGAGCTGTCACCCCAACTTAAATCCTATTTATCACCAAACCAATGGAATGTTTTTTTTTTTTGAAGCCGAAGGTGGTTGGCATGTTCACTTTATGCCTCCTCACGGATTAGTGAATTCAGCCCGGCTCTGTTCCCGCTGTGTCTCCTTTTAAGTCTTCCCTCTTATACTCCCCCTTATGCATCTTCACATCATTGCACTGCAATAAACGGGCTTTAATTTGCTTATTTATTTATTTGTTTCCTTCATCCGGAGGAGAAGACGCGAAGCCTCAGATACCTGGGTCTCATAGCTGGTTGGGTTGGCAGCCGCGTGTGTGATTGAGGAGCATGACAGAAATGTCCTCATTAGGCCTGCGAAAGAGAAGTGCGCTGCTGCCGCCGCCGCCGCCGCCACCACCACCACCGCACAGGGGAGGAGAGAGAACACCGTGCAAGGAGAGGAGACGAGGAGAGGAGAAGGCAAGGGGGGAAAGAAAAGTTTGCGAGCCTTTGACATTCGATGTCTTTTATCTCTGTGGCATCTCAGGGTTTGGTTTAAAGCTGTGCGTGCTCTAAAAGATATTCGCGCACAAGCATGCAGGCAAGTGCATGAGTGTGCTCTCACAAAGTGAGTCGCAAAGTGCACTGGAGCAGCTCGGTGTCATTATTATGCACTATTAATTAAAAAGAAATAATAGGAGCCAGATGAACTTGTGTTCAGCCTAATTATCATGCCTTTGATAGCAAATTGTGCAGGAAAAAAAAGAGAGAGGAAGAGAGCGAGTGAGGTACATGTGCACGGCGAGGTTCAGCGTAAAAGTCGGGGAAAAACTGGTGAGAGGAAGCTTCCTTGACATGAAAGCCCAATTTGTTAAATACCAAACGAAACAAGAGAGTAAGATGGACTACAGGGAGTAGAACGTACGCCGGAGGATGACGGGTAAAGAGGTAGCGGGAACTGTTGCTCAGGGGAAATAAATGACAACAACAATCAAACAAACAAACAAACAAGTCATCTGTTTTATTTCACTGATTTTTCTCCATGTCTTGTCCTCTGTGTGTGTCTAGTGATCTCTGAACGCCGCGTTTCCACGCCAACTCCCTTGTTGCCTTGTTTACATGCTGTTGTTGCCGCGGTATTCAGAGCGCATTGATCATTAACATCATTACGCGCATCTGTGATGCCTCATGGTGAGTTACAGATCGACGCTCCTTCAGTCCTTCCGCTAGTCTAATGATCACACTAAGTTTGCATACTTTTGTTGAGAATCATTAAGGTGCCATGAAAAACACGCTTCTTCGCTGTCGATGTTGCGGACATGAAACACCAGATTCGGTAGAGCGACAGAACGGCGCCGGACGAGCCCGGAGTAATGACGGGGTGATCAGCGAAAAGGTACACGACAGTAAACGCCGCGTGAATAAGTCAACTGGGGAGAAGAGAAAGAGATGGAGATGTGGAGAAAGAGAGAGAGAGGAATGGTGGAGGAAAGTCAAAGAGATGGAGAGAAATGGGGAAGGAGAAAGTGGTGCCACAGCTGAGGTTGACACTAATGAGGAGCCTTTGTGATGGGACCTGACAGAGGAGAAGAAAGCACAATCCCCTGACACCGATGCTCCACAACACTCCTCCGCTTAATTGGGAGAGCCAGAGCCCACAACGTGTGTGTGTGTGTTTCACAGAAAGTGTGCATCTGTTTTAGGAGTACAATAAGTGGATATAAGACAAAGCAGAGTCATGCATGCATGCAAAATTAAGACCACATGTAGCCAACTGTGTTAATGTCAGTACACACAGACCGGCTTCGGGTTGGATTTCCGCACTTTTACGAACATAATTTCATATTCACAGTGACGGACGTGACACATCAGATCTTTGGAAGCTTCTTGATTTAGGCCGCAGTAGATGTGAAGGTAAACTGAACCGGCAACACTTAGTAACTCATAGAGTGTTAAAAGATGTGAGATGTTTGGCTTCTAATAAGCTTGCAGAACAAACAAGATCTATTTTAATACAGAAAATATTGATCATCACTATGTTGTTAGAGAGACAGCAACCTGGAGGTCAGAGAGGTGAGACTGTGACCAGAGGATCCTTGGACTGATTCTCTGTCAGACAAGAAACTCACTAAGATGCTCTTGAGCAAGGTTGCTTTTGGGATGCAGGTTGAACATCTTGCAAAGCAGCACGTTGATGTGTGTGTGCGTGTGTGAATGGATGAAGGGATTTGAGGATCTGCACTGTAGGAATTTAATTAATCTACCATTTAGGATGAGGAGCTGCAGCAGAAAGAAGGAAAAGTGTTCAAAAGAGAACCACATGATCAGCTCTGGTCAAGTCAGTTGAGCATGCATTGTGTCAGATGTCGCTGCTTCCACCATAACTATGTAACCACCTTGGCCCCTGGATGGCAACCACCCAGGCAGACAACTGGTCCATTACCACCTCTTGAAAGTAACCATCTGTCTGCACAGCTAGATGAACCATGAGCATTTCTTTTGCTTTCTCCATCTGCTGGGGTGCTGGATCACACACAGACAAACCAACCTATTCCCAATGAAAATAGGCAGTAAAACCATATGAAAAAGTTATGCACAAAATTTCATAGATATGATATGTATATGTATTTCTTTCTTTTTTTTTTTTTTTTGCTGAATTTGTACATATCCCACATATTTTCCAACAAGGTAGTGGATCATCCAAGCAAAAATAAAATGGTAACATGTCTTTTATTTATTGTTATTGTAGCCCTAAACCTTATCTAACCTTTTGCAAAATTCAGAATGCGGAAATGCAAAAACTGATAGGAATAAACTGAAAATATAGTGCTGAACTTTTTGTATTATATCATATGAAACACGTCACGAGAAAAGGTACGAAACCATGTCACATGTCCAATACGTCATAACAGGAGTTTCCCCATAATGCATATGGGGCTTACTAAGTAAAAATTAGTTTGACACAAAGTAATTCCAGATGACCAGAGTGCAAACAAGACATAAACGTCTTAAAAAAAATATGGATGGATTTATTTATTTATTTTAAATTGGATTATATGTTTTTTGGGGAGAATTTATTGCATCGAAACACCTAATAAATCTTTTACTAATGCCACACTGCCTGACAAAATAAACACAAAAACCAAGAAATGGCAAAATCATTCATAAACTTCATAAAATTCCACTGGGAATTAATTGCATTACAAATTAGGGTACTTCCTACCCAGTAAAAAGCAGCACACATCACAGCGAAAGTGTCATTTCGGGTTTCCATCTGACACAGTTATCGTTTTCATACCCAGCGGCCGTGTTGTTGAGCAAATGTAGTTGCACCCATTTGTGCACAAACGGCTCTGTTGTTCTGTAAATAAGGTTATGTGTCAGGCACAGTGCAGCTGGGCTACACTGGGTCTGGCATTTCCAATTCTACACACAATGCAATCTCAGGGTCCCATCCACATGGAGACAAGTTTAGGCGTATCCGCTAAAGTTTTGTATCATATCAACATTTGGTCTACAGGGAACTGCCGTTTTTTGAGGCCAAAAACAAAAACACACTACTTTTTGAAAATGGGCCTCAGTGTTTTTGAATTGTTTGCGCAATGTTCACATGAAGTTCACAGAATTAATGCGGGACAGAGATTCTGAAAATTTCAAAATTTTCTTTGCACACTTGCAGAAAGCTGCGCACAATTTCTAGTGGTTTACAATGAGTTTACAATGAGTTTACTTTCCTGCACGGCAGATTGTGTACAAGTGCGTGGATCAAATTCGTGCAAGTGTCAAGGCACCTTACCAGTTGCTATCAAGTAAGGCTGTCCCTCTTGAACCTCTTGAAGACCTATCTCTTCTGAGAACACCTCATCTCCTAACCCTCTAGCACCCCAACACACCAAACTCTCTTACTTCCCTGCCCACTTTACCTCTGCACTTATCCTCCTCTTTGATTAGATGCAGTATTTACTACTTAGCGCTTACTTTAGTGTTTACCTTACTTAGGGCCCCTTCACACATAGTATGATTCAGTACAAATCTGGGCGGCTCACGGCGGAACAGCTTGTATGAGCAAACCACAAAAACATTGCGCCGCTGATGTGGAAGTAAATAAAATAACAACCAGGAGTATAATTAGTGAATGCCACTGGGTTGGTATAAATAATACATAAAAGGGGACGCAGTATACAACCCCAAGTCCAATGAAGTTGGGATGTTGTGTAAAATGTAAATAAAAACAGATTACATTGATTTGCAAATCCTCTTCAACCTATATTCAATTGAATACTGTTATGTTTCGGACGCGGTCGGAGCACCGACCCAGCGTTTGAAAGGACCCAGCATAAAATAAGCAGAGCACGGTTCAAAGGATAACAGAATTTAATAAACATAACAGTGAGTGACGTGCTAAACAACTAAAACGTCCGCGGTCTGGTGAGGTGGAAACACGGCGCGCTCTCAACAGCGCAAACGGTCTGGAGCCACAGCAGTTCGGACCCATGGACCTTGCCGACACCCCCCCAGGTGGCTGCGACAAACCAAGTCTGTGAAGAAAGAAAACATGGAGGTGAGTCCAACTCCACACAGAGAGACACAACTCAAAGGTGCACGCAATCAGCAAACACTTGGCTTAAATCTATACATCAGATTCTCACCCTGCAGGCACGGAACAACTCAGTTCAAATCTCCACTGCAGCAGAAGCTGATTAGACAATTAGCATAACGTGACAGCTCAATAACACAAGGTGTGAGGGACACCAAATCCACTGTCATTACTTCATAAAAGTCACCAAAACCAAATTACCTCAGGAAGTGTGCTGAAGAGCGTGAGACCTCACCCAATCCTCCTTCACAGACTGTGGCGTCAAACCTGGAGCGGTCTCTGCGTCCGCGATGGTGAGATTGTTCTCCTGACGTCGATCTCACATGTCTGCTCACAAGGTCGAGTCTCTGGCAATCACACACTGTGCATTCAAGGTTTAAATGCAGCAATCTCTGATCAAGACAAAATACACCACAGCTGTGAGTCCTGATGACCTGCACGTGATAACAAGCCTCAGGTGTTCAGGGTGAAGTCCTAATGCTCAGCCACTCAGTCCTGAATGCATACCACTTGGTGGGAGAAACAGAAAACAAAAACCAAGCCAGCCAAACACCCCAGCCCACGACAAATACATCACAAAGACAAGATATTTAATGTTCAAACTGATAAACCTTATTGTTTTGTGCAAATATTTGCTCATTTTGAGCAATGAAATTGATGTACGACTTCAGTTGTTCAACAGTCTAGGGTCTCCTTTGTCTTATTTTGCGCTTCATAATGCGCCACATATTTTCAATGGGCGACCTGTCTGGACTGCACGCAGGCCAGTCTAGTACCCGCACTCTTTTACTACGAAGCTGCACTGTTGTTTATGTTCAGAATGTGGCTTGGCATTGTCGTGCTGAAATAAGCAGGGATGTCCCTGAAAAAGACGTTGCTTGGATGGCAGCATGTGTTGCTCCAAAACCTGGATTGTACCTTTCAGCATTGATGGTGCCATCACAGATGTGTAAGTTGCCCATGCCATGGGCACTAACACACCCCCATACCATCACAGATGCTGGCTTTTGAACTTTGCGCTGGTAACAATCTGGATGGTCTTTTTCCTCTTTTGTCCAGAGGACACGACGTCCATGATTTCCAAAAACAATTTGAAATGTGGACTCATTAGACCACAGCACACTTTTCCACTTTGCGTCGGTCCATTTCAAATGAACTTGGGCCCAGAGAAGGCGGCGGCATTTCTGGATGTTGTTGATGTATGGCTTTCGCTTTGCATGGTAGAGTTTTAACTTGCACTTGCAGATGTAGCGATGAACTGTGTTAACTGACAATGGTTTTCTGAAGTGCTCCTGAGTCCATGCGGTAAAATCCTTTACACAATGATGTCGGTTTTTAATGCAGTGCCGCCCGAGGGATCGTAGGTCACGGGCATTCAATGTTGGTTTTCGGCCTTGACGCTTATGTGTAGAAAGTTCTCCAGATTCTCTGAATCTTCTGATTATATTCTGGACTGTAGATGATGAAATCCCTAAATTCCTTGCAATTGAACGTTGAGAAACATTGTTCTTAAACTGTTGGACTATTTTTTCCACAAAGTTGTTCACAAGGTAGTGATCCTCACCTCATCTTGCTTGTGAATGGCTGAGCCTTTTGGGGATGCTCCTTTTATATCCAGTCATGACACACCTGTTTCCAGTTAGGTGTTCTTTGAGCAGTGATCAACTTTCCCAGTCTTTTTTTTGCCCCATCCCAACTTTTTTGAAATGTGTTGCAGGCATCCATTTCAGAATGAGCAAATATTTGCACATAAACAACAAAGTCTGTCAGTTTGAACATTAAATATCTTGTCTTTGTGGTGTATTAAATTGAATATAGGTTGAAGAAGATTTGCAAATCATTGTATTCTGTTTTTACTTACATTTTACACAACGTCCCAACTTCATTGGGATTGGGGTTGTAGAACTCGGCAGTTAAATAACCCTGGTTAAATAAAAAAAAAAAAGCCACTCACCAGATTCGAAGCTGTAAGCTCTGATTACCAGACGGAAACTTTACCACTGCGCTACCATCATTGGCCTGTAATCAGAGCGGAAAAATGGCTGAAATCAACAAAGACATGAAGGAGGTGCACTGTGTCTGGCCGCTGCAGCCCGACGCAAAGGCGAAAGATGTTTTATATATTTCCACGTGAGGACAGCAGGCAGAGACATGCGCCTCATGGAGAAATGCTGTAAGTTCATGTCCTTCCAAACACAGAACGTTTTCTCAAGCTGGGATGTCCAGGAGCACAGATCTTTGCAGCTGCTGTGAGTGGACATGCCCCCCCATCTGTTCAGTGCAGCGACCAATGTGCCACTCTCTGTGTTATGTGGTCATTCATTTTCCTTATTTGTTATGTAACTGTATATGCAGGTATTGTCATAATTATTTATTTAACTGTCCTGGTGGTGGATTCTGTGTTTTTAATGAGTGCACTGAGCCATCATCCAGCTGTCAGTGTGCTGTAATCAGCTGACATGCACCTCCCCATGCTGTGTGCGATCAGACATGGTTGTCCGGCTGCCATGTGATCAGATCTGTACCTACATATAAGCATTTTATGCAAGTGTGCTCCCCTGGCATGCCAGATGTGTGGGGGGGCGTGACACATGTGCACAGGTGTGAGACATATGCAGCATATGTGTGTGACCTTTTGCAACTTCACACTCGTGGGGGTACTTAGACAAATTTAACATCCAGCTTGAAAGTGATTGTCTGCTGACTGTTGTCGTGGTAATAGTGCGAATGGCCACACATTTTCTAAGTGCCAAGTGAGCGGTGTTAGATGTTCATATGTGCCAGCTGGAATTTGGCCAACACCTGCCGCGAGAGGGTTCAATGGGCTCGCACAGCGCACACTCTGTTTTTCAGTCACTGGTGTGGCAAATACTTGTAGCAACAGGTGTATGAGGCATTGGAAGCAGCTACGATTTTACACGTATTACATACGATTCCTGCTTCATTTGCACTTCATGCGCAATTCGACCAAATTTGCTCTATGTGTGAAGGGGCCCTTAAGGTTGATTGTTTGTTCTGCACTTGTAAGTTGCTTGGATAAAAGCATCTGCTAAATTAGTAAATATACTGTAAATATACACCTGTCAGAGATGTTTACTCTGGTTTAATAGACAACACTCAAAGAAACAAATATATGTTGGCACATTTCCCAACCATCTCATTTTTGTCCTTAAAATGTAAATGTACATTATGAGTTGGCAGACAGCGACTGCACCTTAGACCTTCAAAAACATGGTCTAAAGCGCAGTTTTTTTCTAATGTATATATGGTACAATATTCAGGAGCATCTTACATACATGTGTGTTTATGACATGCATGCACTCTATTTGTACACACAACAAAACCCAACTGAAAACAACAATTAAAGCTGATTTTATGATTATACCTGTAAAGCATAATGCACTCAGCTTTATGAGCACTTTACATTCCCAAGTCAACGTGAGTACTGCATGATCAGCTTAACTGAAATATAAAAAGTTAAAATTACATACTTTCAGAAATGCTTTCACTGCACATATGATTTATCAAGGTACATGTGCATGTTTTCAATGTAAAAATATGTAAAATCATAATAGTGCTGTGTCGCACTTCAGTTTTATTCCTAAAGTAATGCTACACTGGGGATGTTTCATGATTTGCAAAATACAAATCTGAAAGTTCATTTCTCTTCATATGGATTTTATGGTGATCAACAGGGGCTAAATTGAGACAGCACCAAAAAAAACAAACAAACAAACAAACAAAAAAAACACATAACACACGCAAAACAATTAAAATGCAATAAACATCTGCATTAATTCAACAGGCAGTCACAAAAAAATCTTGAAAAATTAAAAAAAAAAATCTTGCAAATACTGGCTGGACACTCTTTGTTGCTGCCTAGATGGCAAAGCAGAGGAAAGACACCATGACACTTGCACAAATCTGATTGATCGCTGCACTGGCACACCAGTAAGAAGGCCATCATACAAACTGTGTGTGAACTGTGTGCAGCTGCGTGCCAGTGTGCAAAGAAAATTTTGAACTGTTCAAAACTTCTGGCACACCTTAATTTTGTGAGCTAGTCGTGAACATTGTGCAACCTTTTCGAAAACACTGCGTGTCACTGCATGTCAATGTGTGTCATTGTGCGCAGGGCTCTGAACGATTATGACGAGATATTACATCTTCAAGAATCATAATTTTATAGATTATCTTACTCATGAGAAGGAATGAAAATATAACTGTTTTAGTAATCCATTACAATATGTATTATAAATAATTACTTTTGAGACAAGATTCTAAACGTGTTCTCCACTGCATGGCGCACACGAGACAACCTGCAGCTGTAGATAATTTCTCTGTGATTCTTGGGTGATGAGAGAATGGTTTCATCAGCCAAGTTCTGAGAGCAAATGAGTCATTGGCTATGAAATGATTATTTTATATAACGTGTCATCAAGCGGGATGCATTGGCACGATGAATTGTGCAGCAATACGGGGATCAAACTTATGCAAGTGTCAAAGTGCCTTAAGTCTATTTATTTACCTTATTTGTGATTTTATTCTTACATTAGCTGTATTTTCACATTTGTTTTATTTGCAATGCACTGAAGAATATAAGCTACTTAAAGTCCCCTGGGCAATGGTTACGTTGTGAGTACTTCCTTTATGTTGTTAGTAGTTCTGTTGTGTTGCAATACTTTGCAAAGTGTTTGTGTTTGTGTGTGTTGTCTGAATTTGCATGTGTTTTTCAATTTGAAAGATGTTAGTTTTGTGAAACTACCTGCTGCTGAATTGATGGAATGTTTGCTTGAATTGCCTTCTTTCTGAAGTGTTGTGAGCCTTTTGGACACCATAATTTACAGTTGAGGTCATCTCACCTAAATTTTTATGATACTGGGATTACAGGCAACATTTTTGAGCAGGTAATGAGCAACTTTATCAGCACATGTTTTTATAGTAACCTTCCCAGTCCTGGTTGTTAACAGCACATTTACTAAAAGGGTAGTGGACTGAATCCTGGTTCTTTCTCTCAGTGTACTTGAGCACACACTAAAACCACAAATTCCTCTGTGGTGCTCACATTGGCACTGTGCATGAAGACTCATGGTATCAGTGTGTGAATGGAATTGTCTGTCACTTCAAAGTATCTGCCAAATGCATAAATTTACATTTATGCACCTGGCAGACCCCTACTGGGCCTCCTGGGTTGAAGATACTCTCTCAACGTGGTGTGGGTGGTGAGGACTCATAAATTCTGCAAAGGCAATAATTCTTCAGGTAAGGCTGTCAAGTTAGTCAAAGGAATAGAGGTTGTTTTTTTTTAACTTTACCCCATTCGCTGCGCATCTACTCGGCGAAGAGAGCGGACGAACAGCTGTCGTTCTGTGGGCCTCACATTTGGCTTTTCCTGGAAGATGAAGAGCAGGAATTAGTTTTCATGAGCCCTCCTGAGGTGGAGAACTACACAACAGACATGTCATGATGTGACACCAGCTGAACTGTGATCTGCCTCACCGGCACCAAAGCAATCCACCAATCGTTCCATCGCGCACAAGTGTACATACTTATGTACAGCCCTGCACTCATGCAGCGTTTCTAGCATCAGTACTCATACAGTGCGGCACTTGTGAACATGCATGCGCCCCAAAAACACGGGCAAGAGAGGGAACCTCGAATACTCCCGGTGGCGTAGTTTCTGCGTGTGACTCTGAATCAGTCATTTTTAATTATTAGAAGGGATTTGTGTCATGACGGCTGACGTCAACTTCAATAAGAGAGAGTGGGTAAAAAAAAACAAACTTAAAAAAACAACAACAACAACAACAACAACAGCGGTGAAAAAGCCAGCGCAAATCCCTGCTCTGATGCGATTATAACACACAACCAAATCAGGGCTGACTTGAATAGACACAGAACACAAAATCATATTAAGGGGAATTCGATGTGCATGGCATTACATTGCTCCCAATCTTTTCCTCTCCTCTCTTTCTGGCATCCTTCCTCTTTTCTTCCCTTATTGTCTCCTCGTTTCCTCCTGTCCTTCTTCCTATCCATCACTGCTGCCATTCTAGTGACCTGAAAAATTTGTCGCGATGTACGATGCATTCCTGAGCCGATTGTCTATTTCTCACTTCTTGTAGGGGACAAATTCTCTTCTTTCTCTGTGTCACAGGTAGCACCCGGGTTTAACGGCAACAGATTGAAACCAGATACAGTGTAATTTTCAAAAATGCTGCAGATAGACAGCAGTGCAAATGTGGCCAGAGCAACAGCTCTCTGCAACAATGTTTGATTTGACCGATTTGTGCTGCATGCAGGTATCTTACAGCTCCGCTATTAGTGGGAGAGATGAGTCGGGGGGGAGAGAGAAACTACGAGGTGGGCAAAGGAAGCGAGAGAGAAGAAGCTGAAGAGATAGATGGAGTAGGGTTGTTATGTCAGAGGCAGTCGAGCTGCTCTCATCTTGCCATTATCTCAAGCACCCTCGCATTACCATAATAATGGCTTTTAACCAAATGTAGCACTCTCCAAAGGAACGCAGGCAGAATCTGTTTAAACCAAATGTACAACACTCATCTACAGGCGGAATCAGAGGGGATTAACGTTAGCATCGCCGCAGACTGACAAGTGTTATGCAGACAGCATGTGTGGGTTTGAGTGGGAGTTTCAGCTTGCCGCTGCTGATGATTACATGCACACCGTGCAAAGATCACGACTTTGAGTGAGTGCACCCACAACTGCACATTCCAGATTAACCGCTGTGAATGTGGCCGTTTGTGTAACTCCGGGTGTCGTCCGTATGCACGCATCAGACTTGTGTGAGGTGTTCTAATTGTATTTCATGGGCTGTATGTGTGTGCACGAGATTGTTTGGGATTGTGCGAGTCGCATTCAAGCGGCAGGTCTGATCGTGCAGGTACTCTGCATGTGTTTCCCCCCATCCAGATGGCCTCTCTGCAAGCCTGGGCTGGGCGCACGCTGCCCTCCTGCCCTCCTGCTCAGCCAGTGCAGAAGGTCGACTTGACCGCTCTGTCCGCCTGTCCAGTGATGCCGCCATCCAGACCGACTCCAAGCCAAAAATGAAAAGACAAAAGAAAAGAGGACTGAAATCCATCACACACCATCTAGGTTGTAAAGCGTGTACAACTAGTGTATCCCACTTTAATTGTAGCTCAGTCTTTCATCATCACTATCCTGTGCACTACATGTAAGCAAGGTATTGTAATCAGTCCTGTGTGTGTGTGTGTGTGTGTGTTTGTGTGTGTGAACAGAATCACTAAAAAAAAAAGCTTGATGGATTTTCACCAAACTTGGTAGAAATATTAATTGGATTAGAGCGTCACTGTGATTTACTTTAGGAACAGATTGGCCAAAGGTCAAGCAAATCATAACCCAAAAATATGAAGAATTGATCAAAAGCTTATTGATCAGTGAAATATTGCAATTGATTGGTATAAGTGACCTCATGATGGAGTCAGAAAGAAGTCATAATATAAAGACATCTACAGCAATAACAAGTCATTTGCCCACAAGTGCAAGGGACAAAACCACAAGTATATTTTTGGCTGTCAGCCCATTTTGGCCTAAAGTAAACTTCTCAAATGAATAAACAGTCAAATACTTGCGGAACATTTGAGAAGCTTTTGTCGCCATCTAGTGGGCAATGTGAACATTTCAAGGCTTCTGTACATTTCCTACTTGAAACCCAAAATTCTGATTTTTTTTTTAATTTTGAGAGTTTTATGGTTCTTGAGTTTTAGGAAGCAGAAGGACAGCAGTTAAGTGCAATTTATAGTTGTGAAAAACTTCCCACCTCACTTGTGATATCTCTGTAACCATTGCGAGATAATCTGAATTGCATATTGATCAGCAAAAAGGTTTCCCATCATCTGGTAAAAGTTAAGTCAAAATGAAGTCATTAGGAAGTCAAGAAGACATTTATCCAGTGATGGGAACAGTTAGGGTTAGGATTAGCAAAGCTAACTTGTTAGTGAGGGAGCTAGCTTTTTAGCTATCTCTGAAAATCATAGGCAGACCAATTCTTCTACTAAATTTAGTTCCAGTAACTTTAAGTAAACAAATTTTTTAAAATAAAGTTTAACAGGCAAAAAGATTTGTGAACTGCTAAATACATTGTACTGGAGATAGAGAAGAAGGAACGCAAGCCAGAGTAAAGGATTATTAACGGAGTGCGAGGTCTGTATGGGAAAATGTCAAACTGAGGTGTAAGTATGGACCGAATGTTAGCGAGGTCCATGCGAAAAACACTGAGGTGTGACATTCCTGAAGCTGCTGATCAATCAATCAATCAATTTTTTTATATAGCGCCAAATCACAACAAACAGTTGCCCCAAGGCGCTTTATATTGTAAGGCAAGGCCATACAATAATTATGTAAAACCCCAACGGTCAAAACGACCCCCTGTGAGCAAGCACTTGGCTACAGTGGGAAGGAAAAACTCCCTTTTAACAGGAAGAAACCTCCAGCAGAACCAGGCTCAGGGAGGGGCAGTCTTCTGCTGGGACTGGTTGGGGCTGAGGGAGAGAACCAGGAAAAAGACATGCTGTGGAGGGGAGCAGAGATCGATCACTAATGATTAAATGCAGAGTGGTGCATACAGAGCAAAAAGAGAAAGAAACAGTGCATCATGGGAACCCCCCAGAAGTCTACGTCTATAGCAGCATAACTAAGGGATGGTTCAGGGTCACCTGATCCAGCCCTAACTATAAGCTTTAGCAAAAAGGAAAGTTTTAAGCCTAATCTTAAAAGTAGAGAGGGTGTCTGTCTCCCTGATCTGAATTGGGAGCTGGTTCCACAGGAGAGGAGCCTGAAAGCTGAAGGCTCTGCCTCCCATTCTACTCTTACAAACCCTAGGAACTACAAGTAAGCCTGCAGTCTGAGAGCGAAGCGCTCTATTGGGGTGATATGGTACTACGAGGTCCCTAAGATAAGATGGGACCTGAATATTCAAAACCTTATAAGTAAGAAGAAGAATTTTAAATTCTATTCTAGAATTAACAGGAAGCCAATGAAGAGAGGCCAATATGGGTGAGATATGCTCTCTCCTTCTAGTCCCCGTCAGTACTCTAGCTGCAGCATTTTGAATTAAGTGAAGGCTTTTTAGGGAACTTTTAGGACAACCTGATAATAATGAATTACAATAGTCCAGCCTAGAGGAAATAAATGCATGAATTAGTTTTTCAGCATCACTCTGAGACAAGACCTTTCTGATTTTAGAGATATTGCGTAAATGCAAAAAAGCAGTCCTACATATTTGTTTAATATGCGCTTTGAATGACATATCCTGATCAAAAATGACTCCAAGATTTCTCACAGTATTACTAGAGGTCAGGGTAATGCCATCCAGAGTAAGGATCTGGTTAGACACCATGTTTCTAAGATTTGTGGGGCCAAGTACAATAACTTCAGTTTTATCTGAGTTTAAAAGCAGGAAATTAGAGGTCATCCATGTCTTTATGTCTGTAAGACAATCCTGCAGTTTAGCTAATTGGTGTGTGTCCTCTGGCTTCATGGATAGATAAAGCTGGGTATCATCTGCGTAACAATGAAAATTTAAGCAATACCGTCTAATAATACTGCCTAAGGGAAGCATGTATAAAGTGAATAAAATTGGTCCTAGCATAGAACCTTGTGGAACTCCATAATTAACTTTAGTCTGTGAAGAAGATTCCCCATTTACATGAACAAATTGTAATCTATTAGACAAATATGATTCAAACCACCGCAGCGCAGTGCGTTTAATACCTATGGCATGCTCTAATCTCTGTAATAAAATTTTATGGTCAACAGTATCAAAAGCAGCACTGAGGTCTAACAGAACAAGCACAGAGATGAGTCCACTGTCCGAGGCCATAAGAAGATCATTTGTAACCTTCACTAATGCTGTTTCTGTACTATGATGAATTCTAAAACCTGACTGAAACTCTTCAAATAGACCATTCCTCTGCAGATGATCAGTTAGCTGTTTTACAACTACCCTTTCAAGAATTTTGAGAGAAAAGGAAGGTTGGAGATTGGCCTATAATTAGCTAAGATAGCTGGGTCAAGTGATGGCTTTTTAAGTAATGGTTTAATTACTGCCACCTTAAAAGCCTGTGGTACATAGCCAACTAACAAAGATAGATTGATCATATTTAAGATCGAAGCATTAAATAATGGTAGGGCTTCCTTGAGCAGCCTGGTAGGAATGGGGTCTAATAAACATGTTGATGGTTTGGATGAAGTAACTAATGAAAATAACTCAGACAGAACAATCGGAGAGAAAGAGTCTAACCAAATACCGGCATCACTGAAAGCAGCCAAAGATAACGATATGTCTTTGGGATGGTTATGAGTAATTTTTTCTCTAATAGTTAAAATTTTGTTAGCAAAGAAAGTCATGAAGTCATTACTAGTTAAAGTTAATGGAATACTCAGCTCAATAGAGCTCTGACTCTTTGTCAGCCTGGCTACAGTGCTGAAAAGAAACCTGGGGTTGTTCTTATTTTCTTCAATTAGTGATGAGTAGAAAGATGTCCTAGCTTTACGGAGGGCTTTTTTTTATAGAGCAACAGACTCTTTTTCCAGGCTAAGTGAAGATCTTCTAAATTAGTGAGACGCCATTTCCTCTCCAACTTACGGGTTATCTGCTTTAAGCTACGAGTTTGTGAGTTATACCACGGAGTCAGACACTTCTGATTTAAAGCTCTCTTTTTCAGAGGAGCTACAGCATCCAAAGTTGTCTTCAATGAGGATGTAAAACTATTGACGAGATACTCTATCTCCCTTACAGAGTTTAGGTAGCTACTCTGCACTGTGTTGGTATATGGCATTAGAGAACATAAAGAAGGAATCATATCCTTAAACCTAGTTACAGCGCTTTCTGAAAGACTTCTAGTGTAATGAAACTTATTCCCCACTGCTGGGTAGTCCATCAGAGTAAATGTAAATGTTATTAAGAAATGATCAGACAGAAGGGAGTTTTCAGGGAATACTGTGAAGTCTTCTATTTCCATACCATAAGTCAGAACAAGATCTAAGATATGATTAAAGTGGTGGGTGGACTCATTTACTTTTTGAGCAAAGCCAATAGAGTCTAATAATAGATTAAATGCAGTGTTGAGGCTGTCATTCTCAGCATCTGTGTGGATGTTAAAATCGCCCACTATAATTATCTTATCTGAGCTAAGCACTAAGTCAGACAAAAGGTCTGAAAATTCACAGAGAAACTCACAGTAACGACCAGGTGGATGATAGATAATAACAAATAAAACTGGTTTTTGGGACTTCCAATTTGGATGGACAAGACTAAGAGACAAGCTTTCAAATGAATTAAAGCTCTGTCTGGGTTTTTGATTAATTAATAAGCTGGAATGGAAGATTGCTGCTAATCCTCCGCCCCGGCCCGTGCTACGAGCATTCTGACAGTTAGTGTGACTCGGGGGTGTTGACTCATTTAAACTAACATATTCATCCTGCTGTAACCAGGTTTCTGTTAGGCAGAATAAATCAATATGTTGATCAATTATTATATCATTTACCAACAGGGACTTAGAAGAGAGAGACCTAATGTTTAATAGACCACATTTAACTGTTTTAGTCTGTGGTGCAGTTGAAGGTGCTATATTATTTTTTCTTTTTGAATTTTTATGCTTAAATAGATTTTTGCTGGTTATTGGTGGTCTGGGAGCAGGCACCGTCTCTACAGGGATGGGGTAATGAGGGGATGGCAGGGGGAGAGAAGCTGCAGAGAGGTGTGTAAGACTACAACTCTGCTTCCTGGTCCCAACCCTGGATAGTCACGGTTTGGAGGATTTAAGAAAATTGGCCAGATTTCTAGAAATGAGAGCTGCTCCATCCAAAGTGGGATGGATGCCGTCTCTCCCAACAAGACCAGGTTTCCCCAGAAGCTTTGCCAATTATCTATGAAGCCCACCTCATTTTTTGGACACCACTCAGACAGCCAGCAATTCAAGGAGAACATGCGGCTAAACATGTCACTCCCGGTCCGATTGGGGAGGGGCCCAGAGAAAACTACAGAGTCCGACATTGTTTTTGCAAAGTTACACACCGATTTAATGTTAATTTTAGTGACCTCCGATTGGCGTAACCGGGTGTCATTACTGCCGACGTGAATTACAATCTTACCAAATTTACGCTTAGCCTTAGCCAGCAGTTTCAAATTTCCTTCAATGTCGCCTGCTCTGGCCCCCGGAAGACAATTGACTATGGTTGCTGGTGTCGCTAACTTCACATTTCTCAAAACAGAGTCGCCAATAACCAGAGTTTGATCCTCGGCGGGTGTGTCGTCGAGTGGGGAAAAACGGTTAGAGATGTGAACGGGTTGGCGGTGTACACGGGGCTTCTGTTTAGGGCTACGCTTCCTCCTCACAGTCACCCAGTCGGCCTGCTTTCCCGGCTGCTCGGGATCTGCCAAGGGGGAACTAACGGCGGCTAAGCTACCTTGGTCCGCACCGACCACAGGGGCCTGGCTAGCTGTAGAATTTTCCACGGTGCGGAGCTGAGTCTCCAATTCGCCCAGCCTGGCCTCCAAAGCTACGAATAAGCTACACTTATTACAAGTACCATTACTGCTAAAGGAGGCCGAGGAATAACTAAACATTTCACACCCAGAGCAGAAAAGTGCGGGAGAGACAGGAGAAGCCGCCATGCTAAACCGGCTAAGAGCTAGTAGCTGCGCTAAGCTAGCGGATTCCTAAAAACACACAAAGTGAATAATGTGTAAATAATTTAGAGGTGATTCAGCAGAAGGAGTGCTTTAGTTAAGGCACGTAAAGATTACACTGGGAAACAAATCGTAATCTAGATAACTAGATCAATCTAACTGCGCAGATTAAACAGCTAACAGATACAGAAAAACACCGCTGTGCTCCGGAACAGGAAGTGATACAATACCGCAGTGAGAGCCAACCACCAGTAGAGGCAAGCAAGTTTTGGTTTTGGGCTTGTATTCAGAGATCTGTTCGCTTCACCTCCATGAAGAACTTGCTAACAGGTGGTCTGGTCATTAGCTGGTAAACGTTCAATCTCTGTGCTTTTTCTGATGCTGTTTTCATATTTATGTAGTATGTTCATGTCCGACTTGGTTTTTATAATCATGTTTTTAGCTTTCTGGCTTGTAATGAATGGGCAACCTGGTCTCACGGCAAGTCATGATTCAGCAGCACGAAATATACATTAATCTGTTGGTTCGTGATATTGTGACAAAAAACAGCTCATTTTCATCACGGCAGCACAAATTCATTCTAATTCATTCCTTGATGGCTGCACGAAATTAAAAGTGAAGTGGGGGGGGGGGGGGGGGGGGTCGGGGGTGGTTATGGTTAGGGTGGTGGGGGGAAGAGTAAGATTAGGTTATGGTTAAGGTTAGGGTCGGGGGTAGGAGTAGGGTTAGGAATAGTGAGTTACAAAAACACGAAAAACAACAACAACAACAACAAAACGTGAGACTGGCTGGAGTGGGATATGCTACAACATAAGTTTATTTACATAGTGCCAAATTACAACAAAGTCACCCCAAAACATTTCACATGGGAAAGATCAAACATATTAAAATTTTGGTTCTTAGGGTCTGTTTTAAAAAGTTTTACAGAAAAAAATCCCAAACTAAAGCTAAATTCATGTAATAAAAGTTAGCAGTTACTGATTATTGTAGATTCAACTACATGTTTTAACAGTTTATCAGTTTAGAGGTATCACAGTTAATGCTTCAGATAGCGGATTAGCGATTATTGAAGCTAACTTTAAGTTAGCTGTGCCCACTACTGCATTTACCATCATATCTCCACTACCTCTGTGGCTACAGATTTGCGTAAAAGCTCATATTGACCAGGAAAATATTTCTAAGTGACTTCACAATGAACTCAAAAGATGTCATAAGATGAAATTGTACGGTCAAACCTACAGTAATCACCTGTCTCACAGTATCTCTGCATCCAATGTAGCTAGAACAATATGAAGCTCATATTGATCAGTAAATTGCTAACCATCTTTTTATACAAATTAAGTCATAAAGTGAGATCACATACACTGTAAAAGTCAATGAGTTAGTTGAACTCAAACCATTTGAGGAAACCGATTGCCTTAAACCATTTGAGTTTGCCAACTTAAATAAAATAATTTTCAAAAATTTAACTGTGAAAGTTTTAGTAACTTAACAATTTATAGTTAATTAAACTCATGTAAATGTAGTTTATGTTTTTCAATAAAAAAGTGACAAATACATTTATGCCTAAAAAATTTGCATTATATTTTGGATTAATTTTTTTGATGCATTCTTTGGTTTACTTGTTGACAATAATCTGCTTTCTAAAAAAACAAAATAACAAAAGACAAATCTAAAAGGACTACAACAGAATGAAAAAATGCTAAATGGTTGCCCATGAACAGAACTTGCAGTTTTTTATAATGGTATAAATGTAGCGGCTGCACTCTGCCTTTTGTTGTTATGACTCTGCCCATTTGTTCCCCTCGGGACGCAAACTCACGATCTCCGGCATAGAAGTTGGACTCTCTAACCAGAAGGCTAAAACCCGGGGCTCTGGCAAAACTTTAAATGCACTTAAAGGAGCTGAGTTGTTATTACAACAATTCATTTTTGAATTAGTTTAATTAACCCTCTGGGGTGTCCGAAGGCATTTTTTGGACAGTTCAGTCGCCTGGCATAAATGTTTTATTATTGCTGTTAACAGCTCTCTCTGCATCCCACAATCAAATTTTATGTCTCTCATACTATAACAATCAATTGTTTTGACACTTTATAAAGATAATTTGAGGACTGTACAACAAAAAAGTTCAAACAATAAACACAAATGCACATTTTGAACAATATATACAAAATGGTCTATGCGTTTATGCTCCAGTCTGAGGAGCGGCTCCTCTCCCTCACCTCATTGATATGGTAAACAGTGCTTTACGCCACAGGGAGAGAGCCGCAGAGTAATCCAGTAACATTCAAATGCAAACTAGTGGAGCAATCCTGATGGTTACACACTCTTTGTTTGAGCATGTGAGATTGTCATGCAAGGCTCTCTGTCTGCTTTCACTTTCGCTGTGCGTAATGGCGCAGGATGCTTTGGAGGAGTTAGGGGGCTATTCAAACAGGCCAACTAGTAAGATATCACTCCTGAAAACAATCTTTGGTTTATCACATGAGGTAAATCTGCCCTATGATTGGATTTTGGAAAACCATGTGACGGTGAACCAATTCTGATTGGACACTCACATTGCGCATGTCTTCACACAACTTCTATGAGGAGTACAAAGATGGCCGACGGTGGCTCGAAAGTCCGCGGAGTTAACTTTTCAGCAAAAAAGTAAGTTTCTATCTCATATCATTAAAAAGTTATTTAGAATTTAGTAAAGCTTGGTCCCAGCCATCGTATACGACGACGTCAGCCCCAGAAGGTTAATGGAAATGAGTGGCTATAACTTTTTTCAAAGTTTCAGTTACATTAACTTATTGTATTAAAATGGACTGTCATGTTTAACAGCGTATCAGATTTTTTTTTTTTTTACATGTGTATTTAACAGTATAAACTTGCATCACACCTTTGATGCCTTTTATTACCTCTTGTATGAAGAATTGCATGACTTTCATGGTGCGTGCATGTGTGAGTGTGTACTGTGCAAGGTGCCAGGAGGCTGTGGAGACCCGCAGATGGTCAGGGGTGGTTCCCGCTCAGTGAGCTCTGATTCAGAGCCCGCTCTCACATTAGTGGGCCTCGCTCCCGAACCACCACCTGCAGTTTTCTGGGCAGACCTGAATCTGACACAGAGGTTTTGTTTTCTTATCGAGCAACACACTCATGTGTAAAATACTGTTTCTGCCAGCTCCTGAAAACAGGCATGTCACCTTTGTGTTCACTCTTGTTATTATTGTGATTATTACAGGTTTTAACTTCCTAGGCAGGAAAATTAGCCATATACTTTAAAACTTTGCATAAACATAAATATAGGACATATCTCTTAGTTTTGGAGCCTCCAGAGTCTAAAAACAATGTGGTCCCTTGATAATTTCTTTCACATCTCTTGCTGCAGAAAAATGAAAAGACAACGGTAAAACAAAGGCAGCTCTCCAGCTACCACAAAAACAAAACAAAACAAAACAAAAAAACAAAAAACAAAATCAAAAAACAATAAAACAACAAATCTATGGCTGCACAAAACTGCCAAAAGATTCCTTTGAGCTCCACTGTAAATGCAGTCATGCATACAAAATACTCATATAAGAGCAGGGGGTGTTTTTCCACAGCACTAATGTATGCACAGGGTCAACTGGTGGAATGAAATACAAATTGGTGACTTGCTTAAAGGCACTTCAGCAGGATGGGTGCTTATTAATACAGTTGCTGAAATGTGGGATAAGGAGTTTAGGAAGAGACAATCCCTGTGGTCTTGACTTTAATCTTTGCTGTCCCCATTAGTTTTAAATTATGAAACCCTTTTTGTGTGTATGTGTTTTTGTGTGTAGCCTACCCTAAACTCAAAATGGGCAAAAATAAATACTGCAAAGTTTGCAACTGGTTTTAATTATCATTTCTGTTGGAACAATTTGGAGTCCAAAATCTGACACTGGGGCCAGTTGAAACACCTGTCTGACAGGGTTCAATTTCACTAAATGAGAAAATTCAGTCATAGATTGAAAAAGTTCCCAAAGCTGGGTTTAAAGTCCACCCTGGTCTTTCTCACTAAACAGGAGTCTGTTCAGGAACAGGTTTAGGTATCCACATGCCCGATACGAGCAGAAACACAGTAAAAGCAAGCAAGTAGTCCATAGATTATCAGGTATTAAGGTTGGTAGTTGTAAGTCTAATGTGGTGCTTAGCATGCTTTTTTCTTGGTCTTCTTTTCTTTAAATGTCAGTTTTGTGGCAAATGTTGAGGGTTGGCTCTGCACTTGTTGTGATCATTAACCACAGAACTCCACTCTTCCAAAACCTTCCCATGCTTGAAGATGCTTTTGCAAGTGTCCTTTTAAGTGAGGTAGTGACCAACCAACATTTCTTGTTCCATCAGCCAGCTCACCATATAATAAGGCTTTAACTGGCCGGTCATCATCTATATGGCAAACGTTCACCATCCAATGGAGGCGATTTCTGGCTAATTTGATCTCCTTATCTTCTTCATCAGCTTTTTCTGGGACCTCCTCATTTGACACAAAATGATCCCATTTAGTTCACAGCATAGACTTAAGATGGCATTGTTGGATAGTTCTTGACTGCTTTACAT
Organism: Thalassophryne amazonica; assembly: GCF_902500255.1. NCBI lineage: Eukaryota > Metazoa > Chordata > Actinopteri > Batrachoidiformes > Batrachoididae > Thalassophryne > Thalassophryne amazonica. The sequence goes on from NC_047113.1 coordinate 37,737,193, forward strand.
GTTTTTGGTGTAGGGTCACAGTTTTATTGTCATACAAAAGAAGAGGGGTCACACACTGGTCAATGACTATAATTTTTGTCACTGAAGTTAGATCTCTACAGTCAAACACTCTTTTCCTCAACCGTACAATGGCACAAGATACACTTTGTATTTGTAAATGAATCTCTTTATTCATCATCTTTGGAGACATAAGTACTGAGGTACTTGAAGCAATCAACTTGTGCCAGCTTGACATCATCTACAAAGAAGTCAAGCGGGGTGCCCATACCCATAATTTCAGTATTTAAGGAATTTATGTGCAGACCAATTTTCTTGAATACTTCATTATAGGCTGTAAGAAGGCATTGAAGGCCCACTGCACTATTGCTAAGGTGGCTGTCTGATGGTTCAGACTGGGCTTCTGATTGGCCAAAGCTCCAGGATGGGGTGTGAATTCTGCACAAGCGGAAAGAGGACAGTTTGGGATGAAGCAACATGTAGCGTGGCTGTTCATTCAGTCAAGGTCACTGACAAAAAAGACAGTGGGACTGTGTGCTTTTGTTTATCTGGATGTCAAAGGGCAATGAATGGATTCTTGTGGATTCTCAAGGTCAATGATCAAGGTCAGAGGTCAAGCTCCAATTCATGGCCATATGCTAATATATAGGAAAATCATAAATTTTATGGAACTGAATTAAGATGGGTGTCCATAAGTGCACGTGACACCAGGACACCCTGAGCCGGTGGTCGGTGATCGTCTTTGTAGTCGTATCATCTGACCTTCGGCCACGTGTCTCGGACACTCGGGTGAAGAGAGGGGCTGAGCTGTCAACCGATCACCACCTGGTGGTGAGTTGGATCCACTGGGAGGGGAGGAAGCCGGTCAGACCTGGCAGGCCCAAATGTATTGTGAGGGTCTGCTGGGAACGACTGGCGAAACCCTCTGTTGGCGAGGTCTTCAACTCCCACCTCCGGGAGAGCTTCTCCCAGATCCCGGGGGAGGTTGGAGACATGGAGTCTGAGTGGACAATGTTCTCCACCTCCATTCTCAATGCGGCCACTCATAGCTGTGGTCACAAGGTCTCTGGCGCCTGTCGCGGCGGCAATCCCTGAACCCGGTGGTGGATGCCGGAAGTAAGGGATGCCATCAAGCTGAAGGAGTCCTACTTGTCTTTGTTGGTAAGTGGGACCCCGGAGGCAGCTGACAGGTACCAGCAGGCCAAGTGTGCTGCAGCCTGTGCGGTCGCAGAGGCAAAAACCCGAGTCTGGGAGGAGTTTGGGGAGGCCATGGAGGAGGACAGCCTTGAAGAAATTCTGGCAAACTGTCTGACATCTCAGGAGGCAGAAGCAGCTCTCCGCCAACACTGTCTATAGTGCGAGTGGGGAGCTGTTGACCCTGACTGGGGATGTTGTCGGGCGGTGGAAGGAATACTTCGAGGATCTCCTCAATCCCATCGTCATGTCTTCCGAAGAGGAAGCAGAGACTGGGGACTCAGAGGCAGACTCATCCATCACCCAGGCCGAAGTCACCGAAGTGGTCAGAAAGCTCCTTGGTGGCAAGGCTCCTGGGGTGGATGAAATCCGTCCTGAGTACCTTAAGTCTCTGGATGTTGCGGGACTGTCTTGGTTGACACGCCTCTGCAACATTGTGTGGCGGTCAGGGACAGTGCCTCTGGATTGGCAGGCCGGGGTGGTGGTCCCTCTGTTTAAGAAGGGGGACCGGAGGGTGTGTTCCAGTTATAGGGGATCACACTCCTCAGCCTCCCCAGTAAGGTCAATTCCAGAGTACTGGAGAGGAGAATTTGACCAATAGTTGAACCTCGGATTCAGGAGGAGCAGTGTGGTTTTCGTCCTGGTTGCGGCACACTGCACCAGCTCTGCACCCTCCATCGGGTGCTCGAGGGTTCATGGGAGTTCGCCCAACCACTCCACATGTGCTTTATGGATCTGGAGAATGTGTTCGACCGTGTCCCTTGAGGCACCCTGTGGGGGGTGCTCCGGGGGTACCGGGTCCGGGGTCCTTTGTTAAGGGCTATTCGGTCCCTGTACGACCACAGCAGGAGCTTGGTTTGCATTGCTGGTAGTAAGTCAAACCTGTTTCCAGTGCACATTGGCCTCTGCCAGGGCTGCCCTTTGTCACTGGTTCTGTTCATTACCTTTATTGACAGAATTTGTTGGCGCAGCCAGGAAGTAGAGGGGGTCCGGTTTGGGAACCACAGAGTCTCATCTCTGCTGTTTGCGGACAATGTGGTTCTGTTGGTTTTGTCAAATCAGGACCTTCAGCATGCACTGGGGTGGTTTGCAGCCGAGTGTGAAACGTCCGGGATGAAAATCAGCACCTCCAAATCCGAGGCCATGGTTCTCAACCGGAAAAAGATGCTTTGCCCTGTTCAGGTCGGTGGAGTGTCCTTGCCTCAAGTGGAGGAGTTTAAGTATCTTGGGGTCTTGTTCATGAGTGAGGGACGGATGGAGCATGAGATCGACAGATGGATCGGTGCAGCATCTGCAGTGATGCGGTCGCTGTATCAGACCGTCGTGGTGAAGAGAGAGCTGAGCAGGGGGGCAAAGCTCTCGATTTACCGATCAATCTACATTCTGACCCTCACATATGGTCATGAGATTTGGCTCAAAGAACAAGATCGCGAGTACAAGCGGCCGAGATGAGTTTCCATGGTGGCTGGGCGCTCCCATAGAGATAGGGTGAGGAGCTCGGTCACTTGGGAGGAGCTCCTCCAAGTCGAAAGGAGCCAGCTGAGGTGGCACGGGCATCTTTTCCGGATGCCCCCAGGACGACTCGCTGGAGAGGTGTTCCGGGCATGTCCCATCGGGAGGAGGCCCCGGGTAAGACCCAGGACACGCTGGAGGGACAACATCTCTCGGCTGGCTTGAGAACGCCTCGGGGTTCCCCCGGAGGAGCTGGGGGAAGTGTGTGTGGATCGGGAGGTCTGGGCGGCTTTGCTTGAGCTGCTGCCCCCGCGACCTGACCACGGATGAAGCGGAAGAAAATGGATGGATGGATGGATGGATGAATTAAGATTTTTTTTTTTTTTTTTTGTGAATATGACTGTTTAAAAGCCCATGAAACATTTTTGACATGCCTGATCTTTGTAATATGGATGTGGTGCCACAGCATGCGTTGAGTGCTACTTATACAGTTATACTTGTGGTTTGGAATATAAATCTTTACAGTTTTGTGCAACATAGGGAAAAAGCCAGGAAATGTGAAGGAGACAAGTGAGGAAAGCCATCAAGACACCCATATAACCCAGAAGAAGATATAGGTTTTTGTGGCTTTGATTGGAGAAAATGTGCATACGTAGTGCATGTTTTGCATTTTGTATCACCAGTTATACAACTTCATGATGAAGTGGCGCAGAGAAGGATTTTCTTTCACTAAAACATCAAATCTAGGTTTGTTTCTCTCAGATGTACCTTCTGACAAATTGTAGCTGAACTTTCAGGTCTTCATTTGAAGAAAATTCTCTACTATGCTACTTCATCATTGTCTTTCCTCCTTCTTGCATATTCACTCAGTTTTTGAGAACTATCTACTCCACACAGATTTACCATAGAGTGCCATACTGTTTGTATTTCTTCATAATTGATGTAAATAAAGTCCAAGACATATTCAGTGACTTGGCAATGTTCATGTATACACCCCCTGACTTGTCTGAATAAAACTGGCAATAACACTGATTAACCACAGGTATTATACCAAAGGGGTCCATTACCTATGCAACCCATCTTCTTAGCTTTTATATTTTTAATTAATTTATATCAAGTTGCAGAGATTTGCTTTGAGTTTGAGTTTAAGGAAGATAATTTTAGAAATTTTTATATTGAGCAGCTTGATTTATTTTTTGTATTTGAAATGGCATAAACAAATTAAAATGTGTGAAATACCAAGGGGCCGAATACTTTTGGAGGGCACTGTAAAAATCAGGCCTGCTTTGAAAGAGTTTCCATTAAACATTGAGACATTCAGATGAACAAGTCAAGTCTTGGAGTAGCATGAGTGCTGTGTGTCGCCACATGTACCACACCACGGAACTGCCCTGGGTACTGGATGGTAACCATCCAGGCAGACAAACTGCTGAATCATCTGTCTGTAAGGTGAAATGTGGCATTTTCCAGCCACTTCCAGACACCTATGTGCATTTTTCTGGATCATGCCCAGAAAAATGCACTGCATGGCCAAAATGTTTTACCCGACACTCCCTCACAATGCAAGTGATACTCATCTGAGTCTGCCTAAGTAACTGTTCACTTGACTCAAAGTCATTCCGGTACCCAGGGATCCTCCGAAGAGAACCTCGTACCAAAGACCTCCAGTCATTGCCTGAGCTCACTGGTTAGTTTCCAAGTCTCACAACCATATTTGATATTTGTTCTCCTGCAAAGATAAGTATCACCAAACACCTCTGTCCGTTGACCTCATGAGGCCGTAAGCTGTAGCATGCACTCCAGTGAGCGCCAGTTTTGATTTATTGAGATTGATCAACAATAAAACATTGCTTCATGTCAAATGAAAATGGATTCCCATGAAGTGACATAAATTAATGATTAAAAAAAAATACAATATGAAAAGCTGACTTCACATGCACTGTCACGTACACACATGAAGAGCCACATTACAGAATAGCCTGTTAAATTAATTATAGTCACAGTCGGCATGTTTGTGTGTACAGTGGGTTAATATGAAGTGACAGGGGCTGTGGCGCTCATCACTCCAGGCTCCTGCTGCCGCCACCACTCCTAACACCCCCCCCACCCCCGGTCACCCCCAATCACCCAGTTAAATTTGACATTTCCATCTTTACAGTGTGGTCACCTGTCACTGTTTGAGCTGGCTGTTAGCTCATCACTCCAACCGATGCAAGTACAAGTGGAGAGCGTGCACGTCTGCTCCCACCTACTAATTATGCATGTTTAATGGGGGAGGCAACAATCATCACCTCCACTGTATGTTTCAAGGAGCCAAACAACATCTACACTTTAAAAAGAAAAAAACTAAAATCTCAACTATCTGTTTCTTCAACCCCTCCCCTGCTCCACCCCCGAAAAACAAAAAAACTAAAAAAATAAAAAATAAAAAAAAAACCTTCAAAAACTGGCAGATGTGGTTGACATAATAATTGTGCAAAAGCAACAACAACAATCACTAAAAAAAAAAAAAAAGATAAAAAAAAGCGCAACCTGTCTGCTGCTCAAGCCTCTGTGTTCTTTCAGCTCGGTCCTTAACACTGCAAGATGAATATTTTCTCTTTTTAAAAAAATTGTTTGTAAATTTCCTCTGTCTCTCACTGACCGTGTACTATTTTTAATGGACAATTTTCAAATTGCGCTGCCATCTTGAACCTGAGCCTTCCGGTTAGTGAGCTTCTTGCTCGCGTGTTTGGCGTCATTAGAAACACCACCTCAGCTGTCAGATTTCCAGGGAGTGAAATGGCCACTGGAGGCAAATTCCACACCGTATCGGTAAGTAATTTTGTTGTCATTGCTGTTATTAACCCACAAGGAATGGGAAGGAGTGCAGGTGGTTTGAATGTTGATGTAAAGCCCCGGTCACATGGCACGAACGAAGGACACCAAAGCCAAAATGAAACAAGAAATCTGGACTTTTGTTGACTTTCAGAGACATCATTTAACCGTCATCCAGCTTTGTGCACAGCCTCTCCAGCCACAGACGGCATGTGAACGTGCAGATTTATTGTTTCGTTTTGGCTTCAGTGTCCTTCGTTAGTTCCTTCTGCTTTACATTCATTGCTAGGAAAGTTCAACGACCAAAATACCAACATTCTGGGCACAATGAACATGTTTTGACTATTATTTGATTTCTATGTGCGGCTGACATCGTTATTCAAGCATTCAAAAGGCCATTCCTACCTCCACACAACTCCAAACAGTGACGAGAAAGTTTCTTGACAGTTCTTGTTGTTGAATGAAACGGCGTCTCCCTACCTGGACAGAGTTGTGAAGTCATTACGCATGCACTTGAAAAATCATCCATTCAGTGAAAGTGTGTGCCAGTAAAGGTAGCAGCCTTGATAATCACAGGATGCCAGTATGGAGCTAAATCAAGGCCAAAAATTTTGTAATCTGAAAATAAAGAAAGATTGAAAAAAAAAATTTTGAAACTGAAAATTAAAGTTTTGTAATCTGAAAATAAAGAAAGATTGAAAAAATACATTTTGAAACTGAAAATTAAAGTTTTGTAATCTGAAAATAAAAAAAAGAAAATTCAGTGTAATTCAGTGAATTCCTGCAATGGATTTTCATACATCTGAGCTTCTGAATGTGGCATCTTTGACACACACACCACACACAAACACACACACACACGGAGCTAAATCAAGGCCAAAAGTTTTGTAATATGAAAATAAAAAAAATTACAAAACTTTTTCAGTTTCAAAATTTATTTTTTCAATCTGAAAATTAAAAAAAGATTGAAAAAATAAATTTTGAAACTGAAAATTAAAGTTTTGTTCTTGAATTTCATAATCATTTAAAAAGTATTATCAAAATAAAAATAAGTGTAAGATATATATTTTTCAGTTTAAATAAATTTTGATTTAGCTCTGTAATTTTTTTTTTGATCAAATAATTTATTTTCATTCATATTTCTTTTTTCACCTTCAGATCTTTTTTCACTTTCAGATCTTATTTTTTCAGTTTCAAACTTTTGGCCCTGTTCTGGCATGGGAGGGTGTGGCTTCAACTGAGAGGGGCGTGGAATTGTGAGTGACAGGAGAGCAATCAGTCCTCACATGATGTTGCTTTCAGGAAACGTGGGTACTTTGATAGATAATGACTCTGCTCCTGTCTCCATTGTTTATTTACTACGCGGCTGGTGCGTGAAAGAAAATAGAGAGAATGAAAGCTTATTACGAGGCTTTAAACCCTCAAGATAAAGCTGTTTATTGTGATCGATGTGTAGCAGTTGGTTCAGTGGATCCGTATGTTGTACTGGATAGTGAATTTAATGACGATGTAACAAAGTTGATCGCCCGTAAATCCAAATCCAAAGCCACCCAGAAGAGCGCTCCAGCTACCGTCGGTGTGAAGAAGCCTCACTGTTACAGGATTGGCACTGTGGCGCTGAGTGAGATCCACCGCTACCAGAAATCCACCGAGCTGCTGATCCACAAGCTGCCGACCAGGTCAGCCTTGCCGGCCTCCTGCAGAGCATCACAGCGGAGCTCTGAAAGCGGAGGTCGGTCTTAAAGTCCTGAGCGATTTCTCTCACCAGGTGCTGGAAGGGCAGCTTGTGGATCAGCAGCTTGGTGGATTTCTGGTAGCGGTGGATCTCTGTCAGCGCCACAGTGCCGGGCCTGTAACGGCGAGGCTTCTTCACACCACCGGTAGCCGGAGCATTCTTCCGGGTGGCTTTGGATTTGGATTTACGGGCGGTCTGCTTGGTTCTGCTGCTTGGTCCATATTAAAGCTTCCTTCAGATCTGCTGAGCCAGGTCTCTCTGTGTCAATCAATTTTATTTATATAGCGCCAAATCACAACAAACAGTTGCCCTAAGGCGCTTTATATTGTAAGGCAAAAGCCATACAATAATTACAGAAAAACCCCAACGGTCAAAACGACCCCCTGTGAGCAAGCACTTGGCGACAGTGGGAAGGAAAAACTCCCTTTTAACAGGAAGAAACCTCCAGCAGAACCAGGCTCAGGGAGGGGCAGTCTTCTGCTGGGACTGGTTGGGGCTGAGGGGAGAGAATCAGGAAAAAGACATGCTGTGGAGGGGAGCAGAGATCGATCACTAATCATTCAAATCAGAGTGGTGCATACAGAGCAAAAAGAGAAAGAAACACATCATGGGAACCCCCCAGCAGTCTAAGTCTATAGCAGCATAACTAAGGGATGGTTTAGGGTCACCTGATCCAGCCCTAAGTATAAGCTTTAGCAAAAAGGAAAGTTTTAAACCTAATCTTAAAAGTAGAGAGGGCGTCTGTCTCCCTGATCCGAATTGGGAGCTGGTTCCAGAGGAGAGGAGCCTGAAAGCTGAAGGCTTTGCCTCCCATTCTACTCTTAAAAACCCTAGGAACTACAAGTAAGCCTGCAGTCTGAGAGCGAAGCGCTCTATTGGGGTGATATGGTACTATGAGGTCCCTAAGATAAGATGTTACCTGATTATTCAAAACCTTATAAGTAAGAAGAAGAATTTTAAATTCTATTCTAGAATTAACAGGAAGCCAATGAAAAGAGGCCAATATGGGTGAAATATGCTCTCTCCTTTTAGTCCCCGTCAGTACTCTAGCTGCAGCATTTTGAATTAACTGAAGGTTTTTCAGGGAACTTTTAGGACAACCTGATAATAATGAATTACAATAGTCCAGCCTAGAGGAAATAAATGCATGAATTAGTTTTTCAGCATCACTCTGAGACAAGACCTTTCTAATTTTAGAGATATTGCGCAAATGCAAAAAAAGCAGTCCTACATATTTGCTTAATATGAGCATTGAAGGACATATCCTGATCAAAAATGACTCCAAGATTTCTCACAGTATTACTAGAGGTCAGGGTAATCAATCAATCAATCAATTTTTTTATATAGCGCCAAATCACAACAAACAGTTGCCCCAAGGCGCTTTATATTGTAAGGCAAGGCCATACAATAATTATGTAAAACCCCAACGGTCAAAACGACCCCCTGTGAGCAATATTACTCACAGGGGGTCGACCCCCTGGATGTCATTACTCTGGATGTAATGACATCCAGAGTAAGGATCTGGTTAGGCACCATGTTTCTAAGATTTGTGGGGCCAAGTACAATAACTTCATTTTTATCTGAATTTAAAAGCAGTAAATTAGAGGTCATCCATGTCTTTATATCTGTAAGACAATCCTGCAGTTTAGCTAATTGGTGTGTGTCCTCTGGCTTCATGGGTAGATAAAGCTGGGTATCATCTGCGTAACAATGAAAATTTAAGCAATGCTTTCTAATAATACTGCCTAAGGGAAGCATGTATAAAGTGAATAAAATTGGTCCTAGCACAGAACCTTGTGGAACTCCATAATTAACCTTAGTCTGTGAAGAAGACTCCCCATTTACATGAACAAATTGTAATCTATTAGATAAATATGATTCAAACCACCGCAGCGCAGTGCCTTTAATACCTATGGCATGCTCTAATCTCTGTAATAAAATTTTATGGTCAACAGTATCAAAAGCAGCACTGAGGTCTAACAGAACAAGCACAGAGATGAGTCCACTGTCTGAGGCCATAAGAACATCATTTGTAACCTTCACTAATGCTGTTTCTGTACTATGATGAATTCTGAAACCTGACTGAAACTCTTCAAATAGACCATTCCTTTGCAGATGATCAGTTAGCTGTTTTACAACTACCCTTTCAAGAATTTTTGAAATGTGTGTAACTTAGAAAGCTCGTAACACTCCACTGCTTGATGGACAATAACTGCTGGTAGCCTGTAAAATGAGCAACCTGCCTCATTTTCATGGGGAGATGCTGCGCTCCGTTCACGGTCTTGTGTGGATTTGGGACACATTGTTTTTTTTAGGTATAGGTGTTAAACTTTACAATCTTGCATATTTTCTAGTTTTTAAACATCAAAAATGACCAAGAGTGGTCTAGAATTACTTGTAATCGACATCTCATCCCAGACAGAGCTTTAATTCATTTGAAAGCTTGACTCTTAGTCTTGTCCATCCAAATTGGAAGTCCCAAAAACCAGTTTATTTGTTATTATCTATCGTCCACCTGGTCGTTACTGTGAGTTTCTCTGTGAATTTTCAGACCTTTTGTCTGACTTAGTGCTTAGCTCAGATAAGATAATTATAGCGGGCGATTTTAACATCCACACAGATGCTGAGAATGACAGCCTCAACACTGCATTTAATCTATTATTAGACTCTATTGGCTTTGCTCAAAAAGTAAATGAGTCCACCCACCACTTTAATCATATCTTAGATCTTGTTCTGACTTATGGTATGGAAATAGAAGACTTAACAGTATTCCCTGAAAACTCCCTTCTGTCTGATCATTTCTTAATAACATTTACATTTACTCTGATGGACTACCCAGCAGTGGGGAATAAGTTTCATTACACTAGAGGTCTTTCAGAAAGCGCTGTAACTAGGTTTAAGGATATGATTCCTTCTTTATGTTCTCTAATGCCATATACCAACACAGTGCAGAGTAGCTACCTAAACTCTGTAAGTGAGATAGAGTATCTCGTCAATAGTTTTACATCCTCATTGAAGACAACTTTGGATGCTGTAGCTCCTCTGAAAAAGAGAGCTTTAAATCAGAAGTGCCTGACTCCGTGGTATAACTCACAAACTCATAGCTTAAAGCAGATAACCCGTAAGTTGGAGAGGAAATGGCGTCTCACTAATTTAGAAGATCTTCACTTAGCCTTGAAAAAGAGTCTGTTGCTCTATAAAAAAGCCCTCCGTAAAGCTAGGACATCTTTCTACTCATCACTAATTGAAGAAAATAAGAACAACCCCAGGTTTCTTTTCAGCACTGTAGCCAGGCTGACAAGAGTCAGAGCTCTATTGAGCTGAGTATTCCATTAACTTTAACTAGTAATGACTTCATGACTTTCTTTGCTAACAAAATTTTAACTATTAGAGAAAAAATTACTCATAACCATCCCAAAGATGTATCGTTATCTTTGGCTGCTTTCAGTGATGCCGGTATTTGGTTAGACTCTTTCTCTCCGATTGTTCTGAGTTATTTTCATTAGTTACTTCATCCAAACCATCAACATGTTTATTAGACCCCATTCCTACCAGGCTGCTCAAGGAAGCCCTACCATTATTTAATGCTTCGATCTTAAATATGATCAATCTATCTTTGTTAGTTGGCTATGTACCACAGGCTTTTAAGGTGGCAGTAATTAAACCATTACTTAAAAAGCCATCACTTGACCCAGCTATCTTAGCTAATTATAGGCCAATCTCCAACCTTCCTTTTCTCTCAAAAATTCTTGAAAGGGTAGTTGTTAAAACAGCTAACTGATCATCTGCAGAGGAATGGTCTATTTGAAGAGTTTCAGTCAGGTTTTAGAATTCATCATAGTACAGAAACAGCATTAGTGAAGGTTACAAATGATCTTCTTATGGCCTCGGACAGTGGACTCATCTCTGTGCTTGTTCTGTTAGACCTTAGTGCTGCTTTTGATACTGTTGACCATAAAATTTTATTACAGAGATTAGAGCATGCCATAGGTATTAAAGGCACTGCGCTGCGGTGGTTTGAATCATATTTGTCTAATAGATTACAATTTGTTCATGTAAATGGGGAATCTTCTTCACAGACTAAAGTTAATTATGGAGTTCCACAAGGTTCTGTGCTAGGACCAATTTTATTCACTTTATACATGCTTCCCTTAGGCAGTATTATTAGACGGTATTGCTTAAATTTTCATTGTTACGCAGATGATACCCAGCTTTATCTATCCATGAAGCCAGAGGACACACATCAATTAGCTAAACTGCAGGATTGTCTTACAGACATAAAGACATGGATGACCTCTAATTTCCTGCTTTTAAACTCAGATAAAACTGAAGTTATTGTACTTGGCCCCACAAATCTTAGAAACATGGTGTCTAACCAGATCCTTACTCTGGATGGCATTACCCTGACCTCTAGTAATACTGTGAGAAATCTTGGAGTCATTTTTGATCAGGATATGTCATTCAAAGCGCATATTAAACAAATATGTAGGACTGCTTTTTTGCATTTACGCAATATCTCTAAAATCAGAAAGGTCTTGTCTCAGAGTGATGCTGAAAAACTAATTCATGCATTTATTTCCTCTAGGCTGGACTATTGTAATTCATTATTATCAGGTTGTCCTAAAAGTTCCCTAAAAATCAATCAATCAATCAACTTTTTTCTTGTATAGCGCCAAATCACAACAAACAGTTGCCCCAAGGCGCTCCACATTGCAAGGCAAGGCCATACAATAATTATGAAACACAGTCTACGTCTAAAGCAACATAACCAAGGGATGGTCCAGGGTCACCCGATCCAGCCCTAACTATAAGCCTTAGCGAAAAGGAAAGTTTTAAGCCTAATCTTAAAAGTAGAGAGGGTATCTGTCTCCCTGATCTGAATTGGGAGCTGGTTCCACAGGAGAGGAGCCTGAAAGCTGAAGGCTCTGCCTCCCATTCTACTCTTACAAACCCTAGGAACTACAAGTAAGCCCGCAGTCTGAGAGCGAAGCGCTCTAATGGGGTAATATGGTACTACGAGGTCCCTAAGATAAGATGGGACCTGATTATTCAAAACCTTATAAGTAAGAAGAAGAATTTTAAATTCTATTCTAGCATTAACAGGAAGCCAATGAAGGGAGGCCAACACGGGTGAGATATGCTCTCTCCTGCTAGTCCCCGTCAGTACTCTAGCTGCAGCATTCTGAACCAACTGAAGGCTTTTTAGAAGCTCTTTAAAAAGCCTTCAGTTAATTCAAAATGCTGCAGCTAGAGTACTGACGGGGACTAGAAGGAGAGAGCATATCTCACCCATATTGGCCTCTCTTCATTGGCTTCCTGTTAATTCTAGAATAGAATTTAAAATTCTTCTTCTTACTTATAAGGTTTTGAATAATCAGGTCCCATCTTATCTTCCCTCCACAGCATGTCTTTTTCTTGGTTCTCTCCCTCAGCCCCAACCAGTCCCAGCAGAAGACTGCCCCTCCCTGAGCCTGGTTCTGCTGGAGGTTTCTTCCTGTTAAAAGGGAGTTTTTCCTTCCCACTGTAGCCAAGTGCTTGCTCACAGGGGGTCGTTTTGACCGTTGGGGTTTTACATAATTATTGTATGGCCTTGCCTTGCAATATAAAGCGCCTTGGGGCAACTGTTTGTTGTGATTTGGCGCTATATTAAAAAATTGATTGATTGATTGATTGATTGATCTTTAGCATCACTTTATTTACAGCTATCAAGACAACACAGTGGAGAGAAAGTGTTAAGTCATTATCTATCAAAGTACCCACATTTCCTGAAAGCTGTTGTGAAAGTGTAGGAACACGGACCCACAACAGGGGGCGCAAATGAACGGACAATGGAGAAGGTAAATAACAAGTTTTACTGTTGTGAAACGAGCACAACCAATACAACAATCAACAATTTGGGGTTAAGCCGAATTCTGCTGGTGTCGTGTGGGCAGGCTCGAAGGTAGGAGACGTCCGTCCAAGTCGAACCGGAACCACCCAGATCTCCTCTGCCACCGAACCCTGGAAGTACTGGAACCGCCAAGTCCCGAATTCCCAGGTGGCCACTGCCTCCGCTCGTCGGATCCGGTACTGCTGGCAAGAGAGAGCAACAAACACACAGGTGTGGATGCGGCTGCACCCAGTAACACGGAGAGGGGATAAGCCGCCTCCACCTCTCGTCACAATAAAGCAGGAAGGTGAGTACTTATCCAAGCAATCGGCTTTCGGTAGTCAGCTGTCCTGAAAGGTTTAACAAGTATTATCAGATAACACAGAATATGCTGCAGAGAAGGTTACCTCTATCTCAAGGCGATATCTCGGCACTGAGGTGGAGACGCCGTCCTGCTGATATATACCTCCGTGCTGAGTGGAACAGCTGTGTCCAGTGATGGGTGACAGCTGTCACCCTGGCTGCTCTCGTGAGGCGGCAGCGCCCTCTGGTGCCTGGAGCCCGCACTCCAGGCAGGGCGCCCTCTGGTGGTGGTGGGCCAGCAGTACCTCCTCTTCAGCGGCCCACACAACAAAAGCAACATCATGTGAGGACTGATTGCTCTCCTGTCACTCACAATTCCACGCCCCTCTCAATTGAAGCCACGCCCTCCCACGCCAGAACGGTGCCAAAAGTTTGAAACTGAAAAAATAAGATCTGAAAGTGAAAAAAAGATCTGAAGGTGAAAAAAAGAAGTATGAATGAAAATAAAGTATTTGATCAAAAAAAATTACAGAGCTGAATCAAAAATGTATTTAAACTGAAAAATATATATCTTACACTTATTTTTATTCTGATAATACTTTTTAAATGATTATAAAATTCAAGAACAAAACTTTAATTTTCAGTTTCAAAATTTATTTTTTCAATCTTTTTTTAATTTTCAGATTGAAAAAAATAAATTTTGAAACTGAAAATTAAAGTTTTGTAATCTTTTTTTATTTTCATATTACAAAACTTTTGGCCTTGATTTAGCTCCGTGTGTGTTTGTGTGTGGTGTGTGTGTCAAAGGTGTCACTTTCAGAAGCTCAGATGTATGAAAGTCCATTGCAGGAATTCTCAGGACATTTTGGGGGTCTGAAACCTTTTCAGTCCCTTATCAAACACCAGGCTGATGAAGTATTTTGCTCAGGTGCCACGTCCAACACCTTAACGTATATTGAAATGTGGGACATAATTTCCTCCAGTATTACAAGAATTGTCCACATTGCATATAGTCACCATAGGGGGCGCACTATTATTACTGCCTTATTTTACTGAGATTTAAAATCGGCCTCACTTCCCGTTCTGCTGTAACTGGTGCAGCCAGTGTTAAAAATATATCCAACACTAAATACATACCCTGCAACACCACATTTTACTTTTCCAACAGCCAGAGAATATCGTGCTAACTAACATTAACGTAAACATTATCGTGAGGCTTAATGTTTAATGCATGTAATGTTAAACTGCATGAGCTTGGTGGATCTTCACCACAATGGAGACACTGTGGCTGAAAAGACCAGTGAGGAGGCTACTCCTAAACGTTCGCAACATCTGGGAAATAGGCTGAGTTCCTGTGGTGGAAATGAGGGTAAAGCCTCCACAGTGAATAGTGGATTCTCACCTCATTCGTTATGTAATGGGAGTAACAGCCATCCACCCCCACCCCCTCCCCATCCTCCCCTCAGCCTTCACCTTCTGTTCACCACCTGTGCGGGAACAGATTCTCTCTCCTCTCCACACGACACTTCAATCTGTTCTATAGCAGATACAAAGATCGAGTGGCGTTATTTTGTTTTATCGTTATTTTTTAAATCCTGTCTCTTCTTCAGCATGTGGCGCTCTGAGATGCCTGCGAACGCCACCTCACATCACATTCTAAAGCTAAAGGTCTGACATTTGAACAGCATGATGCAGACACGTGATGTCGTGCTCGCGCACACATGCACGCACACAACATCTGTGCAAGTGGCTGCGTCTGCATGGTGTGGTCATGCAGGAGTTCACACGTTTGTGTAGGCATCTCTGTGTGTGGGCGTGTGTCTTTGTGTGTGTGTGTCCTCCCGTGTGTGTGATCTTTGAAGTCACCCACTTTGGCAAAATAGTAGACAAAGGCGAACCGGTCCCCAAAAAAATTAAAAACTCATTTCTCTTAACCCCATAGTGATACGCGGGCAATATCACCCAAGTCATCCAGAGGCATACATTTTTAACTTATGGTTCAACTTTTAACCAAACTAATGTTAGACAAGTTATTTAAATTAATGTCGTGTCTGAAGTTTTATAAAGTGAAAATATCAGATATATGTTGTAGTTTTAAAGTAATATGCTAATTTTTAAGGTTTTAGTGTGGATATGCTGTGAGCAGGGGTGGTGGCCAAGTGGTTGATGTGCTTGGTTTCAGTTCGGAAGGTTCTGGGTTCAAATCCCACCCCTGCTACATTTCTCCATGTAATGTGGAGTTGCGTCAGGAAGGGCATCCGGCGTAAAACCTGCGCCAAATCAACATGCAGATCCACCTTGCATTTGCTGTGGCGACCCTGAGTGCAAACAAGGGAGCAGCCGAAGGGACTTACTAGTGTGGATATGCTGTGCCCAGTAGTGTATTATGGGTAGGATAGGGTAATCTCAGTACGTTCACGACATGGAAATGCATTCAGACAATCTGATCAGGCTCTACGGACAACAGCATTAAACTCTAGTGCCTAAACTCTCGTGAATATATTCTCTGGGTTTATAGATGTTGTTATTGTGTCTGCGTTTATTAAATTCCACGCATCTTAAATGTAGCAGACACGGATTATCTGGAATTTTGTTTTGGCAAGTTTTCAAGGTCTCTACTGCCATCTACTGGCCAGTAGTGTTCATTCCCCCTATTGACGTATCCCATAATCCCTTGTGTGCCAGAGAGTTGCTGCAGTTGACAACAACATATAGAAAATCAACACGATGACAGTTGTAAATGAATATTAGACTACAGAATGTATTTTTTATGCTTTTCGTCACGTTAATAAGAGACTGCTGCATGATACCCTGAAATCTTGCTAAAACAATTATAACAATAATCTGTGTCTGTTACGTTTAATCTGTGTGAATTAATAAACGCAAACCGAATTTCAGAACATATTATACATATTAGTCTCAAACAAAGAGGATAAACATTGTTGTAAAGAACAATAATCAAGACGTTAAAGAGCAAACTTCACTTTCCTCCAGAACGACATGATCAGGAAGCGATTGTAGCTCACAGCAGCTCCCATTGAAAATAACGGAGAGACAGCCTGTGATTCTAGCATGTTTACATAAAATAAACACAAAAACAGTGTCTATAAACCCAGAGAATATATTTCACGAGGAGTTTTAGGCACATTATAAAAATAGTTTTATGTTGTGATGTTAATGGTGTTGTCTGTGTGCAGCGGTTAAAGTGCAGCGTGATCAGAGCGTCTCAATGCAGTTCTCAATGTTACTGAGATCTCACAGCGTGGCGACCTCTCTGAGGTTTTGTGGGATTTGAAACGTCAATAGGGCGAATAGCCAACATTTATGTGTCAAGACAATATTGAGTGCACGTTTACATTATCATAAAACTGCGCACATTCTCTTTCTACACACATGCAAAACATTTGCGATGACACTTCCAGGGCTCTGTAAAAATGCCTGTTTTTACAAATAAAAAAATGGAATATTTTACAAAAGCACATTTATCTGTAAACACCAACATACGACAAACATCACATTAACGTGTTGATTTACATAATGAATGACTGAACCAATCAGTGTTTAGCAGAGGCACATTTTACCCAGAATTCTTTGCGATCTGTCTGTGTTTGTTACAAAACCTCAGAATTAGTGCATTATTCAACATTAAAAGATATATGTTATATTTTAACTTTGTACAAATGACAGAATTGACATTAATGGAGTTATTCTATCGGTATTAATGTTATTTATAAATCAAAACCATAAGTCAGCACTGCTTTATTTTCCAAGACCTCCGCCTGACCGGAGCATTGTGATTGGGTAGAGAGCTGGGCTTTGTGGCTGCTCTCAGCGTGTGTCTGTGGTTGGAAGCCATGTGGTAAATAAGAGCTTCCAGCAGGGAGCAAGATTGTTCAAAGACAGAAGTGTGGGCTCATTTGTTTGGGTTTGTTGTCGCTTTTGTTGTTACCAGAAGCGATCGTGTGTTAAAACTCAATTCAGCTTATTAGTAGTTGCAAATGTACTAGAGACAATACTGGAATTTATCGGTTATCTGTAACTTCCGATACATTTTTGGGTGGTTTATTGTTGTATCTTTATCAAAGATAACTTTTCAGTTATCTGATTATCTGTTATTGAAGTTAATTTTTTGGTTACCTGTGCCCACCACTGGGTATGCTTATGTATTTTGGGTCAAGGATGAATGCTGTGGAAACGGAAAGTTGATAGGACTAATATTTTTGGAGGAATTAGCAATTTAGCTATCCAGTAATCAATGGATGTTGTGCTGCAATGCACCATGGGAGTTATGGGTTTTAAAATGTTGTTATTGTGGTTCATGTTAGTTTAACAGTGTTGTTAGTGTTATTAATTTATTGTAAATTGTAGTTCAGTTGGTTTAGTCAGTTTAGTTAAGCGTGTGTGTGTGTGTGTATTAATCGGTTGGAAAGATGGATTGATGGCTTACATTCATTGCTATCTAAACACACGGAAGAATAACAAAAAATACATGCCGACACGGCAAATTTAAAGGAGCGCATGACTAGCACAGAGGAGACCCTATCTACGTGTGTGGAAACATTGAGGAAACATGAAAAGATCACCGAAATAGAAGATCATGAGCACAGAGACAATCTGCTCATATTCAACCTTAAGGGCCCCTTCACACATATGTACAACTGAGGGCGAGTCATGGCGAAACAGCTCGTATGAGTGAACCACGAAACATCACACCAACTGGCAGGCGTGCTCAATCCCGGTGCAATGATTCGTGCATGCGACGGTGTGCTGCAGCTGCCTCTCACTGTGTTCCATGGGACGAGGGACACAGAACACAGAACAACCAAAAGATTTTTTGGATTGGTGGAGATTTTAATATTGATTTTTATAATCCATTTAAACGTAGAGATATTTCTGATTTTTTGGATATATTATTGACTCGGGCGCTTTTTCCTTTGATTTTACATCAAAGCAGGATTACCACTTCTTGTGCCACATTAATTGATAATATTATCACAAATGACATTGAGCATGTTGCTCGGAGTGGTTTAATGATAAATGATATCAGTGATCATTTGCCTGTCTTCACAGTTCTTGATTTGCAGCTTAAAAATATGAGAGTTCAAATCAGTCCACATACTTCAGAGTCAGAAGCGAGAAAACAGTTTACGAATTTGGAAGAGAACTTATTGAGCAAGACTGGTCTGGAGTTTATGTGAATGAAGCTTACAAATTTTTCATAAATACTTACAGTTGTATGCAAAAGTTTGGGCAACCCTAATAATTTTCATGATTTTCCTTTATAAATCATTGGTTGTCTGGATCAGAAATTTCAGTTAAATATGTCATATAGCAGACGAACACACTGATATTTCAGAAGTGAAATGAAGTTTCTAGTATTTACAGAAAGTGTGCAATAATTATTTAATCAAAATTAGGCAGGTGCATACATTTGTCATTTTATTGATTTGAATACATTTAGCACTAATTATTGGAACACAAAATTGGTTTGGTAAGCTTATTGACCCTTGATCTCCTTACACAGGTGAATCCAATCATGAGAAAGGGTATTTAAGGTGGCCATTTACAAATGTTTCTCCTCTTTGCATCTCTTCTAATGAATGGCAATATGGGAGGCTCTAAACAACTCTCAAATGAACTGAAAACAAAGATTGTTCAACATCATGGTTTAGGGGAAGGATACAAAAAGCTATCTCAGAGATTTCAGCTGTCAGTTTCCACTGTGAGGAAAATAGTGAGGAAAAGGAAGACCACAGGCACAGTACTAGTTAAGGCCCGAAGTGGCAGGCCAAGAAAAATCTCAGATAAGCTGAAGTGAAGGATGGTGAGAACAGTCATAGTCAACCCACAGACCTGCTCCAAAGACCTACAACATAATCTTGCTGCAGATAGTGTCTCTGTGCATCGTTCAACTATACAGTGCACTTTGCACAAGGAGATGCTAGATGAGAGAGTAATGCAGAGGAAGCCTTTTCTGCATACATGCCACAAACAAGAGTTGAGGTATGCTAAAACACATTTGGACAAGCCAGCTTCATTTTGGAATAAGGTGCTGTGGACTGATGAAACTAAAATTGAGTTAATTTGGACATAACAAGGGGCGGTATGCATGGCTGAAAACACAGCATTCCAAGATAAACACTTGCTACCTACAGTGAAATTTGGAGGTGGGTCCATCATGCTGTGGGGCTGTGTGGCCAGTGCAGGTACTGGGAATCTTGTTAAAGTTGAGGGTCACATGGATTCCAGTCAATATCAGCAGATTCTTGAGAACAATGTTCAAGAATCAGTGACAAAGTTGAAGTTGTGCCGGGGCTGGATCTTTCAACAAGACAAACGACCCCAAACACTGCTCAAAATCTACTAAGGCATTCATGCAGAGGAACAAGTACAGTGTGTGATATCATTCACATTCTCTGAAAAATGACCAAAAAACCCCCCAACAACAACAACAAAAAAAAAAAAAAAAAAAAAAATATTCTGCCAGGATATGTAAACTTTTGAGTACAACGGTACCTCTGCCAAGGACACAAAAATCCATTTTGTGCTAGAAAGTATCACTTGACTCTGTTCTTTTTTGCAGAGCTGACTTTACATTTATTGCTTCCTGTTCTGGATCTGGTCAGACCTTTTATGTCAACTCTGATGAAAATCACTTCAGTCTAACTATTTTCGCCAAAATGCTCCCGGTGCGCAACATACAAGCATTACCATGGCAGCGGTTTGTGTGTGTGTGTGTGTGTGTGACATTTGCACCAGATAGAAAAAGCACCACAGAAATGCAGTCTGTTTGACATTTATTTCAAGCAAATAGTTGCTATGCAGCTGGATTTGGTGAAAATGGCTCCTCTCTTTGAGAAATCTGCTCTCTTAATAACCTTTAAACAGAAACTGAGGATTCTGCAGGACAGCTGATCACAACATTTTATGGAAGCAGGGTAAAAAGTTCATCCTGCAAAACAACATGCTATAAAGAGAACGTTGGGGAGGGTGAAGACGGTTGTTTTTTTCCGCAGGTACCACTGCAACCCTCGACCCTGGTAGTGAGTATGCTTTGCTCTCGTGAATGAGTAGCACCTGAATGAATATAGCAATACTGACACAAATAAAACAGTAAAACACAATACAAGGAGCTGATGCGGCTGGTTTCAGCTTAAGGCTTGGATTTGATTTGTTTTTGCATAATCTTGCTCACATCCCATGAAACAGGTGTGGCAGAGGTCATGACTCCAGGGGCATGAGAGAAAACTTTTGCATGAATTATGAGTGAAGAAGACATAACATCGCTCTCATCTTTCCTCTCGATTTCAGATTTCACTGTACATGGAGAAGTGGAGGGTGATGATTCCTTCTTGCCACATTTATAATAATTCCATGGGTCTCCATCTCTCTCTCTCTCTTTCTCTGTCTTTCTTTGAGTCCTTTTGTAGATGAAAGCCTTCCACTTATATGTCAATGGCCTACGGTCATCTGAATTAAACATTGATCTTATCGTAAGTTTAGTCACCGCATCTGTGATGACTCTGCCTCCTCTAAACCACATTCACATATCTCACTGCAGAGGAACGCAAAGCCAAGGAGAGAAGGACAAAGGGAGAAGAGCGAGACAGCTGAGAGAGTGAGAACAGAGGATGTGGAGAAGGAATGCAGTTTCAAGAGGACGATACTGAAACAAGAGAAAGTAGACAGGCGAGGACCAGGGGACGAGAGGAGAACACAGGGGAAAGAGAAGAAAGAACAAGGGATTCAGTGAGGATCAATTAAGAGGGGAAGAAGGGAGAGGAAGAAAGTCTCAGTGATGGCCGAGGAAGAGTTCCCAGAGAATAGAAAGGGGAACGACTTTTTTGAAGTTCGATTTTCATGTCTCTTTCTTGTCCAACACCCGCCACAACCCATCTCTGTGAAGTGATCTCCCCTGTCCTCCCTCACTGCACATTCCCGTATTCCTCTGAAATATTAAAAAGTTACAGCTTCAACATCCCTGTCAGGAGCAGTTAGTGATGCTTGCAGCAAAAGAGATAAAATAAAGTCAATTGTGCATGACTGCTTGCTTTCTTTCACATCCTTAACCTCCAGAATGAAACCCAAATAGGTTTTGTTGACACATATTTCCCCATCACACTTCCACAGTTTGATCCACAGTTATTGCTGATGGGAATCAAGTTGCAACAAACAATCCTGCACAGTGACGTCGCATATGAGTCATGCCATTACAGAGCTCGTAGTCTTTTTGTGATGACTCCTCCAACCTTTTGTTGACATTGCAATCAGCTTGTGGTCATTCTTAACGACATTTCCAGCTATGGTGGAGGATGAGTCTGCCACTGCAACTTGCTCCGCATTGTCATGGTGACAGCAAGCGGGTGATGGATTTGTACACATTTTAAAGTAGCTCAGTGTATACCCATTGTTTTCTTTCATGCTCCCATCAGGAAATGAGACAAATTTTCGTGACTTTTTTTTTAAACTCACTATTACTAACGCAACTTCTTCCCCCAACCCTAACCATAACCACCCCGACTCCTTTGCTTCACTTTTAATTTTGTGCAGCCATCACGGAATGCATTCGAATGAATTTGTGCTGCTGTGACGAAAATGTGGCACTTTCGTGACAATATCATGAACCAATAGATTAATGTATATTTTATCACTTGATGATGTATATACACATATGATGTACGGCATATACACAAGTGATGTGTATGCCGTGAGACTGGGTTGCCCATTGACATGTGACGAGTGATAACAGTTTCACACAAATGCCCCAACTTATCTGAAGATTGAGCTCCAACCTCCAGTTATCTGAAATGAAAAAACTCAGAAGTGGAAAATCTAGAGTTCCCATAGGAGTCCATGCTAAATTGGCCAACTTTACAATGGAAATAAACATATTTACAGCCTGGTTCAAAATGCAGCTGGTCTGCTCTGTGTCAGCCTGATCCTGTCAGATCTCATAAGCTAAGCAGTGGGGGATCTGGTTAGTACTTGGATGGGAGACCTCTTTGGAACACCAGGGGCTGTGTGTGTTTCTCCGGGTAAAACTGGAGTTGCGTCAGGAAGGGCATCCCCCGTAAAACTTGTGCCAAATACTAATGCGGATCTGGCTGTGTCCGCTGTGGTGACCGCAGACCAAAAAACGGGAGCAGCCGAATGGACAACAACAACAGCCTGGTTCAAAATGGTATTGCTAGACTTCCAATCCATGACAGCTGTTGGGAGGGGAGTGGTGGTGTTAAGCTTTTTAAATTATTTTTATAACTCCTCAGTTTAACATATTTTAAACCATATGAGGTCTGTTAGAAAAGTATCGTACCTTTTTATTTTTTGCAATAACCTTATGGATTTGAATCACGTGTGATTGCATCAGCCAAGCTTGAACCTTCGTGCGCATGCGTGAGTTTTTTCACGCCTGTTGGTTACGTCATTCGCCTGTGAGCATGCCTTGTGGGAGGAGTGCTCCACCCCCCTCGTCAGATTTTTATTGCGAGGAAAATGGCTGAACGCTTGGAGCAGTGCTATTGCATCAAATTCTGCCAGAAACTTGGGGACAGCCAGGTGGAAACGATTCGGAAAATACAGACGGCTTTCAGAGATGAAGCTATGAGCATCACACAGATTAAGGAGTGGTACAACCAGTTTAAAGACGGCCGCGTAACGGTGGAGAGCGCGCCGCGCTCCGGTCAGCCTTCAACATGCCGAAATGACGAGATCATTTCCAAAGTGCACGCTGTGGTTATGCGGGACCATCGTGTGACTGTCCGAGAAATTGCGGAAGAGGTGGACATTAGTACTTTTTCGGCACATTCCATTGTGACAGAAGATTTGGGCATGAAACGAGTGGCGGCGAAATTTGTGCCAAAGTTACTGACGGCAGAGCAAAAGCAACGTCGTGTTGAAGTCTCACAGGACATGCTGGACTCCATACAAACTGATCCCAGCTTTATGGACACCATAATCACCGGTGATGAGTCCTGGGTGTACGGGTACAACCCAGAAACCAAATTCCAGTTGTCACAATGGAAGCATTCCACGTCGCCACGACCGAAGAAGGCGCGCCAAGTGCACAGCAACATTAAGGTAATGCTGACAGTTTTTTTTTACTCCCGTGGTGTGGTACACCACGAGTACGCACCACAGGGACAAACAATAATGAAGGAGTATTACAGGGATGTCCTCCGTCGTCTACGTGATGGTGTGCGGCGCAAGAGACGGGAGTTGTGGGCCAAAGGAAATTGGCGCATCCATCATGACAATGCTCCAGCTCATTCCTCTCACTTAATTCAGACTTATTTGACGAAAAACCAGACTCCGGTGGTTCAACTGGCGCCTTGCTCTCCTGACATGGCCCCTTGCGACTTCTGGCTGTTCCCAAAACTTAAAAGGCCATTAAAAGGAACGCGATTTGAGACAAGAGAGGACATTATGGCTGCAACGACGGCGGAGCTGCACTCCATTCCAAAAGAGGCTTTCTTGGAATGCTTCCAACAGTGGCGACACCGCTGGGAGAAGTGTGTGGAGTCCCCCAAAGGAGATACTTCAAGGGTGATAGGTTTCCAACGCTCCAGGTAAGCCAGTTTTTTTTCCCAGCCAAAGGTCCGTTACTTTTCTAACAGACCTCGTAAAGTAATAAAGTATGTGTGGTTGCTTTGAGAGACAGGCAGCATGTACGGTGAATCCGGTCCAGAACCCCACTGGTAGTGGCTGGTAGCTGTTGTGGACGGCCCATGCCTGTCCTTTCTGAGCATTTTATTACAAATATCTCTAATATATGGCTGATGGTTGGTTGCGGGTGGCTTGATGGTTAGCACTGTTGCCTCACAGCAGAAGGTGTGGGATTGTTTCCCACTTGGGGAGAACATGCAAACGCCACACGAAATGCCTGAGACCACGTGGGATCCCAATTCATTGACATGTAGGTTAAGTGAATTGATGACTGAATTTACTTTAGGTGTGAGCAGGAATGGTGTACCGTGCCTCTTGCCCCTATGACTGTTGGGATAGCTCCATCCTCCCTGTGACCCGTTAATTGGAGTAAGCAGGTATAGAAAATGAACGAATATAGCTGATCTTGTGGTAAATTGTCCTAACGGGTCATCTAAGAAGTCTGTGATCCTGTATTTCCATGTGGAACTTTCATATTATTTAATTTGTTACGTTATTGTCCTTAGCACTTGTAGCAATTTTTGAAAACTGGGTGATGTTAGCGTGGCTGTTGCTCTCCGGTTACTGAGGTAATCAGCTGGTGATAGTTTTTAATACTCAAACCCAAGCCACGTGTCATGAAAACCACTACCCACGCCGCAAAATTAGGTTTTAATAAACCACCCTGAACAGTCAGCCTGCTGGTTTCAGCTTATTCAGTAACTATATGTAACTATATTAAAAAATCATACATTGTGATTTCTGGATTTTTTTTTTTTTTTAGATTATGTCTCTCACAGTGGACATGTACCCAAGATGAAAATTTCAGAACCCTCCATGATTTCTAAGTGGGAGAACTTGCAAAATCGCAGGGTGTTCAAATACTTATTTTCCTCACTGTATATATATATATATATGTACACGTGAAGTGCACAGTGGCAAATGACTTCCCCCCTGGGTGGTAATAAAGTTTTCTAAGACATACAATTTGTACCGATGATGCATCAAGATTTACCACCAATTAACTGGTGACTATTCCTGACCTATCTGGTAGATCCTGATCCTGGTGCTTCCTGGTCTTCTGTATGGTTTTGAGGCTTGATCAGATGCTCATCAGTGACCCAAGGTGACAACGGAATGTCTTTGATATTTGGTCTCTTCTGAGGATCCTTGGGTACCATTGCAATGACTTTGTGTCATATGAAGGGTAACAGATGAGGAGCGTCACTTGCATGGTGATGGAACATCAGCTACGGCATTTTGGCCATGTGGCACATTTCTCTGGGCAGGATCCAGCATGCAAGTGACTTATTGTTGAGGACCTCAGCAAGTGAAAAAGGATAGGGGAAGCCTATGATTCAACTAACTGCGATACACAGATTGGATGGATATTTTTTTTTGGAGATAGAGAAGGACCTTTTGTCTGCCTTGATGGCTTCATTCCAGGACCCAAAACTATTCTGTAGTGTGGTCGATGATCCCACACCTCATTTAAGAGGCTCCTAGCCCAAATCATGAAGTTGTGCCAGCCCTTATAGTGCCAGCCAAAGGTTGACCCAAGTTGGGAATGCTTTGCTGTCATCTCACCCCCTTGGCCATAACTCTTCTTACTTCCTCCCCCTATATTTCTCCCTCTATCTGTGATTTGTTGTTGGGCACCCCGAGGAGATGAGGGAGATGAAAGGGAGCTGGTCTCCTGGGAGCTCCAGCTTTGAACGGGTAGGCAAGGTGCTCTAACGGTACTCATCCTCGCAGCAGAAAGGGCATCTCTGGGACACCACATCTCCAGAGTGGGACATTCACTGCTGTTCCTACATGCACAGCACACACCCACGCACACACCTTGGAGGTCTCGAGTGAGTGCTGCAGATCCCCCACAGTATTCGTGTTCACAGGGCGTGGTGTGGACTCAAGGGAGAAGCTAAAAAAGTGAATTCAACACTGAAAGTAGGAAAAGTACGTTAGCTCATGGCAGCGTTCCCTCACACCCATGGCCCCCTGGTGGCAATTTCAGCTCCCACAGTGCACTCCTGCACTAGGAATACCTCCACCCCATTTGGGTCACTCTTTCTCCATCTCTCACTCTCTCTTTGCTGCAGTAGGTATGAATAATTAAACCCGCATTTCCTTTCCTCTCATGTCACGCGTCTGTCTGCCACCCCTCTTCCCACGGCGTGCACCGCGTCTCTCACTCAGGCTGAAGTGTTATAACAGAAGTGAATCATTTAGAAGAGGTAAAAGGCTACAGATCAAGGGGAGTTGAGTTCAGTTTGGTACTTGGCTTGTTACGTAAGCTGTCACCGTGTGTTATTGGCTGTGAGAAAGAGAGAGAAAGAAGAAAGGTGAGACGCCGATAATGGAGAACGGAAAGCGTGCGCGAAAGCCTCAGAGCAAAGGATCATGAGAAAAGTACTTGCTTATGATGCAGTCAAGGTGATAAAGTTACATTTTCTTTTAGAGCCATCACTATTCACGGGCCAAACACATCCATCCATCCATCCATCCATCCATCCATCCATCCATCCATCCATCCATCCATCCATCCATCCATCCATCCATCCATCCATCCATCCATCCATCCATCCATCCATCTTCTACCGCTTCGTCCATTTAAGGGTCGCGGGGGGCTGGAGCCCATCCCAGCAGTCATAGAGTGCGAGGCGGGGTACACCCAGGACAGGACGCTAGTCTGTCGCAGGGCCACAAATAGACAAACAAACACAGACACACCCACACACACACCTACGGACATTTTCGTCCCCCCATTCCGAGAACTTTGAAAATTCACCGTTTCCAGTATTTTCATGTCTTTTCTTCTTCCTACATTCACAACACACAGAATCACAGTTCAACTTACCTCCAGTCCAATAATTCTGCACATGTGCCACTTGTGCGACCTGATGAACTTCCTCTACTCTTTGCACTCTTCTTCCTCTCCCTCTCCACTGTTTTGGCTTTGCCTCTATCTTTCTGTGGACTCTTTCCTTCTTTCCACCGCTCTACCCTCAGGTGCTGCATTACCATAATGGCTCCTTGTGACAGTGATGTACTAAGCAGTGGTATGGAAATGCAATGTGTCACGACGCACATCGTCACAACTGAATGCATTAGATATTGTTTGTGTGAGTGTGCGGCTCTGTGGCCAAACAGCAGTTGCAAACAACAATCAAATTTGATGGAACTAATTGATATAAATCCTCTACACCACTCCAAATAAGGACAATAACTCAATTTACAAGGAGGCCCATATATATTTCAACATTCACATTGTGTGTTTTTTTCTTAGCTATCACAACATATTTGAGGGTGATTTTAATCCAGTTTTAGGAAACTACAAATTATAAAATGCAATCAATTAAATGTGATCAAATGTAGTTTGACAATCTGGATGCTGTTAACAGTTATTTTACAATTCATTGAGAAAATAATTAAAAATTAATTGATTCAATTTTCAATTTTTCAATTTATTTTCATTTATATAGCACCAAATCACAACAAGGTTGCCTCAAGGTGAAGAAACCACAAGCAGACCAGACTCAAAGGGGTGTCCCTCTGTTTGGGCCATGCTACAGACATAAATTACAAAACAATTCACAAAATGAACATACAGGAAATGTTGCCACTGCACAGGACAGTTTCTGGAACAGATAACACACCCATCTCTGTATGGAGCCGCACCTCAAACAGAGAGAAAAAAAAAAAAACCAACAAAAAAAGCAGAATCAAGCATCAGAAAGACAACAAATACAAAGTAATTGATTTGTTGTTTGATCCACACAAAGTCATAAAATGGAGGAAATTTTGGCAAACGTTTTTCAGTGACCAAAATACTGTCTTGAAATTGTTTTGTCCAGAGCCCAAATATATTCAGTTTACTGTCAGAGAGGAATAAAGAAACTCAAAATAAACCTGGAAATATTCTCATTCATGAAAATGCAATCAAATACCAAGGACGGGAACTCAGTGACCTCAGAACTGTATCTCTGCTTTTTGTGGATGATGTGGTTCTGTTGGCTTCTTCAGACAGTGACCTCTGATACACACTGGGAAGGTTTAAGGCAAAATGTGAAGTGACTGGCATGAGGATCAGCACCTCCAAATCTGAGACAGTGGTCCTCTGTTGGAAAAAAAAGGGGTATGTTGTCCCCTCTGGGTCATAGGAGAGTTATTTTCTCAAGTTTAAGTATCTCTGGATCTTATTCACTAGTGGGGGTAAAGGAGATCTTTCAATGGAATGGTGCTGTGTCTGATCATGGTGATGAAAGAGCTGAGCCAGAAGGTAAGACGCTTGATTACCAGTTGATTTTCACTCCTATCCTCACCTGTGTCCATAAGGTTTGGGTAACCGAAATAAAAAAATTGCGGATACAAGCAGCAGAAATGAGATTCCTCCGTTGGGCATCTGGGCTTACATTCTGGGAAAGGATGACAGAGGGACTCAGTTTTTGCATGGAAAGGAGCTAGCTGAGGCGGTTCAGTCATCTGGCGAGGATGCCCTCTGATTGTCTCCCTCGAGAGGTCTTGCAGGCATGTCCAACTGGGAGGAGATCCCAGGGAAGACTCACAACACACTGAAGGGATTATTTAAGTGTTGGATGAGCTGCTTGGTCTACTGCCACGGTGATCCCGACCCGGATAAGTGGTACAAAAGGAATGAATGAAAAGAATTGCCATTTCAAAAGAAGACTGGTATTCATGTTTGTCTTTCTAAGAACAAAAAAAGAAAAAAAAAATCCTCAATCTAGCCATTGTGTTTTATTCTTCATGTGTGTTTGGGTGTGAGTTTGGTGTGAGGTTGCAGTGATCCTCTTGGATGAGTCACTGGGTTGTCGTAGGGACGCTCCCTGCCCTCCTCATAAATATAGCAAACCTTAAAGTGCAGAAAAGTGTTTCTTTTTGAAAATGGGCAAAAAAAAACAAAACACGCACACACACAAAAAACAAAAGAAAAGTACGTACAGTTAGGAATATTTTAGCATGTGTATTTACACTCAGAAAGACTTGCAGCTGTGGAATCCTTGTGCCATGCAAAACCTGTTTATTTGGAGTAGAGAGATTAGATTTATTTGTGCAGGTGAGAAAAGTTTCCAAATGTAAAGAGAAAGCTCAAAGTTCTCAAGTCAAGAAGATGGTGTGTGCTTTTTTTTGTTAAATAAAAGAGGGCGGGGAGTAAAAGGAGAGAATATCTGCTGGCATTGCTGCAAGGCATCAACCTCTTAGCTGCAGAGAGAAGTGAAAAGAGAGGATGATTCTGTCACCTATCAATCACCCCGCTTTAGGTTTTATTTGTTTTCACAGTTTTTTTTTCTCTGTCTGTTTGCATATTATTTATCTCTTTAAACTCCTTTTCAAAGTGCGTATTGCTCAGCGCGTGTGCATGTTGTTATTGCGGAAACTCAAGAGATGGGCCGGTGAGGGCCTCAAACCCACATCTCACTTTGTGTTTTTATGTTGTCAAAGTCATCGCTGTCAAGATTAATGTTGAAGTGTATTGTGGTAAAGTTACAAATTTGCTTAAAAAAACCCTTTCATTTGTTAATTAATTAATTACTTAATTAATTTACTAATTCAACAATTTTTAAAATGCATGGTAATAATAATAATAATAATGATAATAATAATAATTAAAAATATATAGAACATTTATTTTTTTATTATTTCTTTTTTGCAGCAGCAGTGTTTTGGCCTGGAACTCCTTTTTTGTGTCTATGTCTTGCAGCTTCTGGACTTGTAGCTTATGAATTTTTATTGAAGATTCATATCCTAATAGGAAAGAACTGATTAAATTTTCAAGGTCAAAGGTCAAAGTCAGGAAAAATCCCTATCTTTAACCAACCCATTCTCACGGATTGTCATGATTCAGCAGCACAAAATATACATTAATCCACTGGTTTTCATATTGTCACAAAAAGTGCAAAATGTTCACAAATTCATTCTAATTCATTCCGTGATGGGTGCAATTAAAAGAGCAGCGGGGGGGGGGGGGGGGGGGGGGGGGCCTCAGGGGTGGTTATGGCTACGGTTAGGGGAAGGGTTAGGTTATGGTTAAGGTTAGGGTTGATGGTAGGAGTAGGTTTAGTAATAGTGAGTTAAACAAAAACCCTGTCATGAAAATTTTAATCATTTCGTGACGGGAGGACGAAAAAAAACAACAACAAATAAAACGTAAGACTGGGCTGCTTTAACATTGAATGAATTCCCAAAAATTCATAACTCCAAAAAAGATCAAATTTCTTTCATATTTGATGGTATCCTTTATTGACTGACAAAGTTTGATCCGGATCTGATCTGGGTTAACATTGAAAACCCCATTTAATGTACATATCGTAACCAACCATTCCCCAATGACTCTCCTATTTGAAGGAGAGGTGCAGACTGGCACTCGCTATCACCTGACAAATTTTGATCCGGATCTGCTCCAGAATGTAGATTTTGTGGACGTTTGAATTTAATATTGAAAAGACCATTTGGTGTACATTTTACATTATATCTCAATCAACAGTGACTGAATTACTATCATTTTTTCTATGGATTTACCTACACCACCAAAATTGGATGGAGGTTCCAATTCTATGCCTGTTTGTCTGTCTTCCTGCAGTCAGAATCTACATGTCAAAAAGCAATGACAAATTGTGCATAGCAAAGATACCAAATGTTCTGTGAAAATGATCTGAAAAAAGTATTCAGAAACCGAAAAAGTGAAAAAAAAATCTGACGCCACAAAAGAACTTTGATTCAAATGCATGAATTAAAAATATATGTCTGACATTTGATCAAATCTAATTTAGCTTATGAAAAGTCACTTCTAACAGGACTTTCACCTTGAAACTTTTTTGAAGGTAAAAATTTGTGGAATTGGAAACTAGTGTTACTCTAGTTTTCACACAGTAATGAAGAATTAAAACATTAAATGCTACATGTTAATCAAAATTCAAGTGCGCTTAAAACCTTTGCGCAGTACTGTACTTTTAATTGCTTTTCATTCCTTTTGGATGAGCTCAATACCAGATGTGCATTAAGATGAAATAAAATTAATGTCAGTATAACTTAGTGAGCTTTATTCGCTAAAACAAACAGAGGGAACTATAAGGAAGAAAATGAATTGAACATTGTTGTAACATTGTTATCACAGGTGGTGACATTTACTTCTTTTGATGTTTATTTGATGAGGTAATGTGTAATTAGTAAAAGATTTAACCGTTGTCTCGTTGCAGTTCAGTGTAAGTCAAACACACTTTATTTTACATTCCAAATTTCATCACAAATAAAATATAAATCACAAATAACTCATCTGTTTGTTTCTATTTTTGTCCTTTTCTCATTCCTGAAATGTGTTCCCTGTAATTTAATTTGCTTTTTGGTGGGAGCTTAAAAAAATTTCTTCAAAAAAGGGTGAATTTGGTGGGTGAATACAGGAATTTGTTCTAATACATCTACTTTTGGGGTGACCAAATGTTGCAGTGAATAAAGACAAAATGAGTAGCTCATCCAGGTACAAGAAAACTAAAGCTGATTCAGAGAAGGGAGCACTCTGGTGCGGGGATGTTAAGGTTGCTAAAATTCACTGAGCAGAGTGCTGAGAAATATTTGTTTTCATGCATGTATGCAAAAAAGTAATCCAGACTTTAATCAGATTAAAATTTTCTCCCCTGTAACTGTAACTGACTACAGGTATACGAGGTCTGTGAGAAAAGTATCCGACCTTATTATTTTTTTAAAAAACCATATGGATTTGAATCACGTGTGATTACATCACCCAAGCTAGAACCCTCGTGGGCATGCAAGAGTTTTTTCACACCTGTCGGTGACGTTATTCGCCTGTGAGCACGCCTTGTGGAAGGAGTGGTCCAGCCCCCTCGTCGGAATTCCTTTGTCTGAGAAGTTGCTGAGAGACTGGCGCTGTGCTTGATCAAAATTTTTTCAAAAACTGTGAGGCACATCCGAGTGGACACCATTCGAGAAATTCAGCTGGTTTTCGGTGAAAATTTTAACGGCTTATGAGAGATTTTGGAGTGTTACTATCGCTTTAAGGACTTCCCACGGAGCGGGACTTCGCGCAGCGCTCTGAGGCGACGTCGTCATCCTGTTTCAAGATGAAACCTCCAAATTTAAGCCTCTGTTCACCCAGGACGTCGTGAGAGAACAGAGAACTTTCAGCAGAGCTCGGAATCAGCAGTTTATCCGGACATTCCACTGTTAAAGGAGATTTTTTTAATGAAAGACGTGCGGACGGATTGGCGCGTCGGCTCGCAGCCGGCGCGGCGTGTCCGCCACAGGAAAAACACCTCCGTTGGAAGCCTTAAGGACAAGTTTGAACATGCCCTGCTGTTAAACAATTTCTCAGATACTCACTCAACTGAAAACCACCAAAAGCCGCCTAGATTTTACAAATGGTTATCAACACGGAGGTGTTTTTCCTGTGGCGGTCGCGCCGGCTGCGAGCCGAAGCGCCAATCCGTCCGCACGTCTTTCATTAAAAAAATCTTTAACAGTGGAATGTCCGGATAAACTGCTGATTCCGACCTCTTCTGAAAGTTCTCTGTTCTCTCACGACGTCCTGGGTGAACAGAGGCTTAAATTTGGAGGTTTTCAGCTTGAAACAGGATGACGAAGTCGCCTCGGAGCGCTGCACGACGTCTCGCGCCGTGGGAAGTCCTTAAAGCGATAGAAACAATCCAAAATCTCTCATCAGCTGTTAAAATTTTCACCGAAAACCAGCTGAATTTCTCGAATGGTGTCCACTCGGATGTGCCTCACAGTTTTTGAAAAAATTTTGATGAAGCACAGTGCCAGTCTCTCAGCAACTTCTCAGACAAAGGAATTCCGACGAGGGGGCTGGACCACTCCTTCCACAAGGCGTGCTCACAGGCGAATGACATCACCGACAGGCGTGAAAAAACTCACGCATGCGCACGAGGGTTCAAGCTTGGCTGATGTAATCACACGTGATTCAAATCCATATAGTTTTTTTAAAAAATAAAACTGTCGGGTTTTTTTTCGCACACCTCGTATGTTTATCTATCGAGATCAGGAGTTTTCAAAGTGTGGGAGAGTGACCCCCCCTCAGAGAACAAATGAATTGCTGCCCCCCCCCCCCCCCCCACCGACACACAGACACACAATTTCAACATCTTTGTGTGTTTCTTAGTTTTTTACACATCTTAAACACATTTTAAATATATTTGTGTGTTTTAAAGAACTTTGTATTCTTTCACACATTTTACGCCGTTTTCAAACATTCTAAACGTGTTTTTTAAAAAAACTCTATTTTTCTATTTATACCTTTGGTCATACAATCATTTGCCCAGTTCTGAATCACTTTTTTGAAAGTTCCGCTATACAGAGCCATATTGCAACTGAATATCCTTTATTGGGTATTGCTGTATTAGGTATTTGGATGTTATCTAGCTGAAAAAGTCTGGATGGGGTAGCCCTTCTACTTAAAGTGTGAAGCCACATTATGTGTGGTGCAAATATTTGCCGGAAATGGATCACTTTGCCGGTTCTGGATCACGACACTCTGTGTCACTTTGGGGTCATTTCTGGCATCTGGCTGGAGCCCTTCTAATGCAGAATGATACACACTGTGCCCGAGAATGTGTTTTGAACACAAAATGATATAAATTATACTTATTAAATGAGAATTTACTTAGTTTCGAAAGGCACTGTTATACGTTTTTACGAGCAAAAAATGAAGTGTTTTTAAATACCTTCAAACCTGCATTATTTGGTCCATATATGGTCAGTAAAAAGTTGCTGAATTGAAATAAGTTTATTGAGACTCCACATTATTTCTGAAAAGGCATAAATGTGCTGTGTTGCAAGAGCTCTCATAACAAAAGATCAACTTATTTCTTTATAATACTACACTGTATATAACTGGAAACTGCGTGTATCCACCATTCAACCTTCATGAACAAAATAATGCTTCTTTAAAGGGTTATTAGCTCACTTCATGTTTTATTTATATTGTTGGAGATGGAAGGAGGGTTTTAAATGTGTGGAGGTGAGATTTCTCCCGAATTAATCCAATCCAATCCAGTCCACTTTATTTATATACCACATTTAACAGCAAAGATGTTCCAAAGTGCTGCACATAGAATCACAATAGATAAAACCCCAATAGTCAAGAAATAAATTAAAAATAAGAAAATTAACAATAAAAATAAGTAGAATATGCTAGATAAATAAATAAATAAATACATACAGCATACAAAAGATAAAACCAATAAAATCTACCTAAATAAAAACAAAAACAATAAAACAGAGCACCACACAACTCACGCAGTGTTAAAAACCAGAGAATAAAAGTGGGTCTTCAGACGAGACTTAAAACACTCCACTGTGGGGGCTGTTCGGACATGGAGGGGCAGAGCGTTCCAAAGTCTGGGGCCAGCCACAGAGAAAGCCCTGTCCCCCCCAGCTTTTAAGTCTCGTCTTAGGTACCACAAGCTGGAAACGGCCTTCAGACCTCAGAGCACACGCCGGAGAGTAAATTTGTAGGAGGTCAGTGATGTATTGAGGGGCCATTCCATTCAAGGCTTTAAAAACAAACAATAAAATCTTAAAATCAGTTCGAAGATTAATAGGAAGCCAATGCAAAGATGCAAGAATTGGGGTTATGCGATCACGCTTCCAGGCCCCTATTAAAGGTCGGCTGCAGCGTTCTGGACTAACTGCAAACGGGAAAGAGCCCGTTGGCTGATGCCGAAATAAAGTGCATTACAGTAGTCCAGACGACTTGAAATAAAAGAGTGCACAACTTGTTCAAAAAGGTTAAAAAAAGAAAAAAACGGTTTACCCTTTGATTAAAGACAAAGATGATAAAGCACGATTTCAAAATTAAATTAAAAAGTAAAAGCCCCCACATTCATGCCCATTCGTGATGTTGAGATGACCCCCCCCCCCCCCCCCCCCCCCAAAAGTACACATGGCTCACAAGTACTGACACGAGGCTGCTGCTTCAGTGATCCACAACCGGCAAATTTTCACGTCAGAGATAAATGCGTGCAGCAATTAAACAGCAAGACATAACACACTGACATTTTCTACCCAAGTAAGCAAGTATTTTCCCACTTTAGAACCAGTGACACAATGGCTAACTCACCTTTGCTCCTTCTTATGCCGCGTTCACACCGGGCGTGATCAGACGCTACAAATTTGCGTGGGTCGCCAGGCGAATTTGTAATTTGTAATTAGAGATCGTCACTTTCACACTTGCACAAATGAGTGAGTCAGAAAATGCGTGCACACCACCGAGACCAGATGTTTTGATTCTGCTGCTGATCACAAAGATGGCTGGATCAGGTCGAGCTTGTGGTCATTTTTAGAGAAAACATCCGTCTTTCCACTGGTACCAAGTATTAGCTTATTCGCGCTGATTATGAGAAACGGCGGTGCAAAAACTACAGCAGTGATTTGGAACCAGCAATGATCCAGAACTGGGCAAGTGACTGTATTTTAAACATCGTTTTTTTTTTTTTTTTTTAAGATTTAAACATCTTTGTGTGTTTTTAAACATCTTTGACATGTTGTTGTTGGCAGTTTCCTCGCTTGCGAGGATAGTGGGAAGCCCTTTTTATTTATTTTTTTTTTTTTAGTTTATTTTCTACAAGCCCTCTGGTGGCTGAAAAGTCCCATGCGGGATGCTCAAGACCTGTTACACTTGGGGCAAATGAACACTTGAGTAGGCTGGGCTTGTGCTGCTGCCCGCTCTTTCTGTCTTTGATGCTTCTGGCGTGAGGCCTCACTTCTTTCTGCCTCAAACTTCAAGCTGGCGGATTTGATGCTGGAATGCCAGCTGAGTCTATCTGTAGCTAGATGCTGCCATGACTGATGCTGAATGCCTGCAAGGGAGAGCTGTTTCTTCAGCTGGTCCTTATAGCGCTTTTTGGGGGCCCCTTGGTTTCGTCTCCCTTCCTTGAGCTCGCCAAAGAGAATTAATTTCGGCATGTGTGTATCATCCATCCTGGCTACGTGACCTGCCCAACGAAGCTGTTGTTTGAGTATAATAGACTCCATGCTGGGCAATTTGGCTCTGGTAAGGATGTCCTTATTTGAGACGTAGTCCTGCCACTTGATCCCGAAGATGTTTCGGAGACAACGCTGATGAAAGCGTTCTAGTAATCTGATCTGCTGGCGATACAGAACCCAGGTTTCAGCTCCATACAGGAGGGTAGGGACCACAGTGGCTCTGTAGACCTGCACTTTTGTGGAAAGCCGCAGTGCATGATTCTGCCAGACTTTCTTAGAGAGTCGACCAAAAGAACTGCTGGCCTTGGCAAGGTGACTGTCTAGGTCCTTGGCAACAGATGCGTCGTTTGAGATAACACTACCGAGATACGTGAAGTGCTCTACTGCATTCAGGCTGGTACCCTCGATGTTGATTTGGGGTGGGGTATATGCTGTATGGGGGACCGGTTGATATAGCACTTCTATCTTTCTCAGGCTGATGGTGAGGCCGAAGGCTCTTGCTGCTTCAGCAAAACAGCTGACAATGTGCTGCAAGGCTTGCTCCGTATGGGCGACGAGGGCGCAGTCATCTGCGAAGAGCAGCTCCATGATTAGCTGTTCTGTGATCTTAGTGTGGGACAGAAGGTGTTACGTGTCGACGCGGATTGAGGAGCGAACCTGCGTCAGACAGGACCCAGCGCTAAAAATAACCAGAAAACGGTTCCAAACAAAAACTATTTATTATACACCTGTGTTTAAAAGTGTAAAAACATAAAAAAAAACAACGTCCCTCTGGTGGAGTTATCGTGGCTCGCTCTCCAGCGCCCGCAAGGATTAAAGCCGGCGCTCCTGGACTTCCTACCACCGCCAAACACCCCCCAGGTGGACACGACAAACTGATTCTCTGTGAAGCAAAGAGACGGTGAGGTAAATCAACAGATACAACTATATCTTCCAATAAACACACGCTGCCAGCAACACACTCAGGTCAGTGTCCTTTCTTTTACTTTATGCAAATGAGCAGCCTCTCACAACAAGTGGAGGATCACTTATCCTTCATGCCACAGCAGTGAGAAGCAAACTACGCAATTCTCTTTACAATTCCAGTACACTGTGTAACAAAACACCAAGTTACTATCAACAAGTACTTAAACACTTAATTACCTTTCGTGTGTGCTGACAGCATGTGTCCTCACCCCTCCCTGCTTCACGGGCTCGATGTGTCAAAACCCAGGCGCGGTCCTCAGCGTCTCACAAACGAACGTCACAAGGTCGAGTTCCCGGCAGTTCTGCTTGAATCACACATGACTTAAATGCAGAACGCCATCCAATTATCTGCTTCAGCTGCAAGTCGTCCAGGTTGCACGTGAGCACCAAGCACAGGTGCTTTCCATGATGTTGATGAGGGTGAAGACTCTTCAGCCAGCACCTTCTTCACAGACAAATCAGCCCTCATGCCACCTGGAGAGCAAAGAAAAGAAAAGAACACCAAAACATCCAGCCACGCCCCCCCCAACACACAACAGAAGGCGCCGCAAGTTAAACAGACTTCCGTTGGTTCTGAAGCGGATATAGATGCCGTCTGTCAAGTCTTCTTTGGCCTCACGAAGCATCATGCTGAAGAAGATGGAGAACAGAGTGGGCGCGAGGATGCAACCTTGTTTGACGCCATTTGAGATGGGGAAGCTGCCGGACAGAGTCCCGTTGTACTTCACTTGTCCCATCTGGCCTTCATGCAGCTGGCGGATGATGATGAGGAGCTTTGGAGGGCAGCCAAGGCGTGCAAGAATCTTCCACAAACCCCCACGACTGACCGTGTCAAAAGCCTTGGTCTATGAAGGCTGCATAAAGGGCCATGTTCTGTTCTCTGCACTTCTCCTGGATCTGTCTCAGGACGAAGATCATGTCGGTGGTTCCCCTGTTGGCCCGAAATCCGCACTGACTCTCTGGAGTATTTTCATGCGCTATGGTAGGGGTAAGCCTGTTGAGCAGCACTCCAGCCAAAATCTTACCTGCTATTGAGAGGAGAATGATGCCCTGGTAATTAGAACAGTCGGACTTGTCGCCCTTGTTCTTGTACAGGGAGACAATGACCGCATCTCGAAGGTCATGTGGAACCATTCCCTTTTCCCAGCAACTGGAGAAGAGAATCAGAAGCTTGTCGAGGACTGCCTCACCTCCATTTTGGTACACCTTTGCTGGGATGCCATCTATGCCAGGAGACTTCCCTGGATTCAGCTGCGTGGTGGCCTTTCGGATCTCTTCAAGTGTTGGGGGGTCATCAAGTTCCCATTTTACCTCCACCTGGGGAATCTTCTCGATTGATGACTCTTGCACAGTGCGCTTGTCACTGCAGAGGTTTTCAAAGTGTTCTGACCAACGTTGCATAATGGTTTCCTTGTCCGTCAGAAGGGTGGAGCCGTCTGAGGAGCGCAGGGGTGCTTGCACTTGATGTGCTGGCCCATGGATGGTCTTAAGGGCTTCATAAAAGGAGCGCATGTCTCCGGCATTGGCATGTTGTTGTGTCTTCTCAGCAAAAGCTAGCCACCAGTCG
Organism: Thalassophryne amazonica; assembly: GCF_902500255.1. Classification (NCBI taxonomy): domain Eukaryota; kingdom Metazoa; phylum Chordata; class Actinopteri; order Batrachoidiformes; family Batrachoididae; genus Thalassophryne; species Thalassophryne amazonica. The sequence goes on from NC_047113.1 coordinate 37,775,707, forward strand.
TTCTGCAGTATGCGGGGCTTGCTTTGCAGTGTGGAGCAGGCATTTCTGTAAGCTGTCTTGGCAGAGTGGTCATCAGGTTTAGCTAAAAGAGTCTTGTGGCATGCATGTTTCTTTTCTAGTAGTTCCTGGATCTGTGCATCAGACTCATCAAACCAGTCTTTATTTTTCCTGGCTGAGAAGCCCACTACTTCTGCTGCTGTCTCCTGAAGGATGGTCTTTAATCTCATCCACTGTTGTTCAGGGTCGTCAGGCAGGCCTTCTTCTCCACCCAGTCTGTCCTCTAGTTTGGCCTGGAACTCCTTTTTTGTGTCTATGTCTTGCAGCTTGTGGACTTGTAGCTTCTTAAACTGTGGGCCTTTCTTCTTAGGAGGGGGCTTGAAAGTGAAAGCAATCTTGGAACGGACCAAGCGATGATCTGTATAGCAATCCGCGCTAGGCATCACGCTGGTATGTAGTACGTCTCTTCTATCACGCTGTCGCGTCAGAACGTAGTCCAGAAGGTGCCAGTGTTTTAAGCGTGGGTGTCTCCAGGTTGCTTTGAATCTCTCTTTCTGTTGGAACAGGCTGCTGGTGATTGTCAAGTCATGTGCAGAGCAGAACTCCAGCAGCAGGCGGCCATTGTCGTTACAGTTGCCTATGCCATGTTTCCCTAGCATGTCCTTCCATACATCAGAGTCGCGGTCCACTCTGGCGTTGAACTCTCCCATGATGAGGAGCTTGTCCTGGGTGTTGACGCACTGTAGAAGGTTGTGCAGATCGCTATAGAAAGCCTCCTTAACTCCGATGTTGGCCTCCATGGTTGGGGCATACACACTAACAATAGTGGCAAAATCCTTGTTGTTGATGGGGAGCCAGAGTGACATGAGTCGGTCAGAATGTCCAACTGGCAAACTGTGTAACCTATGTGCTATGGCGCTCTTAATCATGAACCCGACCCCTGAGAGTCGACGATCTTCTTTAGCCTTCCCTGACCAGAACAGTGTGTAGCCTGTGCCTTCCTCGGTGAGTGACCCTTGGTCTGCAAAGCGCACCTCGCTGAGTGCAGCAATGTCTATGTCAAGCCTTGCTAGCTCTTTGGTGACTAAGGCTGAGCATCTTTGAGGACGATCGCTATTGTCTGAGTCCATCATTGTGCATACATTCCAGCACGCAATTTTCAGGTTCTTTGTTTTTCTTTTCGCACCGCGTGTAGTGATGCCCGTTGGCAGCGGTGATCCAACTGGGTCTAGTGAGACAAGCCATGTTTAGACCACCTTTTCTAGGTCTGTCTCCATGTGGAGCAAGCAGGGCTATCCCTAAACAGGGCTGCTTGGTTACCCAGGGCCCTGCTGGATGATGCTGTTGTCTCGGGTCAGCAATCAAACGACCATAGTTCCTGAGCCGCCTGCATGCAGGATCGAGACTGCAGCTCCCAGTGCCATCATGCACCTGCTGTTTTCGCCTCTTCCCATCGCTGCAGGGCTTTCCTTCCCGCCTGCGCTCATTGCTTAAAGTGGGGATCAGCTCGCGCACACCAGTTCCACTCTTTAGGCAAGGTGGCACTCCACAGTGGCACAGACAAGCTGAGACGGCTGTGGCGAACACCAGGCTGTAGGTTTTACATCAGAGTGACCTTCTCCTAGCCTCTGGCTAAAGAACCTTCCTCGGAGGCACGGGGGCAGTAACCCAGGCTGGGGGTTTAACATCAGGGTTTTCCTTCCCCTAGGTGGACCGCCTTAACAGGGCTAATGAGTCCCATCTACCCACTGCTATAACCCAGTCAGCTGGGAGGCTCGTGATGGCGGGAGCGCCTAGATCCCGTATAGGTCATGGACCTACCACTGCCATACTTGAATAAACAATATCTGTGTTGTAAAACAACAACAAAAACACAAAGCCAACCTAATCAAAACCAAAGTGAGTGCAGCTCCAGGAAAACCTACCTGAAACAATCTAAAACTGACTGAAAATAAATCTGACTCAATCTAAACCGAAAACAATTCATCTAGCGCAATGTAACTATAGCTTGTAAGCTAACAAACGGAATATCAAATCAAATTTATTTATTTATTTATATAGTGCCAAGTCACAACAAACAGTCGCCCCAAGGCACTTTATATTGTAAGGCAAGAGCCATACAACAATTACAGAAAAACCCCAATGGTCAAAATGACCCCCTGTGAGCAAGCACTTGGCGACAGTGGGAAGGAAAAACTCCCTTTTAACAGGAAGAAACCTCCAGCAGAACCAGGCTCAGGGAGGGGCAGTCTTCTGCTGGGACTGGTTGGGGCTGAGGGAATATAAAGCTAACCAAATCTAAATGCACTTAAAACAATCACAGTTGAAACCTTTATCACTATGAAAACAGATAAGTGTGTATAAAGCTAACTGAATCTGAAAGTAACTGAAAAACAGGTAACTGAACATAAATTAATGCAAAGATATGCAAATTGTTAAATGAATATAAAGCTAGCAATCTAAAATGTACTTAAAATCACACTATCTGAATCTAAAAATGTATTTATCACTATGAACATAATTTCATGCAAAGCAATAGCTAAATGGATATAAAGCTAACAAAGTAAAATTGTAAAATTGATGTAAAATAACACTAACTGAATCTAAAAATGTATTTATTACTATGAAAACAGTTAAGTGTATATAAAGCTAACTGAAAAACAGCTAACTGAACATATAAATTCATGCAAAGCTATGCAAATAGCTAAATGAATATAAAGATAGCAATCTAAAATTTACTTAATATAACACTATCTGAATCTAAAAATGTATTTATCGCTATGAAAACAGTTAAATGTATATAAAGCTAACTGAAAAACAGCTAACTGAACATATAAATTCATGCAAAGCTATGCAAAGAGAGAGTTAGAGAAGTAGAAAAAAATCATACTTACTAACATACTTACATACATACAATGATAATATAACATGATGATCCCCAGGTAATGGAAGGACTCCAAAATGGTGACAGGAATCACAGAGGGTGATGGGGCGCCCAGGACTGGGTTCTTTCTAAAGTCAACAACCATCTTTGACATAACTAACACATATTAACATAAATAATACTAATTAAACTTTTATACATCTTTAGTCTCTCATCTAGTCTCATCTCTTGTTTAGTGCGAGCAATGAGTCTGGATCTTTGACGTGCACAGGTGGTTGAGGTGGCTGATGCACTGTGGAGAGGAGCAAACGAACATCATCCTCTACTTTCTTCTTTTTTTAGTTGCCCCAAACTCTGTCTTACGGGTAGATTTATGCACAAAAATGTATCCATTTTGCTCCTGGCATGTTAGCTAACAATGTTTTCTTTTACCTCTTTTCCCCTTTTTCTTTTGTTGGTTAACAGTGTTTACAGTTATTTTTGTGCAACCCCCCCCCCCCCCCCCCCCCCCGGAAGAACGCTGGCACCCCCCCTGGGGGGAGCACGCCTCACAGATTGAAAACCACTGATCTAGATTACACATTCCTGTTATTTCCTGTGATTTGTGGGACAAGCATACGATTAATGAATTCAGTCAGTTAGTGGCTCTGCAAACTTTCTGTAACTGTGTAAAAACTACTGCATATTCAGCTCTGGAATTTTGTGTTATAATAACCACAGGTGAGGACAAGTGTACCTCCTATTTTGATCCATGTTGATGTCTTCTAACATGCACAATGACCAAACATTAAAATATAACGCAATGCTAAAATACCATCGGTTGTATAAGCATTGTGTTCTTTATAACTTGCAGTTGTTTAATTAATTATTAGGAGACTATTGTCTTCGTACATGTTCAATAAAACCCCTCAATCAATCAATCAATCAAAAACAATATTTACATTTTAATAGCATCTGCAAGAGGCCTTGGGTGTGTGTACATGAGCTTTTGTGCAAATCAAGGAATATTTGTAGATCACCCTCTGTGCATTTGCAGGTATTAGTGAGACAAATTTAACTCCATAGGAAGTTAGCAGAGGTTAGCATGCACGTGAATGTCCACAAAATGTCTAAACGTCTTAATTAATCATAAATTACTCCAGAGGTGTTATCAGGTTACAAAAACAGTGTTTTCAGTTTCAGAAGTGTTTATTTCTTGCTAGCTTTTACATAATATATGACAATGAGGTTATATTTATACACAAATGAAACAGAGTTTTGCAGCTAGCTACCAGTCTGTGATGTCACCATACTAAGATCCGCAAAATAATACGAGTAAGTTCAGAGGTGTTATTAAGTTCCAAAAACAGCGTTTTCAGTTTTAGAATTGTTGATTTCTCTTTAGCTTTTACATAACATATGAGAAACATATATATAAACACACAAAAGAAAGCTGTTTTGGAGAGGACACCGACATGACGGTGTAGCTATACTCTGATTGGCTGTCATCCCTGCCACTCAAAAACAAACCAAACATTGAAACAGAATGTGACTTTTTAAACCTCTTAAAATACCTCTTAAAATAGGTCAAGGTTAGCCATCTTTGAACTTGTCTAAGGTCTGTATCCCAAGAATGTTACTTGTGAATTTGAAAACTCTGGCAGTAATAGAACTGGACTTATGCTGAGCACAGACAGACAGACAGACAGACGGATGGACAAACGGATGGACGCAAAGCCTTCATAATAGCCTATTTGATGGCCTCGGGTAATGAAGACAGACTGGTGTGTCAAGTTGCTTGTGAAACCTTGTTGTTAAATTCAGGGTTTGTTGCTTGTATTTAACGTGTTTCTCCCCAAACCTGCGAAGTGAATGATGGAAACTTGTTTTTGAATCTCAGGCCTCGGTGATTCACATTAAACACACCCTCAGAGCCACAATCACAATCCTGTTTTTTCAAACGTTGTTTAAAATACATGAACTACTCATTTGTTATTTAAAAGGTCACCAGTGACACCAAAAAAGATGAAAATTCTGTCAGTAACACAACAGACAGACATTTACTCATGTTCCTACCTGACAATAACTGGGTTTCTATGACAGATTTGTCCAAACGTTCTGTGATATTTTCAGAATGTTAAAAAAAAAAAAAAGGAAACGACAGAATTTTCATTCATAATTGAATGTGACTGTTGGGTTTTGTCCTCTGGCGATAACTATGATTCTAGCGAGGCTGTAATTCCAATAGTTCAGATAGCTCTAATTCCAACAGTGGGACTATAATTCTGATAGTAATGGTGAAAGAAGGGTAAGGCCCGTGAAATATTTCCATTTTGTTGTTGTTTAATCCAATATTGCCATAATGTCATCTCTTATAACATTTATCAAGTTCTCCATCTCTTGAATTCTGACTCTTTCTGTAGGTCCTGTGACCTGTAATAATGGAAAAATGCTTTTTCTGATCACCTGAAAAGCAACCTCGTGTGAGTGTACAACCCCAATTCCAATGAAGTTGGGACATTGTGTAAATATTTGAGCAAATATTTGCACAAAAACAACAAAGTTTATCAGTTTGAATATTAAATATCTTGTCTTTGTGGTGTATTCAATTCAATATAGGTTGAAGAGGATTTGCAAATCCTTGTATTCTGTTTTTAATTCACATTTTACACAACGTCCCAACTTCATTGGAATTGGGGTTGTAAAATATATATATATATATATATATATTTGCGATATCTGAGTTTTTTTCCCCAAAATGCACACGTTTCCATTAAATGTATTTTCAATTCTCTACTTCAAATTGCGCAATTTGTATGGTAATAAAAAACACTCGATATCTCTTGGAATGAAAGAAAGAGGGCAAAAAAGAGAAAATAATCTTGCAAGACGCTAATACTTAACAGAAATACATTCCAATAACAACTACAGTTTCTCATTGTTATTTTGTTAGCAGGTGGCATGTTATTTAGCCAGAGTTTAATGAAGCTGTTAATTTCTTGACTGCAATATAATTTCGTGTCACTCGCCATCAGGACAGGACTTGTTAACATCACTTCCTTCAACACAAATCAAAAATCAGACTCCAGACACTATAAACACTTCAATTTTACGTTATTTTGACACATTAGACTGGAGAGGGAAAATTATAATGTTTGTTAATGTGCATGCTGAGGGTTCAGGATACAATGACAAACAAACAGCATCAAAAAGATATTTAACATGTTTTCTTTATTTACATCTGCCAAGGACATAATAAAATCATTGATGTTTATTTATTTATTTGTCTGTTGGAAGGATTACGTCAAAACTACTGCACGGATTATATACGGACATATTAGGCCATCATAAAATTTTGGAGCTGATCTGGATCTGGTGTTGCCGACAGAACGAATGGCCCCCTAAAAATCGGTCCCCCTGATGACACGGTTCACAGGTTAACACCTGGTTTCTGTTTCAAACTGCACTCCAGTCATCATCTATCTCAGCAACAGATATCTGAAGCTTTTGTACAACAATCATTTCCACATAAATTCAGCATTAGTTCATCATAAAAGGCGGGGGTAGCGAACAGAGCACCGTGGCTAAACGAGCTGCTAGCTAATGTGTTCACTGCGTGTCCGACATTTCAAAACATCACAGATTTTTACCTCATTTCTGCTTAAAACTGACTTTAGAATGATTTAAGAGGTTTTACCTTCATCTGATGGTTAATAATCCCATTTATCCATTTAATTGCTTTGGGTGAAGAGACTCCGTCTCAGATGTGCTGCTGTTGTCCGAAATGATGCATACACAGATGCAAAAGGCGGACACCGATTTTTAGGGGCGGACCGTTCGGTCTGGACTCGGGATCAAGGTTTTGCTTTGTATAGGCTTGGAAGGATAACGTCAAAACCACTTTATGGATTTTGACAGCACGGATTCTCACCAAATTTGTACCACAGATAGATATTAGGGCAGGCAAGACTCTACTGAATTTTGGAGGAGATCTGAATCTGGACTTGAAAAACAGGCGTTTTTGATCTTCAAATGGTAAGAAAATGAAAAAACGAAAAAGAGCTATTTTGTGTGAAAACCTCAGGAAGACCAAAAACAAAACTTCAAGGCACTCTGTGAAAATTAAATTAAAAAGCCTTTATTGTGGCATGGCTATATAATTAAAATACGCACCAACGCTTTTCGGCCCAGCATGGCCTTCTTCAGGATATCAAACAGGTCAAACAGATCTAAATCTGGATCCGGACTCTGGATCAAGATTCCACTTTATTTAGGCTTTGAAGGATTACGTCAAAACTACTTCACGGATTCTCACCAAATTTGCACCACAGATAGATATTAGGCCATGGAAGACTCCAATGAATTCTGGAGGTGATCCAGATCCGAATCTGGGTTCTGGATCAAGACTTCACTTTATATAGGCTTTCAAGGATTACGTCAAAACCACTTTATGGATTTTGACCGCACGGATTCTCACCAAATTTACACCACAGAAAAATATTAGGGTAGGCAAGACTCCACTGAATTTTGGAGGTGATCTGTATCTGGATCCGGATCCGGACTCTGGATCAAGATTCCACTTTATATAGGCTTTGACGGATTACGTCAAAACTACTTCACGGATTCTCACCAAATTTGCACCACAGATAGATATTAGGCCATGGAAGACTCTACCAAATGTTTGAGGTGATCCAGATCCGAATCCGGATTCTAGATCAAGATTTCACTTTATATAGACTTTAAAGCACTATGTCAGAACTACTTCACAGAATCTCACCAAAGTTGCACCACAGATAGATATTAGGACATGGAAGACTCCACTGAATTTTGGAGGTGATCCAGATTCGGATTGGTGGATGTCAGAAATCTCTGATTGCTCTTGTTTTGAAGTGCTGCCGTGTTCAGTTTGGTTGGCTGAAGAGGGACAGACAGAGGAATCCCTTTCCCATCGCCCACTCCTGTGTCAGCTTTCATCTCCCACAGGGACTCACTTCTCCCTTAACACAGAGGTATTTTCAAATTAAATACTATCTAATCAACTGGAAAATCTGCCTGTGCCCTGCTCTGTGCATGCGTGTTTGAACGCAGCGCTTACGAAGTGCTGGAGAGAAGGCCGTGTAAATAAAAGGGGGTGGGGAAAAAAGCAAGATTAAAAGAGAAAAGATGTTTGCGTTGCCGTCGAGTGATTGCACAGCCTGTGTGTGGCGTCACGAAGCATGCGCTTGTTAATTGCATATCTCTGCAGTTTTAATTGCTGTAATTCCCTGTAATTAATCAGTAATTGCAGTGTGGAGCGACGCACAGCTTCGCTTGAAAAGCAAAAGAACTTTTCAGCACGGAGTACATAAATATAGATGAGAAGAAGAAAGTGATGTGGATGGTGTGGAAAGAAAGAGGGGAAGAAACCTGCTATATTTAGTTTTTAAAGGCCTGAACGCTGAACAATATGGTCTCATTTCTCATTAATGTATTCTGACTTGAATGAAAATGAGCGATTATGGGTGAAAGCGTTGCTGTCCCCTTTCACTTGTGGCAGTGCTGCAAATACACTCCATACGATTTTGAGAAAAGACCTTTTTTTTTTTTACTGCAGATTCACCTGCCAGGTTGCCAAAAGAAGCAAGCACTGCTGAAGCAATGTGATGTCGCCTCATGGAGTGTTTTGTTTTTTAGTGTTTTACAGCAAATTACATTATCGTATGTAACTCTTCAGCATGTGAATGCACGCTCAGACACATCTTTTTTTTTTTTTACATGTGCATCAATAAACTAAGGGTGGTATCTCAGTGGATTGTGACAAATTGTGAACAACATTCGTTAGGAAGTTCCTGAAATTTCGCGAAACATTTGTGGGGGTTTGCAGTACTCTTGAGTGCGTCGCTTGAATTTTGAACATGACCAAAAAAATTGCGCAACACATTTACTTTCAAAATAGTCACAGATTTGTGGCGGGCATTTCAAACCCGACTCAATTTAGTAACCATGAGTCAGAAAGTGCAAAATGTGTGAGTCAGTGTGAGGGGCTGGTGACACGCTCTTCCTTTTATATGATCGGAGAGGGACTGTGCTTTTGGAAGTGGTGGGATCAAGGCTGTGTGACTCCAGAAGCCAAGTCCAGCCAAGCGGTTCTGCTGCTGGCTTGGCAACAAACCCAACGTGTAGACAGGGAAAACAGGCTGAACGATTCCTGTGTGGAGGAGGACAAAGTTGTATGGGATCTGGATATATTCTTTTTTTTTTTTGAGGACCACAATGAATACAAGTTCATTCCTCTTTAGTGTGTTATCGTTGGCCATTTTCAATACTGTATCATTTACGTTACGTACATGTATCTTATTGCCAAACAAATCAAATAAAATCAAAAGACGCACAACCATGAAGTGCTGCAAGACATCATGGAGTGCCATGTCAGGAAGAAGTGGCCATTCCAACGCATTGAGGAGACCTTCAAGAGGACCCTGGAGCCTGGACAGTGGATGATCGTACCGTGCATCTTGAAAGTATTCACAGTGCTTCACTTTTTAAACATTTTGTTATATTACATTCATTTTCTCAAAATTCTACACACAATACCCCATAATAACAATTTTTTTGAGATTTTTGCAAATTTATATTGAAAAAAGAAGACATCACATGTACATAACTATTCACAGCCTTTGCCATGGAGCTCAAAATTGAGCTCATGTGCATCCTTTTTCCAGATCACCCTTGAGATGTTTCTACTGCTTAAGTGGAGTCTACCTGGGATCAATTCAGTTGATTGGACATGATTTGGAAAGGCACCTACCTGTCTACATATAAGGTCCCACACTTGACAGTGCATGTCAGAACACAAACCAAGCATGAAGTCAAAGGAATTGTCTGTAGACCTACGAGACGGGATTGTTTTGAGGCACAAATCTGGGGAAGGGTACAGAAACATTTCTGCTGCTTTGAAGGTCCCATTGAGCACAGTGGCCTCCATCATCTGTAAATGGAAGAAGTTCAGATCCACCAGGACTCTTCTTAGAGCTGGCCACACGTATAAACTGAGCAAACGAGGGAGAAGGGCCTTAGTCAGCGAGGTGATCAGGAACCCATTGGTCACTCTGTCAGAGCTCCAGCATTCCTCTGTGGAGCGAAAAGAACCTTCCAGAAGGACAACCATCTCTGTAGCAATTCACCAATCAGGCCTGTATGGTAGAGTGGCCAGACAGAAGCCACTTGTTACTACTCCAGGCACATGGCAGCCTGCCTGGAGTTTGCTAAAAGACACCTGAAGGACTCTCAGACCATGAGAAACAAAATTCTCTGGTCTGATGAGACAAAGATTGAACTCTTTGGTGTGAATGCCAGGCACCATACTTGGAGGAAACCAGGCACCATCCCTACTGTGAAGCATGGTGGTGGCAGCATCATGCTGTGGAGATGTTTTTCAGTAGCAGGAACTGGGAGACTAGTCAGGATTGAGGGAAAGATGAATGCAGCAATGTACAGAGACATCCTGGATGAAAACCTGCTCCAGAGCACTCTTGACCTCAGACTGGGGTGACGGTTCATCGTTCAGAAGGACAATGGCCTTAAGCACACAGCCAAGATATCAAAAGAGTAGCTTCAGGACAACTCTGTGAATGTCCTTGAGTGACCCAGCCAAAGCCCAGATCTAAATCTGATTGAACAACTCTGGAGAAATGACTGTGCACTGATGCTCCCCATCCTACCTGATGGAGCTTGAGAGGTGCTGCAAAGAGGAATGGACAAAACTTCCCAAAGATAGGTGCACCAAGCTTGTGGCATCATATAAGACTTGAGGCTGTAAATGCTGCCAAAGGTGCATCAACAAAGTATTGAGCAAAGGGTGTGAATACTTATCTACATGTGATTTCTTAGGTTTTTTTTTTTGTTTGTTTGTTTAATAAACTTGCAAACATAAACAAAAACAATTTTTTTCATGTTGTCATTATGGGGTGTTAGTAGAATTTTGAGGGAAAAAATGACTAGATTTTGGAATAACGCTGTAACATAACAAAATGTGAAAAAAGTGAAGCACTGTGAATACTTTCTGGATGCACTGTAAATACTTTTTCTTGTCAGACTTTTAATTTGCAGAGGTTAGTGCTGAGGTTAGCTGACTTGCTGAACTATGCATATACATGTGTATGCGTGTACATGGGGTGTGCGCATTCGTAGTATAATGATCAAATCTTTGCTCCTTTTAACAACCTGGGATGAAAACAAACCTTTGTCATTGCTGATCTTTCTTTTTGAAAATGAGGGTCACTAGCTGGTCTGCGCCGCTCCCTCACCGTCCTCTGACTGCGATCTGCATCTTTACACCTGACCTCCAACCAAATAAATGGCTCCAATTTCCTCATAATAAGCAAGATTCTCATAGATCTCCATCAATTTGTCTCACACCAGGGATTCCCTGAACAAAGACAGCCTTTTTCACATCACCCACTACATCTATGCATTATTAAAGGATGGAAAACATCCTGCAAAGTGACTATCACAGCCTTAGTTACAGATTTAAAAAGGTACAGCACAGAGGCAGAGTAAAACAAAGCAGAGCAAAGCAGAATGAGAGACAATAATGATAAAAGGCTCACATTTGAAATGTGGTCATGCATCCCACAGTATGCTGGTAATGTGACTATTAAGCAGAAAGCTTGCTCTGCTGCTTCTTTCTTTTGCTGTATTTTGTTCGTTAAAGTGATTTCCCAAAATGCATTGCATCCACAAGCAGTTCACATTAGCGTGTTCACGGCAAGGCCCGTGGTGATCACTTAATGGCAGCACAACACTTTTTAAAATGCAGCGTGTCAAAACACTGAATTGAGAATATTTAAACAGCCTTGATTTTGCTCCTGCTTGCCCTTAAATGGATCAATGCAGAACAGGACAAGTCACTTAACCTGTAAATCCCATTAAATTCAAATTTGAAGGGAAGTTATGAGCTTATATTATATATATCGAGCGCCTTGGGGCAATTGTTTGTTGTGATTTGGCGCTATATAAGAAAAAAGTTGATTGATTGATTGATTATATTTGGATTTGCATTTACATGTGTGACAGGGCTTTTTTTTTTTTAATGAAATGCAACAGCAGGTACTTGCACCTAAAATGTCTTGCAAATTGAAAATAATGCTGACAAACACAAACAAATAGAATCTTCAGCACATTCATTCTCTATACCTACTTATTCCAGTTAAGAGTCACGCTGTTGGGGTGGTTGTGTATGTGTCATGAAAAGTTGTACCCCTCTGTGTTATATGGACTCTCACATAGCTGAGCTGAATGAGACCCACTCAGCTCAGGAAAGGTCCAGCGCAACCTTACAGTATGCAACAAAGGGTGAAGTACACTTGTGGGATAATTTTTTACCTAATCTGCGTAAAAACTGTACTAACATGTTGCCTGTGGGGATCCATGGGCTCTTGATTGGGTAGTGTTAATCCTCCCGGTTCTTATTGTAGATACTGCCCCTTACAAAGAAAAAAATCTATATATTCCTCAGTTTGAATTTAGTGAAAGTCAAGCTGAAAACCAGGCCCGGGTCCCCAGAGCCCATGCAGCCCACACAGGGACTCCATCTTCTGAGAGACTCAGAACATGGATGACAATTGGTTTTTATACATTTAAACATCTATGTGTGTTTTTAAACATCTTTGGCAAAACTAACACATTTAACATAAATAATAAGGGATGGGTATTGATAAGATTTTATTGATATTGATGGCATTGTCGATTCCACTTATCAATCCAATTCCTTATCGTTTCCCTTATCAATACACCACCTATGAATTTTCTGTCTACTAAAACTAGGCTTTACAGGTTTTCTATGTCAATAACATTTTACTGTGTCTTAAAGTAAATAAAGGCCAGAGCCCTAGTGTCTGGTTTGCTGAAGTCAACCAAATGTAACAGCTGTTTAATACAGTAAATGTTAAGGCATGGAATTTACTCTGCTGGGACGACATCTACATTTGGTCCTATTCCAAAAAGACTTGTACAAATGCAATTACAGTGTGTAGAGCAGGTGGCTCAGTGAATAAGGAGCTGGCAGGCCAAAAAGTAAACCTGGGTTTTGGTAAGTCACAATGGTGGGCCACACTATCTGTCTATGTCTTTGGACAAGACAATCTGTATTGGCCCAGTCCACCCAGCTGTAAATGGAAACTGGCCTTGGCTGCACGGACATAGCCTGCATTCCGTCCAGGGGAAGTCATAGACTTTCATCAACTTCACTGTACAGAATTCAGAGATAGGCACCAACTGGCCTCAGGATCTGTGTAGGACTGACTTCTATCATAGACTGGAAACAACTTAATCACAATAAAAACTCTTATTTGAGTATAAATTGTTGTTTTACGTTTCTCATTACTGTACTTTTTATTGTGATCAAAGCCTGTTTTTAGTTTATGTTCTGCTACTATATTTCTCAATATTCATTTTCTTTTAATCAATTGTTTTTATTGTTTTAAATATTGTTTGTTGTTTTTAATGCATCTGTAAAGCACTTTGAATAACTTTGTCGAGTTGTGTTATATAAATAAATTTGCCTTGCTTTACCTTGAGTTGAACATTTTGATTTAGTACCATGATAGAGTTGACTTCATTCAGTGATAGAGGTTATAAACAGTGCAGCTGGAAGGTATTCAGGGTGCTTCACTTTTTCCACATTTTAAATTCATATCCCTCATTCATATTTCCCTCAAACTTCTTCTCACAACAACCCATAATAACAACATGAAAAAAGTTTTTTGAAATTTTTGCAAATTTATTAAAACTAAAATACTAAGAAATCACATGCACATAAGTATTCACATGCTTTGCTCAATGCTTTGTTGATGCACCAGAGAATTTTGTTTCTCGTGGTCTAAGAGTCCTTCAGGTGCCTTTGGGCAAACTCCAGGTGGGCTGCCATGTGCTTTTTACAAAGGAATGGTTTACATCTGGCCACTCTACCATACAGGCCTGATTGGTGGATTGCTGCAGAGATGGATGTCATTCTGGAAGGTTCTTCTCTCTCCACAGAGGAATGCTGGAGCTCTGATAGAGTGACCATTGGCTTCTTGGTCACCTCCCTGACTTAGGCCCTTCTCCCCTGTTCACTCAGTTTAGATGGGCGGCCAGCTCTAGCAAGAGCCTTGGTGGAGCTGATCTTCTTCCAGTTATGGCTGATGAAGGCCACTGTGCTCATTGGGACCTTCAAAGCAGCAGAAATGTTTCTGTACCCTTCCCCAGATTTGTGCCTTGAGATAATTCTGTCTTGGAGGTCTGCAGACAATTCCTTTGACTTCATACTTGGTTTGTGCTTTGACATGCACTGTCAACTGTGGGACCTTATATGTCGAAAGGTGTTCCTTTCCTAAACATGTCCAGTCAACTGAATTTACCCCAGGTGGACTCCATTTAAGCTGTAGAAACATCTCACGGATGATCAGTGGAAACAAGAGGCACTTGAACTAAATTTTGAGCTTTATGGCAAAGGCTATGAATACTTATGTACACGTGATTTCTTAGGTTTTTTTTTATATATTTGTAAAAATCTTGATACAAACTTTTTTCACATTATCATTATGGGGTATTGTGTGTCGAATTTTGAGGAAAAAAATGTATTTCATCCATTTTGGAATAAGGCTGTAACATAACAAAATGTGGAAAAAGTGAAGCGCTGTGAATACTTTCCGGATGCTCTGTAACTATTTAGAGTGGGACCAGAGATCATCCCAGTAGAATAAATTATGCTCTGCAAAATTTTCTGTGATCTTTTACTGATTCCACATTGTTGACAAAATAATCAAATATTCATAAATTGAGATCCAAACAATAGAATCCTTATACTGTGTTTGAAATGACATTTTTCCACAGTTAAATATGGTGAAAATACATTTTAAAAGACAACTAAAGCTGATCAGAATGTGACAGAGCAAGTGTTTATTCTCTGATGACTTTTATTTGACTTCAGTGTGGAACATTTTGACGGCACTTGTAATTTAGTGAACGTGGCTAATTGTGGAACCACTACAATCTATCTTTAAACAAACAAAAGTGAATTGAATTGATACAGACTTTGCTGTAAACTCACCCTGCGGACTCACGCTTACCTGTAGAGCACTTGGATTTACCAACCCAAAAATTACAACAATTGTGCGACTCAGAGTGGTTTCTTCCTGTGAGAGCAATGTAACTCTAATGAGGGTGACAATCAATTTGAAGGTCTCCCTGCACTCCCACCCGGCGCGCTCCGCCACACATCAGAGTTTCCAACAGGATGATGGAGCGCAACACCATTCCATCTGTTAAGTATCAGACATGATGCTCAAACAGCCGTGTGTTCGTTTGGTGATTGGGCACCTTGTTGCATGGCGCGGCCCTGCCGGTACACCTGCAAACCTCGGTGGATTCCCTGAACGCCTTTACCTCCTCAACAGTCACAGTAATAAGATCAAACTTGCTCGTTGAAACCCAACCTTTGTTTTATCCGATGGAGGCATGAAATGAGATTCTATTAATACCCGCAGACCAATTGGGCTGGTTGGCTGATTCCCAGCGGAGGCAGTGCTGAAAAGGTTAGGTGCGGCAATTACACAGGTGGAGCTGCAGAGGAGATGGGGCTGAGGAGGAGATGATTCTGCCTTGATCACGGGCTCTGAACAAGGTGTTATCAGCTGCAGCAAGGATAGTGGCATGTGTGTGTGTGTGTGTACATGTAATAGCTGCCAGTACGGCGTTAATGACTCCCCTTGTTTTTTGAAGCGAGGTGTTGCCTTTTCCAAAGCAAAGCAATTACAAGGGTACTTATTCCCCTGTGCTCGGACAACTGCAGTGACTTTGTAAAGCTGCCACTGATGCACCAATCATGTGCAAGAGAATACCGTAAAATACAAAAAGTGAGTTCACGCTATCAAAGTAAAGCAGATTTTGCATACACCTGTGCTATTATTACCTCTGTCAGGGAAGTTATGTGACCACCTGCAACTCTTTTGTTCATTAGCAGGGTTGCACAAAAATTAATGAACTGATTTTAATGAAAGTGGATTGAGGGGTAGGGCATGTGACAGGGTTTTCTATATATCAGCAATATGATTATCAAATATTAATGTCTTTACTTTGATGTACTGTCTTTGATCTTGTCTTTGATTCTGTTCTCTGTTTTCATATATACATATACACGTGTGAGAGTTCATGGAAGGAAGGAAGCCCTACCATTATTTAATGCTTCGATCTTAAATATGATCAATCTATCTTTGTTAGTTGGCTATGTACCACAGGCTTTTAAGGTGGCAGTAATTAAACCATTACTTAAAAAGCCATCACTTGACCCAGCTATCTTAGCTAATTATAGGCCAATCTCCAACCTTCCTTTTCTCTCAAAAATTCTTGAAAGGGTAGTTGTAAACAGCTAACTGATCATCTGCAGAGGAATGGTCTATTTGAAGAGTTTCAGTCAGGTTTTAGAATTCATCATAGTACAGAAACAGCATTAGTGAAGGTTACAAATGATCTTCTTATGGCCTCGGACAGTGGACTCATCTCTGTGCTTGTTCTGTTAGACCTCAGTGCTGCTTTTGATACTGTTGACCATAAAATTTTATTACAGAGATTAGAGCATGCCATAGGTATTAAACGCACTGCGCTGCGGTGGTTTGAATCATATTTGTCTAATAGATTACAATTTGTTCATGTAAATGGGGAATCTTCTTCACAGACTAAAGTTAATTATGGAGTTCCACAAGGTTCTATGCTAGGACCAATTTTATTCACTTTATACATGCTTCCCTTAGGCAGTATTATTAGACGGTATTGCTTAAATTTTCATTGTTACGCAGATGATACCCAGCTTTATCTATCCATTAAGCCAGAGGACACACACCAATTAGCTAAACTGCAGGATTGTCTTACAGACATAAAGACATGGATGACCTCTAATTTCCTGCTTTTAAACTCAGATAAAACTGAAGTTATTGTACTTGGCCCCACAAATCTTAGAAACATGGTGTCTAACCAGATCCTTACTCTGGATGGCATTACCCTGACCTCTAGTAATACTGTGAGAAATCTTGGAGTCATTTTTGATCAGGATATGTCATTCAAAGCGCATATTAAACAAATATGTAGGACTGCTTTTTTGCATTTACGCAATATCTCTAAAATCAGAAAGGTCTTGTCTCAGAGTGATGCTGAAAAACTAATTCATGCATTTATTTCCTCTAGGCTGGACTATTGTAATTCATTATTATCAGGTTGTCCTAAAAGTTCCCTAAAAAGCCTTCAGTTAATTCAAAATGCTGCAGCTAGAGTACTGACAGGGACTAGAAGGAGAGAGCATATCTCACCCATATTGGCCTCTCTTCACTGGCTTCCTGTTAATTCTAGAATAGAATTTAAAATTCTTCTTCTTACTTATAAGGTTTTGAATAATCAGGTCCCATCTTATCTTAGGGACCTCGTAGTACCATATCACCCCAATAGAGCGCTTCGCTCTCAGACTGCAGGCTTACTTGTAGTTCCTAGGGTTTGTAAGAGTAGAATGGGAGGCAGAGCCTTCAGCTTTCAGGCTCCTCTCCTGTGGAACCAGCTCCCAATTCAGATCAGGGAGACAGACACCCTCTCTACTTTTAAGATTAGGCTTAAAACTTTCCTTTTTGCTAAAGCTTATAGTTAGGGCTGGATCAGGTGACCCTGAACCATCCCTTAGTTATGCTGCTATAGACGTAGACTGCTGGGGGGTTCCCATGATGCACTGTTTCTTTCTCTTTTTGCTCTGTATGCACCACTCTGCATTTAATCATTAGTGATCGATCTCTGCTCCCCTCCACAGCATGTCTTTTTCCTGGTTCTCTCCCTCAGCCCCAACCAGTCCCAGCAGAAGACTGCCCCTCCCTGAGCCTGGTTCTGCTGGAGGTTTCTTCCTGTTAAAAGGGAGTTTTTCCTTCCCACTGTAGCCAAGTGCTTGCTCACAGGGGGTCGTTTTGACCGTTGGGGTTTTACATAATTATTGTATGGCCTTGCCTTACAATATAAAGCGCCTTGGGGCAACTGTTTGTTGTGATTTGGCTCTATATAAAAAAAAATTGATTGATTGATTGATTGATGTACCATTACTCTTTTAATTAATCACTCATTGTCAAAGCAATCATATACACTGAACTGTTCAAGTAATCATTAAAACTGCTCACACAGGAAAGTGAACAGATGATCTTTGGCTTAGTGAATGTGCACACTGTTTTGCTAAAGCTATGTTTTTGCTAAGCGCAGATGTGCGTCTTTAATTAACAGGTCAGCCTTGAGGGAAGAGCGGTGTGACCGGCACACTGGTTCAGGGCTGAACGTTGTTATCGGAGGACTAGGAGACTGGAGGCTTAAAGCCATAACAGTTTTCATATCAACGTGAGACCAGACTCTGTGTCTTTTCCTTGTTTTGTCCTATATGCTTGTATGTAACTTTATTCAATAAATAGGAGAGGCAGATGGGCGGGGCCCTTCAGAGCAGACGAGACGGTTGTTGGCGAGGGGTCACGCTTGTTTGCTCTCTCCTGATCGGAAAAAGAAATTCAGTGTCTCCTGTGTGATTATTTTCTGTGTTAACTGAGTTGTTCTTTTCAGGTCCAACTCTGAACAACTCTGACAGCATGGGCCAAGGCAGAAGCCACTAAATTTTAGGTTGGATCTGCATCAGGTGGCATATCAAGACAGCAGTCAGTCTCAAAAAAGAGGTTCAAAGGACAGCAAATTGGATCCAAGTTCAACCATCATGATCAAAGTTCAGCACATGGTCAGGAACATAATCAAAGATAAGTGATCCAGATCTACGCTCACGGAACAGGATCAAAGATAAGTGAAATGGATCAAAGATGAGATAATTGATCTAGATCTGCGCTCAGTAACCTGGATCAAAATTCAGGAACATGATGAGATGAGAAGTTAGGAGAAGACAGCAATGAAAAACAAATTTGTGTATTCGAGACAATCCTGTCTTGGAGGTCTACAGACAATTCCTTTCACTTCATGCTTGCTTTGTGCTCTGACATGCACTGTCAGCTGTGGGACCTTATATGTAGACGGGTTGGACCCGGCGCCACGAGGGGGCGTTTGGGGGTGACGCCTCCTCACGTCATCAACCTCGCCCCCTCGGATGTTAGAGTTATCAAAAAATAAAAATAAAAAAGAAAGAAAAAGAAATACTAGAAAATATAGCAAAATATTAGTTATTCAATAATAACACATATTTAACAAATAAACCAAATTAATTAACTAAAGTAATTAATTTTAAAACAAACGGATATGGCATGTGTCTGTGTTCAAGCGATTTGATAGGTTGAGGGTTGTGCTTGTCAGTGCGGCAGAGGGCAAGCTCGATTTATTCAAGCAGTGTCAAGGGCCTTTCACACTGCGCGTTGTAACGCCAGGCCGGTGCGTTTCCAACGTGTCGTGACGTCAGACGCGTCAAGGGGGCAGAGATTGCGGCCACGTCACACTCGGGCTGTTTCCACAACGTGAAAAAAGTTCAGCAATCGCCGTCTTGAATTTGTGTTGCCCGAACCACAAAAAAGCTTTAAAAAAACAGCAGTAGAACGATTCTCCCATCACCCTGCTGGGAGAAGCTTTTTTTCAGCTACTTTTCGGAGTGACGCCGACCGAGGGAGGACTGACGTCTTGGTGGGATATCGATAGAACTGCGACAGCGGGCCGACCCGCAGAAGCCGGCCTTCAGGCATCATCATCATTTCCGTGACAACTTGGCAAATCTGTGTGTGCCGCGACAGGAAAAACACCTCCGTGTTGAAAACCATTTGTAAAATTCAGGCGGCTTTTGATGGCTTTCAACAAGTGAGTAACTGAGAAATTGTTTAACAGCTTGGGCATGTTCCAACTTGCCCGTTAAGGTTTCCAACGGAGGTGTTTTTCCTGTCGCGACCCCCCGCGGTCGGGTCCGGCCCGACATGCGACTCTGCCCGCACGTTCTTTCATTACAAAATGTCCGTTAACAATGGAATGTCCGAATAAACTCCTCATGACGACGACTTCTGAAAGTTCTCTGTTCTCTGACGGCTTCCTGGATCAACAGAGCCTGAAATGTGGAAGTTTTCAACTTGAAACGGCGAGACGCTGCCGCCTCGAAGCGCAGATCACCATCAGGCGCCGTGGGCCGTCCTTACGGCGACACTACCAGACCAAAATCTCTCATCAGCCGTTAAAATTTTTACCGAAAACCAGGTGAATTTATCGAATGGTGTCCACTCAGTTGTGCCTTACAGTTTTGAAAAAATTTTGATCAAACCAAGCAGCAGTCTCTGAGCCATTCCTAAACAATGAAAAAAACGACGAGAGGGTGGGCGACTCCTCACTCAAAGACTGCCCACAGGCGAATGACGTAACCGACAGGCGTGAAAAAACTCTCGCATGCCCACGAGGGTTCAAGCATGTCTGATGTAATCACACGTGATTCAAATCCATATGGTTTTTGAAAAAAATAATAAGGTCGGATACTTTTCTAATAGACCTCGTATATATATATATATATATATATATATATATATATATATATATATATATATATATAAACATGAGGTTTATGTCACAGACATCCTACTTTACAATCACACTGCAGTCATTGTTAAATTATTTCCTGTTGCATTTATAATAAACATTTGTATTCATTTACTGTTTGTTTTTCTGGTTGAAATGAGATACAAATAATCTACCAGACTTAAAAAATGTACAAGTTTCCATGTTATTTTATTTGTCTAAAAATATATGTCCAAGGTTCCTTATGTTAAACAAGAAATTATCTAATTTGAAATAACAAGTGGTTTTAATTTACAGATGAAAGGTTTCTAAAGAACCATTTATTGATTTATTTAGCTATTTTAATTGCAAGTGTTCTAAACTTTTTTTTAACAGTAATCAGAAAATTTGAGGTAACAAACAACAACAAAAAAAACATTTCCAATGATTTTTCTTCAGAAACCTGCTCTATAAATGAGCAGTCCTGTGACATGTTAATGTTTTGATGCATCTCCGCTCGACAGACTTATCTGTCGAATGGAGGTGCCACGCACCTCATTTCGACAGAACACCGGCTCTGTGTGGTATGCAGAACATCACTTGACCGAGGGTCTATACGTTCAAATAATAATTAAAAAAATACTGTCATCACTCTTTACTCTTACTCAGTCAGTCTCTTACAACGGTGTAGCCTAAATACACAAGCTTTCCAGAAGCGCACCCAATTCATTATGCACGCTCAGAGGCACGTCCCCTCCGGTTCGCACTTTTTTTGGGGGGGGGGGGGGGGGGGGGAGTGACCCCGCCCCCTGTGATAAACTCATCGCCCCCTTAATATTTTTTTCTGGCGCCGTGTCTGAGACAGGTATGTGTGCCTTTCTGTATCATGTCCAATCAAATGAATTTACCCCAGGTGGACTCCAATTAAGATGTAGAAACATCTCAAGGATGATCAGTGGACACAGGATGCACCTGAGCTCAATTTTGAGCTTCATGGCAAAGGCTGTGAATATTTATGTATGTAATTTTATTAAAATAAATTTGCAAATATCTAAAAAAAACTTTTTCACATTATCATTATGGGGTATTGTGTGTAGACTTTTGTGGGAAAAAAACAAAACATTTTATCCATTTTGGAATCAGGCTGTAACATAACAAAATGTGGAAAAAGTGAAGCTCGTGAATACTTTCCAACACTGTAATTACGACCCTTCAAATCTCAATATGCTGCCTTGCTCAAGAGAAAACATGGAGAAATGTGCCCTCTCTCTCGCTCCCTCAACCTCCCTCTTTGTCTCTGAGGATTATCTGGTAGAGCAGCAACACACCCACAATTAGTTTGCTGCTGCTGCTGCTGACCCCAGTCATTCATTTAATTGGCTGTTAATTGCTATTCTCTCTACAAGACACAATGTATATGCGGTGCTATATTTAGGGTCGCCCCTCGATGGCTCTTCATGCTAAATTACAACTTTCAGCCAGGCGCTGAAGGGCTCCATTGTGGCCTGTCGTTCTCCCCGTGTGACTGACTGACAGGGTGGAGAGGAGGAGACATGCTGCTCTTCTTCCCTCCCTCTCTTGTTCTATTTGCTGCTGTATATTCTGTCTTCTTCAGCCTGACACAAGAGCTGCAACTTTTCATCTGTTGCCATGGGCGTCGGAGGCCTTCGCTCCAGCCTCCATCCACCTCAAGCACATATTGTCATTCTGCAGATTTTACAAAGCGAGCTGTGAAATGACTATACAAAAGCAATATGACACAGTATTGCATCATATACTGTGTTACTGCACAGTCAGTGTTCTCCCACCACCAGAATATATTGGTAAGTGAAATTTCTCACAGTCAAAGTTGGATCCCTGGAATTTGTTTTGTTGTTTTGCGGTCCACATGCCACCTCCCACCAGTTCCTGCACTTCCATTTCAGCAACACAGCAGACCAGCTGTGCCTGAGTCATGTTGCTTTACACAAATTGCGTTGTTGTAACAAGTGTGTGTGTCTCTCTCTCTCTTTTAGACACACACACATTGCGACACACTTGTGAGTTTGATGGATGACACAGGCAGACTGCTGACATCACGCTGCTGGAAATCCTGGATTACTCAGTCTCGCCTAAAACCCCCTTTTGCCACCCCACCTTCCTCATCTCTCAGTTTTTTTTTCTTTTTAACCTTCTGGCACATCCCTGTCTCTTCCATGTCTCTCTGTGTCACCATGGTCATGTCAAGCACAGTCATCGCTGGTCCAGGTATGGTAAAGACTGGACTCGGGAGAAATGGGACCAAAGTGGGGAGGGGGTGGTGGGTGGTGAGAAAATTGGGTGGAGGGCAGCACTCCTGATTTATGGCTTTGACTTTTCATTTGTAATACCCTGATTATCTCTGGGGAGCTGGGCGGGAGGGCAGCAGGGGGAGAGGGGTGGAGGCCGAGTGCCTGTGAGAGGCCTGAGCGGCTTAATAATGTGTACATGCCCTCAGCGGCTGGGGGATTATAAAGCAACACAAATGCTGCCCTCTGAAAATGAGATGTACAAGCAGAGCAAGCCTCTTATTTCAGGTTGATTTGATCATAAACAGTGTTTTTCTTTGATCCTCCCTCCAAACCACTTTTTCATGTTGTTGCCATCATTACGCACCATTTATAACAGGTCATCAGGTGTCTTAAAAACAGATATTAAAGTTTGTGGCAAAAAAAAAAAAAAAAAAAAAAAAAATCTCACTGAGGTGACACATCCAACATAAGAAGCAACATTATGTCTGCACCTATCTCTTTAAATGGAGAGAAACTGGTGTCTGCCACGCCCACTCTCCCTTCAGACCAAAAGTATCCTCTTGTTTAATTCCTGGGACCGAGAGAACAGAGAACAGACAGGCAAAATGGAACAGAAGTTTGATGTTTCCATCCACAGATGAGTTTTTGTGTACAGTGGTCCCTCATTTATCACGGGAGTTACATTCTAAAAATAACCCGCAATAGACGAAATCCGCGAAGTAGTCAGCATTATTTTTTACAATTATTATAGATGTTTTAAGGCTGTAAACCCCCTCACTACACACTTTATACACTTTTCTCAAACAGGCATTAACATTTTCTCACTTTTCTGTGTAAACACTCTCAAAGTTCAAACCTTAGTAGAAAATTAAGACCAACCTGTTTTCAGGCACAAACATTTGTTTGAGAAATAAAAATAGAATGTTTTCCTATAAATAATTATGATGGCTTTTAGAACTAACAAATTTAATTTTAACGATCAACCTACGAGGTTGGACACGTAAGAAATTATTAATAGTGACTGACCAGTATTGCACAGATCCTCTGATTGCGCCTCTTCGTCCTGGCGCTGCTCCGCTGTTGCGTCTTTTTCCAATGAGTGACACCTCGGTACAGGTGTCTTTTTCCGAGTGAAGAACACAGTTATGGGTAGTTGTTGGCGCTATTTTTTCTTCTGGGCAAGAAGATTCTTATAAAGAGACACACGCAGAACGGTGCCGCGACTGGCCTGCTTGATGAGGGTGCAGAACACAAATACGCTGTAAAACAAACAAAAAAAAGCATGCAAAATTGGACTAAAAAAATCTGCGAAACTGCGAGGCCGTGAAAGGTGAACTGCCTTATAGTGAAGGACCACTGTACAGCAAATACAGGCAACAGAAAAACTGACGAATTGGTCAAACTGGTCCCCACAACAAAACAAATAGAGAAAATAAGATAAAAGAAAAACGTGTAATTAATAAAATCCCGAAATTGAATCCTTTTGGCAGCAGTATTTTAAAAGATGCACATTGACAAACTCAAATGCCTTTTTAGTCATTTGAGTTTGTCAATGTGCAGAGGTACACTATTTGAATAGAGTAAGAAGTGTGAAAACAGACATAAACATCCTCATACATCCTCATTGAAGACAACTTTGGATGCTGTAGCTCCTCTGAAAAATAGAGCTTTAAATCAGAAGTGTCTGACTCCGTGGTATAACTCACAAACTCGTAGCTTAAAGCAGATAACCCGTAAGTTGGAGAGGAAATGGCGTCTCACTAATTTAGAAGATCTTCACTTAGCCTGGAAAAAGAGTCTGTTGCTCTATAAAAAAGCCCTCCGTAAAGCTAGGACATCTTTCTACTCATCACTAATTGAAGAAAATAAGAACAACCCCAGGTTTCTTTTCAGCACTGTAGCCAGGCTGACAAAGAGTCAGAGCTCTATTGAGCTGAGTACTCCATTAACTTTAACTAGTAATGACTTCATGACTTTCTTTGCTAACAAAATTTTAACTATTAGAGAAAAAATTACTCATAACCATCCCAAAGACGTATCGTTATCTTTGGCTGCTTTCAGTGATGCCGGTATTTGGTTAGACTCTTTCTCTCCGATTGTTCTGTCTGAGTTATTTTCATTAGTTACTTCATCCAAACCATCAACATGTTTATTAGACCCCATTCCTACCAGGCTGCTCAAGGAAGCCCTACCATTATTTAATGCTTCGATCTTAAATATGATCAATCTATCTTTGTTAGTTGGCTATGTACCACAGGCTTTTAAGGTGGCAGTAATTAAACCATTACTTAAAAAGCCATCACTTGACCCAGCTATCTTAGCTAATTATAGGCCAATCTCCAACCTTCCTTTTCTCTCAAAAATTCTTGAAAGGGTAGTTGTAAAACAGCTAACTGATCATCTGCAGAGGAATGGTCTATTTGAAGAGTTTCAGTCAGGTTTTAGAATTCATCATAGTACAGAAACAGCATTAGTGAAGGTTACAAATGATCTTCTTATGGCCTCGGACAGTGGACTCATCTCTGTGCTTGTTCTGTTAGACCTCAGTGCTGCTTTTGATACTGTTGACCATAAAATTTTATTACAGAGATTAGAGCATGCCATAGGTATTAAAGGCACTGTGCTGCGGTGGTTTGAATCATATTTGTCTAATAGATTACAATTTGTTCATGTAAATGGGGAATCTTCTTCACAGACTAAAGTTAATTATGGAGTTCCACAAGGTTCTGTGTTAGGACCAATTTTATTCACTTTATACATGCTTCCCTTAGGCAGTATTATTAGACGGTATTGCTTAAATTTTCATTGTTACGCAGATGATACCCAGCTTTATCTATCCATGAAGCCAGAGGACACACACCAATTAGCTAAACTGCAGGATTGTCTTACAGACATAAAGACATGGATGACCTCTAATTTCCTGCTTTTAAACTCAGATAAAACTGAAGTTATTGTACTTGGCCCCACAAATCTTAGAAACATGGTGTCTAACCAGATCCTTAGTCTGGATGGCATTACCCTGACCTCTAGTAATACTGTGAGAAATCTTGGAGTCATTTTTGATCAGGATATGTCATTCAAAGCGCATATTAAACAAATATGTAGGACTGCTTTTTTGCATTTACGCAATATCTCTAAAATCAGAAAGGTCTTGTCTCAGAGTGATGCTGAAAAACTAATTCATGCATTTATTTCCTCTAGGCTGGACTATTGTAATTCATTATTATCAGGTTGTCCTAAAAGTTCCCTAAAAAGCCTTCAGTTAATTCAAAATGCTGCAGCTAGAGTACTGACGGGGACTAGAAGGAGAGAGCATATCTCACCCATATTGGCCTCTCTTCATTGGCTTCCTGTTAATTCTAGAATAGAATTTAAAATTCTTCTTCTTACTTATAAGGTTTTGAATAATCAGGTCCCATCTTATCTTAGGGACCTCGTAGTACCATATCACCCCAATAGAGCGCTTCGCTCTCAGACTGCAGGCTTACTTGTAGTTCCTAGGGTTTGTAAGAGTAGAATGGGAGGCAGAGCCTTCAGCTTTCAGGCTCCTCTCCTGTGGAACCAGCTCCCAATTCAGATCAGGGAGACAGACACCCTCTCTACTTTTAAGATTAGGCTTAAAACTTTCCTTTTTGCTAAAGCTTATAGTTAGGGCTGGATCAGGTGACCCTGAACCATCCCTTAGTTATGCTGCTATAGACGTAGACTGCTGGGGGGTTCCCATGATGCACTGTTTCTTTCTCTTTTTGCTCTGTATGCACCACTCTGCATTTAATCATTAGTGATCGATCTCTGCTCCCCTCCACAGCATGTCTTTTTCCTGGTTCTCTCCCTCAGCCCCAACCAGTCCCAGCAGAAGACTGCCCCTCCCTGAGCTTGGTTCTGCTGGAGGTTTCTTCCTGTTAAAAGGGAGTTTTTCCTTCCCACTGTAGCCAAGTGCTTGCTCACAGGGGGTCGTTTTGACCGTTGGGGTTTTACATAATTATTGTATGGCCTTGCCTTACAATATAAAGCGCCTTGGGGCAACTGTTTGTTGTGATTTGGCGCTATATAAAAAAAATTGATTGATTGATAAACTGCTTAATGAGTTAATATATTAAGTATTTACCATGACCATTAAATATTTTTAATTTCATGTCATAACTTACTAGCTTGCAACCACTCTCAACATAACTACCATTTTCTTTCAGTTTTGTGGTATCTCATGTATCATTTCTATTTCAGTTGCAACCTTGGTAATGGAGTGATATTTTTAACTGTGTTAAACTGTGTGCAGGTAATAGACCACATAAAGCAACATGATAATAATGCACAGCGTGAATGTACTTATGAATATTACTCATTACATAATAATGTACTGCATGCTAAGTGCAGTCAGATTCTCTTGACTTCGTGATTGTAACAGTGAGTAGAAAATGTGACCCCAGTACAGAGAACAAACTAGATGAAAAAGTCTAAAGTTCTTTGTTTTAACAACAGCAGCAGTCCAGGAGGAATAACTGGTGATCAGTTTAACCAGGTGACAGTCTTTCAAAGCAGAGTTATCCAAACACAGGCAAAGTTCAGAATCAAGTCATCATCATACCAAGCACACAGACAAAATGGCAGGCAGAGACCAGGAATCATGGACAGCAGCAAAGGTCTGTATCAGGAGATCAGTAACATGGAATATCATAGGAAACATGGGAAAATGCCTAACAATCCAGCAAAAATGGTAACAGGGGAAAGTGTATTTTATAATGTTTTTTTTTTACATCATATGATGTGAACGTTCTACATGGAAGTTTACTAGGGTGAATGAACAGAGTAAGGATTTCATTGTGTGGTACAACTGCCTGTTTTTACTGTGCACATGGCAATAAAAAACTCTTAACTCTTAGGAAGACACTAAAATACTATAACAAAATATGACAACTGCTGTCATCTGTGGAAATTATGAACTGAATGATGGAGCGAGATTGTGTAGACAGGGGGCACAAGAGGGGACACAGGAGGGAGCCAGAGACCAGGTTGAGATAGAGAGAGATGAGAAAAAGCCAGAGACAATTAACAATTACCCAAATATGGAGAATAATATCAAATATAGAATAAAATGGAGCTCAAACCAAGACACTAAAACATCACCCGTGACAATGACGTCCTCCATTTGAATCAGGGGATTATTTCAGATCAGATAAGTATTTCTGTAACATAAGTGACAGAAGTCTGAAACAAACTCTGTCAGCCTCAATATTGCTTATAGCAGATGATCATCTGCATACACAGTCATAGAATTGTGTGATTTTTCTGGAGGTTTAACATGAAACCCTTATAATAATAACAACCTTATTTGTTAAACACAAGAGGCTTTATCCCTCATCTGTACATGCCATGAAATTTACTAATCTGTACACCTGGGAACCATGTGGACCCCACTACAACTTCTTTTTTAATACTATTAAGATGTTTTTATTTATGCCATTCTTGCAGATTTCTGTAATAACTAGATAGTCACTTTGCAACTATTTTGAAAAAAAAAAAAAGACTTAAGTATCTGGCTGATAAACCACATTTCATTTTGAAAGGCTTTTGATATTTTTCTCTTTTTTGAACATGACTTTTCAATCAAAACTTTCAATACTTACCCTGACTCCCTGCAATATCTCTGATGCAGATATCCTGAAGAAAAACTGCTCAGACATTTCAATAGTTATGAGCTGAAAGTTTTGCTGTAACAGTTCAGTAATTATAAGCTCCAAATTTTGCTGTGGAGTCCGACCAGATAAGATTATATCAAACAGTGGTCCAAGCAGACCCCATAAGACAAATTATGATGGAGCCCACAATATTTAATTTGCTCAGGGGGGTTGATAAGGTACATCTTACCCTTTTGAAGCACCTTGGGGTGACTTGGGGTGACATACCTAATTGAAAAAAAAAAAAGATTTTAAGTCCACATTTCAGTTAAATGTGACTGTAAAATTTTGTCAGACTACTCCATAACACTGGAACACTATAAACAGTACAACACAATGTGTCCCCTTTAAGCACATCTGCACCATTTTCAAGGTGTTTAAAAGCACCAAAGACTGAACATTAATGTTTGCTTGAGATGCTTAATTTTTGCTTCCTTAGCTTTTATCCGATGCAAGCCCACAGAGAGAGAGACAGGGATGAGATAATTAGTGCACAAACTGTTTTAATGACAACTGCCAGCATTAGTTAGGAGCCCCACTGACACAGGTGTGTCACTGGAGCAACTGGAGATGACACAGATCCACGGCCGCTTCTTTAACTGTGTAATCCAGACATCAAAATAAGCAAAATAATTATGCCTCCCCGACTTGATGCTGCTATTTTTGTTTGAAATTCAGCAGACGATGTTTCTTGCACACGTAAGAGACGGCAGTCGATCACACCTCACTCAGTTACAAGCATTTGTTCACTTTCTCTTTTTCACACTGTCGCTGATACATGCAGTTGAAGACACAAAAGTAAATGCGGCTCTGGAAATGACGCCCTCGTCATCGCTGCAATTGTCCTGATAATCATCATCAAAAGACACACTGTTGTTATCGTAATCAGATCTTCCGCAGCGCTCGCCTTTAACGAAATGCAGCATGAACCCTTGCTTGTAATAATTGGTACGATTGTGCATGTGTGTTAACCGGGGGAGCGTCTGCAGTTTTCACACGGTGCGATTATCCCAGCACATAATACCTGGCTGATTATCCGTTCAGCGAATGCGTAGTTATTGCAACTGTTATGGTAATAGCACGCACGGCTGAGATAATCTACACAACCGGAGTTCTGCCTCTCTGATGCTAATGATGACAACGGGCGGTCGTACACACAAACAGCAGTAGCTGCTGTGGGGAATCTCTTGTTTCTGATGGGCACACGGGTGCATGTATCCGTTTGACCCTGGACGTGATGAATGTGGTGCGGTCCAGCCCGGTGGAAGGGTGACGGATTCATGCGGCAAACCAACTCTGTGGATGATATCGCATGTGCTAATTAGCTCATTTAGTTGGACTGATTAAGTTACAGCGAGACACCTGTTTACCCTGCAGCTTGTAATATACTGCCATGACAACCAGTCCTCTGTCTCTCTCTCGTTCTCAATCTCCAGGTTTTACTCGTCATAACACATGCAGACGTCTCTGCACTGAGTCCCACCATCTGAAGCTGCTGAGGTTAGAAGATCGGGTTTTCCACTCAGTGGAGCAAGAGCGCGCTCACCTCTCGCCCACGGCCCACCCAGCAGCACCTGTGTGACATTTTGGGTCCAAAGTGTAGGAGGCTGAAGTGAAGAGGTGCACATTAAATACTGTATATAACCTGTGTGCTGTGGGAGGAGGCACTAAAATCATCAATCAATCAATTCAATCAATTTGTTTATATAGCGCCAAATCACAACAAACAGTTGCCCCAAGGCGCTTTATATTGTAAGGCAAGGCCATACAATAATTATGTAAAACCCCAACGGTCAAAACGACCCCCTGTGAGCAAGCACTTGGCTACAGTGGGAAGGAAAAACTCCCTTTTAACAGGAAGAAACCTCCAGCAGAACCAGGCTCAGGGAGGGGCAGTCTTCTGCTGGGACTGGTTGGGGCTGAGGGAGAGAACCAGGAAAAAGACATGCTGTGGAGGGGAGCAGAGATCGATCACTAATGATTAAATGCAGAGTGGTGCATACAGAGCAAAAAGAGAAAGAAACAGTGCATCATGGGAACCCCCCAGAAGTCTACGTCTATAGCAGCATAACTAAGGGATGGTTCAGGGTCACCTGATCCAGCCCTAACTATAAGCTTTAGCAAAAAGGAAAGTTTTAAGCCTAATCTTAAAAGTAGAGAGGGTGTCTGTCTCCCTGATCTGAATTGGGAGCTGGTTCCACAGGAGAGGAGCCTGAAAGCTGAAGGCTCTGCCTCCCATTCTACTCTTACAAACCCTAGGAACTACAAGTAAGCCTGCAGTCTGAGAGCGAAGCGCTCTATTGGGGTGATATGGTACTACGAGGTCCCTAAGATAAGATGGGACCTGATTATTCAAAACCTTATAAGTAAGAAGAAGAATTTTAAATTCTATTCTAGAATTAACAGGAAGCCAATGAAGAGAGGCCAATATGGGTGAGATATGCTCTCTCCTTCTAGTCCCCGTCAGTACTCTAGCTGCAGCATTTTGAATTAACTGAAGGCTTTTTAGGGAACTTTTAGGACAACCTGATAATAATGAATTACAATAGTCCAGCCTAGAGGAAATAAATGCATGAATTAGTTTTTCAGCATCACTCTGAGACAAGACCTTTCTGATTTTAGAGATATTGCGTAAATGCAAAAAAGCAGTCCTACATATTTGTTTAATATGCGCTTTGAATGACATATCCTGATCAAAAATGACTCCAAGATTTCTCACAGTATTACTAGAGGTCAGGGTAATGCCATCCACAGTAAGGATCTGGTTAGACACCATGTTTCTAAGATTTGTGGGGCCAAGTACAGTAACTTCAGTTTTGTCTGAGTTTAAAAGCAGGAAATTAGAGGTCATCCATGTCTTTATGTCTGTAAGACAATCCTTCAGTTTAGCTAATTGGTGTGTGTCCTCTGGCTTCATGGATAGATAAAGCTGGGTATCATCTGCGTAACAATGAAAATTTAAGCAATACCGTCTAATAATACTGCCTAAGGGAAGCATGTATAAAGTGAATAAAATTGGTCCTAGCACAGAACCTTGTGGAACTCCATAATTAACTTTAGTCTGTGAAGAAGATTCCCCATTTACATGAACAAATTGTAATCTATTAGACAAATATGATTCAAACCACCGCAGCGCAGTGCCTTTAATACCTATGGCATGCTCTAATCTCTGTAATAAAATTTTATGGTCAACAGTATCAAAAGCAGCACTGAGGTCTAACAGAACAAGCACAGAGATGAGTCCACTGTCCGAGGCCATAAGAAGATCATTTGTAACCTTCACTAATGCTGTTTCTGTACTATGATGAATTCTAAAACCTGACTGAAACTCTTCAAATAGACCATTCCTCTGCAGATGATCAGTTAGCTGTTTTACAACTACCCTTTCAAGAATTTTTGAGAGAAAAGGAAGGTTGGAGATTGGCCTATAATTAGCTAAGATAGCTGGGTCAAGTGATGGCTTTTTAAGTAATGGTTTAATTACTGCCACCTTAAAAGCCTGTGGTACATAGCCAACTAACAAAGATAGATTGATCATATTTAAGATCGAAGCATTAAATAATGGTAGGGCTTCCTTGAGCAGCCTGGTAGGAATGGGGTCTAATAAACATGTTGATGGTTTGGATGAAGTAACTAATGAAAATAACTCATCATGATTTTAAATTAATTGCTGGCTGATCACTGGTTCGATTCATTTAGCTGTAAATCAAAGCACTGTGGTGCAAGTGGTTAGTGCACTTGCTTCCTACACAGAAGGCTTTTGGCCACCTGTACTCCTTCCTCCATATATATCAGGAGTTACGGGGGTACAACCAATGGATCAACATGTAGATCCATACCTGATCTGCTGTGTTGATTATAATCAAAACTATAGCAGCAAACAGAACAGTGATGATGAAAAGTGATGAAGTAGGGTCAGGTGTGGGAGCATGTCACACATTGGACCGCCCTGGGTGATACTCTTCAAAACTTATGTCTGTGTTTGTGTATTCAAAATGGTCATTTTAAGGGAGAAATATGAAAGGGCCTGTGTTATAAATGTTGCCAGCGAGCTAAACATGTACAGTTTCTTGATCATTTTGTGGAACTTGTGTTGCTGTTTTGAATACTGCAAGCATTCACACGTCATGGCATAAATCCAGAGGGATCCCATGCATCGTAGGCACAGAAAATAAAAACATAGATAGGATATGGGTAATCAGCACATCGGGCGAAACTAGCTTAGCTTATGACAAGCTAAAAGTAGATGCTGTCATTTTGGCCGAACAACTATGCAGTTTCTTGATATTCTGTGTTAGTACGCGCCCACAGCCCACGTGCTTAATGAATTCCTGCGCAAAAGTATTTCCCAGATAATTGTGATATATTCCTCTGAGATAATGGGTGTATCTCATCTAAATTAATTCTAAACTTTACCAGTAATAAGATTATAAAGATAACTGAAGTTTTAAGAGTGGCTTTAATAAATATTTAAGAAACTTAAAGTTTATGAGTAGAGGTGGGCGATACCGGGAATTTTGGTATTGATCCGATACCAAGTAAATACAGGCCCAGTATCGCCGATATCAATACTTTTTCATATTTAAGCTTCATAGATCCAAAGTTCATGGGTGCAAAGGTAGTGGTCCTTGGTCTCCTACTTTACAGTGATGCTCACATTCACATACACCAGTGCCTGTGTGCTGCCATGGAAGGTGATCAGGTGTTCAGAGGGAGCAGCTTGAGGATTCCAGACCTTACTCAAGTGCCTAGTGATTCTGTGGTCTCATGGGGATGTCCTCTGGACACCGTATTAAACGGTTGTCCATCACCTCCCCACTGAGGACTGGTTCAGTTGGTGTAACTGAGAGTCATAGTATGCTACAGCTGTCTAATATGTGCCAGTACAGGACCAAGTTGTACTTATAGCAGGATACTTTACGTATTCATAGACAGAACTGTTGGACGTTGGGGATATTTAACAATATTTTGCTGTAAAATACAAATTAGGCACTTAGAACGGTGTGATGTCCGCTAGCGCTGCCGTTTGGTCCGCTTCTGTAGCCGGCTAAAACGCCGTTGTGTACGCCGATGTGGGCTCTATCGCCGTTTTATATGCCGATGGTTAGGGATACACCGCCGGCAGGCGATAACGCCGGTTTAAACTGCGGCACTACAGGAAGGGGCAGGATGAAACGGCGATTAAAAAGTATCAAACGCCGTTGTTTGCGTTGTCTCCGTCGTCTCCGTCGTCATGCCAATTCTCCGGGAGCGCTCCCGGAATTATTCGACATGTTGAATAATTTTTTCGACGATTCTCAGTGAAGCCGGAACTAAGCCACGCCCCCTAGCGCCGGCGTTAACAACGGCGTTTGATCCCTAAGACGCCTGGAGGGTCCAAAAAGTCTTCTGGGACGCTTCCGGGAGCTCTTACCGTTTATGTGTAAACGGGGCTAAAGACCAGTTTTTTGAAAACAATGCAACTCCTTTAAATTCCACTCTCAGAGTGATATAGAAGTCTGATTTGCAGAAGTGAACAGAATCACTGTGCTGTTGTGCTTTTTGTCAAGTTGTTCCAACTTAGTCTTTCTGCTTTTCCTCTACTCCTCCTGTCACTCTGTTTCTTTGTTTCACACCTTTGAGCTCACGGTGCTTGTGTGTGTCAGTATTGTCTCAGATCCAATCAGGTCACCTCTCAAACCTGAAACAATGCGACGGTCTCCCCTCACATCATTACATATCTTCCTTCTCTTCATTTCCTGATCTGCACCTGCTTTTATTTATTTATTTTTTAAAAAACTTAAGTTGTCAGTCCGTAGTTGCGTTTGTGTTTTTTTGATCTGTCACATTTAGTCTCCTCCTCTCCATCTCCCTCCTTTTTTCCTCGGCTGTTTGTTTCTGGCTTTGACTCTGGCAGACTCATTATCTTTGGAGAACAGCAGTGTGCGTTCGTCAGCAGTGATTAGCAATGTTTCATTGTAACATAGTTAAGAAAAGACAGTTTGGTAGTTGACGAATGCAGCTATAGAGTTCTCTAATCTCTCTCAGTGAAACTGTGTCACTGCAGATAGACACTTCGGTTAAGTTTTCTGTAACATTAAAGCCCACATTGATCATAATCCAATTAATGAGGGGAAAGAAGAGGCAGAGAAAAAGCAAAAAAAAAAAAAAAAAAAAAAAAGGATTAAAGCAAAAACACATCATCTGTAATCAAATTGCTGAGTTCTCAGAAGTGATGAAGTGTACAAATTGAAAGATCTAATAAAAACGGTTGCAGTTAACATAATTCATTTGCTGCTCTTTTTTGATAAGTGGTAATGACTTGGAGATTATTATTTTAAACGAACACTTTTGTTGCAGAGCTGCAGCAGAAGACAGAAGTTGACAAGGATGGGGGGCTGCGTGGGACACACTATCCTACTTTCAAAGTTCCCGAGGAGATGAAGCCGTGCTTTAATAAACACAATAAGACAATTAGACTCCCTCTATAAACTAATTATTGCTGCTTTAATTCCTTTTCAGATTAAGTTGCAATTGTAATAAGGCTTCCTCAAGGAGATGTTTGTAAGCAAGAAGGAATGATACGTTAGTAATTAAAAGGTGGAATGAAGTTTTTTTCATTAAAAAAAATATTTGCACTGGAGATAAAGATGCAGATGGCATTCGTAGTAGGCCTCAGTCCTTGTTAAAGAATGCGTCGCCTGCAGGAACGACGTGGCAGACTAGCAGCCTGCTAACACGAGGCAAGCGGAGCATCCACAGGCATCTTCTCAAGACAAGATATTAAGGAGCGATCTGATGAGCGAGGATTGTTTTTGCTCTGAGGGGAAAAGTGGGACACTTAACTTAAAAAATAATAATAAAAAAAAAAACTTTTGTTCCATTCCTGCAATGTTATTATTGTGAGAAAGCGGTAGTAATGTTATTAATGCTAACATCCACCCGAGGCTCTTCCCATGCTGTCAGCTAATGTTGATGACGCCCTCCTCTCGGCCGTCGCGGTGCACGCCAACAGCATTTCTTCTGATAGACTCAAAAACAACTACTTTCAGCCTGGCTGACTCTCTCTTATCATAATTTGATTATTTTAATGATCTTGTTACTAAACCTCAGCCGATGCACTTGCATAAACCCAGAGGGA
Source organism: Thalassophryne amazonica (assembly GCF_902500255.1). Taxonomy (NCBI): domain Eukaryota; kingdom Metazoa; phylum Chordata; class Actinopteri; order Batrachoidiformes; family Batrachoididae; genus Thalassophryne; species Thalassophryne amazonica. The sequence continues at coordinate 37,811,125 of NC_047113.1, forward strand.
AGCCGCAGCTGAACGTACTGTATGAATCTCACATGAGGCTCAGGAAATGTCTACGGGTGAAAATATACAGTGCCTGTGTTTACCCGTGCATGCATAAGTGCTAATGCATGCAGGCGAATGTGCTTGCACGCCACGTTCTGCAAACACGGCCCTGCATCACCGACCTGAGCCATGCCGCGTGCCACAAACGACGACGGTGGAAAAAGCGGCCCAGTGCCTTATCAGTCAAACGCCGCAGACAGAGGGGGGGGGGCTTTATTGTGCCGTTTCATCATCATCTATTGAATTATCTAGTTTAATTTAACGCATTTAGGCCTGTGTGTTTTTCCCAGCTCACGAGTCTCTCGTCTCTTCGTTAACAATAATTACACTAAGTGGGTCATCTCCTTTTGTGCTCACATTTTCTCTCCACATAGTGTTTGTTGTTTCAACTTCTCAAACTTTGGCAAAAAAAAGAGAGATATAAACGTTGTGATTCACTGCATTCTGTAGATTGAAGCTTTGAAAAGCAGGCGGTTGACTCAGAAAGTGGAGGAGTGCAATGAGAGAGTGGCAGGGTTGAACTAGAAGTTTTCATACTCTGCTATATACTTTTTTACATCCTCACACATTGGACCTCTGCCTTGAAGAATCTTGTGTATGGATGCTTTAACCTATGTGGGCATACTGATGCAATTTTATCTGACCACATTACGTAACAAATGCCAGTTTGCTGGGATTGACTCCCCCTCCCCCACCAATAGTCATAGGGCATGAGGTAGCGTACACCCTGGATAGGACGCCACACCAGTCTATCGCAGGGCCACATTTAGACAGACAAACACATTCGCACCTTACCTGGAGTAAACAGGTATAGAAAATGAATGAATGAACGGCAGTTTATTCCAGTGGTAATCTACAAACTTAGCAGTTTCATTATAATTTAGAGCCATTGTAGGTGGAATGTTGCTACCAAGCTTCAGGAAACATCTGATGTTTGCCTAGACGGCAGAGGACCTACACAGAATGAGGTTGAGACCTGACTATCCCCTCGAGTAGTCCTATTGGTGACAGCAGTGAGGGAAAAATTCCCAAAGTGTTTTTTAGAAGAAAACTCAAGCAGACCAGACTCAGCGGGGTGGCCATCTGTTATAACAAGACAGATCAGAAGTCACGACATAAAGATGGCACAACATTTAGCAACATACTACAAATTTGTAATCTTGACATAATTCATAGCTAGTAATGGTGGGATAATTGAATGGACGAGAGGTGTAGACTGATGTTCCACAGAGATAAAAACCCTGCATTAGCTTGTGTGTATCATGGTGTTAATGCTGATGATCTCAGTCATTATTGAGGTTGGCCATTTCCCAGAGTCCACTCTAAACCAGTGTGACCTCCAGTTCTTTTTTCCCCCAGACGTGGTGTCATGCAACAAATGAGTTCCTCAGATCTTAAAGTTCTGCTGTAGTCTGTGTCCATGTCTGTGCAGGATCTGAGTCATTCTAATACTCCACCTCTCTCAATGTTCTGTTTGTTTTCAAGACACTGAAGTGACATTGCGAGTTCCAAATGGTCTTTATTTAGTCTGTATGCATTTCAGTGCCTCAACACCAGTTCAGTTTATTCACTTTTTGACTAGTTATATGGTATTAATACATTGAAAAAAAATAATCTGTTGGGGATGTAATTACAACACAAATCTGTGATATTAACAACAAAATGGTTTATTTTCATATGAACAGAAAAATCTATTTAAGGAACTAATTTACATTCATTAAATAGATAAAACTTTATGCATTTTGTTCTTAACAAGGTTTATTTACTTAATTTCAGCTGATCTTTTCAGTTACAATCACCTAGCAAACATTTTCTTGGATTTACGCGATGTGGGACAAGTCAAGTGGCGGTTTCGCTTGAAGTTGTGTGCTCTTTTCCACATCTACGGCTGACCTATATCGATCTCAACGAGGACCATGGGAGCCTTATTTAGAGGTCAGAATAAAGTAGGCCAGTTGGTACAGTCTTCTCAGTTTTTATAAATTGTATTTGTAAAAACAGTAACGCTAAAGCAACGGTGGCTAGAGGTCTGTAGTATAAAACAAAAATTAAGAGTTAAAGCTACAGCCCATAATTCAGGATTTCTTTTAGCAAGTAATTACAGATTACACCTGGCAAAACAGGTCTTAACAATGACTTAAAAGCACATCAGCCAAAATGTTCAATTGTAATGCTAGCTATGTTAGCTTGGCTACAAGCTACAACCCCAATCCAGTGAAGTTGGGACGTTGTGTAAAATGTAAATAAAAACAGAAGACAGTGATTTGCAAATCCTCTTCAACCTATATTCAATTGAATACATCACAAAGACAAGATATTTAATGTTCAAACTGATAGACTTTTTTGTTGTGCAAATATTTGCTCATTTTGAAATGGATGCCTGCAACACATTTCAAAAACGTTGGGACGGGAAAAACTGGGAAAGTTGACCTAATTGGAAACAGGTGAGTGTCATGATTGGGTATAAAAGGAACATCCCCAAAAGGCTCAGCCTTTCACAAGCACCATGGGGCGAGGATCACCACTTTGTGAACAACTGCGCGTAAAAATAGTCCAACAATTTAAGAACAATGTTTCTCAACGTTCAGTTACAAGGAATTTAGTGATTCCATCATCTACAGTCCATAATATAATCAAAAGATTCAGAGAATCTGGAGAACTTTCTACACGTAAGCGGCAATTCCGAAAACCTACAATGAATGCCCGTGAGCTTCGATCCCTCAGACAGCACTGCATTAAAAACCAGCATCATTGTGTAAAGGATCTTACCGCGTGGTTGTCTTCATATGTGGTACTTTTTAACCACATGGACGGTCATGCTAGCTTCTCTGTCTGGAGTGATTGCCGGGCTGGTCACTATGACTGTAAATTGCTGTGCTGCAATGTACTATGTATATGTCATAGCATCTCACCGTGTCATTTAGGTCCTTCAGACTTGTTTCAGTAAATGCTTCTGGGGAGAATTAGCATGGCTTAAACCCTTCTGCCCCCAACTACAGCCCGCTTAACCCCCGCCATTTTAAGCATTTTCTTTATTTGCGTCTCACATGCCTGAAAAAAAGTCCTCACCATCTCATTTAGGTCCTTAATACTTTATTTTCAGTAAATGCTTCTAGGGAGCATTAGCATGGCTAAAAGCCTTCAGGAAGTGTTCATCAGTTGACATTTCCTGTTTCACTGTGGGATCAAAATTTGGCACTTCCTGTTTCAGTCTCAATTTACCACTGAATTCCCACAAGATCTCACAAGTTCTCATCTCTTGTCAATCCAGGAAGTGTCGATCCAACAAGTGTTCAACATTTGACTATTGAAATTTGGCACTTCCTGTTTGGGACACAGTGTACCATCAGCGAGCTTCGTGCTGCTGTGCGTCGCTTTTCTCATACTATGGGAGTTCGGTACCATGACTGTAAACTGCAGTGTGTTTGATGCCATCCCTCTGTGTTGCTTTGTAAAAAATAATAGCACCTCCTTGTAGCAGAGTGCAGAAAAGACAAAAGCTCTGGCTTGGCCTTCGTTGTTCCATGCAGCTTGCCACAATAACATGATGAACTATTTGTGTGTGTTTGGGAGGGCATTAAAAATCTTGCCTATGGCGCCAAATTGGTTAGCGCCAATACAAGTAAAGATAAGTAAGTTTTAACGGTAAATCTGGGTTGACTTTACTTAAAAAAAGTGAGTTGCATTATTGTGCAAAGTTAAGTTAATCTTACTTGAAATATGAAGCTGACTGTACTTAGAAAATGCATTTCTTTGAGTAAAACAATGAACTAGTTTCTACAAAGGCTTTATCTACATAGTAATCTTGTGCAAAAAGTTGCCTTCATTTTTAAAAAAAGTAAATTAGGGAAAGTAAGCAAGTCAAGTCAAGTCCAGGAGCAGGTACTGATGCCGTGCTTTGCTGCATCCACAACACTAGTGTGGAGTTGTGATATTAATAGCACTCCCCAAAAACTGATTTAGGGGTATTTATTTGGTCTTCAAATAAATAATTTTGGGATCACTGTAAGAAATACTGTGATGAATCAACTGGCGTAACAGCAGCCACAAATCAGGTCTACCATGGAACTGGTATGTTTGACATCAGATTGGGTTCACATTCCAATTTCATCTGGTTTACATCAAGCCTGAGCTAGTTTTATGCACATGACCACATCGTAGCAAAGGTCAAGAAAATAAGACACACAGAAAGCTTTACTGAGTGACAGTGTACACCCGCTTCAGGACTACAGGTCCCTGGTCTCACTCATGAGGGAAACACTCCGAGCTAAAGCTGAGAAACCTCACAGAGGAAATATGGCTATTAAGTTGTTAGTCAGCTCATTAGCACATTGTTAAACTGGTGTCTAATTGATCACGGAAGTCGTGAACGTCAGCGACGTTTGGCGGCGCTGTCAGAATCTCAGGGGAGATGAGTTTGGAAAGTCCATGAATAGATTCATAATGTTGAGACTGTGGTAAACAGCTGTGTGAAATGCTTGGAATTTTTTATTTTTTTTTCCCAGACACAGTCCATAACAGTGTCACTGTTATCTTGCTGTAAACTGAATTTCAGAAAATTATGCATCTCCTAGACAGCTCAAATTCGACTTATTGGAAAAGTGTTAAAGACTGTGTGAAACACGCCATCTGGGAGGTGATATCTGTTGAAGCAGAAAGTTACAGATGACATACGAGTCTGCTGGTGGTTCCATTCAGCTGCTTAGTTATCACATCAGTGTGTGTGTAGGAGACAGATAGACTTTTATCTTTGACTTTTGTGAAGAACAGCAATTCCTTCATACATGGAAGCTTGGGGGGGGGGGGGGGGGGGGGGGGGGTTGGTCATTTTCTCCACCCAGCTGAAGAATCTGTTGTTTAACTTGGGACTGGTGAAGCTAAACAATATTTAGTTGTGCTGGTGGTGCAAACTACGGAGCCCGCCTAGGGACATGGTGGTTAATTTTTTTTGGCCCAGATTATTGCGTTCCAATACTTTTGCATTCCCTCGCAATAGTTTTTGCGTTCCCTCGCAATAACCTAATATCGTATTAAAGCTCATGCCCATCAGAGCACACAGTGAGTGGAATCAGGTGGGGGGGTTAACTGAACACAGGATTCACAAGAGAATGGGATCCCATGAGATGAGGGAGTAAGTTGCTACCACTTGCACAGTTGTAAGACTGCGCATGAAATCTAGTTTATTTATACAACAGTGATAGTAAGTAGCAACACTTGTAACTCAGTAGCCATGCAGGTTTCCAGAGTCTCGGAGCTCCCCCTGAACAAAGCGCACGGCGTCTTCTATTGCATCATATCCGCCAAGTATACATTTTTGGCTGCTGATCATGAATGTGACGATTTGAGGCAGAGGCGTCAGGTGTCCTCAGGAACTGCTGCAACCTGTTACCATGCACTACGATTAATGGCATGTGTTGCTGGCGAATTATCAGGAAGCATTACGCACGGTCAAGAATAATGTTTTGTGCTGTTGCATGCTGTTCCACGCTATTGCGCATAACAGCGCATTGTTACTTTCTGTCATGTTGTGAATGATGTGAATTGTCTCCACACACGCACGCACGCACGCACACACACACACACACACACACACACACACACACACACACACACACACACACACACACACACACACACACACACACACACACACACACACACACACACACATATTCATCTGACCATCAGCTGCTGAACAATTCAGATTGCTCCAGTTTCCTCCTCAAAATCTAGATTAATCCACAACAGAAGAACTTTGTGATTGCATGCTTAGTTGGGCTCTGTGCTATCACACTCTATTAACGATCACCACTAATCAAGGCAGATCAACATGCTCAGTTGCGACCTCCAAAATATTCATGTAAAAGGCACAATGCAATCAGCTTTATGGGATTAAGTGTCATGGTCTGCCTCCCAATCCTATTTTTAACCTAGTTGTAGTTTGCGAGTTTTCCCCCCAGATGGCGGACTCAGAGCCAATTCACAACTGCTGTGCCTCACCACTCATCTGGCTGCACAAGTGCCGTGTATGAGTGGCTGATGAGCAGCAGGCTGTTTAGACTCAGACTATCAGCTCACCAGTTGCCAGATACTTGAAGATCAACTTCCTAGTGTTTCAAACCTGCTTGGTGCTTTCCGAGACTCCTGACCTTGACCTTGTCTTCCTGCTGCTCCCATGCGCTAAGACGACGGAGCTTCCCCCAGTTATACTCAAGGTAACCTGGCTAGCTCTCTAATTCCCGTATTAGAGCGTATTGTCTTTCCTGGTGTTCCAGAAGCTATCCTGCACAGCTCCCATGCTGCCCTGATCCTTGGTTCCACATCTGCCTGCACAGCAATGTCACTTTGGAACTCTCAGCTCAGAGCTCACGGCTCTGCTCCGCTCCAGTTATGTTCCTTCATGTCTCTGTGGGATTCCGCTCTCACTCATTCCTGCCTATGACTGTGCACGTCTAAGAACTATTCCCAAGAACTGTATGCACTCTGACATTGAACTATTGAGAACTTCTCAAGCCTCCAAGTCCCGCTTAATTGGAACTGCGTCACAGAGGCACGGCACTTGACCTCTAACCTCAGAAGATAATTCATGAACTGTGAATGATTCCTGAACAGTACACCTTATTTCCTAAATGGCAAACATTATTTCCAGAACTGCGAACACGTCTGTGGTAAGCCTCCTGTGAACTGTTGAAGGCACCCTGTGTTATCAATCAATCAATCAATCAATTTTTTTATATAGCGCCAAATCACAACAAACCGTTGCCCCAAGGCGCTTTATATTGTAAGGCAAGGCCATACAATAATTATGTAAAACCCCAACGGTCAAAACGACCCCCTGTGAGCAAGCACTTGGCTACAGTGGGAAGGAAAAATTCCCTTTTAACAGGAAGAAACCTCCAGCAGAACCAGGCTCAGGGAGGGGCAGTCTTCTGCTGGGACTGGTTGGGGCTGAGGGAGAGAACCAGGAAAAAGACATGCTGTGGAGGGGAGCAGAGATCGATCACTAATGATTAAATGCAGAGTGGTGCATACAGAGCAAAAAGAGAAAGAAACAGTGCATCATGGGAACCCCCCAGCAGTCTACGTTTATAGCAGCATAACTAAGGGATGGTTCAGGGTCACCTGATCCAGCCCTAACTATAAGCTTTAGCAAAAAGGAAAGTTTTAAGCCTAATCTTAAAAGTAGAGAGGGTGTCTGTCTCCCTGATCTGAATTGGGAGCTGGTTCCACAGGAGAGGAGCCTGAAAGCTGAAGGCTCTGCCTCCAATTCTACTCTTACAAACCCTAGGAACTACAAGTAAGCCTGCAGTCTGAGAGCGAAGCGCTCTATTGGGGTGATATGGTACTACGAGGTCCCTAAGATAAGATGGGACCTGATTATTCAAAACCTTATAAGTAAGAAGAAGAATTTTAAATTCTATTCTAGAATTAACAGGAAGCCAATGAAGAGAGGCCAATATGGGTGAGATATGCTCTCTCCTTCTAGTCCCCGTCAGTACTCTAGCTGCAGCATTTTGAATTAACTGAAGGCTTTTTAGGGAACTTTTAGGACAACCTGATATTAATGAATTACAATAGTCCAGCCTAGAGGAAATAAATGTATGAATTAGTTTTTCAGCATCACTCTGAGACAAGACCTTTCTGATTTTAGAGATATTGCGTAAATGCAAAAAAGCAGTCCTACATATTTGTTTAATATGCGCTTTGAATGACATATCCTGATCAAAAATGACTCCAAGATTTCTCACAGTATTACTAGAGGTCAGGGTAATGCCATCCAGAGTAAGGATCTGGTTAGACACCATGTTTCAAAGATTTGTGGGGCCAAGTACAATAACTTCAGTTTTATCTGCGTTTAAAAGCAGGAAATTAGAGGTCATCCATGTCTTTATGTCTGTAAGACAATCCTGCAGTTTAGCTAACTGGTGTGTGTCCTCTGGCTTCATGGATAGATAAAGCTGGGTATCATCTGCGTAACAATGAAAATTTAAGCAATGCCGTCTAATAATACTGCCTAAGGGAAGCATGTATAAAGTGAATAAAATTGGTCCTAGCACAGAACCTTGTGGAACTCCATAATTAACTTTAGTCTGTGAAGAAGATTCCCCATTTCCATGAACAAATTGTAATCTATTAGACAAATATGATTCAAACCACCGCAGCGCAGTGCCTTTAATACCTATGGCATGCTCTAATCTCTGTAATAAAATTTTATGGTCAACAGTATCAAAAGCAGCACTGAGGTCTAACAGAACAAGCACAGAGATGAGTCCACTGTCCGAGGCCATAAGAAGATCATTTGTAACCTTCACTAATGCTGTTTCTGTACTAAGATGAATTCTAAAACCTGACTGAAACTCTTCAAATAGACTATTCCTCTGCAGATGATCAGTTAGCTGTTTTACAACTACCCTTTCAAGAATTTTTGAGAGAAAAGGAAGGTTGGAGATTGGCCTATAATTAGCTAAGATAGCTGGGTCAAGTGATGGCTTTTTAAGTAATGGTTTAATTACTGCCACCTTAAAAGCCTGTGGTACATAGCCAACTAACAAAGATAGATTGATCATATTTAAGATCGAAGCATTAAATAATGGTAGGGCTTCCTTGAGCAGCCTGGTAGGAATGGGGTCTAATAAACATGTTGATGGTTTGGATGAAGTAACTAATGAAAATAACTCAGACAGAACAATCGGAGAGAAAGAGTCTAACCAAATACCGGCATCACTGAAAGCAGCCAAAGATAACGATGCGTCTTTGGGATGGTTATGAGTAATTTTTTCTCTAATAGTTAAAATTTTGTTAGCAAAGAAAGTCATGAAGTCATTACTAGTTAAAGTTAATGGAATACTCAGCTCAATAGAGCTCTGACTCTTTGTCAGCCTGGCTACAGTGCTGAAAAGAAACCTGGGGTTGTTCTTATTTTCTTCAATTAGTGATGAGTAGAAAGATGTCCTAGCTTTACAGAGGGCTTTTTTATAGAGCAACAGACTCTTTTTCCAGGCTAAGTGAAGATCTTCTAAATTAGTGAGACGCCATTTCCTCTCCAACTTACGGATTATCTGCTTTAAGCTATGAGTTTGTGAGTTATACCATGGAGTCAGGCACTTCTGATTTAAAGCTCTCTTTTTTAGAGGAGCTACAGCATCCAAAGTTGTCTTCAATGAGGATGTAAAACTATTGACGAGATACTCTATCTCACTTACAGAGTTTAGGTAGCTACTCTGCACTGTGTTGGTATATGGCATTAGAGAACATAAAGAAGGAATCATATCCTTAAACCTAGTTACAGCGCTTTCTGAAAGACTTCTAGTGTAATGAAACTTATTCCCCACTGCTGGGTAGTCCATCAGAGTAAATGTAAATGTTATTAAGAAATGATCAGACAGAAGGGAGTTTTCAGGGAATACTGTTAAGTCTTCTATTTCCATACCATAAGTCAGAACAAGATCTAAGATATGATTAAAGTGGTGGGTGGACTCATTTACTTTTTGAGCAAAGCCAATAGAGTCTAATAATAGATTAAATGCAGTGTTGAGGCTGTCATTCTCAGCATCTGTGTGGATGTTAAAATCGCCCACTATAATTATCTTATCTGAGCTAAGCACTAAGTCAGACAAAAGGTCTGAAAATTCACAGAGAAACTCACAGTAACGACCAGGTGGACGATAGATAATAACAAATAAAACTGTTTTTTGGGACTTCCAATTTGGATGGACAAGACTAAGAGTCAAGCTTTCAAATGAATTAAAGCTCTGTCTGGGTTTTTGATTAATTAATAAGCTGGAATGGAAGATTGCTGCTAATCCTCCGCCCCGGCCCGTGCTACGAGCATTCTGACAGTTAGTGTGACTCGGGGGCGTTGACTCATTTAAACTAACATATTCATCCTGCTGTAACCAGGTTTCTGTAAGGCAGAATAAATCAATATGTTGATCAATTATTATATCATTTACCAACAGGGACTTAGAAGAGAGAGACCTAATGTTTAATAGACCACATTTAACTGTTTTAGTCTGTGGTGCAGTTGAAGGTGCTATATTATTTTTTCTTTTTGAATTTTTATGCTTAAATAGATTTTTGCTGGTTATTGGTAGTCTCGGAGCAGGCACCGTCTCTACGGGGATGGGGTAATGAGGGGATGGCAGGGGGAGAGAAGCTGCAGAGAGGTGTGTAAGACTACAACTCTGCTTCCTGGTCCCAACCCTGGATAGTCACGGTTTGGAGGATTTAAGAAAATTGGCCAGATTTCTAGAAATGAGAGCTGCTCCATCCAAAGTGGGATGGATGCCGTCTCTCCTAACAAGACCAGGTTTTCCCCAGAAACTTTGCCAATTATCTATGAAGCCCACCTCATTTTTTGGACACCACTCAGACAGCCAGCAATTCAAGGAGAACATGCGGCTAAACATGTCAGTCCCGGTCCGATTGGGGAGGGGCCCAGAGAAAACTACAGAGTCCGACATTGTTTTTGCAAAGTTACACACCGATTTAATGTTAATTTTAGTGACCTCCGATTGGCGTAACCGGGTGTCATTACTGCCGACGTGAATTACAATCTTACCAAATTTACGCTTAGCCTTAGCCAGCAGTTTCAAATTTCCTTCAATGTCGCCTGCTCTGGCCCCCGGAAGACAATTGACTATGGTTGCTGGTGTCGCTAACTTCACATTTCGCAAAACAGAGTCGCCAATAACCAGAGTTTGATCCTCGGCGGGTGTGTCGTCGAGTGGGGAAAAACGGTTAGAGATGTGAACGGGTTGGCGGTGTACACGGGGCTTCTGTTTAGGGCTATGCTTCCTCCTCACAGTCACCCAGTCAGCCTGCTTTCCCGGCTGCTCGGGATCTGCCAGGGGGTAACTAATGGCGGCTAAGCTACCTTGGTCCGCACCGACTACAGGGGCCTGGCTAGCTGTAGAATTTTCCACGGTGCGGAGCCGAGTCTCTAATTCGCCCAGCCTGGCTTCCAAAGCTACGAATAAGCTACACTTATTACAAGTACCGTTACTGCTAAAGGAGGCCGAGGAATAACTAAACATTTCACACCCAGAGCAGAAAAGTGCGGGAGAGACAGGAGAAGCCGCCATGCTAAATCGGCTAAGAGCTAGTAGCTACGCTAAGCTAGCGGATTCCTAAAAACACGCAAAGTGAATAATGTGTAAATAATTTAGAGGTGATTCAGCAGAAGGAGTGCTTTAGTTAAGGCACGTAAAGATTACACTGGGAAACAAATCGTAATCTAGATAACTAGATCAATCTAACTGCGCAGATTAAACAGCTAACAGATACAGAAAAACACCGCTGTGCTCCGGAACAGGAAGTGATACAATACCGCAGTGAGAGCCAACCACCAGTAGAGGCAAGCAAGTTATGAGTGCAGTCACTCACCATCTTTCTCCTCTATTCTTGTAGTTCCTGGTCTCGGCTTCATGCGTCCCACCTGGTCCCTGGCTCTGAACCTCTCAAGATCTCAGTTCATTTGCAAGGCTGGCTCGGGAACCTGCAGCTCTCTATTTTCCACTGCCATGAGCGGGCTGGCTTTCTACTCTGCAGGTACCCCCACCGCAGCATTATTATTTCCCTTTTTGTAAATAAACATCTTTTTGTTCACAACCCCTTCTGTTCCTTGCTCCCAGCATTTGGGTCCATAGCCTGACCTCTAACCATAACATTAAGGCTATTATCAGATTATGAGAAATCTGATAAACACATGTAGGTTTTTGACCAGTATTCAGTTTTCTGTCTTTTACATCTGCTCAGGTGTAAAAGTGTCTTTTTGTTTGTCAAAAATAATTTTGTCTGGCCACAAAGGCCGCGAATAGAGATTCATGGATCAGTTCTGATCGTTATCCAAACCTGTTATGAAAAACAAACTAGAGGACCGCGCATTTTAGAGCACAAACTTCCACCAACAATATTTCCAATAATTTCCAATTCCACAAATTTTTACCAGGGGAAAAAAATTTTCAAGGTCAAAGTCCTGTTCGAAGTTGCTTTTCATAAACTAAGATATAATACAAAATATAGATCAAAAGGGCTTTTTAATGTTAAAATCAAATATCAAATAGCAATATGGATAAGATGCGGATTAAAATTAGTCTATTCATTGACAGCGGGCAGCACAGTGGCTTAGTGTTTAGCACTGTTGCCTCACAGCGAGAAGGTCATGGGTTCAATTCCTGCCTGTGGCCTTTCTGTGTGAAGTTTGCATGTTCTCCCCGATTTTACGTGGGTTTCCTCCGGGTGCTCCGGTTTCCACGCATATCCAAAGACATGTGGGTTAGGTGCATTGGAAACTTTAAATTGTCTGTATGTGCGCGAGTGGGTGTGAATGTGTTTGTTTGTCTGTTTGTGGCCCTGTGACAGGCTGGCGTCCTGTTCTGGGTATACCCCGCCTCCCGCTGTATGACTGCTGCGATAGGCTACAGCTCCCCGCGACCCTTAATTGGACTAAGCGGTTGAAAATGAGTGTGTGTGTGTCACAAATGAGTGATTGAAGCGCTTTTGATTGACATATAATGCAAACGTGCACCAAATACACTTTTCAGTATTAAATTCAAATGTCCACAAAATCCACGGTCTGGATCAGATCCAGATCAAATTTTGTCAGGAGATAGTCAGTCCAAGTCTGCACCTCACTTTCAAATATGAGAGTGATTGGGGCACATTTGATTAAGATATAATGTAAAATATACATTAAATGGGGTTTTCAATGTTAAATGCCCACAAAATCTGTAATCTGGATCTCATCTGGAAACTTTGTCAGTGAATAAAGGATACTATGCTACATAATATCAAATATGAAAGAAATTCAATCTTTTTTGACAGAGTTATGAATTTGTTAAAATGGAAATTTAAATGAAGATTTTTCCTGACTTTGACCTTTGACCTATGAGCTTGAAAATTGAATCAGTTCTTGCCTATCAGCATATGAATTTTCTGTGAAACTTCATAATGATATATGAAATATTGCTGTTACCAAGCTGTTCACAAACAAACAAGTGTGAAAACATAAACTCCAAATTACTTGGCGGAGGTAACAAACAAACAAACAAACAGGGGTGGAAACATAACCTCCGCCCAACTTCATTGGCAGAGGCTAAAGATTTAGAGGTTCTGACCCCCCCCCCACCCGATCATTAATTATTCTAAATCTCAGTCTTATCTCACACTGAGATAAGACTTTGCTGACATGAAGCCTCTTGCTGCAGAGACACACGGCGCAGACAGCTACGGAGCTGGCCATGGTGTTGCCAGCTACAGCCGCCAGCATATACACCTCTGTAGCCGCCTGGGTTGCTGTGGCGCCTCTGTGGTAAATTTTAGTGACAGATAAATCAATAACATTAAATAAATTAAAGCCCAAATGACAATAAAACTCAAATTATTAATGTTGTGACCAAATATTCAGTAAGATTTTGAAAGGAATTTTAGAAAATAACAGATGGGCATCACCAACTTTGACAGAAATCAAACTAACTGATTGAATCATGTAAACACATCAAATGAGATTATTACGGTTACCTGATTATTAACAGGTATTGGATGGACATTGACATTAAAGTGGTTAAACTTGAAATGTTTATCTCTTAAGTCCCGCTGAGTAAAACTGGCTATGTGTGAATGCTGTCTAAGGATTGAGATTCTGGTTCAGTTCTGTCGACTCTGTTTTAGCCTGATTGATAAAGGATCGGTGTATCTGAGGGTTCAGTAATCAGCAGATGGGTAGAGGGGAAGTGCGAGCTGAGATGTTTTATGAGGCACAGCTGGAGGAAACGGCAGACGAGCAGTGTCAGAGGTGTCATTCATTCTCGCAGCCGTGCCTTTTCTCAAACACACGCCGTAGGCCTTAGGGCGCTCTCTCACTGCATATTTTTGGCCTCAGTTTCCATCCTGAATTCAAAATTGATGAAATCGGGCCGATTTAAAAAAGTATGCAAAAATTGTATTACCTGCTTGTATTTCTGCGTACACAGAAATGTAACCAATTATTGCCGAATACAGTGCATGTGTATGATTCACGTTACATGATTGTTTTTGCTCATGCGCTAGGGCATGAGCAAAATGCTACTTTTGCATTTTACCCATACTTTTCCAAAAAGCTAAAATGTCTCGCTTTTCATCTCAAAACTGTCTTTTCTTGAGGAAGGAGTGCAACATTGGGTTTCATGTTGCAGTGGAAGATTGCAAGTAGGCTTCTGCTCAGGATGGGAGGTCCTGATTACTGCACATTGTACCCACTTGTCCAGTATCACCTACTTTTAGAAGAGTTCCCCTGATCTGCACCAATTAAATCTGATTATTCATGTTATACAGATCATAATTAATCCAGACATCACCATTTTTTTAAAGGATGTTCCAGGTTGCTCACGGGTTTGTACAGCACTGCTTTTACCACTGACTACACCGAGTTCAGGCCCAGGGCCCAGTTTCATAAAGCAGTATAATCGTTTAAATTTACTTCGACGGCTAAGGTTAGTCGCCCATTATTAGTCGTCTAATCTCCATTTCACATAGATGGCTGAAATTAGCCGTCTAACTTTATTCGACGATTCTCATGCGCATAATGGGCCTCGTGAGTGCCGTTGCCAAGAAACGCCTCCAATGGAGAGTTTTGTTTACTTCTGTGTTTGTCGTCTGCTACAACCATGGCCGAATCCGCCACACCAGAGGAGAATGCTCATGGATAAAGGCTTCTACATTCTTCAAAGCAGAGGAAGCTTTTGGAGGAATACAAGCAACGCATGGGTGCTCTTGAGTGTTCCAACGGAACAACATCAGCCCTAGCTGCCAAAAGACAGGCATGGAAGGAGGTCGCAGTGTCCCTTAGTAGGTAGCTGGACAAATTGCCCGATGTGCAGGTTTAAGTGCCGAGCTAACATCCCTCATGATTTGGCACACGGTTGACTTGGAGACGTGGATGGTGTTGCTGATAACCCGCTGAAAGGTCCCATGGGCATATAACCTCAGTGCAATCAAAACCTGAAGAAGGGCTGGCAGGGCATTGTTCCTCCTTGTTTGGTGGTTGATGGCTGGAGCTATCATGTCCACAATGAAGAGGATTGTAGATGGACAGAAGCCGTATCACTGTTGAACTTGTGTCTGTTAACATTGCCAATGGATTATTCCGGTCCCGGAACACCCGCTCCCACCGTAAGGCTCTCCTTCCTTCCTGCTCCATCAAGTAGTGGTACATGATAGCCACCATTTTTGAGGTGAGACACTAAAGTTTTGTTGACTAAAATAAGATTAGCCTTCTCTGTAGCAAGCTAATAACTTTAGTTGGCTAATGCGAAACTGTAGCCGACTAAGCGCTTTGTGCAACAACTAACATGAAACGATGAGTCGACTAAGTGTGTTTACTCGACTAAACAAAATTAGACCGCTTTACAAAACTGGGTCCGGATTGGGTATCTGATTGTTTTTTAACACTAAAAGCATAGACAATGAAGTATCAGAAATCTGCAATGGGGCACAACCCTGAACCACAATAAAATCTTCTCTGATGAATCTTTGCAACTGCACAGCATTTAGTGTTTACAGTTTCTGCCTGCTGATGAATACTACTACTGCACTGTAGCTACTCTACAGTGCAGAGTAGCTACCTAAACTCTGTAAGTGAGATAGAGTATCTCGTCAATAGTTTTACATCCTCATTGAAGACAACTTTGGATGCTGTAGCTCCTCTAAAAAAGAGAGCTTTAAATCAGAAGTGCCTGACTCCGTGGTATAACTCACAAACTCGTAGCTTAAAGCAGATAACCCGTAAGTTGGAGAGGAAATGGCGTCTCACTAATTTAGAAGATCTTCACTTAGCCTGGAAAAAGAGTCTGTTGCTCTATAAAAAAGCCCTCCGTAAAGCTAGGACATCTTTCTACTCATCACTAATTGAAGAAAATAAGAACAACCCCAGGTTTCTTTTCAGCACTGTAGCCAGGCTGACAAAGAGTCAGAGCTCTATTGAGCTGAGTATTCCATTAACTTTAACTAGTAATGACTTCATGACTTTCTTTGCTAACAAAATTTTAACTATTAGAGAAAAAATTACTCATAACCATCCCAAAGACGTATCGTTATCTTTGGCTGCTTTCAGTGATGCCGGTATTTGGTTAGACTCTTTCTCTCCGATTGTTCTGTCTGAGTTATTTTCATTAGTTACTTCATCCAAACCATCAACATGTTTATTAGACCCCATTCCTACCAGGCTGCTCAAGGAAGCCCTACCATTATTTAATGCTTTGATCTTAAATATGATCAATCTATCTTTGTTAGTTGGCTATGTACCACAGGCTTTTAAGGTGGCAGTAATTAAACCATTACTTAAAAAGCCATCACTTGACCCAGCTATCTTAGCTAATTATAGGCCAATCTCCAACCTTCCTTTTCTCTCAAAAATTCTTGAAAGGGTAGTTGTAAAACAGCTAACTGATCATCTGCAGAGGAATGGTCTATTTGAAGAGTTTCAGTCAGGTTTTAGAATTCATCATAGTACAGAAACAGCATTAGTGAAGGTTACAAATGATCTTCTTATGGCCTCGGACAGTGGACTCATCTCTGTGCTTGTTCTGTTAGACCTCAGTGCTGCTTTTGATACTGTTGACCATAAAATTTTATTACAGAGATTAGAGCATGCCATAGGTATTAAAGGCACTGTGCTGCGGTGGTTTGAATCATATTTGTCTAATAGATTACAATTTGTTCATGTAAATGGGGAATCTTCTTCACAGACTAAAGTTAATTATGGAGTTCCACAAGGTTCTGTGCTAGGACCAATTTTATTCACTTTATACATGCTTCCCTTAGGCAGTATTATTAGACGGTATTGCTTAAATTTTCATTGTTACGCAGATGATACCCAGCTTTATCTATCCATGAAGCCAGAGGACACACACCAATTAGCTAAACTGCAGGACTGTCTTACAGACATAAAGACATGGATGACCTCTAATTTCCTGCTTTTAAACTCAGATAAAACTGAAGTTATTGTACTTGGCCCCACAAATCTTAGAAACATGGTGTCTAACCAGATCCTTACTGTGGATGGCATTACCCTGACCTCTAGTAATACTGTGAGAAATCTTGGAGTCATTTTTGATCAGGATATGTCATTCAAAGCGCATATTAAACAAATATGTAGGACTGCTTTTTTGCATTTACGCAATATCTCTAAAATCAGAAAGGCCTTGTCTCAGAGTGATGCTGAAAAACTAATTCATGCATTTATTTCCTCTAGGCTGGACTACTGTAATTCATTATTATCAGGTTGTCCTTAAAGTTCCCTAAAAAGCCTTCAGTTAATTCAAAATGCTGCAGCTAGAGTACTGACGGGGACTAGAAGGAGAGAGCATATCTCACCCATATTGGCCTCTCTTCATTGGTTTCCTGTTAATTCTAGAATAGAATTTAAAATTCTTCTTCTTACTTATAAGGTTTTGAATAATCAGGTCCCATCTTATCTTAGGGACCTCGTAGTACCATATCACCCCAATAGAGCGCTTCGCTCTCAGACTGCAGGCTTACTTGTAGTTCCTAGGGTTTGTAAGAGTAGAATGGGAGGCAGAGCCTTCAGCTTTCAGGCTCCTCTCCTGTGGAACCAGCTCCCAATTCAGATCAGGGAGACAGACACCCTCTCTACTTTTAAGATTAGGCTTAAAACTTTCCTTTTTGCTAAAGCTTATAGTTAGGGCTGGATCAGGTGACCCTGAACCATCCCTTAGTTATGCTGCTATAGACGTAGACTGCTAGGGGGTTCCCATGATGCACTGTTTCTTTCTCTTTTTGCTCTGTATGCACCACTCTGCATTTAATCATTAGTGATCGATCTCTGCTCCCCTCCACAGCATGTCTTTTTCCTGGTTCTCTCCCTCAGCCCCAACCAGTCCCAGCAGAAGACTGCCCCTCCCTGAGCCTGGTTCTGCTGGAGGTTTCTTCCTGTTAAAAGGGAGTTTTTCCTTCCCACTGTAGCCAAGTGCTTGCTCACAGGGGGTCGTTTTGACCGTTGGGGTTTTACATAATTATTGTATGGCCTTGCCTTACAATATAAAGCGCCTTGGGGCAACTGTTTGTTGTGATTTGGCGCTATATAAAAAAATTGATTGATTGATTGATGAATGTTTGCCAAAGATTAATATGAATTTTAGAAAGCAAGAACCTGTATAAGGCATGGTTCCCTGCCTTTTGCATTCTGAGAAACTAACACTTCTCAACATTGCACCCACTGAATCAAAATATCACACATTCTCCAGAAATGTCAGTTTCCATCTGTTACAGAATGCAAAAAATGGAGAACACCCTACTTTTTCTGGGTCATGCTCAAAACGTCTCAGTCACCGGTCATATTAGTGGAGCAGATAAATATGAATTTTGGTCAGAATTGCTCACTTGGTCATACAAGCATCAGATTTGGCATGAATGTTCTTCATAAATCAGTGTTTGAGAAAAAAGTGCTGGCCACCGTCGTGAGTCGCCCTGAGTTGTATGAATGTGTGAAGGGGCCCTTAAGAATGGTGACAAAGGTCAATTTCAGTTTGTTCAGGATTCAAAAGTTAAAGTTGCTCCAATTTTTGTAAAATGTGATCCAAATTATTGGTTGAGTTAATAGGGTTTTAAAAAGGAATAGTTTGCACCATGTGTCATGCTCAGTTGTCATGTTACAGGGTAACATATGTCACATGCCATAGAATCCAATGTACGTCAACATTGTTTGATCTTTACTTTGCAAACCAAGCATTCAACACAGTCAAAACTATTCCATTTATTAATCCTATTAGTTCAACCAATAATTTATACATTTTTTTTTTACCAAAATTGGAGCAACTTTACTTTTGAGTCCTGAACAAAATGAAATTGACCTTTGTCACCATTCTTAAGGGCCCCTTCACACATTCATACAACTCAGGGCGACTCACAACGGTACAGCTCGAATGAGCGAACCACGAAACATCGCTCTGACAGGCAGGCGTGCACGATGCCACAGCAAAGGTTCATGCACGCGAGAACACAGTGCCAGCGGCACGCAGCATATGTTTTTATTTATGTCCATGTGAGGACAGCAAGCAGACACACGTGCGTCAAAGTGGGCAGTTATTAGTCCATGTCCGTCCAAACACAGTACGTGTTGTCCAGATCCACAGCTGCTTCTGTTGGTGACCACACCCCCTGTTAGTTTAGTGCACACACCAATGTGTCACTGTCTGTTTGTAAAGGGGGTACTTAGACAAATTTCACTGCCAGCTCAACAGTGATTGTCCGCTGACTGTTTTTGTGTTAACAGTGCGAATAGCCACATTTTCTAATTGCCAAACAAGCGGTGTTAGATGTTCGTGTGTGTCACCTGGAATTTGGCCAACACCTGCCGTGAGAGTGTTGGATGGGCTCACACAGTGCACACTCTGTCTTTCAGCCACTGGTGTCACAAATATTTGAAGCAACTGGTGTACGAGGCGGTGGAAGCAGCTACGAATTTACACATTTTGCATATAATTCCTGCTTCATGCGCACTTTATGCGCAATTCAACCAAATTAGCACTATGTGTGAAGGGGCCCTAATGTTTTTACCCCATAACATTCAGTCATAGATAGTCCAAACTAGGGTGCCTTAATTGAGGGTGGTAACACGAGGAGTCGAAAAAAAGACGGTCACGTGACTCATGGTGCCATCTTGGGTTCAAAATAGCATTCATTGTTAATTTTGTCTGCATGTAAATCCAGCTATTTTATTTATTTATTCATTGAAAATGTTGGGTTGTTGTGCATTTGGATGCATAAATAGACACAACAAGGGCTTCAAGATGTACAGATTCCCTTCAGATCCAAACAGAAGTGAAAATTGGGAAAATAAAGTCAGCCGTGTGGGACGGAAGCCGACATCACTGTCAAAGTTTTGAGAGGTCAATTTATTGTTCAGTCCCATGTACAGTAAAACTCAATCATCACTGTATAAACCAGATTTTCACAGTCACTGGACCAAAAAGTCCCAAATGATTTTGTATTGTTTTCCATGTAATAAACTCCGTATATATGGGATTTTGTATAGCGGATTTTCACTCACATTGGATAAAATGTCCCGTCCGATTTGAGTAAAGTGGGTCTGGAGCAGTGGTGGGCACAGATAACCAAAAAATTAACTTCGATAACAGATAATCAGATAACTGAAAAGTTATCTTTGATAAAGATAAACCGATAAACCATCCAAAAATGTATCAGAAATTACAGATAACCAATAAATTCCAGTATTGTCTCTGGTACATTTACAACTACTAACAAACTGAATTTGAGTTTTAACACCACGATCGCTTTTGGAAGCATCAAATGCGACAAAAGACCCAAACAATGAGTCTGCACTTCTATGTTTGAACATCCTGCCCTCTGCTGGACGCTCTTGTTTACTACATGGCTTACAGCACAGACACAAGCTCAGAGCAGCCACAAAGACCAGCTCTCTACCTAATCACAATGCTCCGGTCAGGCGGAGGTCTTGGAAAATAAAGTCATGCTGACTTATGGTTTGGTGTGAATACTGATAGAATAACTCCATTAATGTCAATTCTGTCATTTGTACAAAGTTAAAATGTAACATATCTTTAAATGTGGAATAATGCACTAATTCTGAGGTTTTGTAACAAACACAGACAGATCACAAAGGATTCTGGTTAAAAGTGCCTCTGCTAAACACTGACTGGTTCAGTCATTCATTATGTAAACCAACACATTAATGTGACGTGTGTTGGTGTTTACAGATAAATGTGCTTTTGTTAAATATTCTATTTTTATTTGTAAAAACAAGCATTTTTACGGAGCCCTGGAAGTGTCATCCCAAAATGTTTTGCATGTGGAGAGAATGTGCGCACATTTTATTAGTGCCATGCACACGTTTGATGTTGTAAAACGTGCACTCAATATTGTCTTGACACATAAATTTTGGCTTTACACTGTGCAAGTTTTGGCCCTTTTTCAGATGATTTTTCATTTGTGTGAGAATTTTTTGGACCGAGTTTCAGGTTAATCGCGCGTCCTGCATTGTGTAGTGTACATGGAGTAACAAGCTGCGTTTAACATCTCATGACCTCCTGATCGCTGATCATATGGTCGAATGAAAATCAAACCTGTTTGATATTATTCTGGTCAGCCGTCGTGAGGGTATCCTGCTGCTGAGGAGCTACAAGCATCCAACCGCTCGCACTGTGCATGTACAAACACCGCAGAGCTGTCTTGTAATGTTTTTTTTTTTGTTGTTGTTTTGTTTTTAAACTTTGTCTCCCATCGAGAGTTTTTGTAAATTAAGTTTGAAAAAACTTAACTTGTGATTAAAAATATCATACAGTGTCTGCTCAGCTTCAGGATGAATACTGCCATGAACACTACTGGCCAGTAGATGGCAGTAGAGGCCTTGAAAACTTGCCAAAACAAAATTCCAGATAATCCGTATCTGCTACATTTAAGATGTGTGGAATTTAACAAATGCAAATACAATAACGTCTATAAACCCAGAGAATATATTCATGAGAGTTTTAGGCACTACAGTTTAACGCTGTTGTCCGTGGAGCCTGAACAAAGTGTCTGAAACATGGAAATAGAGACTGGAATGGACGTCACGTGACTAGCGGCGTGCCGCACGGCGGGCATTACTAAGGGCAGAGAGAGCGCCTTGAGCCTGTTAAACAGAAGCGAAATGAGGGGAAAAAAGACAGCCAGTGCTTCACCATCAACTGCACCAACTACAAAAATAAATTCTTGAATACTAAAATGAACTGTACAAGAGCCTTAATGTAATTATGTAAAACAAATGTCTATTTTAAAGTTATGTCGTAATTTAATATCAATATACTGAGACTATAACTCAACGCCATAAGTTCTTTTCAATAAGCTGCGTTCACATGCATACAAATATGGAAACAAAAATGTTTATACATATTTATGTCTATATATATACTTGCAGTTGTTGTTTAATATGATATGTACATGGTGGTCACAGGTGGCATTTACATTTTATCAGTGTGGTTGGAGGGGATGGAGGTGGTACTTTTTACCCTGACTGAGGGTCAAAAGTTATAAATTCTGAATGGCTTTATATCTACTTGTAATAAAATGTTAGTAAAAATCATATATATGGTGTTGTCATTAAAAGACTAGCAATAATATTACAGTGGAAAATGCAGCAAGGTAAATGACCACAATGGCAAGGCATACTTCAGATTTATACAACCCCTGGCAAAAATTATGGAATCACCGGCCTCGGAGAATGATCATTCAGTTGTTTAATTTTGTAGAAAAAAAGCAGATCACAGACATGACACAAAACTAAAGTCATTTCAAATGGCAACTTTCTGGCTTTAAGAAACACTATAAGAAATCAGGAAAAAAAATTGTGGCAGTCAGTAACGGTTGCTTTTTTAGACCAAGCAGAGGGAAAAAAAATATGGACTCACTCAATTCTGAGGAATAAATTATGGAATCACCCTGTAAATTTTCATCCCCAAAACTAACACCTGCATCAAATCAGATGTGCTCGTTAGTCTACATCTAAAAAGGAGTGATCACACCTTGGAGAGCTGTTGCACCAAGTGGAGTGACATGAATCATGGCTCCAACACGAGAGATGTCAACTGAAACAAAGGAGAGGATTATCAAACTCTTAAAAGAGGGTAAATCATCATGCAATGTTGCAAAAGATGTTGGTTGTTCACAGTCAGCTGTGTCTAAACTCTGGACCAAATACAAACAACATGGGAAGGTTGTTAAAGGCAAACATACTGGTAGACCAAGGAAGACATCAAAGCGTCAAGACAAAAAACTTAAAGCAATATGTCTCAAAAATTGAAAATGCACAACAAAACAAATGAGGAACGAATGGGAGGAAACTGGAGTCAACGTCTGTGACCGAACTGTAAGAAACCTCCTAAAGGAAATGGGATTTACATACAGAAAAGCTAAACGAAAGCCATCATTAACACCTAAACAGAAAAAAACAAGGTTACAATGGGCTAAGGAAAAGCAATCGTGGACTGTGGATGACTGGATGAAAGTCATATTCAGTGATGAATCTCGAATCTGCATTGGGCAAGGTGATGATGCTGGAACTTTTGTTTGGTGCCGTTCCAATGAGATTTATAAAGATGACTGCCTGAAGAGAACATGTAAATTTCCAGTCATTGATGATATGGGGCTGCATGTCAGGTAAAGGCACTGGGGAGATGGCTGTCATTACATCATCAATAAATGCACAAGTTTACGTTGATATTTTGGACACTTTTCTTATCCCATCAATTGAAAGGATGTTTGGGGATGATGAAATCATTTTTCAAGATGATAATGCATCTTGCCATAAAGCAAAAACTGTGAAAACATTCCCTGCAAAAAGACACATAGGGTCAATGTCAAGGCCTGCAAATAGTCCGGATCTTAATCCAATTGAAAATCTTTGGTGGAATTTGAAGAAAATGGTCCATGACAAGGCTCCAACCTGCAAAGCTGATCTGGCAACAGCAATCAGAGAAAGTTGGAGCCAGATTGATGAAGAGTACTGTTTGTCACTCATTAAGTCCATGTCTCAGCGACTGCAAGCTGTTATAAAAGCCAGAGGTGGTGCAACAAAATACTAGTGATGTGTTGGAGCGTTCTTTTGTTTTTCATGATTCCATAATTTTTTCCTCAGAATTGAGTGATTCCATATTTTTTTCCCTCTGCTTGGTCTAAAAAAGTAACCGTTACTGACTGCCACAATTTTTTTCCTGATTTCTTATAGTGTTTCTTAAAGCCAGAAAGTTGCCATTTGAAATGACTTTAGTTTTGTATCATGTCTGTGATCTGCTTTTTTTCTACAAAATTAAACAACTGAATGAACATCCTCCGAGGCTGGTGATTCCATAATTTTTGCCAGGGGTTGTATTTTAATACATAAGGATTTTTTTATCCAGGCATGTATGGGTTCGTTAGAGCTTTTAATCAGCTTGAATACAACTTACAAGGCTTCATTTATAAAAATCCATCGAGAATTATGATGACAGGAAAAAAAAACATCACAGTAAATGAACAGAATGGCATATTTTCCCCAAATTTCAACACTTTACATAAAACATTTTTTTTCTACCCAGACATGTATGGGTTCATTAGAAAGAGCAATTAAAGGGCTTTAAAACAAGCCTACTTTTATTAAAATCTGTTAATAAATAGCGACAATAGAGAGAGAAAAGCAGCACAGTTTGTCATAATTTCCCCAAATTTTTGCATTTTACATAAGTTTTATTTTTTTTACCCACACATGCATAGGTTCATTGGAAAGAGCTTTCAAATGGCTTTAAAACAAGCCTACATTTATTAAAATCCGTTAACAAATAGCAACGCTAGTGCAAAAAAAGCAGTCAGTTTATTATTGATGATCGGCACATTTCCACCCTTAGTAATGGCGCCGCCCTGTCCTGAGCGACACTAATAGATTGAGGCGCGCACAGCCATTCCAGGTTTATAATTCCATGGTCTGAAATGCATTTGTCCTGTCGTGAACGTACTGTGATTGCAAAAATATGTTGCAAATAGAAAAAAAAATCAATTTGCAACTTTTTTTGGCTGCAACTATGTGTTGTAGAATTGATGCAGATGTTATTTGTATTTGTGTTCATAATTGTGTTTTGTTGTCACATAATTGTTTTTTGTTGTGCCTCTCTTGGCCACCATATAATCCACCTTTTCAATCGTTTAACTCCATTGAAAGTCAGGCTGTCTCATACCAGAGAACTGTCAGTGGGTGATCCATGTGCTCAAAGCTGCAGACTTTATGTTGTGTTACATGTTTGTAACCTCACATGCATAATCAATAGGCCGCGCACGACAGCCTTTGTCACTGAACTGGAAAACATAAAGACTGCGCTGCATCACTTTCGATGCACGCCTTTGCCTATTTTTGTGCTTGTTTTTTCCATTCCGAGCTCCCTGCTATTTTGTGACGAGAGCACACCTGTGAATAATTCATGAGGAGGCTCGCATATGATTACGCTGGTTAAAAAGTAATGAGGCATCGCCGTAATAAAAGGTTGCATTGTGTTGTTGTACCGAGTGTGTCTCACACACAAACACACACACACAATTCTGCAGCTGGCCCCAAGTTTACATGAAAGCGCCTCCGTGTCGCCCCTGACAGAGCGTCAAGCTAAGAGAGAGAACACAAGAAAATAAAGTAGAATTATAAGGAAAAAAAAAAAAAGTCTGTAGAGCAGGTGGTGAGAAAACAGGCACAGAAACACCCTGATATAACGCAGCGGAATGATCTAGCCCAGACTATGAGCTGTCACTCGGGGCTTTTCATGTCTGAGCTCAGGAAAGATCAGTCGACTCCCCGCCTGAGCTCGGAGGCCTTTGATAATCGATGGAGCTTACAGTGGCGCTTTGTAATGACAGCGACCGTTCACGGCCCGATCAAACTGCCCCGCTGTCCTCTCTTTGCTCGTTCCTGAGATTGTGTGGGCTATTTCCTGTTTGACTTAAAATGAGGTCTCGTGTTTTTTTTTTTCCTTTTTAACACGTCTGTGCTGACAGGAGATATGACAGTATTACAAAGTACAATATCTGCTTTCAGCTCAGCCTGGCATTGTTTTCTCTGTAGTCGGAACAAATGCACAAGGCTGACATAGTTTTTACATAACCTGTGCAACAACAGGAGCACTGAATCACTTTTGTTATTACGCGTTAGTCATTGCATATTTTAAGAATTACAGGACAAGTGGCATTGACGGGCCTTACTGTGCTGCTTTAATGTTCCGTTACCGCCCCAAGGGGATGTTTTATCTCATCTCCTCTCTTAACATGACACCATGCATGGGTGTTTGGATGGAAACGCTGTTAAGTTTCCAGGTCAAATGTTTTTCTTCATGCACATGAAAAATCAAATGTTTCCTCTTTGACCTCATTTCTTTGGTATTTTTGTTTTTAGGGTAACTGGATTTGGTTCCAATCTTGACCCATTTTAACTGTGAGGAAAAAAAGTGTCAAATTTTCAAACACATCCTGCAACATAATTTGTTTATTTGCCCAACTTTCAAGATGTTCTGAGCAAGTAGTGAGTCCACCTGCAGGTAACTAAATAAATACAAAAAACAACAACAACAAAAACTCCACCCCCACCATCAAAAAAAACAAAAAACAAAAAACAAAAAACAAAACCCTGTCAGAAGTTGTGTACTTACTGATGTGTTGACAGTTGTTTGGAACATAATGTACATAGACCTAGGAGGACACTTTTATGGTGCAGGACTTAAGATTAAAAAAAACATTTTTTTTTTCTGCCAGGAAATAATATCACATTGTTTCTATATATTTTTAGCAGTTAAATATACAACCCCAATTCCAATGAAGTTGGTACATTGTGTGAAATGTAAATGAAAACAGAATACAATGATTTGCAAATTCTCTTCAACCTATATTCAATTGAATACATCACAAAGACAAGATATTTAATGTTCAAACTGACAGATGTTTTTGTGGAAATATTTGGTCATTTTGAAATGGATGACTCCAAAAAATTTCAAAAAAGCTGGGACAAGGGCAACAAAAGACTGGGAAAATTGATGAATGCTCAGAGAACCCCTGTTTGGAACATTCCACAGGTGAACAGATTAACTGGAAACAGGTGAGTGTCATGACTGGGTATAAAAGGATCATCCCCAAAAGGCTCAGCTGTTCACAAGCAAAGATGGGGTGAGGATCACCACTTTGTGAACAGCTGTGTGAAAAAATAGTCCAACAGTTTAAGAACAATGTTTCTTTATGTTCAATTGCAAGGAATTTAGGGATTCCATCATCTACAGTCCATAATATAATCAGAAGATTCAGAGAATCGGGAGAACTTTCTACACTTAAGCAGCAAGGCTGAAAACCAACATTGAATGCAGTGATCTTTGATCCCTCAGGCGGCACTGCATTAAAAACCGACACCATTGTGTAAAGGATCTTACCGCGTGGGCTCAGGAGCACTTCAGAAAACCATTGTCAGTTAACACAGTGTGTTGCTACATCTACAAGTGCAAGTTAAAACTCTACCATGCAAAGCGAAAGCCATACATCAACAACATCCAGTAACGCCACCGCCTTCTCTGGGCCCGAGCTCATTTGAAATGGACAGACACAAAGTGGAAAAGTGTGCTGTGGTCTGATGAGTCCACATTTCAAATTTTTTTTTCGAAATCATGGACACCATGTCCTCTGGACAAAAGAGGAAAAAGACCATCCAGACTGTTACCAGCGCAAAGTTCAAAAGCCAGCATCTGTGATGGTATGGGGGTGTGTTAGTGCCCATGGCATGGGCAACTTACACATCTGTGATGGCACCATCAATGCTGAAATGTACATCCAGGTTTTGGAGCAACACATGCTGCCATCCAAACAACATCTTTTTCAGGGATGTCCCTGCTTATTTCAGCAAGGCGATGCCAAGCTACATTCTGCACATGTTACAACAGCGTGGTTTCATAGTAAAAGAGTGCGGGTACTAGACTGGCCTGCCTGCAGTCCAGACCTGTCACCCACTGAAAATGTGTGGCGCATTATGAAGTGCAAAATATAACAACGGAGACCCCGGACTGTTGAACAACTGAAGTCGTACATCAAGCAAGAATGGGAAAGAATTCCACCTACAAAGCTTCAACAATTCGTGTCCTCAGTTCCCAAATGTTTATTGAGTGTTATTAGATGGAAAGGTGATGTAACACAGTGCTAAACATATCACTGTCCCAGCTTTTCTGAAACGTGTTGCAGGAATCCATTTCAAAATGAGCAAATATTTTCAGAAAAAACAATAAAGTTTATCAGTTTGAACATTAAAGATCTTGTCTTTGTGGTGTATTCAATTGAATATACGTTGAAGAGGATTTGTAAATCATTGTATTCTGTTTTTATTTACATTTTACACAACATGTCTCAA
Organism: Thalassophryne amazonica; assembly: GCF_902500255.1. Taxonomy (NCBI): domain Eukaryota; kingdom Metazoa; phylum Chordata; class Actinopteri; order Batrachoidiformes; family Batrachoididae; genus Thalassophryne; species Thalassophryne amazonica. The sequence continues at coordinate 37,839,074 of NC_047113.1, forward strand.
CATGGCTGGAATTTGACACCAGGAAATTCCTTGAAATTTGTTGGACCTCTGTAGGATTTATTACCATTTTTATGGGTTCTGGTTTTTATTTGGGGGGGGGGAGGGGAATCACCCTGTATATGCTTTTTTCTTCTGTATATTTAATTAATTCTTGAACATGCACGGATGGTGCGCGTGGAAAAGCAACGTAACGCACAGGTAAACGCGTGGCATCACCTCACGTGCGTCCCTCTTGGCGTGCAAACATACCAACGAATGCTAAACCTCAAGCGTTCGCTCCGATTGACAAAGATGTATCTTCATACTTATAGTGTGAATTCAAAGGCTTGTATGTTGTGTGGCAGGTAATTACAGCACATTCACACTTTGACAGTTGAAAAGAACCTGTTCGCTTGCCGTCCCTGGCGGTCAGACAGACCTTGTTAATAAGCCATCATGCAGGCGGCATTGTGACATTTCCACTACGTGCTCTCAGCACACCACACACAGGAGTTTGTGAACGCCAGAGTGTGTGTTCGCCGTGCTGCCCCGTGATACCTGCTGAACAGGACAAACAGCACAGTGACACAAATAACATGCGGGGATGGAGAGAGACCAAGCTAATGGATGGAACAGCACAGAGCGGATTGATTGAATAGGAGACGTATAAAGAACTCATGTCGTGGAGGCACACAGTGTTCACAGCCAGCTCAAACTCCCCAAGGTTGTTTTGATATTTCTAAGCCACTTCCTGCAATCTGGCCGCATCTGTATTGTAGATATATATGGATTTATAACTACACATTTTGTGCGAGTGTGGGTCTGTGCATCTTGGTGTATGTTTGCATCGACGCTCGCTCACAAAACAAACTGGCAAAGGAAGCGTCAGAGAGCAACGCGCGTTGAAATGAAAAACTAACGTGGCCAAGGAAAATGTGTGAAGCTTTAATTAAGTTTGACATTAAACACAATAAACAGTGTGCGACAAAATGTTCAACCGTGCTTGCATTTTATAAACTTGAAGGCAACAGTTTCCACCTGCCAGAGCAAACGCACCGACTAACATCCATCGCTCTCCTCCTCTCCCTGTGGACTTTAGCTCGACTCTTTTCATTTAATGTCTCCTGTGGTCTGGACGGATCAATAGTCTAAGACACGCATGCAAGTGTACAACGCACACACACATTATCAGCGAAAATTTATGGACGTTGCTATCAAAGGGACTCTCGCTGTGGGGACAAAAGGCGAAGACTGATACAGTGGATTGCTGAAGACTGATGATAATAAGCAAATGCAGTTCAGTACGGGGCTACTGGGGGCCACAACACTTGCAAGACAACACTAACAAATGCAGAAATCACCGGCATCAATTCAACAACAGGTAGTTGCATCAAAAACATTTTGCAAATTGCAAAAATGCTTGCAAACTTACTGTAGAGCATGCAAAGATAAACTACAGCCCGTGTACTGATTTAATTTGATAATGAGTCTGGTGCAAATTCACACAACACACTCAAATGCAGAAACTTAAAGTTCCACAACACAACAAAAGTACTAACAACACCAGCAACTTTCTGCCCAGTGGACTTGAACTGACATCTGCTCTTCACTGCATTGTACATAAAACATTAAAACTTGAAAATATAGCTGGAGTAAGAATTAACAAAAAAGTAAAAATAAACTAAAATCAGAACTTTGACAACACTCCCACTATGCTTTCTGGTGGTACTATTCCATTTCTGTGTTCATAAGCCTTCAAAGAATGGACACAAACACAGATGAAATGAATGAGTACACACAGAAGTCTCTGTCCATATCCCCATATAACTTTGGACATACAGTTCAGTTTTGAGTTTCATGGCAAAAGCTGTGAATACTTATGTACGTGTAATTGTGTAGGGTATTGTGTGTAGATCGTTGAGGAAAAAAATCATTTAATCCATTTTGGAATAAGGCTTTAACATAAAAAAATGTGGAAAAAGCGCTGTCAATCCTTTCTGGATGCACTGTAAATCAGGCAAAACTGAGGTTGAATGTTTCCATCCAAAATGCATGCAAACCTAAGCCTTCAATTGTTAAACTATGGTTTGGAATTGAGGGTGCAAAGCAAAATGGCAAATAATCATCCACGCATGCATCTGTTTATGGACTTGATTGTACATGGATGATGAGGAGGCTGCAGATCTCGTATCATGAATGTTCATGAGGAGAGCGCAGTGGAAGAGTGTCCAACGCCTCAGCATGTAGCCCCGAGTGCAAGATTCCTTATAAATCCTGATTATGTTTTTTAGCATTTTTAGCGTTTACTCCTTGATGCATTCAGTCCCAGCATCTGGATGATTCAGCTCTGTCTCACTCCAAGCATGAACAATTCTTCTGCTCTCCTATCACACACTCCTCAGTGAGGTCAAGGGACAGATGAGCCGAGAACTTCATTCCTTACGCTTCTGTCGTTTAAATCAGGTCAGATGAGCGTCATATTCCCCTCTGTGTTAAAAGCGTGCTAATCCAGTTCTTTATGCTCATGCTTCTGTCCACTGTGTTCCCCTGCTCCCAAAATTTGTTCTCTATATCTGTCTCTCTGTCTTTATCAGTTGTCTTTTGACTTAATTTTGCCCTCTGGAGAAGATCAACATGACTGACAATGACTGAGGTCTGAGGTTGCTTCCTATCAGCGTTATGGCTCACTTTCAATCTTTGTTAAGTTTGTGATGAGACACAATGAGGAACGGGTGTGACTAATAATCCAAGCAGAAGTATGAACAAAGGAGAAAAGGTGTGTGATGTTTCCAGCAATGTAGATCGTCAGGCGGACTGGACGGTGTCAAAAAACAAAGTCAAGGCAGAACTGAGACACCTCATTTCTTTTGGCTGGTTTGTACAGATTCAAAAGAAAAATGTATTTAAACAGTTTTTACAGTCATTTTTATTATCGAGTGTCCACCACCAGCTTCTCAAATGAGACTGACTACCAAAGACATCTAGTTGTTGTGGTTAAAGTAGTTAATGTGTTGGGCTTGAGACCAGAGGATCCGGTTCAAATCCCAGCCTGACTGGAAAATCACTAACCCTTAGGCAAAGTCCTTAATCCCCTAGTTGCTCCCGGTGTGCAGTGAGCACCTTGTATGGCAGCACACTCACATCGGGGTGAATGTGAGGCATTATTTGTAAAGCACTTTCAGCGTCTGCTGCAGATGGAAAAGCGCTATATAAATGCAGTCCATTTATTTAACTAGCAACCACATCTCACAACCATACAGTAAGACAAGAAGCACCAGAATCTGAAAGACTTGAACCTACGTCCTCTTGCAAAGCCTCCATCTGGCGACCTCATAACTCCATAAGCTCTGGCCAGGCGTCTCTTGATAACAAAGGCTGAGAACCCAGATACATGAATGTCACTGACACGAGTGAATGTACATACATACAGATTCACTTCTGATGGCTAACACCTTGTTTCCACATAGCGTATGGACTGTATCGGTAATGTACACGATCCTCCATTTAGTATTCAGTGCATATAGTCTCTTTGAAATCCATGGCAAGGGTTGAATTTTTTTTTCAAAGCACCCAACGCAAATTTCACACTCAAAAAACAAACAAAATAACCCAAGAAGGAAGAGCTTTACACTATGCCAGACATCACAGAGGTGTACATAGAAATGAACAGATAAACACTCACCAAGGGTACATACATATACTGTTATGGTTGACCCAGGAACTAACAGATAGGGCTCACAATGCAGAAACAACCTGAAGACAGAAAATGTTATTTTTACAGTTTATTTAGGTAAGATGTAGGCAGGCTTGGCTGGAATGGTCCGACAACAGAGGATAGGAACAGCTGGACAGGGCAGAGGAGTCAAATATGAGTGAATCAAACAGGCGGCTGAAGATTGAAGCAAGGCAGATGGCAACTCGGATTCCGGTGGATCAGGGGTGGAGGATCTGAGGCACAGAGAAACCAGGTATAAAGACGTCTGGGAAAATAACACCAAAAATACAAACCATCAAACTCTTCTTAGTATAGCATAGAGAGTATAGTATAGTATAGAGATAAAGCCAATATGTCTGTAGCACAATGGAGACTCAGCAGCGGTTAAATAATGCAGTTGTTATGATTTAACAGTGTTTGAATGAACCCAATATGCAGGCAGCAACGAGACTGGAGGTAAAACCCAATGTGATTTAATATTGCAGTAGTGACAGTCCAAACAAGTGACATGAAAGAGATGTAGGTAAAAAGAGTCCAAACTAAACACAATAACGGAATCCAATCACAGAGTTTACAAGGAACGAACCAAACACCAACACTACAGCTCATAGGAGGTGACAATGAATCTCAAGGTACTTATAAAACACAGGAGGGACCAACGTGACAAAACTGTCCAACTAAACAAAGAAAAGGTGTGGCTTAAATACACAACAGAACTAACAAGTAAAATAAGTGGCAGGTGTGAATGGGGGTGACCTGGTAAAAACGCACATGACAAATGGTGACACACAACTAAACAGACATCTAGGGACAAGTAGAAACAAAACATAACAAACCACAAAATGAAAATACAAACCCAAAATACACAAAGGCAAAAACAAACATGGAACTCAAAAGTGAACACAGTGTCAACGGGGAGACATAAAGATTAACTGGGGAACCAATAATGACAACAAAAGGAATAATCAAGCTGCCAGGGGAACTGTAACAAAACCAAAACAAGAAAACAAGCAGAAAACAAATATGAACTCAAAAGGGAACTGAGTAAAGTGGGGAAACACAACATGATCAACAGGTGAACATAGGACAGGGGACTGACCACAAGGATGACACACACAGATATGGGCCGGGGAGAAAACACACTGAATACAAAACGGGTACGGACAGAAGGCAATGACAACAAACACACAAATGTAACAGACAGGGGACCGGACACCAAGAACAGTAACACAGGACAAAGACATGAACGGAACACACACTACAACAGCCGTGGCTTGACTAGAGATAGGTGAACAGACTCAGCAGCTGCAGAGGATCACTGTGCAGCTGGCAAACCACACACAGAGGCACAATGTCAGGATGCTCTCCATGGTAGAGTGGTAAAAAGACTCGCGCAATGTCTGGTTTATATTATTTTTCCTGAGGATTCTCAGAAAGTGAAGTCTTTGCTGGACAACTGGGCACAATTTCCTCAGTTTGGGAATTGGGACATCAGTCAGGACCATCAATTGACAGTGGGAGACAGGCTTTAGTTTTGGTCAGTACAATCACAAACCCTCACATGAGAAAGCACTATATGTTTGATTTTTTTGTGATAAAGCCTATTATAAACAGAGTGTTACTGCTGTGGTTCAGTAGCTTTTCTCCATCACTAAAAGTGTTTTTTTTAATTATTTAATTACATTGTTTTGCCATGTTCTCACTTACTGTCTTACTTGACTCTTTTTTCCAGCTTTAAGTGTCTGCAACGATACCTGTCTTAAAATAAAGTATAATCTGCATGAGGTAGGAAAACTATATTTGCTTTCCTTTGCATTTGGTATATTAACCACTGAAGTGATTTTGTGCCTTCTGCCGCTTTTTGCTGAAACTGTAAGTGTGAACACCAGCTTGCACTACTGTATATAAAACCTCAGTTATATTCAGAGTATTGCATCTCCACAAACTACACATCACATACACACACAAAAAAAGATATATACTGTGTGGACACATGCACAGATAAGGCATGCATGGAACGATAGCATCTGTGACAGTGTGTGTGTGTTGGGGGGGGGGGGGGGCTGTGCGAGCACTCTGGTTAGAAGCATGTTGTAATTAAAGCTGACAGCCTCCTCAGAGAACATGAATAAAAAGTTGGTGCCTCAAACCTAAAGACTGAGCATAAAGGTTTGGTGCCAAGAGTACCATGAAAGCGTGGCACTCCCTTTAAATACATACATTCAACCCTCAGAGAGACGTCACGTCAATCGCGTGCAGGGCTTTGGCGTACATGTGTGCATGCTGGGAAATGAGTGTGAAAAAACATGGAGTGGCACCTGCTGCAAGGAGGAACACAGAGTATTTATGGAAGGGAAGAAAAATCACATCAATTTTTGGACTTTCTGAAATGCACTGAAAGCAACACAATATTTGATTCATTGTGTTTCACTCTCTGAATTTTTTATTTTTATTATTTTACTTTTTTCCTTTGAATTGCAGGCATTGAGTACTTGTGGCCTTTCATTTTCAACACACTTTATCAGTTTGACCAAATGGTCCTTGTGTGACTTACCTTTACAACACTTTCTTCTTCTCTCCCTCACCAACGTAATGCTCAGAATAGTCATATACTGGTTTCCAAGGCAACTAACCAGGACCTGTGTCCAGAGAGAGCTGACAGACATCGACATAAAACATTGGCTGCTTTGTTGAAATACCCATAGTTTTTATTGGATACTCACAAGTTTTCGCATTGCAAATAAAGTATATGATACAAATTGTGGACAGGTGATGGACAGCATGTACAGTAGTGTTCAGAATAATAGTAGTGCTATGTGACTAAAAAGATTAATCCAGGTTTTGAGTATATTTCTTATTGTTACATGGGAAACAAGGTACCAGTAGATTCAGTAGATTCTCACAAATCCAACAAGACCAGGTATTCATGATATGCACACTCTTAAGGCTATGAAATTGGGCTATTAGTAAAAAAAAAAGTAGAAAAGGGGGTGTTCACAATAATAGTAGTGTGGCATTCAGTCAGTGAGATCGTCAGTTTTGTGGAACAAACAGGTGTGAATCAGGTGTCCCTTATTTAAGGATGAAGCCAGCACCTGTTGAACATGCTTTTCTCTTTGAAATCCTGAGGAAAATGGGATGTTCAAGACATTGTTCAGAAGAACAGCATAGTTTGATTAAAAAGTTGATTGGAGAGGGAAAAACGTATACACAGGTGCAAAAAATTATAGGCTGTTCATCTACAATGATCTCCAATGCTTTAAAATGGACAAAAAACCAGAGACGAGTGGAAGAAAACGGAAAACAACCATCAAAATGGATAGAAGAATAACCAGAATGGCAAAGGCTCACCCATTGATCAGCTCCAGGATGATCAAAGACAGTCTGGTGTTACCTGCAAGTGCTGTGACAGTTAGAAGACGCCTGTGTGAAGCTAATTTATTTGCAAGAATCCCCCGCAAAGTCCCTCTGTTAAATAAAAGACATGTGCAGAAGAGGTTACAATTTGCCAAAGAACACATCAACTGGCCTAAAGAGAAATGGAGGAATATTTTGTGGACTGATGAGAGTAAAATTGTTCTTTTTGGGTCCAAGGGCCACAGACAGTTTGTGAGACATGACCCCCAAACTCTGAATTCAAGCCACAGTTCACAGTGAAGACAGTGAAGCATGGTGGTGCAAGCATCATGATATGGGCATGTTTCTCCTACTGTGGTATTGGGCCTATATATCACATACCAGGTATCATGGATCAGTTTGGATATGTCAGAATACTTGAAGAGGTCATGTTACCTTATGCTGAAGAGGACATGCCCTTGAAATGGGTGTTTCAACAAGACAATGACCCCAAGCACACTAGTAAATGAGCAAAATCTTGGTTCCAAACCAACAAAATTAATGCCTCGCAGATGTGAAGAAATCATGAAAAACTGTGGTTATACAACTAAATACTAGTTTAGTGATTCACAGGATTGCTAAAAAAGCAGTTTGAACATAATAGTTTTGAGTTTCTAGCATCAACAGCAGATGCTACTATTATTGTGAACACCCCCTTTTCTACTTTTTTTTTTTTTTACTAATAGCCCAGTTTCATAGCCTTAAGAGTGTGCATATCATGAATGCTTGGTCTTGTTGGATTTGTGAGAATCTGCTGAATCTACTGGTACCTTGTTTCCCATGTAACAATAAGAAATATACTCAAAACCTGGATTAATCTTTTTAGTCACATAGCACTACTATTATTCTGAACACTACTGTATAAACCTGAACTTTAAATGGTTTAAAATATAAGTGGGTCATAAAGCATCTATTGTAGCTTTTGTGATGTGATGTATTTCTGTGATCAGAGGATATTTCACCCTGGATTTTCATGTTGGAATTGATTGAACCAGGTAGACTCATTTCCTGAGAAGGTAAAGTGACTGTTGAAGGTAGCTGAAGCTTGTGACGGCCGTGGAGGATGTTTATCTCAAGTTTACATGAAATAATGTTCAGTAAGATTGAGAATTTTGAAGGCTGGGCCTCCTGTCTGTGGAGAACCTTTGGTGACCTTCAACGATCACATGACCTTCTCATATAAAATATGCTCAGGTTCCTATTGGACTGTGGGAAAAAAAAGAGTGAAGAAAACTGTCTTGGAAAGCACATCTTTTCCACTTGTACGTCCTTCTGATCTATTACTATATCACTACACTCTCTACTCAAACCAACAAGGTAATCACACGCACACTTCAAAGCTGTAGTCCCTTTGGATTTTTTAACAACTGAAATCATAAAAGGATTTTTATCAGCACACTAGTTTTATTCCTCATTACTCAAATAATGGATAATAGCCAGTCTGCTCAAAAGGTTCCTTTTCTGTAATAAATTTAGGATTTTGAGGGCCAAACAGCACTGTTACACTACATGTGCTGGTGTTAGTATCATGACGTAACAAACAAAATAAAATAAAATAAATTAATAAATAAAGAAATTATTAAAATAAAAAAGCAGTAGATCTACAACTGTGACTGAATGTCCAAAAAAAAAAAAAGATGTAAAATGGAAAGAGAAAGACAGTGGTGGGCACAGCTAACACACATAGGCCACCGAAGATCCTGTTTTAAAGAACCAGACAAAATCTGAACATATTTCACATTAACACTTTGCTGGATATTTGCTAGATGAGTAAGACAACACACGCAGCTATCCATACTAACTTCAGTTATATTTATAATGTTTGTAGTTGATTTGCCAAAATGGATTAGAAAAAATGATGCTTTAACATGTCTTTATTTAAAGTATTTTCTTTTGTTGTAAGTCAGAAATTCCGAGTTCCCAGTTTCTAATGAAATCAGCATGAACTTTTAACCTTGAAGAACTCTTAAGATCTCTTTGAGAGAACTCTCTACATTTGCTGCAGAATCCACCAAAAATAAATATTTTACCAGTAATAATATTAGTTGTAATTTTATGATACACCACAGAAATAAAACTTTAGACCACATCAGATTGATTAGATAGCCATTGGATTTTGACCTGAAATAGTAAGTGGAGTGAATTATTTATTTATTTTTCCTCTTCCTGTTTTGTGTGTGTGTGTGTGTGTGTGTGTGTGTGTGTGTGTGTGTGTGTGTGTGTGTGTGTGTGTGTGTGTGTGTGTGTGTGTGCGTGTCACTTGTCACCATCACTAATGAATAATGTGACTGCAGTGCATATTGGTACCACGTGCAGAAGAGTGAGCACTGACACGAGCCTAACACTCCTTTCAGCATTGGCTCAACTTACACATGGCAGCCAGCGTGCCTGATGCCAATGAACCTCCAAAAGAGGTGCTGCAGCTGGACTGTTGAACACTTAGTGACAGGCAGCCTCTGCCACATTCTGGAAAAATTGTTCCAGTGATTTCTGATGCAGAACTTTGAGAATATATTTTTTCTCCAGATAGGATTTGCCTAAAATGATGTGGGCAGCAGTTCTTAAATTTTAATTGATTTTTTTTGTCATTGTTTTTCAAACCATAATAATTGTGAAATATTGGTCAGGAGCACGCAGTCTTTTAAAAAAAAGGACATTAAATGCTAAGAGGTCAGTTTGGCATGAATTTATAATAACTAGATTTCAATGCAAAGTGAACTTAGGCAATTCTGTGACAAATCAAATGGGACGCCACCATTAATTGATACTTTATATTTCATTGAGTTATGAACTTAAAAAATTGTTAAATGTTTTTACTTACCCCATATGGAAAAGATATACATAAATTGTATAAAGTTTGTATCTGTTCTATCTGGAACTTGTAATTAATGCATGTGGCAGTCAAACCAGATATAAGATCCTTAGTAAATTTGTACAATATGTGACTTATATAAACTGGGAACTTAAAAGAACAATATATGACAGTAATCCTACATACAGAATCCTTAGTAGATATGTGTAATATCAAACTGAGACTTATAAGCACAACTTGTATGTTTTTTCTATTTCTTTTCCGTATGGGAATGGTGTTGAAAAATGTACAAAATAGTAGAAATCCTCTACAATGTGACAGAAGCAAAAATTAGGACAGAATGTTCAAAAAAATTGAAAAGAAGTACTTCAGGTAATGGTTAAAGTGACTCAGGACGTACAACTTCAGAAAATGTAATTGTAATATGCATGATGGATGGATTTCTGTTGATATCCCAACTCCTTCTGTCATTGAGCTTCCTGCTAACACTTAGAAGAGACCGTTAAAAAGGCACACACTAAATTTAAAAGTTATAAGAACAGTAAATGAAGCCAGGCCCCCAGTCCACACTGCGAACCAGACGAGAGTCAATGACTCTTGTCGGATGAGACGCCAGTTCAATGCAAGTTACTTCCCCAGCCAAGGCAAGTACCCGTTTACAAGAAGGTGGACTGGGACAGTACAGATGAAGTTTTGTCCATGGACACAAACAGGTAGTGTGACTGAGAATCAAACCCAGGTCTTCATATTGGAGGTCCAACACCTTCTGATCTACCTGCTGTGTGATGTGTGACTCCTGACACCAACAGCTCTCCCCTGTTCTGAACTGGACTGACATTTGACTACATATAAAGGGGGAGCTCACAAAAATGATACAAAGAGGGACCATGTTTTTACCGCTAAGACAGAAGACTGCAGTCAAATGTCTAATTAATCTGTTGATGCTGTGATGTCCGGGGAGATGAGGACGGGACAAGAACAACAACAGAAAAGTGTGGCGTGTTATATAATCCTGTTATTTGCAACAGCACAAAAGACAAATTAATTAATACTCCACGTCGCGTGCTTTCAGGATCAGAGGCTTGGAGTCATTCTGTGTCCGACTGCTCCAGCGCGACATCACAAATTTAAAAAATGTCACTGGTCTGATGCAGATCAGCAGCTTCAGGGCTGTTGCTCACCAATGGGGGGTGCTGTTTCCTACCTTCTCCTGAGGGTGAACTGTGTGATTGTGTTTTGCCATCAGTCACCGGAGCTGCTAGCCGGTCCCTAAGTGAGCCAGATTTGTCTGCAGTCTAGCAGCTGACACCAACCCCAAATGACAGTGTGACTCATGCTCAAATTTCTGCTTCGCCTCCTTTACTCATCACATTAAATTGGACATTATTTAAGGAGAATACTGGTGTGAACTGACCTGCTATGGTGTCAGCATTTGTGCAGGGTTTGGTTTTTGGTCTAATGAGCATACCTCTTTTTAGTATCCATAATATGGCTGCAGACATGAAGAGAAAGTCGAGTCTGGAATAAATATTTTGCTGTGGCCTCATGAAACAAAAACGTGACCTAAACATCAAACTAAAACTGTCTCAGTAAAGGAATATTCCCCTGAACCAAATCAAGAATTATTGATGGACAACTATGGAAAATCATATAACTGCACTTGATTGTGTGAATAATGAGAGCGAGAGAACGAGGATGCTGATGGAGGTATGTTTGCTTTGTTCCTGGAGATGGGGAATGATGGCTAATTGCTGATATCCAAGCAGAGTCAGCAGTGGCACATCATGGAGGAAGCCGCTGACCAAGGTTGTGATAAAGTGTGGGAAAGGTCTTGCATAAACAAAGGCTGACTGATGAATACTGCTGCATGCAGAGTTAGATTTCCAGTGTTGAAACTCACAGGGAACATTCTTGGGACACAGACTTTAGACAAGTTTAAAGATGGCTAACCTTGATGTATTTTAAGAGGTTAAAAAGTCAAATTCTCTTTAAATAACACAGGTGACAGCCAATCAGAGTAGAGTTGCACTGTGATGTCAGTCGCTAGTTTCTTCAAAACCACTTTGTTTTGTGTGTTTATATATGTTTCTCATATATTATGTAAAAGCTAGTGAGAAATAAGCACTTCTAAAACTGAAAATGCTGTTTTTGGAACCTAATAATACCTCGACTTATTTACAAGATATATTTACAAGATATTTTGCAGACATTAGTTTGCATGCTAATTTTTGCTAACTCATAGGTTAACTATGGAGTTAAATTTGTCTCATTAACAACTACAAATGCACAGAGGGTGATCTACAAATATTCTTGGACATTTTGCGGAGGTTAGCATCGTGACATCACTTCCTGGTGTAGCTATTTGATAACAACTTCGTTTCTGGTATACTATGTAGAAGCTAGCAAGAAATAAACACTTCTAAAACTAAAAACAATGTTTTTGTAACCTAATAACACCTCTGGAGTCATTTACAAGACATTTTGCGGGTTAGCTTGCACACTAATTTTCGCCAACTCAAAGGTTAACCTCCTATGGAATTAAATTAGTCTCATTAACAACTGCAAATGCACAGAGGGCGATCTACAAATATTCTTGGATTTACACAACATGAACAAATGATGATTTGATTTGAACATGTTCAAATTCTGTGTAAGACAATAGGATAATAATTAATGAAACAAGTGCAAATTTTAAAGAACACAATGCTCATATGGCCGAGGGTATTTTAGCATTGAGTGATGTTTTTACACACTTTTACAGCCAGGTTTCTTCAGATGAGTCAGGGGATGGATACCTAAACATTTTCAGGTCATTGAATGTGTCTTCAGACTGGCGTCCTGTCCAGGGTGTACTCCACCTCATACCCTATGACTGCTAGGATACGCTGCAGTAGTGTGATTTAATTGAGAGAGTGGTGACATGAAGAGTAAAAAAAAAAAAAAAAAGTCATGTGACTTCTGGTGCCATCTTTGTTCCAAAATAGCGTTCGCTGTTAATCTGTCTGCATGGAAATCCAGCTATTTTCTTTATTTATTCACTGAAAATGCCAGGTTGTGTGCATTTGGATGCACAAATAGACACAGCAAGGGCTTCAAGGTGTGCAGATTCCCTTCAGATCCAAACAGAAGAAAAATTTGGGAAAATAAATTCAGCCGTGTGGGATGGAAGTGGACTTCATTGTCAAAGCTTTGCGAGGTAGGTCAGTTTATTCTTCAGTCCCATGTACAGCAAAACTTAAGCCCCTGTCACACATAGCAAGAATGTGGAGGAGCCATTCTGACAGCAAATATTGGCATTATCCGACGGAGTCGGGAGGAAAAGAGGCATGGCCAGCCGCCCAAAAGCATCCATACTGCCTCGTCCACACGTGCACGATGGCATCCAAAGCGTATGTAGACAGGTGGATGAGACAGATAGCTGTCAGACGGCTATAAAAGGTGCTGCAGACTCCCTGATCTCCAAATGTCTGCATGGCAGACCGGAGTGCTGTTTTCCTCAGGCACACTTCCGCGCACTGTGCAAATGCGTGGGGCTGTAATTGTCACTCAGCCATGTGTGTGTGTGCATAACACTGCATGGGCCACTAAGTGTGCGCGGGGCCTGCCGATGGACAGCTTCGCTCCAAAGTTTGCTGGTAATGTGCCATGCAGTCCCTCAGACGAAGCCTTTCCAGGGAACTTTCTTTTTTTCTGTTTGCACACCTCAGCAACACGCAACTCTGGACACAGCGATGGTTGGATTATCACATGGAATTAATTTTTTTCTTTTGGGTGAGAGGATTCTAACCACAGGCTGCTGTCCCAGCTTCATGTCCATGTGCACGCTGTGAAACACTCCTGGAGCGCTGTTGGAGGTAAGATGCATGTTTATTAATGGTGTAACGGCCTGGCACAAGCTCCATGTCATATCTCCTCCAGAGTTAGAAGATGAACATTTATTCCAACTTGAGATCTGTTCAGCTCCGAGTCTGATGCGTGCAATGACGTGTTACTGTGCAGCACTGCCCGTGTTATGATGGAGAAAATGGTTCACATTATTTAAGTCACCCATGCAAAGGAATGGACAAATATCTGTACTGTAAGGTCTATTGTGGATACAACAGCCTGTTCAGATTTGCGGCACCATGCACACAGCAGGGCACGGAGCTTTCGGTTTGATAGCCGCTGTGCACTGTAGATGATAATAATTCTGAATTATTATTGTGATGGAGCGTGCCACATACAGTTCAACAGTTCTTTTATGCTTTGGGGGGGTCATTATTATACGTTGCACTGCAGATCATACTGACAGGCATACTATGCCAGATTCGTCTTGAGGTTCCCTCGTATGTGCTCAAATTGTTTCGGATCCCGTTTTGTCGCCATTGGAATATGTAAATTGTGGTTAGATGGTTCTCAGATTGCACATGGACTTCCGTCGGATAGATGTCCTATCTCAATGGCGCCCGGAGAATTATGAACATGTGTGTCACACTTGGGGCTGCTGGGAGATTTTGACCAACTGCGTGGACTTAGGGTTAGGGTTAGAACATTTTGGAACTGATGTGTGACGGGGTATTACCTAAACCGTCATCGTATAAACCAGATATTTGCAGTCACTGGACAAAAAAAAGTCCCAAAGTTTTAGTATTGTTTTCCATGTAATAAACATATATAAAGGATTTTTTTTACAATGGATTTCGGCTCACATGAGATAAAATGTCCCGTTCGATCACAATGTATTTCCATTAAACCCTTCACATGTGGGACTGGAGTCATTTCCGTGATTAAAAGACCAACCATTTATTTTTTCACACCGTGCTCAGACCGGCAGCCTGGACGTGCACCTGTTAAATCAGACACAAAAGGCTGTGATTTGACACTTTTCTGCTTTCATTACTTCATCTCCCATCATATTTTAATAGTTTTTGCAGTGCGGACGCTGATTAAAAATGGATCAGAAAAGTCTGCAATGTTACAGCACAAAGTTGGAAAAAAAGAGGAAATTGTTCAGCTTACCTTTGAATTGGAGGTGATGACTGTAGAAAGAAAAGCTTGTTGAGGGTCAAATTAGTCCAGAATAAAGCATAGTGAAGAGACGGAGAACTTTAAAACTGTCACACATGTCATTGCATGACACGGAGTTACAGAGCTGCAGAAGCATAAATCAGGCTTTAAATTAATTAAATAAATCATCATAAATTGTAAATTTCTGTAAATCGGATAGCTTAACTATTTTTATATTTATTTTGATAGCACCTTTACCTGGATGTGTTGCTGTATGTGGTTAAATGATTTTAAAAAATGTTGAAAACATAAAAGGTTCATTCAGTAGTTCAGCGCAGTTGGAACCAAAATGGCGCCATGTTCTGAGTTGATGCCACTCTCTCAATTAAGGCATACTAGGCTGCAGCCCCCCCCACCCCCCACCCCGTGACTCTAAATTGGAGTAAGTGGTTGAAGATGAGTGAGTGAGTGAATGTGTCTTGGACTTCATTTAAAACAAGCAGCCGAAGAGACTTACTATTGTGCTGTATAAATCTGGAATAGACGTCATTCAAAAACTGAGTGACTGTGCAAGAAGGGGAGTAGTAAGAGAAGTCACCAAGACAGCCTTAACAACTCCAAAGGAGTTATCGGCTTCTGTGGCTGTGATTGGAGAAACTGTGCACAGCGCAACTTTTGCCTGTCACAAGCTTCAGAGTATGATGAAACAGAGAAGGATTTTCATTCAAGAAATCTCAAGTCTCCCATCTAAATGATAGTTTACAAAACAGCCTTTGGCAAAATCCAGGTAGTATTCTGGCTTTCTTCCGTTCACGCTGATGATAGTGGCTGTTTATCATTTTGGTTTCAGGTTGTAGGAATTATATAGTTTGATGCTGCATTTGTAAAGACTATTTATCAGGTGTAAATTGTGCAAAATGGTATCCACTACCCGTCTGTTTGGTAACATGTTTGGACACATGTTCCCATGTAATGTGGAGTTCTGTCAGGAAGGGCATCCGGTGCAAAACCTGTGCCAAAATCAACATGCAAATACATGTTGGATCTGCTAAGGTGACCCTGAGCAAAAAGGGAGAAGCCAAAAGAACTTACTTCTAACATACTGTTTGCATTTATTTATTGCATTTATTAATGATTGATTGATGATTGATGACATATTCATTGGTTTGGAAATGTTCATGTATCCATCCTCTCACTTGTATCAAGAAAACAGGCTGTAAAAGTGATGATTTAGAATAAACTGCCCCTGTCCCAGTGTTTTTCGGAATGTCTTACAGGTCTTCGGTGCAGGAATGAATGTATATGAACAAATGAAGCTGACCGCACAAAATATGAAATATCTTACGTTTATGCTGTCTGCAATGAAATAGAAGTCCAAATAAATGGAAGGATGACTGATTTTTCTTCTCAATCTTTCTTTTTTTTTTTTTTGCATTTTCCATATCATATGATTTGGGGTTATGTATTTTTGATGTTTATTCATTGGACCGCAAGCATCTCGTAACAAGAAAAGAGATCTTGTACAACTTCTATCAGGCAAAATATTCTTGTTTTACGACAAAAGTGACTATCTGAACTTACTGGGTTTTGCATTGGAACTCATCCAAGTACGGAGCTGTTTCATGATATCGTTTGCTACGCCTTCAAAAGTAGATATATGTGGATGGAGCAAACCTGGGGAGAGAGAGAAAAATGCTGAAGGCAATCCAATTATGGGTTTGCATGACTAATATTTTCCTATCAAGATTTCCACCACCCCTTTAATTCCAAAAGTAATTTTGATCAGACGCAGTCATTTCATTTTAGCTGACGTGACTGCGCGTCTGTTCGAGTTGGCAGGTATTATGATTATTATGTGTCTAAACACAGCAACTGTAATTACAAAGGTTATGAAAAGTTGAGTTCATGTGATATTTCAGGTTTCTTATTTTTGCAGTAAAGACAATACAAAGCAAGACTTTCTAAAATTTTTGTTTTAGGTCTGTATTAGATGATATGAGTGATGTTTTATTAGGGGGAGAAGAGTAATCCAACACCTATACCTGACATGTTTGACACAAATTCATACTATTAGTGATTCAGTAATAGATGTAATAATATATGTTTGTGTCAGTCCTTGAGTTTCGATCCATTCTGTCCAAAGACGAACCACCTTATTCCCGACAAACACAAAACCCTTCACCATGTTTAAACCAGACTGTTTGAGTTAAACTTAAGACTAAGTTTGAAC
Source organism: Thalassophryne amazonica (assembly GCF_902500255.1). Taxonomy (NCBI): domain Eukaryota; kingdom Metazoa; phylum Chordata; class Actinopteri; order Batrachoidiformes; family Batrachoididae; genus Thalassophryne; species Thalassophryne amazonica. The sequence continues at coordinate 37,856,192 of NC_047113.1, forward strand.
TTTCAAGACCACACATCAAAGGTCGTGTGACCATGTTGACATGACTTCATATTAACATAGGTATTAACCAGTTCTTCAGATGTCATTCTGGAAATTAAGAAAAAAAGGGAGTGCAGCACTGAGTCAAGAAATGACCACTGAAGACATAAAAATGTTTATAAAAATCTGGTGCACTTCAGGGATTACTCCAAGAAAGATTAAAAAATACACCAAACAGTGACTGTCCAGCTTATTAAAAATGAAAGTGGACAAAATGAGTGGCTATCTAAAAAAATAAATAAAAATTAAATAATAATTGCCCCATTGAAGACTCTGATGACTTGAAATGTGTTAGGATTTGGTCTTGGTTTGGTCTTTTCTACTTTTTTTTTTTTTTACTAATAGCCCAATTTCATTGCCTTAAGAGTGTGCATATCATGAATGCTTGGTCTTGTTGGATTTGTGAGAATCTACTGAATCTACTGGTACCTTGTTTTCCATGTAACAATAAGAAATATACTCAAAACCTGGATTAATCTTTTTAGTCACACAGCACTACTATTATTCTGAACACTACTGTGTGTGTATATATATATTTCACACATTCCAATACTGTAGGTGGCAGTATGCACCAAGCTGGTTTACAATCTACTGATGAACACAAAGAAGAAATAGTTTTATTTTGTTATTAATTGAAACTGTTACAAAGAAGAAATAGTTTTATTTTGTTATTAATTGATACTGTTAAGTTTATTTTCAGACTCACTGTGATAACATGACCAAAGTGAGCACCTTAAAAGAGTGATTCATGACGATTTAGACATGACATTGGCAACCATACTTAACTCTCGCGGTTAGCAAGACCAAAACAATCATGGCGGCAAACATGAAACGTTGAAAACATAACAGAAAGAAACCATCCAACACTTGTAACTAACACAAAATTTCAACTGGAACTAACCCTATCTGGAGGCCATGATAATAATCCATTCCTTGACAGGGTTTGGCAGCGATTGGACACATTTCGGAATAAAGGAAATTTTGCATTTCATTTGGAAAGTCAATGTTCCTGGGTCTGGATGAAGAGTGGAGATGGACAGAATCCAAGTTGCTTTCATCTGCTGACAAGTTTTATGGAGATGCTGATTTCCTTTTCCAGCAGGTCTTGGCACCTACCCATAGAGCCAAAACTACTTCGTAACTGGTTTGCTGACCATGGTAGGCCAGCCAACTCACCTGATGTGAACCCTGCAAAGAATCTATAGGGTATTATCAAGAGGAAGATGAAAGATACCAGATCCAACAATACTGATAAGCTGAAGGCTCATCTCAAAGCAACCTGGGCTTCAAAAAGTACCTCAGCTGTACCACAGGCTGATCACCTCAATGACACGCAGCACTGATGCAGTAATTCATGCAAAAGGAGCCAGAACCAAGAATTGGGCAGTTGTTTGAAGGCGGATGCTAAAAGGTTATGATGCATATGATGCAATAGTCCTACATCTGGAGACAGTCCTCTCTGGGTTTTTGGGCAAATTACACCGCAAACAAAGTGAAAATGCAAAGAAAAAGTGATGATGCGATGGAAAGTGGACATGTGTTTGTTTATGACCCAGAGCTCAACCACGTTGAGGCGATTGTACAGGTGACAAAATGCAGCTACTCTGTTAGCTGTGTAGGCTAACACTTACCGACACGACCTCTCACATTTGCCTCGTCTTCCCTTCTCCACCAGAAAAAGCTACATTAAAGACTTCCTCTTCATCTAATTTCTCTTATTTTTTTAAAATACGTCTATCTCCTTGTTGATTTTAGGCATTTTACACTCATGTTATTGGACAGCAATGGTAGTGCAGTGGTAAAGTTTCTATCTGTTAATCAGAGCTTTTGTAAATTACAGGTTCGAATCCTGCGGGTGGCATGCATTTTTATTTTGTTCCACAGCAGCTGTACGATGTGGTTCCATACTCTCCAGCTGCTCGCACTGTGTTCCTGCTGCAACAGTTTCGTGCACGCCTGCCCGACCGTGTGTCCCTCCCGATGTCAGCTTGATGTTTTCATGGTTCGCTTATTCAGGCTGTTTCGCTGTGATTCTCCCTGATTCCTACTTATTCATGCTATATGTGAAGGGGCCTTTACATTGAACTAAATACCCTGAAATATTTTTGATCTGTGAGCTCTTTAAAATGATCAAGATCAAGTCTTTCATTTGACAACACCACTCCAGCTTTGTTTCCTTTTATAGCCTTTCATCCCCATTAAAAAAAAATAATCAGCTGATTAACACTACACATCAAGAAATAAAAAGTAACTAGAAAAGATCAAAAATATGAGAAAGCAAAATGTAAAAGCCGGGGGGTCTTGGGGGGGAGTGTTCTAAAATTCAGGTGAGATGAGGAAGTCAGAGTCCTTCAGATTCTTGGAGTAACTCTGAATTTCTCTGTGATGAAGTCTTAAAGATCTGAGGAGCATCAAGAGACATCTAAGAAAAGTGTCTTCAGTTTTTATTCATGTTTCTTCCCATTTCTTTTTTAAGTGATCTGCATCTTCAGAGAGAGGAGCGCGAGACAGAAAGAGAAGTGTTTTCCGATAGAAATGAGGCGAGCCGAAGTTGACTCTTGCGTGAAGCTGAGGCTGTCACTGCTCAGTTCAAAACATTCTGCCATAAAAAAAACAGCCCCAAAGCCTCCCAAATTTTCCCAGATTTCACTTTGAACAGCAAGCAGGACAGCCTTCCTCCAACTCTCACAAAATTAAAACGGAGCCCGCTTTCTGGAGGTAAACCTCAACAGTTACTTAATATTTGTCAAAGCAGATCATTGGGGTTTTATTTTTAATAGACATAATGCACACACACACACACACACACACACACACACACACACACACACACACACACACACACACACACACACACACACACACACACACACACACACACACACACACACACACACACACACTTCTCATATTCTGGAAGACAGCTGCAGGGGTGTGGAAGCTTTGGGAAAAATGGATTTTGGAATCAGGCCAACCAACTTCCTCTGCAGCTGCCACCTGTTTGTCTGTGTCTGCTGACAACACACTCAAAATGCACAGCGGTGGTGAAAAATAGTGATAGTCATATTTGTAAAATCAACCTTTTGTCCTTTTTTCAAAAAAGTAATGCAGTTCCTGTCAAGTCTATGCACACTTGGGCATTTGCATATTTTTATTATTTTGGCTGTTATGACATTAAATTGAAAACAAGAGCAATCACAGATTTCTGCCATCCGCCAAGCCAGATCCTGATTACCTCCAAAATTCAGTAGAGTGTTCCATGCCCTAATATCTATCTGTGGTGCAAATTTGGTGAGAATCCGTGAAGTAGTTTTGATGTGATCCTACAAAGGCTATATAAAGTGAAATCTTGATCCAGAATCTGGATCTGGTGTCGTCGATCAAATGGCCTCCCTAAAAATGGAGCCCCCCTGCCTTCACTGCACATGCATCGTTTCGGGGCATCAGCATCATCACTCCTAAGCATCAGCTGCGATCCATGAATTAACACCTTGTTTCTGCTTAAAACTGCACTCCAGTCATCTGTCTCAGCGACAGATATCTGAAGGTTTTGTACAACAATCATTTCCACATAAATTCAGCATTATTTCGTAATAAAAGCCGTGCTGCTGTGCCTATGTCATTTACATGCGTCAGTAGTGAAATGAGGCGATTATCGCTTTGTTTCTGCTTAAAACTGGCTTTAGAATGATTTAAGAGGTTTTACTTTGTCATCTGATGGTTAATAATCACATTTTTCCCTTTGATTGCTTTGGATGTAGACAGTCAGACTCAGATGTGCTGCTGCGGTCTGAAATGACACATGTGCAGTGAAGGCAGGGCGGACCAATTTTTAGGGGGGGACCATTTGGTCAACAACACCAGATCATCTCCAAAATTTAATGGCCTAATATCTATCTCTGGTGAAAAATTTCGTCAAAATCTGTGTAGTAGTTTTGATGTAATCCTGCAAACAGACAAATACATAAATAAACACCAATGATTTTATTACATCCTTGCCGGGCATAATAACTGCCTTTATGGCCATTTTTAAATATTTCACTTTGTAATGCTGTGAAAACACATTACTATAACATCTGTACTCAACAAAAATATCATTGCAACACTTCTGTTCCCATTTTTATTCATGGAAATGTGTAAGATTACTTCTATGGATACAAAAGGCTTATGCCTCAAATTTTGTTCACAAATTTGTTAAAATCTGTGGTGGTGAGCACTTCTTCTTGGCCAACATAATCCATCCACCTGGCAGGTTTGGTGTATCAGGATGCTGATTAAACAGCATGATTATTGCACAAGTGTGCCTTGGACTGGTCACAATAAAACATCATTGCAATGTTGCGGTTGGACTGAAGAACTTTTCATGATGTACTTATCTCTCCATACTTGGCACTGATTGGCTTGTGGGCGTGCATGCATCTGGCATTGGTTTGTTGCAATTTGCCATATTGTTTCATTTGAACACACACAAAACTTTTTTAAAACCTGCAATGGTGTCATGGTATTTTTACGAGCATCAGATGACGGCACATATTTCAAAAGTGAAATATTTTGACTTTTATGGCCCGTCACAGAAACATACAAAACATTTGTTTTATCTTTAATGAGGAGAAAAGAAGGTCAGCAGCACCTGGTGTAACCAGATAAATTAATTCAACAATCATTTCTTTTCTTCTTTTACTGTTTAATTGTTGATGGTAATGTGCCTTCTTCCTGCAGTTTGTGCCAGAAAGTCCAAATGCAAAAAGCATTTTCACACTGCAAACACTTCAGACCGTGGTTCAGTTTGACCTGGACTGAGACCACCTCTTTTGGTCTGCCCGAATCTTTGTTCTGTGGTCCATGGTATGAGTCAGTTTTCAACCCTGCTATTTTGGTTTGGATAAAACTGAAAAATCCAAATGTCTCCGTGGAAACAGCTGACAGAAAAGAAACAACACTTTTTCTTGTGCTGAAAGTTTCTTTCTTGATGGAAATTTACAATCCTTTCCATTGTTTCAATTGACTACTGTTTTGTTGGAACCAATTAGCCAAGCCCAACAGTTCGTTAAGATCTGTAAGCTAATTTGCATTCATAGATGTGCACCAGTATTTGTTTTATAAACCTGAACTACATGGCGATTCCATCATTCTTCCTCAACACTGAGTGATTCCTGTGGGGAAAAATTGTTTTTTGTGTCATATCTGTGATTTATTTATCTGCTATGAAGTAAGAAAGCTGGGTGAACATGTGCTGTTTTTGCTGGTCTTGGCCTTTGCAGTTGTCTCGCCAGTGTTGCTGTATTGATTTCAAAACCTCAAAACAGCAGATACATTGACATGGAGTCCTGTGCAATCTGTCGCTGTGACATTCACCAAGAAATGGTTTCAATCAAGTGAGGTATTCTTTAATTATTGGGAAGAAACTACAATCAAGCACAGCGGCCATATTGGATAATGGACGATAGCCATTTTCAAAACGAATCTTCCTCTAGCCTCCGCCAAAACACCACCAAGAAATGGTTTCAATCAGATAAGTAGTCTAGGACCTAGCTTAGACATGTATGCACATCATTTAGGAGAGCATACCTCAACTGTTCTAGACTAATACTGTTGTGAAGGTGTCGTAGCACGGACCCACAACAGGGGGCGCAAATGAACGGACAATGACTAAACCAAAAGGTAACAATTTAATGTTGTGACGCTACACAACGAAAAGACACAGAAAATATGCACAGTCAGTTAGCACCAGGTGACGTGTGGCAGGCTCGAAGATAGGAGACCCCCCCGACGAGAGAGAAGCCGTACTCCACACGGCTTCCACCACCAACGGTCTGAAGAACACCGGAGCCGCCAAGTCCCGAGTCCCCAGGTGGCCTCTGTTCCCGGCTGTCGACCCTGGCACTGCTGGCAGAAAGCAAAAACAGGATGTGTGAGTGTGAGTCCGCACACTCAGTAATACACAGTCCAACACTGATGGGAGGGAGCACCTCCACCTCCAATCATACACTCAAGCAGCTCCTGTCAGTCACTTATCTGGAGGGAGTGGGAGGCGAAGACGTTGCGGTTCCCACAACACGCCACTCCGGCAAAACTGTCTCACAGGAATAAACGGCTGCAAACAGAGATCAAAATGTGGATTAATCCAAATACTGTAGAGAAGGATTACCTCAGGAATGGTAGTCGATTTCTCGGCGAGGAGGTGGAGTTGCAGTCCGGCTTTTATGGTGGTGATGATGATGAACGAGTGACAGTTGGGGCAGGGGATGAATGACAGCTGTCACTTCTTCTAGGTCTGGCGCCCTCTCGTGCTTGGAGCCCGCACTCCAAGCAGGGCGCCCTCTGGTGGTGGTGGGCCAGCAGTACCTCCTCTTCAGCGGCCCACACAACAGGACCCCCCCCTCAACGGGTGCCTCCTGGCGTCCGACCAGGCTTGTCCGGATGTCTTGCGTAGAAATCGGCCAGGAGGGCCGGGTCCAGGATGAAGCTCCTCTTCACCCAGGAGCGTTCCTCAGGTCCATACCCCTCCCAGTCCACCAGATATTGGAAACCCCGGCCCTTACGACGGACGTCCAGGAGCCTGCGCACTGTCCAAGCAGGCTCCCCGTCGATGAGCCGGGCAGGAGGCGGCGGTGGTCCTGGAGTACAGAGGGGCGAGGTGTGGTGTGGCTTGAGACGGGAAACATGAAAGACGGGGTGAATCCGCAGTGAAGCCGGGAGTCGAAGCTTCACTGCGGCCGGGTTGATGATCTTGAGGATCTTAAATGGTCCGATGAATCTGTCTTTCAATTTAGGGGAGGCGACAGACAGAGGGATGTCCTTGGTCGAAAGCCACACCTCCTGCCCAGGCTGGTATGTGGGGGCCGGGGAACGCCGGCGGTCCGCATGGGCCTTAGCCCTCGTCCAGGCCTTTACCAATGCAGAGCGGGCGGCCCGCCACACCCGGCGGCACCTCCTGAGGTGGGCCTGGACTGAGGGCACACCGACCTCTCCCTCCACCAACGGGAACAACGGGGGCTGGTACCCCAAACATGCCTCAAAAGGGGAGAGGCCGGTAGCAGACGAAACTTGGCTGTTGTGGGCATACTCGATCCAGGCCAGATGGTGACTCCAGGCCGCCGGATGCGCGGAGGTGACACATCGGAGGGCTTGCTCTAACTCCTGATTAGCCCGCTCTGCCTGGCCGTTGGTCTGGGGGTGGTACCCGGACGAGAGACTTACGGTGGCCCCCAGCTCCTTACAGAAACTCTTCCACACCTGTGAAGAGAACTGGGGGCCCCGATCCGAGATGACGTCCGACGGTATCCCATGCAGCCGCATGACGTGGTGGACCAGGAGGTCTGCTGTCTCCTGGGCCGTCGGGAGCTTCGGGAGGGCCACAAAGTGGGCCGCCTTGGAGAACCGGTCCACTATCGTGAGAATCACGGTGTTGCCCTGGGACGGCGGGAGGCCCGTGACGAAGTCCAGGCTGATGTGAGGCCAGGGGCGATGAGGCACTGGCAGGGGATGGAGGAGTCCCGTCGTCCTCCGGTGGTCCGCCTTACCCCTGGCGCAGATGGTACAGGCCTGGACGTAGTCCCGGACGTCGGTTTCCAGGGGCGCCCACCAGAGGCGCTGCTGGACTACTGCCACGGTCCTGCGTACTCCGGGATGACAGGACAGCTTGGACCCGTGACAGAAGTCCAAGACGGCAGCTCTTGCCTCTGGTGGGACGTATAGTCTGTTCTTGGGGCCGGTCCCCGGGTCCGGGCTTCTTGTCAGGGCCTCCCGGACGGTCTTCTCCACGTCCCAGGTGAGGGTGGCCACGACAGTGGACTCGGGGATGATGGTCTCGGTGGGGTTCGACAACTCTGCTTTGGCTTCTTCTTCATGCACCCGGGACAATGCATCTGGTTTTTGGTTCTTGGTCCCGGGGCGGTACGTGATCTGGAAGTCAAAGCGCCCGAAGAACAGAGACCAGCGGGCTTGCCTGGGGTTTAGCCGCTTGGCGGTCCGGATGTACTCCAGGTTACGATGGTCCGTGAAAACCGTGAAGGGCAACGACGCCCCCTCCAGCAGGTGTCTCCACTCTTCAAGAGCCTCCTTCACCGCGAGGAGTTCCCGATTGCCGACGTCATAGTTCCGTTCAGCTGGGGTCAACCTGTGGGAAAAAAAGGCACAAGGATGGAGAACCCTATCAGCCTCCATGCTCTGGGACAGCACGGCTCCTATCCCTGAGTCAGAGGTGTCCACTTCAACTACGTACTGGCGATCAGGATCAGGCTGCACCAGAACTGGTGCAGTCGAGAACCGGCGTTTCAACTCCTGGAACGCGGCTTCGCACCGATCCGACCAGGTGAAGGGGACTTTGGTGGAGGTCAGGGCAGTCAGGGGGCTAACTACCTGACTGTAACCTTTGATGAACCTCCTATAGAAATTTGCAAAGCCGAGGAACTGCTGTAGTTTCCTACGGCTTATTGGTTGGGGCCAATCTCTCACCGCCGCAACCTTGGCCGGATCAGGGGCGACGGAGTTGGAGGAGATTATGAACCCCAAGAAGGACAAAGAAGTGCGGTGGAACTCGCACTTCTCGCCCTTCACAAACAGCCGATTCTCCAACAACCGCTGTAGGACCTGACGTACATGCTGGACATGGGTCTCAGGGTCCGGGGAGAAGATGAGTATATCGTCCAGATATACGAAGACGAACCGATGCAGGAAGTCCCGCAAGACGTCGTTTACCAAAGCTTGGAACGTCGCGGGGGCGTTGGTGAGGCCGAACGGCATGGCCAGGTACTCAAAGTGACCTAACGGGGTGTTAAACGCCGTCTTCCATTCGTCTCCCTCCCGGATCCGAACCAGGTGGTACGCGTTTCTAAGATCCAATTTAGGGAAAATTTGGGCTCCATGCAGGGGCGTAAACACAGAATCCAACAGGGGCAACGGGTATCAGTTGCGAACCGTGATCTCGTTCAGCCCTCTGTAATCAATGCATGGACGGAGTCCGCCGTCTTTCTTGCCCACAAAACAGAAACCAGCACCCATTGGGGAGGTGGAGTTTTGGATCAGCCCGGCAGCTAAGGAGTCCCGGATTCCATTGATTCGCGTTCCGGACGTGAGAGGTTGTACAGCCTGCTGGACGGGTACTCAGCGCCCGGGACCAAATCGATGGCACAATCATACGGTCGGTGCGGGGGAAGAGTGAGCGCCAGATCTTTGCTGAAAACGTCAGCAAGATCATGGTACTCCTTTGGCACCGCCGATAGATTGGGGGGGACTTTGACCTCCTCGTTAGCCGTAGTGCCGGGAGGAACCGAGGATCCTAGGCACTCCCGGTGGCAGGTTTCGCTCCACTGCGTCACAACCCCAGACGGCCAATCAATCCGGGGATTGTGCTTCACCATCCATGGAAAGCCCAAAATCACTCGGGAAGTAGATGGTGTGACGTGGAACACTATCTCCTCCCTGTGATTCCCAGACACAACCAAAGTCATTGGTTGAGTCTGATGTGTGATTAATGGAAGCAGCGTGCCGTCTAGTGCTCACACCTGCAATGGTGCTGGCAGAGCCACCAGGGGGAGCCCTACTTCCTTTGCCCATCTGCTGTCCAGCAGATTCCCTTCCGACCCTGTGTCTAATAGTGCTGGGGCATGAAGGGTTAAATCCCCACTCAGGATTGTTACTGGGATTCGTGCAGATTTGCGGGGTTTTCCCGCGTGCGCATTATGGCCCACCCTTAGCCCAGTTTCTAAAGACGGGCGTTGTAGTTTGACCGTTTAGGGCAGTCCCTCTGCATGTGCTCACATGAGCCGCAGATAAAACACTCCCCGCGGGCCAGTCTCCTTTGTCTGATGTTTGTTTTTACTTTGGCCCTGCTCGTGTCCATAGCCTCCTCAGCAGGGGGAGCTGTAGCCACACGGAGCTCTCTGGCAGTGAAGCGTGGGGACGACGTCACTTTGTCGGAACCGGAAGGAGGAGGGACGGCTCGTGCCCGGTCACGCCCCCCGGCCTGCTCCCGACGATGCTTGTTTAAGCGGTTGTCTAAGCGTATAACTAAATCAATAAGCCCGTCAAAATCCCGCGGTTCCTCCTTAGCCAGTAGGTGCTCCTTGAGGACCGGTGACAGTCCATTTACAAAGGTGGCGCGGAGCGCAACGTTATTCCAGCCGGACCTCGCTGCCGCAATGTGGAAGTCGACTGCATACTCGGCTGCGCTACGGCGCCCCTGTCTCATCGACAGCAGCTCGTTCGAAGCGGTCTCGCCTCTGTTGGGATGATCAAACACTTGTTTGAACTCCCGTACAAACCCAGTATAAAACGTTAGGAGCCGTGAATTCTGCTCCCAAAGCGCAGTAGCCCATGCGCGTGCCTCTCCTCGAAGCAAATTGATCACATAAGCCACCCGGCTAGCGTCTGATGCGTACATGACAGGGCGCTGTGAAAAGACGAGCGAACACTGCATGAGGAAGTCCACGCACGTCTCGACACAGCCCCCGTACGGTTCCGGAGGGCTTATGTATGCTTCAGGGGACGGTGGGGGGGTTCGTTGAACGACCAGTGGAACGTCTGATACAGGCCCAGGACCAGCCAGGGGAGCGGCTGCAGCAGCGCCCTGCTCGTGCGCTTCCACCCTGGCGGTGAGAGCCTCCACCCTCGATTAAGGAGGACATTCTGCTCGGTCACTATGTCTAACCGAGCCGTGAAGGCGGTTAAGATCTGCTGCAGCTCACTCAACACGCCTCCTGCTGATGCCTGCGCTCCTGGTTCTTCCATTGGCCGTTCAAGCTCGGGTTGACGCCCCTCGGAGTCCATGACGATGGCCGAGAAATCCTGTTGTGAAGGTGTCGTAGCACGGACCCACAGCAGGGGGCGCAAATGAACGGACAATGACTAAACCAAAAGGTAACAATTTAATGTTGTGACGCTACACAACGAAAAGACACATAAAATATGCACAGTCAATTAGCACCAGGTGACGTGTGGCAGGCTCGAAGATAGGAGACCCCCCCGACGAAAGAGAAGCCGTACTCCACACGGCTTCCACCACCAGCGGTCTGAAGAACACCGGAGCCGCCAAGTCCCGAGTCCCCAGGTGGCCTCTGTTCCCGGCTGTCGACCCTGGCACTGCTGGCAGAAAGCAAAAACAGGATGTGTGAGTGTGAGTCTGCACACTCAGTAATACACAGTCCAACACTGATGGGAGGGAGCACCTCCACCTCCAATCATACACTCAAGCAGCTCCTGTCAGTCACTTATCTGGAGGGAGTGGGAGGCGAAGACGTCGCGGTTCCCACAACACGCCACTCCGACAAAACTGTCCCACAGGAATAAACGGCTGCAAACAGAGATCAAAACGTGGATTAATCCAAATACTGCAGAGAAGGATTACCTCAGGAATGGTAGTCGATTTCTCGGCGAGGAGGTGGAGTTGCAGTCCGGCTTTTATGGTGGTGATGATGATGAACGAGTGACAGCTGGGGCAGGGGATGAATGACAGCTGTCACTTCTTCTAGGTCTGGCGCCCTCTCGTGCTTGGAGCCCGCACTCCAAGCAGGGCGCCCTCTGGTGGTGGTGGGCCAGCAGTACCTCCTCTTCAGCGGCCCACACAACCTGGGATATGTGCCAAAATCTCTGTCTGGATGAACAGCCCCAAAATGACCGTGCCCTTTTTTGTCCTGACCATGGTTATTTTTTAAAAGGGTGCAGTCATTTTTGGGCTGTTCATCCAGATAGAGATTTTGGCACATATGCCAAGTTGTTCACTGGGGTCATATTAGTTTAGAACAGTTGAGTTAATACACAAATAATGAATGTTTAAGAGTTCAATGGTACAAGGTGAAAGCTGGTATGGTATGAGGTGAAAGGTGGAACATACCACTGAATGAGGCTTTAGCTCATTCAGTGTTATGTAGTTCCTCAGTCCAGCCAAAAATCATGTCAGCTTTTCATTTGAACAGCTCTTCATGCTTCGGCTTACAGTGGAGTGGATTTGTGTGTGTGTGTGTGTGTGTGTGTGTGTGTGTGTGTGTGTGTGTGTGTGTGTGTGTGTGTGTGTGTGTGTGTGTGTGTGTGTGTGTGTATATATATATATATATACATATATATATATGTATGTATGTATGTATGTATGTATGTATGTATGTGTGTGTGTGAGTGTGTTACAAGAATTAACACCGTCAGTTAGCTCAATCAAATAGTTGTCTCGTGTCCCGTTGTCCCGCACATGTGTGCGCACACACAACCGGGTCGGCACTTGTACACACATGTACTACAAAAAAAAAAAGAAAAAAAAAGACTGTGTACAACCTCAGTGTATCAAAAAAAAAAAAAAAAAATCACGTCAGAAATTAGTCCAGCTTTTCATTCTAACTTCCTATTAACAGCCTCCAGACAGCACAGTGGATTTGTTTTGTGTGTGCGTGCGCCCTCGTTGTGTGTGTAGGTGTCTGTGCGCAGAGTGCAATGGTATCAAACGTATGGAACTAATGCATGTATGCACTCTAAATGGAATCAAACTGCACTCTAAATGCAATGCAACACTAATGGGATGAATAATCCATGTCATGTGGCATACAAAGCACCAATCAACTGACAAGGATCCACTCAGCCATTATATAACATCTCCTAAATGATGTGCACACGTCTCAGTTAGGTCCTCTACTAAAGATGTTCTTCAGTTATTGTGTGGAAATGTAAAGTTCATTGAGCACGGGCATAATAATATCTGGAATTCGAGTCAAGCTCGACCTTGACTATTTATGGCACAACTTAAATCTCAAAAAGGACTGGACAGTGAGCAATACAAAAACACAAGAGAACTAGTAAACCCTGCACACTGTGAAATTTTTTGACGTTTCCGAGTACACATTCAAAGAATATATATCCGAAATTGATAAATGGTGCAACTCATCCGTGATGTTAGTGTTGCACTGGACGTTTTGCTCAGTATAATACACATCTCACCCTAAATCACTGAAACCCACTATAATTAAGCTACACATCAACACATGGAGAAAACCACACACTTTTTTTTTCAAAAAGCACAAATGTGAAATATTCCCTCAACCAGCTCGAGATAAAGAATTGTTGATGCGATGACAGCTAATATGCCTTGATGTTTTTGTCGCTCAGACAACAGGAAGGCTGAGTGTGTGTGCATGTGTGCATGAGCCGAGGGGAGGAGGTAGACGATCTTCTCTGAAGCAGCCCAGGCAGGCATCAGCATTCAATCATTCCAGATCTGCCAGACGACACCAGCAGAGAAAACACATTACCCGTGTCGTGTCGCCTTCGTCTTCTTCTGTTGCCTTCCTTTTATTATATTTAGGGCTGCCTTGCCTCAGGGTCAGGTGACAATCTGCATTTGCTTTCTACAAGTTTTCTCAAAACTGTTGTGAGTTTTTTTTTTATTTTATTGTATTTTTTCCACCTCTATGTTAAAGGGGAGGTGTTGATGGTTTTTAATCCCTACATGAGTCCCTTTGCAGATGACTTTGCTGGTGTGGTGTCAGAAAGACGCGAACAGAGCGCAGTGCTGCGCATTAGACAGAAGATGAATACCCTGAGAAGGGAAGCAGGGAATAGAGGCAAGAGGCAAAGAGCCCATTTGAAATGCTTGTCTAAGTTTTAGTAAAAAATGAGTTCTTTATAGTGGCATATAAATATATAAATGAAACACTTAAAGACATTATCAGGCACTTTTATTCCCACTGCCTTTTGTGTGCTGGTTGAGGTGGGAAGTAAACACATCTCCATATCTGAGTCATTGGTTCCGAGGGAGCTGTTACAGACTGTCTCTGCAAATCTCTTCTCCGTGCTGCTTACAGCCCAACAGCAACAAAACCGTCGCCTTCATCCGTCACATATTTCATCTTTAAGGTTACATTTGAGGGTGGCAAATCAGTTTTTAACTGGCTGTGCTTCATTTAGGTCGAAAAGCAGAGCAGAGGGAGGCGGGGCATGTGTCACCGCTGTTTAGTGTCCAGTTGACGGTAAGCTGGCACAGTCGGTATAACAGATTGGGCCAAGACCGGTCAGGCCCTCTGTCTCCACGGCAGCCATCACCTGGACAACCAAGCGTACCAACCCTGTAGCTACATCTGATGGGAAAGAGTAAAGGCATCAGCTGGCACCTTCCACGTGCACAGAGAGACTCAAAAAGAGGCAAATTACTCCACAACCAATCACGAACGTGCACGTGTCATCTTGTGATGATTAATTCCACAGTTGTTAGAACAGATCATAAAGATTATTCCTCTAAACCTTATAATCAAGCACATTATCTTTATTCCTCCCAGTGCTTCTTTTAAAAAGGATTCAAAACTAAAACTGTGTGTACAGACAAAAGGCAGAAAATTACATGCACAGAGTTGTAAAAAAACGTATAAAATTTTATTGGTACTCATTTATGAATTCCAATTATTGTGAAATTACACACACATGCTCAAGCCTGCTTCCCACTCCCATCTTTAGCCATGAATGGATGACAACACACCCTGTAATTGCTGTATTTTTAAATACAAGCACTGCGTGTACCACACGTTATTAGATATGACAATCACAAAAACAAAACGGTGAAGGAGATGTGCAGTTTCGCCAAATGTGAAATTGAGACACACAAGGGCCATATCTCTTCTCATCCTCTTTTGGGGCCATGGTGGTCCTGTGTGTCTCCCTCATGAGCAAGTCCTCCACAAGAGGCCTGGGAGTTTGAGGGACCTGCACAGTGTCTTAGCTGTTACATTTGGAATCTGCTGGAGCCATTCTCCCATTTTCAGGTCAGTTGATAAACCTTGTATGGAAAATTATACATAATAAAATATGTTTGTTAATGAACAGAAATAATTCTTGTGATTAGCAGAGCATTGGATTCAGCTAGTGAGTAGGTTCACAAAATTTTCATCAGAAATGCCATACCCAGACAGGAAATGGATCTGGGCCAGATGTAGTCCAACATCTGGTACCAATCCTGAAAACAGATCTGGTCCAGACAATATTTGCACCCTGGCCCAGATCCGGCACGGCTCTACTTTACAGTTCTGGAACAGATCCGGACCAGATCTGAACCGGATCCACAAAAGACCAACCCTTTACAGTCCACATCTGGCATTGATCTGGGACAGCTGTGATCTGCATCACGGCACAGCGGAGGGAACATGGGGTTAGCATAACAATAAGCAATTTTATCTGCACTCGGCAGAAACTATCCATTAGTGGTTATAAAGTCAGGGCTGTGAAAACTCTGCAAATCATGCGAACCATGGTGGGGGGGGGAGTCGTTGTGTATTCTGTAATCCCCTGTAAAACTTGCTTTACGGGGGTAAGTTCCGTGGATTCGAGGAAACGGATTTGTATCTGTAACACACAAATCAGTGTACGCGGACTTATAAAACATGCTTGTCGTAAAAAAAAACAAAAAAAAAAACCGCTTTGTGATAAGCATTTAAAAAAACCTCTGTGACGATTACAGATTTCACTGTTACATTTACCTACACTGTTACACTCTTACATTTCACTGTTTTAGTTAAACAATAAATGCAGGCAAACATTTAGCAAGCTGCTCTGCTCAAAAAAACGAGATGTTCCAAACACCCCCCACCCCAATGAGCCAGCTCTGTACTGAATTAACCGATTATTATGGAGAAAAAAACATTAAAGAATTTAAAAAAACAACAAAAAAAACTGTTCTGAAATAAATAATAATAATAAAAACGTATAGTCTATTTATTTCAGAATGATTTTAATGGTTTAAAAAGCATCAGCTATAAGTGAAATATAAAGTTTGGTCAGTAGTTTGGGACTCTCATCCCCTTCCTTTGCTGTTGTGTGTACAGACTGGGTGACTGCTCTCAATCCAATCAGAGAAATGTTTACATTTTCTGGAAATCAGAAGATTAAATAGCAACAACCATATAGCCTCATATGTGTTTTTATATGTATTTTGTCAGTCTAGAGTATCAGTCTTGCAGCAAATAATCAAAGCTAAATGAATTTCATTGTATTTTCAGTGCTTCCCCTAAAAAGTAACTGTCAAATCATGTTCTTCCTTTTCACAAATATGGTAATAATAGTATTAAAATGGATAGTTTATGTAAAACAGTATCAAAATTTTGTAAGCTTTGAAAAATGTCTCTCTGCATGATGTAAAGTATGTGTGAGGTCCCCACACACTTCCTTTCACGATAAATTCCAGTGCATGTGTGTGAAAGATGCATGCATGGTAGCTGTGCATGCAATTTGTTAATAAATAAGGCCCGTGGTCTCTTTCTCTTTCTGGATGAGGGTCATTCACCAGGAACAAAGAACAACTATTGCGGCTTTGTCACACAAACACATTTCTTTATTACTTTCACTTCCAAACATATGTCCCCCGTGTGCAGAGGTCACCATGGCAACTTGGTCTTCTGCAGCAAATGGCTGGGATCTTGACCAGCATTTATTGATCCACAAGATTTGGTGCCTGTTTCAAAGCAAAATCTCACTCTATATTGTTGAGACTTACAGTCGATATAAAGTGGTCCCTGGAAACAAGCATGATAAATTCATACTCCTGAGATTGCCAACATTTATGGAATAAGTTATTACTTCTGATAAGGAGTTTATAGTTTCACACGTGGCTGATTAGCAGGATAACTGTAAGACTACAAAACCAATTTTCACAAACATTATGAGCAAGGTTGATGCTGTCATAGAAGAAGTTAGTTCCTTCTGCTTCTCCCTGACTCTCGGTCACCACAGCAGATTTGAGATGGAGTCACATGTTGATTTGTCACCGGTTTTACACCAGATGCCTTTCATGACACGACCCCCACATTACGTGGAGAATGGGTAGGAGTGATCTTAAAGTGGGAACTTCTGCTCTGAAAATAAGCGCACTAATCGCTTGGCCACCAGTTTTTAGTGCAGCCAATTTTTATTGCAAGATAGGAGTGTAGTAGAAGCACGTTGTAAAAACTATAACTTGCCGATCTTACTGTTATCGCTGGGTATAAATCTGTAATACAAAATAAACAAATATGCATAAACCAGCAAAGTTAGTTATCTGAAAAACAAATTATTAGTTGACAAAGCTGTTTGGAAATGTAGAATTCTTAGTGAGTGGCCATTTTTTTTTGTCATCACTTTTCCAAAATGTAAGAATTTCAAATGGGTTAAAAACTCACAAATCTGTTCCAATAAATTCCCTTGAAATTTGAAGTATTGTCAACTTTGTCATTTTTACAGTGCCATTTTAGCCAATGATCATTTAATAATTCATTTTAAAACAGTCAATTGCAAAAATTAGAATTTGGCTTGGAATGTGAATAGCAGCATCTCAACAAAATTATGCAAAAACAAACAAACAAAAAAACAACATTTCTACTGCTTTGGTATAAATGTGTTTCTAATAGGGTGGCCCCCTCCCACCCCCACTATGTCAGTAAGAGACCAAATTTGAAATTTCAACATAAAATAAAGAAATAGAAAAAAAAAAAAAAACCCCAAACAAAAGCAATGCAGCCCAATGCATGAGTACAAAAAATATGACAAATGGTTGTTGATGAGGATAACAGCAACAACAATAATAATTCTAATTCTAATAAGGTCTGTAGCATGAAAAGGCTGGACATGCTGAGCTCAGACACACAGTGCAACAGATAAGTGAAAATTTACAGATAAATCCTTCAAATGGTGATGCAAGCACCAAATTTGGCACAAATACTCATTAGACATTTCTCTTTTGAAAAAGCACAGTGTCCAGTTGAATTTGCAATAGGTAGCCAGGTAGGGGTCAAATGAAGCATTACACATGGGTCAAAATTTTAAAATGCTCCAATCATGTTGAAAGTTATTCCATATTATTTGTCTGATTATACAGATTTCAAAAAGGTATAGTTCAGACTATCTATGACTGAATTCTACGGAGTTATGGGATAAAATATAGCACAAATGGTGAGAAAGGTCAATTTCACTTTGTACAGGGATCAAAAGTTAAAGTTGCTCCAATTTTGGTAAAAAGTGATGCAAACTATTGGTTGAGCAAATAGAGTATTAGAAAGGAATATTTTTGCACCATCTGTCATGCCTAGTTATTATATTACAGGGTAGCATATGTTATATGCCATTGAATCCATTGGAGGGGAAGTGATGTCTAGTGCAGTGGTTAAGGCGTTGGGCTTGAGACCAGAAGAGCCTCGGTTCAAATCCCAGCCCGACTGGAAAATCATTAAGGGCCCTTGGGCAAGGTCTTTAATCCCCTATTGCTTCCGGTGAATGTGAGGCATTATTATAAAGCGCTTTGAGCGTCTGATGCAGATGGAAAAGCGCTATATGCAGTCCATTTACCATTTACGTCGACCTTATTTGACCTTTACTGTGGACACGAAACATTCAACACGGTCAAAACTATTCCATTTATTAATCCTATTAGCTCAACCAATAATTTCCATCACTCTTTACTAAAATTGGAGTAACTTTAACTTTTGACCCCTTACAAACTGAAAGTGACCTTTGTCACCATTTTTGCTAGTTTTACCCCATAACGCCATAGAATTCAGTCATAGATAGTCCAAACTATGCCTTTTTGAATCTTTATGATCACATAAATAATGTGGTATAGTTTTCAATATGATTGGAGCATTTTAAAATTTTGACTCCTGTGTAATTCTTCAATTGACCCCAGCCTAGCTGCCTATAGAGGGTTTTTAATCACGTGACCAATTTGCTGCAAGACAGGTGCCGTCTCCATCCTGGATTACAAGAAGGGTGGCATGTGATAGAAAAATGGAGAGAATGTACGGTTATTATGATGCCTTAAACCCTCGAGATAAAGCTGTTTATCATGACAGATGTGTAGCAGTTGGTTCAGGGGATCCGTATCTTATACCAGATAGTGAATTTAGTGGTGATGTAACGAACAGGCCGACAGTGTCACACTGCGATATTGTGAACTTTTTTTGGTGTTCACCATTGTACACCATGGCGGAAGCTGCCGACCAGGTCAGCAGAGCATCACAGCGGAGCTCTGAAAGTGGAGGTCGGTCTTGAAGTCCTGAGCAGTTTCTCTCACCAGGCGCTGGAATGGCAGCTTGCAGATCAGCAGCTCGTTGGATTTCTGGTAGCAGCAGATCTCTCTCAGCACCATGGTGCCAGGCCTGTAACGGTGAGGCTTCTTCACACCGACGGTAGTCTGAGCGCTCTTCCTGGCAGCTTTGGATTTGGATTTCCGGGCGGAACAAAATCTTGCAACATCTGTGGCATTGTGCTGTGTGATAAAACTGCACCTTTCAGAGTGGCCTTTTATTGTGGGCAGTCTAAGGCACACCTGTGCACTAATCATGGTGTCTAATCAGCATCTTGATATGGCACACCTGTGAGGTGGGATGGATTATCTCAGCAAAGGAGAAGTGCTCACTATCACAGATTTAGACTGGTTTGTGAACAATATTTGAGGGAAATGGTGATATTGTGTATGTGGAAAAAGTTTTAGATCTTTGAGTTCATCTCATACAAAATGGGAGCAAAACCAGAAGTGTTGTGTTTATATTTTTGTTGAGTGTATTTGAAAGTGAGGTGCAGACTGGCACTCACTATTGCCTTACAAAGTTTGATCTGGATCTGATCCGGATTGTAGATTTTGTGAACATTAAAATTTAATATTGAAAAGCCCATTTGGTGTACATTTTGCATTATATCTCAATCAAAAGTGCCTTATTCACTCTCATTTTTCTGTTATGGATTTACCTACATCACCAAAATTGGATGTAGGTTTTAATTTTATGCCTGTTTGTCTGTCTTTCAGTTGTCGGTCAGAAACCAAGTACCAAAAAGCAATGACAAATTGTACATAGAAAAGATAACCAATGTTCTGTAAAAAATGATCTGAAAAAGCACTCAGAAACCAAAAATTAAAAAACAAAAGCCTGGCAACACCACAAAAAACTTTGATTCAAGTGTATAAACTAAATACATATTCCTGACATTTGACTACATCTACAACCCCAATTCCAATGAAGTTGGGGCGTTGTGAAAAATGTAAATAAAAACAGAATACAATGATTTGCAAATCCTCTTCAACCTATATTCAATTGAAGACCACAAAGACAAGATATTTAATGTTCAAACTGATAAACTTTATTGTTTCAGTGAAAATATTTGCTCATTTTGAAATGGATGCCTGCAGCATGTTTCAAAAAAGCTGGGACAGTGGTATGTTTACTACTGTGTTACATCACCTTTCCTTCTAACAACACTCAATAAGCATTTGGGAACTGAGGACACTAATTGTTGAAGCTTTGGAGGTGGAATTCTTTCCCATTCTTGCTTGATGTACGACTTCATTTATTCAACAGTCCGGGGTCTCCATTGTCATATTTTGCACTTCATAATGAGCCACACATTTTCAATGGGTGACAGGTCTGGACTGCAGGCAGGCCAGTCTAGCACCCGCACTCTTTTACTACGAAGCCACGCTGTTGTAACACGTGCAGAATGTGGCTTGGCATCATCTGGCTGAAATAAGCAGGGACGTCCCTGAAAAAGATGTTGCTTGGATGGCAGCATGTGTTGCTCCAAAACCTGGATGTACCTTTCAGCATTGATGGTGCCATCACAGATGTGTAAGTTGTCCATCCCATGGGCACTAACACACCCCCACACCATCACAGATGCTGGCTTTTGAACTCAGCGCTAGTAACAATCTGGATGTTTTTTTTTCCTCTTTTGTCTGGAGGACACGACATCCATGATTTCCAAAAACAATTTGAAATGTGGACTCATCAGACCACAGCACACTTTTCCACTTTGCAACTGTCTATTTCAAATGAGCTCAGACCCAGAGAAGACGGCGGTGTTTCTGGATGTTGTTGATGTATGGCTTTCGCTTTGCATTGTAGAGTTTTAACTTGCACTTGTAGATGTAGCGATGCACTGTTTTAACTGACAATCGTTTTCTGAAGTGTTCCTGAGCCCACGCAGTAAGATCCTTTACACAGTGATGGTTTTTAATGCAGTGCCGCCTGAGGGATCGAAGATCATGGGCATTCAATGTTGGTTTTTGGCCTTGCAGCTTACGTGTTGAAAGTTCTCCAGATTCTCTGAATCTTCTGATTATATTATGGACTGTAGATGAAGGAATCCCTAAATTCCTTGCAGCTGAACTTTAAGAAACATTGTTCTTAAATTGTTGGACTATTTTTTCACTCAGTTGTTCACAAAGTGGTGATCCTCGCCCCATCTTGGCTTGTGAATGGCTGAGCCTTTTAGGGATGCTCCTTTTATACCCAATCATGACACTCACCTGTTTCCAATTAGGTGTTCTTTGAGCATTCATCAACTTTCCCAGTCTTCTGTTGCCCTGTCCCAACTTTTTTGAAATGTGTTGCAGGCATCCATTTGAAAATGAGCAAATATTTGCACAAAAACAATAAAGTTTATCATTAAATAACTTGTCTTTGTGGTCTATTCAATTGAATATAGGTTGAAGAGGATTTGAATGAATGAATGAATTAATTTATTTGGTACACAGACTCATCAACAATAACAAAAAACATATACAGAAGACAATTCCACAGTGACATGTGTGACCAAAAGGGGGTGAGTAGAAGCAAAGCTTATAAACACCCACCCCTTATATACATACATACATACATATATACTCATTACCAACCCCCAGAGCAAGCACACCGGCGACAGTGGTAAGGAAAAACTCCCTCTGATGTACTGAGGAAGAAACCTCAAGTAGACCAGACTCCAAGGGGTGACCCTCTGTTTGGGTCATTCTAGAAACACATTTAACACAACACAAACACAAATCCCATCATCATAAAATAATTAACACTATGTACCCACCATAGTGAAGCATCAGCTTATTTACCCCAACCCTTTCTCCCCCTCTACCAATTATTACATAGGCCCCAAATATGTATGCGAGGTCTATTAGAAAAGAAACCAACCTTTTTATTTTTTTCAAAAACTATATGGATTTGAATCACGTGAAACTGTAAGGCACATCCAAGTGGACACCATTCGAGAAATTCAGACGGTTTTCAGTGAAAATTTTAACGGCTGATGAGAGATTAAGGAGTGTTACTATCGCTTTAAGGACAGCCCATGGCGCCGGATGGCGCACCGTGCCCCGAGCCACCGTCGTCAGCCTGTTTCGAGCTGAAAGCTTCCAAATTTAAGCTTCTGTTGACCCAGGACGTCGTGAGAGGACAGAGAAGTTTCAGAAGAGGTCGGGATCAGCAGTTTATCTGGACATTCCACTGTTAAAGATTTTGTAATGAAAGACGTGCGGACGGATTCACGCGTCGGCACCTAGCCGCTCATGGCGCGGCGCCACAGCAAAACACCTCCGTGTTGATAACCATTCGTAAGATTCAGGCAGTTTTCGAAGGCTTTCAGTCGAGTGAGTATCCGAGAAACTGTTTAACAGCTGGGCATGTTCAAACTTGTCCTGTAATGCTTCCAACGGAGGTGTTTTGCTGTGGTGCCACGCGATGAGCGGCTGGGTGGCGACACGCGAATCCATCCGCACGTCTTTCATTACAAAATCTCCTTTAACAGTGGAATGTCTGGATAAACTGCTGATCCCGACCTCTTCTGAAACTTCTCTGTTCTCTCAGGACGAAGTTTTCAGCTCGAAACAGGCTGACGACGGCGGCTCGGGGCGCGGCGCACCGTCTGGCGCCGTGGGCTGTCCTTAAAGCGATAGTAACACTCCTGAATCTCTCATCAGCCGTTAAAATTTTCACCGAAAACCGTCTGAATTTCTTGAATGGTGTCCACTTGGATGTGCCTTACAGTTTCTGAAAAAATTTTGATCAAGCAAAGCGCCAGTCTCTCAGCAAGAAGTCAGACAAAGGAAATCCAGCGGGAGGGGTGGACCAGTGCTCACTGAAAGCCTGCCCACAGGCGAATGACGCAACCGACAGGCATGAAAAAACTCACGCATGCGCACAAGGGTTCAAGCTTGTCTGACGCAATCACACGTGATTCAAATCCATATAGTTTTTGAAAAAAAATAAAAACGTTGGTTTCTTTTCTAATAGACCTCGTATACACATCTACACATACACATCTATCTATCTATCTATCTATCTATCTATCTATCTATCTATCTATCTATCTATCTATCTATCTATCTATCTATCTATCTATCTATCTATCTATCTATCTATCTATCTATCTATCTATCTATATATATATATATATATATAGAGAGAGAGAGAGAGAGAGAGAGAGAGAGAGAGAGAGAGAGAGAGAGAGAGAGAGAGAGAGAGAGAGAGAGAGAGAGAGAGACATGGGAGAAGGTCATGTGGTCAGATGAGACCAGAATAGAGCTTTTTGGAATGAACTCCACTTACCATGTTTAGAGGATGAGAACAACCCCAAGAAAACCATCCCAACCGTGAAGCATGGGGGTGGAAACATCATACTCTGGGGGTGCTCTTCTGCAAAGGGGACAGGATGACTGCACCGTATTGAAGGGAGGATGGATGGGGTCATGTATTGCGAGCTTTTGGCAAACAACCTCCTTTATATATATATATATATATATATATATATACATATATATATATATATATATATATATATATATATATATATATATATATATATATATATATATATATATATATTTACATTTTACATAACGTCCCAACTTCATTGGAATTGGGGTTGTAACTTAGCTTATAAAAAGTCACTTCTAACAGGACTTTGACCTTGAAAATGTTTTGCATGGTAAAATTTTGTGGAATTGGAAACTAGTGTTGGCGGGGTTTGCGCTGCATGAATGCGGTGCTCTAGTTTTTTTAAATTTTTTAGTAGGCGTGTTGTGCTTTGGCAGATGTATGCACTCTAATTAGTTGTGTTGTATTTTGTCTGTGCTTTTGTGTACTTGGTGTGTACGTACTCGTGCATGCGTATGCATGTTCTCCGGGTACTTTCTGTGGTTCAACAGCAGAGATGATTCATGACTTTCATTGTTGTTTCAGAGAGAACATTCACACTATAAATGTCTCTTTCCAGCACACACATAAAAACATGCACACATGCACATGCATCGGTTACAGTCTTCCAACTCCCACACAAATAGACACAGATGAGTGCATCGTTGTTGTGTTTTTTTGTGGCTTTTTCGGGTGGCTGACATAAGTGAACTAAAAGCACATCACCATACTCTCATTTCACATTTCCTCTGTTTGAAGCAGCTCATGGTCATGCTTACAAATATCTCAAAAATTCTTGAAAGGGTAGTTGTAAAACAGCTAACTGATCATCTGCAGAGGAATGGTCTATTTGAAGAGTTTCAGTCAGGTTTTAGAATTCATCATAGTACAGAAACAGCATTAGTGAAGGTTACAAATGATCTTCTTATGGCCTCGGACAGTGGACTCATCTCTGTGCTTGTTCTGTTAGATCTCAGTGCTGCTTTTGATACTGTTGACCATAAAATTTTATTACAGAGATTAGAGCATGCCATAGGTATTAAAGGCACTGCGCTGCGGTGGTTTGAATCATATTTGTCTAATAGATTACAATTTGTTCATGTAAATGGGGAATCTTCTTCACAGACTAAAGTTAATTATGGAGTTCCACAAGGTTCTGTGCTAGGACCAATTTTATTCACTTTATACATGCTTCCCTTAGGCAGTATTATTAGACGGTATTGCTTAAATTTTCATTGTTACGCAGATGATACCCAGCTTTATCTATCCATGAAGCCAGAGGACACACACCAATTAGCTAAACTGCAGGATTGTCTTACAGACATAAAGACATGGATGACCTCTAATTTCCTGCTTTTAAACTCAGATAAAACTGAAGTTATTGTACTTGGCCCCACAAATCTTAGAAACATGGTGTCTAACCAGATCCTTACTCTGGATGGCATTACCCTGACCTCTAGTAATACTGTGAGAAATCTTGGAGTCATTTTTGATCAGGATATGTCATTCAAAGTGCATATTAAACAAATATGTAGGACTGCTTTTTTGCATTTACGCAATATCTCTAAAATCAGAAAGGTCTTGTCTCAGAGTGATGCTGAAAAACTAATTCATGCATTTATTTCCTCTAGGCTGGACTATTGTAATTCATTATTATCAGGTTGTCCTAAAAGTTCCCTAAAAAGCCTTCAGTTAATTCAAAATGCTGCAGCTAGAGTACTGACGGGGACTAGAAGGAGAGAGCATATCTCACCCATATTGGCCTCTCTTCATTGGCTTCCTGTTAATTCTAGAATAGAATTTAAAATTCTTCTTCTTACTTATAAGGTTTTGAATAATCAGGTCCCATCTTATCTTAGGGACCTCGTAGTACCATATTACCCCAATAGAGCGCTTCGCTCTCAGACTGCAGGCTTACTTGTAGTTCCTAGGGTTTGTAAGAGTAGAATGGGAGGCAGAGCCTTCAGCTTTCAGGCTCCTCTCCTGTGGAACCAGCTCCCAATTCAGATCAGGGAGACAGACACCCTCTCTACTTTTAAGATTAGGCTTAAAACTTTCCTTTTTGCTAAAGCTTATAGTTAGGGCTGGATCAGGTGACCCTGAACCATCCCTTAGTTATGCTGCTATAGACGTAGACTGCTGGGGGGTTCCCATGATGCACTGTTTCTTTTTCTTTTTGCTCTGTATGCACCACTCTGCATTTAATCATTAGTGATCGATCTCTGCTCCCCTCCACAGCATGTCTTTTTCCTGGTTCTCTCCCTCAGCCCCAACCAGTCCCAGCAGAAGACTGCCCCTCCCTGAGCCTGGTTCTGCTGGAGGTTTCTTCCTGTTAAAAGGGAGTTTTTCCTTCCCACTGTAGCCAAGTGCTTGCTCACAGGGGGTCGTTTTGACCGTTGGGGTTTTACATAATTATTGTATGGCCTTGCCTTACAATATAAAGCGCCTTGGGGCAACTGTTTGTTGTGATTTGGCGCTATATAAAAAAATTGATTGATTGATTGATTGATATCTTAATCACGCAACAATGGGCTGCATTTACTCTGTGGGCTCTTACAAATTCAGGCTTATAAATAAGCATTTCATACAAAAGATTACTTTTACAAATTAGAAATGTATAAAAGCTTTACCAGGAAATGCTACGCCACATTTGTTTCTCCAGTACAAAAGGATAAAGTCCCCCTTTTTTTTTTTGTTGGTGTTTGTGGTTGTCCTGCTGTGCGCTGTGTGCTGAGCAGAGGTCACGGCACACAATAGCCCACGGGAAACGAGAGCCTTCAAAGGCACAAGAGCTTCCGAAAATTAAATACAAAAAAAAAAGCAAAACAAAACAAACCAACATCAATCTAAGTAAACACAGCTGTGACATAATTCCACACTTAAAAAAGCAGCAGTACATTCAGGCGGTTGGCGGCCGTATCGCGGCGTTATCTGAAAGGGAAAAGTCCACACGCAGGAAAATTTACAGTTCATGTGCAGTATCCTTTTGCAGTTCACTGAACAATTTTCCTTTTCAAATGAAGCTGTGACTTCCTCATTGCTGATGTTCCACGCCTCTATGTTTGGTGACTTTTTTTGTTGCTCTTTTTTCCGAATGTTGCGTCACTGGAGTTGTGGTTTTCTCTCTACTCACAGTGCACAGGAAGTTTATTGTGGCGGCATAGGTCCCTGTCACTGTTTCCACTTCTCACCGACAACCGCAGAGTTAAATTTAACACCAATAACAAGATCACAGGTGCCCAAAAATACTCACTTCCACATACAAAGAAGTTTAAATGAAGTACAGCAAGCTATTTATACTCAGCCACGCTAATACACTTCTGTCTGGGCTGCGGTTACGTTTGCCATGTGACGCAGGCAGCCACAGCGGAAACAGCTCAAACTAATTAGGCAGCAGAGGGGCTAGTCGAGTTAGGACAGTTAGCCACTAAGCCATGATCACATGAATGACGTCCGGTCACACTGATCATCGATCTGTCACCTGACAGAAGGCCAAGGTGTAGGTTTGACGCAGATACGGTCGTCATTGAACGGTTTACCTGATTACTGCTTTAATTGGCTCAAGTTGAGCCCTTGACACACAAAACATCAACAAAGTACAGAGACACCCTGTAGTAAGAGTAGTAGTAGTAATAATTTTAAAATACAATAATAAAACTATTCAAAAAGAGCAAAACTTCTATTAAATGCAATAACTCATGATCAGTGTTGCCACAGTTACTTTGAAAAAGTAACTTAGTTACTTTACTGATTACTCAATTGTAAAAGTAACTTAGTTACTTTACTGATTACTCAATTGTAAAAGTAACTAAGTTAGATTACTAGTTACTTTTTTAGCTACTTTTCCCAGCTGCCGACAACAACCCTCTGCCACCTCAACATGACAATGATACCTGTTTTGCCAAAACTCACTGTATAGTCACCCTTTCTTGACTTCAATGAAAATAAATACTTGTTTTATAAAAAGTAAAATAAAGACGTCTTTCTTGACCTCATATTTAACTGTTGACAGCACTGTAACAGTAAAACTTGCAATTTCGAGCCTACATTGTTTATAAAGGTAACTATTAAATTCTAACATTTTTCTAACATTTAAATTCTCTCTAAACATTTTACTTGTCGAAATTATTATTATTTTAAGCAATATTAGTTGTAGTAAAAAACGGCTTCAAAATTGCACCTTTAATCTAGGGGTGTTGTTGTGGGGGGGGGGCACATCCCTCCCCCACGCCCCCATTCCATCTAGATTCGCCCCTGCTTTGGCGTTTGAGCACAAAGAATGGATAACATTTATTTATGCAGAAAACATGACCAGATTTACAGGTAAGAAAGTTTTATTGTGTTTTCACATCATGTGGTCCTCAGAAAGAGAGTTTAGGTGCATTTGAGTGGAAAATAGTGTTAATTGTTGACGCGTCGCGGAGGATCAGCTGTTTTAACGTGCAGATACAGAGCGGCTCAGCTCAGAATTCTAAATAAAGGAGGAAAAAAGTATAAAAATGTCTTTGTAAAGCTCAGTGCAGGTGTGCTGATCACCGCGCTTTAAGAGGTGAGGACGAGTCGTAGCTGCTGCAGAAAACCGCGGATGAAAAGCTCACAGCTCACTTAAAGTGGGCAGTTCAGTCGAACCCCGACCTCCTGCCCACAGACCAAGTTTAATGCTGCTATCGACCCACAATGAAAAATAATAGTAACGCACAGTGACATGGAGAAGTAACTTTAATCTGATTACTGATTTGGAAAGATTAACGCGTTAGATTACTCGTTACTAAAAAAAGTGGTCAGATGCCGGTTACCGGCATCACTGCTCATGATACAATAAAGTCAAATACCTCCATCAATGAAAAATAAGCCTTTCATCCATAATCTCTCCAAACATTCCAGCTTTTGAATCATATGTATGATTATTGCTTTGTTACCCTGCAAATCAATGATAGCAGGGTGTTGTTTTCACTGGTGTGTGTGTGTTTACAGGATAACTCAAAAACAGCCTGATGGGTTTCCTTCAAACTTGGTTAGAATATGACTTGAACAGATATTTAGAGGTGATTAGATTTTGGAGTAGTTTGTTCAAAGGACAAGGTCAAGCAAAACCTGGTCTGAAAAACACCTGACTTTGTATATCTCTACATGATTTAAACCATGTGTTGATTATCCAAAAATTTGTGATTTATTGATATGAATGACTATTTCAAGTCCCTCCCAGATAGCTAAGCTTCTCACACTTTACTCTGGGACAGGGTGAGAAGCTTAGCTATCAGGGAGGAAACTGGAGGAGATAGTCACTCTTCTTCACTAAAAGGATCTACCTCTGGGGCTTCAGGTATCTGGTTCAGGCATTTGATTTGAATCCAACAGAAAATCTATTTAAAGAACTAAAGATCAGAGTACACAGAAGAGGTCCACGGAACTTTCAAGATTTGAAGACTGTGTGGAAGTATGGGCCAAAATCACACCTGAGCAACGTATGTTGTCTGGTTTCTTCATACGGGAGACATATTGAAGCTGTCATTATAAGCAATGGCTTTTGTACGAAGTATTAAATAAATTTGAGTAAGGGTGTTCAATACTTTTA
This sequence comes from Thalassophryne amazonica, assembly GCF_902500255.1. Taxonomy (NCBI): domain Eukaryota; kingdom Metazoa; phylum Chordata; class Actinopteri; order Batrachoidiformes; family Batrachoididae; genus Thalassophryne; species Thalassophryne amazonica. The sequence goes on from NC_047113.1 coordinate 37,885,196, forward strand.
CCTGTGCAGTTCCATTTTATTACACATAACTTAATTTCTGTACTTATTTGTTTTGGTTTCTTTACATGTGTGCATTACTTGGGTTGATACTGACATTTGGTGAGCGGTGGTGCAGTCACACTGTGGAGTGTCTGCAGATATTGTCCAGGACGATCTCAATGTCTCCGAAGCCCCTTGTGTTGATCCCTTGCTGCTCTTTGTGTTGTGAGCTCTTGCCTGAACCCTCCTCAGACTTTTCTGCTGAGTAACAGGATGCTGAGCATGAGAGGAGCCAAAAAAGAAGCCCTCAGACCTGGACTGCAGCCAGGACCAGCCAATGTGGGTTTTACTCTGTTTAAAGTTATATGATCCTCACTGTGACTGTAACACTCTGTGGGAGCGGTAGCAAAAACCAACAATGGGACAATTACCCTGAGTGACGTAGAGTCAAGCTGGATAGATTCTGGTTTGTGAGCCCACACATCTATGGGATTTTACACGGTCAAAACAAAGTTGCATTTCGGATTAATATGATGCATCCAAATTCACCATGAAAGAATCAGCTCATATTTATTTGCTGTTTTTAATTTGGTAAATTACAAGATGATTACTTTTATTGGTTTGGAATTATTGGCAACACATATTGGCTGCGATGGACTCATTCACTCACTCGTCTACATTATTGCTGTCTATGCTCTTTCTAGCTCATGGAAAATTTAGGTATGTTTTATCATGACAGTGTCTGTGACTGTAAGTTTAGTGCAGATCTGCATGAAACTTCAGATCTGGTGGAACATAATTCATTCATTCATTATATGTAAAAACCCACACACAAGTTACTGTAATATATCTGTTGGTTTTTACAAATAAATGTGTATTTGTAAAATATGTCATTTTTTTAATTTGTAAAAAAAAAAGGCATTTGCAAAGCTGAAAATTCTGTTTGCTAAGTTGTGATTCAGCAACAACCATGTGATATAACCAGGCAGCATTCACACTGCCATCCTGTAGATGGGTTAAAATGCATAGAACACTGCCATCCAGTAGACGGCACCTTCCAGACTAAGGAACATGACATGAGATATAGTCACATAGTTATTCACGTCGGCACCAATGATGTCAGGATGAAGCACTCAGAGGTCACTAAAATGGACATAGAGAGGACTTGTGACCTTGCCAGAAAGATGTGTCAGCATCAAGTAATAGTCTTGGTCCCCTCCCGGGGTGCTGATGAGGCGTTTAGCAGGCTGACATCATTAAATATGTGGCTGGCACAATTTTGTAGACAGCAAGGCTTTAGCTTTATTGATAACTGGCCTTCATTCTGGGGCCGCCGTGGCTTGCTGATGTCGGACGGCCTCCACCCTACTGGGGAAGGTGCCGCCATGTTGTCTGTGAACATAGATAGAGCTCTATAGGGAGGGTAACATTAGGAATTTACAGCAGGCCACGGAGCAGGAGATGAGAGACCTTGCAAGGCTTATGACAAATGTGGATGTGGAATCCATTAGCTTAGTGGGGAAATTAGTGCAGAAAATCCACTATTGTGCAGTTTATCTGCCAGGGAGGGAAATTCAACAAGTTGAGACTGTGGCCTGCTTCCATAGATGTGTCCATAAAAATCATAGAGGAATATGCTTTGCAAACGTAATACCCATTACGACATTGGATGATGTTCAAATTGAGCATGGCCCAATGGTTGTTCCAGCAATATCAAAGATTTTGTGTCTGTTACCTACAACGCGCGTGGAATGTCTCAAACCTAAACCTACTTCTAGGCATCTTATATATGCTACTCTGGAACCACCCCTAAACCCAAACAGTTCAACTGTCATCCCCACTGAGGTCCTTAGTCTGGTTCTCATTAACATAAGATCACTATCCTCAAAATCATTGTTGATTAATGATCTAATTATTGATCATCACTTAGATATGATTGGGTTATGTGAAACCTGGCTTAAACCTGCAGCTGTCTTCCCCTTAAATGAGTCCTGCCCACCAGCATATACATTTAGTCAGGTCCCTCATGATGTGAAGCAAGGCGGGGGTGTTGCTCTTATTTATAAATGTAGGTTTAGCTTATTAGCTGTTGGGGGGGGGGGGGGGTCACAAATATAACTAATTTGAGCATCTGATTCTCCACTCTGCTCAGGATATTACCCATTGCCAAGGTCAGAAGAATAAAAATCAGCCATATTAATTTGTCACTGTATATAGGCCTCCTGAGCAGGGGTGGTGGCCAAGTGGTTAATGCGCTTGGTTTCAGTTCAGAAGGCTCCGGGTTCAAATCCCACCCTTGCCACATTTCTCCATGTAACGTGGAGTTGCGTCAGAAAGGGCATCCGGCGTAAAACCTGTGCCAATTCAACATGCAGATCCACCTTGGATTTGCTGTGGCGACCCCGAGTGCAAACAAGGAAGCAGCCAAAGGGACTTACTATATAGGCCTCCTGGCCCATATTCTGAATTCTTAGATGAATTTGGTGCATTCATCTCTAACTTGTCAACTAGTGCAGATAACATTCTGATCATTGGTGACTTTAACATTCATATAAATAAGCCTTCTGATCCCCTCTGCAAATCATTTATGGAAATTGTGGATGCATTAGGATTTCTGCAATGCATTCGGGACTCGATGCACATTAGTGGAAATACCCTGGATTTGGTTCTCGCATGTGGTATTGCTGTCACGAATATTGACATCATGCCTCTTATATCAGTGGTCTCTGATCACTCACTTATTAAGTTCACAGTTTCACTGCTGTGTTTAGTGGAACAACAACCTTATATATCACTACGTCGATGCATCAACTCCTCAACTAAGACTGAACTCGAACCTAGACTGCCTGATGTCTTAGCTTCATATATGGCAAATAAGAAATCAGTAGACAGTCTTGTGGATAGTTTAAACTCAGTGCTCAAATCTACACTCGACATGATTGTGCCACCTGTGTTAAAACTGCGCTCTCCCAAAACAGAGTCACCTTGGTTCAGTGATTACCTGCGTGACCTCAAGCATAAGGCTAGAGGTCTAGAACGGAAATGGCATCGTTCAAAATTAGAAGTATTCCACCTTGCATGGCATGATGCTATCTTAGACTATAAGCATGCATTACCGGCTACAAAGCGGACCTATTACTCTGATTTGATCAACAAAAACAAGCATAACTCAAAGTTCTTGTTTGACACGGTGGCAACACTTATTCATGGACAACCACCTGTCGTTCGCTCTCCTTTTACAGCTTTTACAAGATTTCCTGGATTACTTTGATAAGAAAATAGAAGACATTAGGTTCAACATATCCCAGCATGCCTCAACGCAGCCACTATCAATCAATCAATCAATCAATCAATCAATCAATCAATCAATCAATCAATTTTTTTATATAGCGCCAAATCACAACAAACAGTTGCCCCAAGGCGCTTTATATTGTAAGGCAAGGCCATACAATAATTATGTAAAACCCCAACGGTCAAAACGACCCCCTGTGAGCAAGCACCTGGCCACAGTGGGAAGGAAAAACTCCCTTCCAACAGGAAGAAACCTCCAGCAGAACCAGACTCAGGGAGGGGCAGTCCTCCGCTGGGACTGGTTGGGGCCGAGGGAGAGAACCAGGAAAAAGACATGCTGTGGAGGGGAGCAGAGATCGATCACTAATGATTAAATGCAGAGTGGTGCATACAGAGCAAAAAGAGAAAGAAACAGTGCATCATGGGAACCCCCCAGCAGTCTACGTCTATAGCAGCATAACCAAGGGATGGTTCAGGGTCACCCGATCCAGCCCCAACCATAAGCTTTAGCAAAAAGGAAAGTTTTAAGCCTAATCTTAAAAGTAGAGAGGGTGTCTGTCTCCCTGATCCGAATTGGGAGCTGGCTCCACAGGAGAGGAGCCTGAAAGCTGAAGGCTCTGCCTCCCACTCTACTCCTACAAAGCGAGTAGAAGCGCTCTATTGGGGTGATATGGTACTACGAGGTCCCTAAGATAAGATGGGACCTGATTATTCAAAACCTTATAAGTAAGAAGAAGAATTTTACACCCTGCTATTGAGGTGGGAGCCATTACTGAGGTATTACCTAGATTTGCAGAATTTGAGAGTATCTCACTAGGCATGCTGAGGAAACTTGTAACATCAACAAAAAGCACAACCTGTTTATTTGATCCTATACCAACAAAACTGTTAAAGGACCTGTGGACCACTCTTGGGCCGACTGTGCTGGAAATGATTCATCTTTCTTTAACTTCTGGATCTGTTCCTAAACGTTTCAAATCTGCAGTGATTAAACCATTACTTAAGAAACCTAATCTTGACCCTAATCTATCATTTTGCTCTAAAATTCTGGAAAAGGTGGCTTCACGGCGGCTCGTGGACTATCTTACTAAGAATAATGTCTTTGAGCCACTGCAGTCTGCTTTTAGAAAATATCATTCCACAGAGACAGCTCTCACTAAAGTGGTGAATGATCTTCTGCTTACAATGGATTCGGACACCACTACAGTTCTGGTGCTGTTAGATCTCAGTGCTGCATTTGATACCATGGATCATAATATTCTACTTGATAGGCTGGAAATTTTGGGATTACTGGGAGTGCCCTTGCATGGTTGACGTCATACTTGACCAGTCATTCTCACTGTGTTTTGTACAGTAACACTACCTCTAACCTTAGTGACATGAAATTTGGGGTTCCACAGGGGTCCGTCTTAGGCCCCCTGCTTTTCTCGCTTTATATAGCACCCCTTGGGCACATATTGCGGCGTTTTGGGATTACCTTTCACTGCTATGCTAATGATACTCAGTTATACATGCCGATAACTGCTGGTAATCTCATTCACACAAAATCTTTAGAAGATTGCCTTGCATCAGTGAGAAGTTGGATGTCTATAAACTTCCTACTTTTAAACTCTGATAAGACTGAAATGATGGTTCTTGGTCCAGTGAGACATCGGCATCAATTTGACCAGTTAATGCTTAGCCTGGGCTCGTGTATCATACATCACACTGACAAAGTGAGGAACCTTGGGGTAATTTTTGATCATACATTGTCCTTTAACCTCCACATTAGAAATATTATGAGGACTGCTTTCTTCCACCTGCGAAATATAATGAAGATTTGTCCCATCCTGTCTATGGCTGATGCCGAGACCCTGATCCATGTGTTTATCTCTTCTAGATTGGGCTGCTGCAATGTTCTATTTTCTGGTTTACTACAGTCCAGCATTAGGGCTCTTCAATTTGTTCAAAATGCTGCAGCCAGACTTTTGACACAAAGCAGAAAGTTTGACCACATTACACCCATTTTGGCATCTCTTCACTGGCTTCCTGTCCCAGTGAGATGAGATTTTAAGGTTCTGCTACTAGTCTATAAAATTATTCATGGACTGGCACCTCCCTACCTAGCTGACCTAATTAAACCTTACGTACCGGCCCGGGCTTTGCGTTCTCAGGGTGCAGGACTACTTTGTGTCCCTCGGGTGAATAAGAAGTCTGCGGGTCATAAAGCTTTCTCTTATCGTGCCCCTGTTCTGTGGAATGATCTCCCTGCACCAATAAAACAGTCAGATTCTGTGAAGACTTTCATGCCCAGACTTAAGACGCACTAATTTTCCCTTTCATATGGCTAGCATGCTGGCATAGTATAGTTCTATGCTTTTTACTCTTTTAATTCATTTTATTAGTAAACAGAGCGTGCCGCAGTCTCAACTTTACCTACACTCTGGGTCTTTTAGTGAAGCTTAGGGCTAGTGGCCGGCGATAACTTTAGTATTTCTTGTTTTTCTTGTTGTTTAATGCTGGCAAATTATACTGTATTTCTTGTCTTTCTGATGCCCGATTCTGTTTTTTCTCTCTGTTTAAGGTGCAGCTCCATCCAGAGATGGGTGTGGTATTTGTGCTGGCGACCCTCCTGTCCTGTGCACCAACAGCATTTCCTGTATATTCGTTTTGTGAATTGTTCTTTAATTTATGTCTGTAACATGGCCCAAGCAGAGGATCACCCCTTTGAGTCTGGTCTGCTTGAGGTTTCTTCCTCAGAGGGAGTTTTTCCTTACCACTGCTCCTCTGGGAGTTAGTAAGGTCAGGCAACTCTGTTGTGATTTGGCGCTATATAAATGAAAATAAATTAAAATTGGAAAAAAATGAATGAAAAATTAAAAAGAAAAAAATAATTAAAAGATATGTGTTATATTTCCACTTTGTACAAATGGCAGACTTGACATTAATGTAGTTAAACTATCCGCATTAATTTGCTTTATAACTCAAAACCATAAGTCAAACCTGCTTTCCTTTTCAGGACCTCGGCCTCACATCTGAACCGCTGTATGCTGTGTATGTAAATGAGTCTTCCTTACAGCAGTGGGCAGGGTGCACAAAGACAGAAGCACTGACTTGTTGGTTGTGTTGGGTTTGTGATATCTTTGATTCTCATCAGAAGCATTGGTGGTGCTTAAATTCAAAACTGGCTTGTCAGTAGCTGAGAGTGTACCGGAGACAATGCTGAACGTTAGTGGTTAGCTGTAGCTTCCGCTAAATTTTTTAGTGGTTTGTCAGTTTAGCGTTATAAAAGTTAACTTTTCAGTTAGCTGATTAGCGGTTATCGAAGCTAACTTTTTGGTTAGCTGTGCCCACCACTGGATACATATTAGACCATGTAAGACTCCATTAAATTTTGGTGGTGATCCGGATCTGGATTCTGGATCAACATTTCATTTTAAATAGGCTTTGAAAGATTACAGCAAAACTACTTGTGTCGAAACTGCTTAACAGATTTTCACCAAATTTGCGCCACAGATAGATATTAGGACATGAAAGACTCCACTGAATTTTGGAGGTGATCCTGATCCGGATTGGTGGACCTCAGAATCTTGGCTTGCTCTTGTTTGAATTGAAAAGGATATTCTTTAAATGTCACTTTTACTCAGCCCTACAACTCACAGCTTGGCAGAAAGGCCTGAAACAAGGAGCACAACTTCCAGGTCCGGGCCAGTGTGTTACTATGGAGACACATCTACGACGCTAGGTGAGGTGTCACAGGTCATGCTGTATGCGTTTATGAGTGTGTGTGTGTGTGTGTGTGTGCACACGTCCCTTCCTCTCTCTGTTTTTGGGTCCTGTGTTTCTCCAGCAGCAGCTTCAGCCAGTCTCCCAGTGCCTGCAGAGAGAGCGAGAGAGAGGAAGAGAGAGAGCAACAGAGAGCAAGTTGGGTAACAGCAGTCTGGAGTTCCCCTGGACTCACTCCAGACCTCCTCTCCCTTCCGTCCTGCCTCTCTCCCACAGTCCTCCCCCACTTCTCCCCTCCTTCACTTAGGAGCGATATGACTGGAGATATAACCGCTCCATGTTGTTTTATTTTTCCCACAGCTGCACCCCCTGCCCCCCCTCTTTATTTTATTAACCCCTGCAGGCTTTTTCTCCCCATTGAGCCCTTTCATATAGCTGATCTAGTGTCAGCGCCTGCTGCCTCAGCATCTCAACACTGTGACTCATTTTCTCTGGTTCCTCATTCTGAAAACGAGAAACGAACACTGTTCTCAAAAACAATTTGTGTCTATTTGTGTCTCGGCCCACTCCCAGTCAGAAAAGCATCATCAACACAACCGTCATCATCATCATCATCATTATAGCAGCATGTTGGGTAATGTGTGATGAAATGGTGAGTGATTTCAGCACAAAGTGCGTAATATCTCCAGGGGGATTATTAAGGCTGGCAAAGACACTTCTAAAAGTGCCTTCAATTGCAATAAGGTACACATTTCACTTCGACAGAAGTTATTATAGTTCATCCCAGATCACTGAGAAATTCTGCTCGGTATATACTTAATATGCATTGTTGCAGTCAGAACCGGATATTATTTTAATTCCAATATTTTCTTCTCCTGAGGGTAGGAAAGAGTCTGTTGACAGAGTGTCTCTGCACACATTTCAAAAACAGTGTGTCCAAATGGCCTTTTGATGAAAAGCGAGATATCTTCCAGAACCGGCAAGATTCAGATCCCAATCCACTTTTTGAATTTTTTTTTAAAAACATCATTGACAGCAAGGGCATTTGATCTTCTGCTTCCAGCAAAGAGAAAAGGCAAACTTAAAAAGACAGAAAGACAAACAAAATATATATACAGGCCAAATGATCCATGTTTATCCCGGTGTGCAGAAATGTTTCAACAGGTGTGCAAACTCAACATTCCAATTAAGGGCAAAAATCCTCAGTGAAGAAGCCTGGAACTAATCAGGAGGGGTGAGCGTCTGTCCTTTCTCTTGTCAGACCCTGAGAAGGAACAGACATCCCAGTTAGGAAATTGTCAGATCATAAAAACGGGTAAGTCAGCTATGTTTTGAAGCAAATGGAATGATGACAGCGGGAGAAAAACGTAGACACATGAACATGAGATCATGTCAACAAACCTAATACAATTAACAAGCGAGAGAGTTGGAAAGGCGTGGGAAGGGCTTGTTTTAGCATGTTTACCTGCACCCACTGCGCTCCAGGTTTAACCTCCGTGCCAGAGGAACAAGCTACGGCACGCTCTTGCTGCACCAGCAGCTCACCCTGATTTGCACCCAGCGCTGACAAAGCACAGCGTCACAGTTTCCAAAACCTCACCTTCCTTTTTTTTTTGCATCACACAGGCATGAACAAAAACAGAATTGTCTGTTGGTATTTTGTAACTGTGTCAACTGATGAATAGTTGGCAGATTATGAAAACATATTGACTTTTAAACACTGTGTTGTAATTAAAATACCTCATAGATACAGCTCCTACTCTCATTAATGAGGCCTGCATGGGAATCTTTGTGTGCTAGTTTTTATTTATTTATTTCCTGAATGAAAATGTCCTTGAAACCTTTTAATTCCCAGCTGAGGTATCACTGACACAAAAAACAGATGCTGCGGATTGTATTTGTTTTTGTATTTGTCATATATTTTATAGAATTGAGAGATTATGCAGAGGGAACTTGCAGGAATTAGGAAGCAGGAAGCAGTTCTCTGAATATAGCAATATTTATCATCTACATTGACAAAGATGTTCATATAACAGCCACACATGCACACATATGCGCACACACAAACAATTTTAGTAACACATTTGCATAGTGGAGGGTGTTCCTGTCATGATCTGTTCGCCAGATGAAACATTGACTTTTTGTGGCCTAATACTGAACCACGCTATCAAGAAGACCAAAATGTTTAATCAAAACTATCACTTGCAAACTGATTCAGGCAGGTAATTATTTTTCTTTTCTTTTTTCTTTTTCTGTTTGTTCAGTCTGTGTGAAATCCCATAGGTACTGGGTCATTATGCTGAGTACCCGAGTACTTAATAATAATAATAATAATAATAATAATAATAATAATAATAATAATAATAATAATAATATAAGATAAGATAACACAACATATCTTTACTGATCCCACACCAGAAAAAAATTTCACTCATTACAGCAGCATAAATCAAACTAAAAGTGACAAAAAATAGTAGGTATTAAAAAAGCAAAAAACAACACTTTACAAAGCTATATACAAAATGTACAAACATTACATTACATAATGTAGTAAAAACAGAGCTGTTTTTAATTCCTTCCAAATCTTGCTTCATATAATTTGATTGCATCATGCTGCCATTCAGTATCTCTTTAAATCTCTTTGCAACAGAATTTTTGGTTCCATATCAGTGGGTGTTAATGATAAGAAGAAGAAGAAGAAGAAAAATTATTATTCTTTAAAAAAATAACTCAAGCTAAAAAAAAAATTGTTTTAAAACTAGAAAGAACTCAGCGTGTACATCCACGATGAGTTGACAGTTTTTCATCCGTCCTTAAAGGAGCCATGTTTTGTAAAATCAGATTTTTTTTTTTCCTCCTTTTAAATTTAAATAGGTTTGTGATTTCATGTCAAACATTATTAAAGCCCCACAAATCTATGACTGTGTCAGGGGCACATCCAGGATTTTGTAAAGGTGTGTGTGTGTGTGTGTGTGTGTGTGTGGGGGGGGGGGGGTTGATTTGAAAAAGAGCAGGGTGTAACTAAGGGTGGGCAGGCAACCCCCCCCCACTAAAAAAAAAGTTTTTGAATTTTTAGCTGCCATTTCCTGCATTTTGCCACATATTTGACCATAAAATTCACCACAAAGAAAATAAACTTTCTAACCTGTTTTTTTTTTCTTAATTTGAACTTGTATTGTACAGTCTTGAATGTGATGCTACAACATTATGATGTCAAGTAACAGAGAACATTTGAAATGTCTGTGGCTAAAAAAAGTCAACACCTTTGGTACATCTTGCTGAATCATGGTCTGGTATAAATGTATGTAGCTGAGTCACTTTTTAAAATTATTTTGGTCCGTGACTGGGGGATGGGTGCCCCCATGCTTTCCTTCCTGGATCTGCCCCTGAGTGAATGTTGAAGCACTGCTAGCATCTAAAAGCTAAGGCTGAAAGGGCTCATTTATGACTTCTGCCCAAATGCCTTACATAGTTTAGTCTTCTACTTTTGCTACGTGACACACCCACTGAGCCATTCAATACCTTTTGTGAGACACATCACAACATCAGGGAGTGCAAAGGGGCGAAAACCCTGACCAATTATCACATGGGTGTGGAAGCAACAGGCACAGAAATATGAATATGGGTTTTTTTCAGGATTCTCATCTCAGTGGATCATGGTTTTTTTTTCTGTTTTATCTGTTTGTTTGTTTTTTACTCCTTATAATCTACTTTAGCATGTGCACATTATGTGCAATATGACCCCTTTAACCACATTCAATATGGTTGAGATTATGAAAATATTCATCAAAGATTATCCATGATCTCCATCTGGCTCCAAATCTAATCAGATTTCATTGAGATCCACTCTTGTTTTGTTGATGTATCATCCTAACAAACACATAAACAAACAGGGATGTAAAAATGTACTTCTTTTTTGGATGTAAAAATGTATATATGAGAGTTTGTCACCTTGGCAAGTTTGTTTGGAGCCTGATCCAAAATTTTGCCCTTTGAATACAAAGTGAGCAAATTTAACACTTTTGTAATAACTGCTGTGATAGTTTTGTACCATAAACTATTTATGTGCTTATTATTACAAACATTACTTAAAAACACCTTCGGGTTTAGTGATTGAAAACTGTGGCGTGAGGTCAAAGAAGAAGTGGACTATGTGTTTGTAGCCTGTCTGATTAAGTAGATAAGTGAGTTAAACTGGATCACTTTATTTGTCTGAGTGGCTGTTAAACAAGACAACAGAGTGCTGGATGTCTGAGCCACAACCACTGAATGAAAACGAAACTCAGCTTCCTCTTTCCACCCATCAGCTCTAGTCTTCAGTTACTCTGCCTTTTCATGCTATCGTTTTCTCCGACTCAGCCCAACAGTGTCATGGAGCAAAGGATGTGATGTCACTTCCGGAATGGTTTTCACTCATGGTGCCAGCAACTACAGAATCAGCAGCTTGATGACAGCTGTGAGCGGAGCTGGAAACATGCAAATACATGCATGGTCAAAGGTTAGACTGGGGTTTTTTTTCCCCCTTCTTTTGTGTGCAGGATGTGGCTTGCAAGTTGTTTGTTTTGAAGGCTCTAGTGATGGCATTTCCAAAGCAGGTGTCCTATTCAAAGTGAAAAACTGACTACAACCTTATGATTAGCAGTGGTGGGTACAGCTATCCAAAAACTTAGCTTCAATAACCATTAATCAGATCACTGGAAAGTTATCTTTTATGACGATAAGCCGATAAACTGCAAAAAAAATGTATCTTTATTACAGATAATGGATAACTATTAGTATTGATTTGGACATGGCCACATCAGATTACACTGTCGGCTTCTGATAAACCAGTTTCACTTCAAGCGCCGCAGGGGCTGCTGGGTAAATTCAAGGATTACAAACACAAAGAAAACACGAAAAATGAATAAATGAAAAAATAAAACCCCAAACACTGTCATCATATTTCAAAAGCAGTTAAACACAGTATTAGAAGTCACAGTTTACCTCAGTATTAGATACATCGTCATTTACGAGCTAAAAGCTGTTGCTTTTTTGCATACTTTGAACTGTGCGGATTAAACAACCAAAATACATCCATTAATGCATTGATTGGCAGAATAAAATACACATAGTAAATATAAATTGTTACCAGTTAGTTTCAGTGGGGTTCATCTGAGTAAATAATCCACATAAAGCATCCTTTAAAAAAAAAAAAAAAAAAAATCCAAAACAGTGTCTAAATGTGAAGAAAAGTCCCTCTGTACACACAGCTGCGCTGTGAGAGCTCCCCTCCCCCACAAGTCTTGGTGATTAAATTACAGCCACAAAGAAATAAAATAATGTTAAAATTAGTTAGTTTTGTTTTGTGTTGAGTGGACGACTCACTGTAATGTCCAAAGGGAACCTGAACTACACTATGTTGTGGGCTGGGGTGTTTGGCTGGCTTTGTTTTTGTTTTCTGTTTCTCCCACCAGGTGGTATGCGTTCAGGACTGAGTGGCTGACATGGGGCTGAGTTTGAGGACCTCACCCTGATCACCTGTGGCTTGTTATCACGTGCAGTTCATCAGGACTCACAGCTGTGGTGCATCTGTCTTGATCAGGGCATTTTGCATTTAAACCTGGAATACAAAGTGTGTATTTGCCAGAGACTCGACTTTGTGACCAGACGTGTGAGATCGACGTTGGGAGAACAATCTCACCACTACGGACACAGAGACCGCTCCAGGTTTTACGCCACGGTCTGTGAAAGAGGATTGGGTGAGGTCTCACGCTCTTCAGCACACTTCCTGAGGTATTTTGGTTTTTGTGACTTTCATGAGGTAAAGTCAGTAAATTTGGTGTCCCTCACACCTTGTTTATATTATCTACTGGTGGTTGGCTCTCACTGCGGTATTGTATCACTTCCTGTTCCGGAGCACAGCGGTGTTTTTCTGTATCTGTTAGCTGTTTAATCTGCGCAGTTAGATTGATCTAGTTATCTAGATTACGATTTGTTTCCCAGTGTAATCTTTACGTGCCTTAACTAAAGCACTCCCTCTGCTGAATCACCTCTAAATTATTTACACATTATTCACTTTGCGTGTTTTTAGGAATCCGCTAGCTTAGCATAGCTACTAGCTCTTAGCCAATTTA